>NC_044035.1:298186898-298786898 GCF_901765095.1 Microcaecilia unicolor | reverse complement strand
TCGCCTTATATGGACGCCCATGCGTGATGGACGTCCTTACATGAACAGTTCCATATATGGACGACTATCCCATATATGGATGAGTTAGCACATGGACGTCCTGCCCCCATATATAATGGGTCAGCACGTGGACGGCCATGTATGCTCCTTATATTTCCCATAGCTGAATGTTCCGTAAGTACAGTGCACGTAGTTGCAGACATCCAGGTACGGGAATATAAGGAACATTAACGTGTAAAGTACAGTAACAAGGACGTGTTTCTCACAGAACTGCCAAAGGACGTCCCTCTTACAGGCCCGCCTAGTAAGTTCTGATGGCTCCTCTGTCTGACCTTTTCAATGCTTCTTTGAGTCAGGAATGGTTTCGGGGGACTGGAAAAGGGTGTTTGTGGTTCCTTTCCAGAAAAGCAGAAGTAAGGAGAAGCTTAGAAATTATAGGCCAGTTAAACTGACCTCTGCGCTGAATAAATTAATGGAAACACTTTTAAAACAGAGGATAGTGAGGTTGCTAGAATCCAATGGATTACAGAACCCAAGGCTGCATAGCTTTTCTAGTTGTTGTCAGACAAATCTGATTAATTTCTTTGACTAGATGACCAGACAGTTGGATCAAGGGAGAACTCTAGATGCCGTGTATATATATAAAAAAAAGGCCTTGACACAGTTCCATATAGATGACTAAGAAAGAAACTGAGTGCCCTTGGTATGGGCCCTAAAGTGACTGACCATGTTATTCCTATGGGCCCTGCTGCAGATAACTCAAGCTAAGCTTTAGTAAAAGACCCCCTAGGTTAGAAATTGGTTGATTAGTAGTAGATGAAGTTCACTCTGTGGAAAGGGACGCCACTAGTGGTTTATCACAGGAATTGTTTTTTAGTGTGGTTCTTTTTAACATTTTGCAAGTGATATTGTGGAAGGCCTATTAATGTTTTCCTCTTTGCAGATAATAACAAAAATCTGCAATAGTGTAGACTCCCCTGATGTTGTGGATAACATGAGGAGGGATCTAGTGAAGCTTTTGGGTTGCCTGTGAGACACTTTGGGCATGCAGTATTATAGACTAGTGCATAGTACATGAGTCCAAACTAGTGCCAAATAATGCCAATAATTAACAGCTAATTAACTAATTGTATGCACATCTGCTCTTTGCACTCAAATTTGGGTGACATATAGAATTGGGGGGTTTATGCTAAAATAAATGGAAACTTTTGCATTGGGGCTGCAGAACCTGAGGGAACAGTAGACTCTGGATGTAGAAAAGGCAATAGTAAAAGCCAGAAGGATGCTTGGGTCCACAGGAAAAGGAATAAGCAGCAGAAAAAAAAGAAATGAAAATGCCTCTGTATAAGTTTCTGATACACATTGAATGGAGTTGGTCCAGACGACAACTACTAAAAAGGTCAATAGTCTTTATCATAATATAAGGACAGACTTAAAGATCTCAATATTTGTACTCTGGAAGAAAGGTAGGAGAGGGGAGGTGTGATAGAGACATTTAAATACCTCCATGGCATAAATGCACAAGAGGCAAGTTGTTTTCAACTGAAAGGAAACTTTAGAATGAGGGGGAATAGGATCAAGGTGAAAAGGGATAAACTCAGGAGTAACCCAAAGAAATACTTTTTCATGGAAAGGGTGGTGAAAGAATGGAATGCATGGCCTCCTGTTAGAGGCGGTGAGGATAAAGATTATATCTGACTTCAAGAAAGCATGGGGCAAGCACATAGGATCTCTAATAGAGAGGAGTGGATAGTAGATTGTATTAATGGACAAAGTAGATAGGCCATATATTCTTTATCTGCAATCATTTTCTATATTTCTATATTTTTGTGTAGGCTTCCTGTTATGAAATACATTTCACAATGTGTAGTCAACATGATTTCAGGATTCCTTATGGATTAAACTTCACGGTTTCTCCAATGGTCAAGGGTATTTCAGACTGCTTCTCAATTCAGTTTCCAATGAATGAAAAATTCAGTAGTTTGCTAAACTGGAAGAAGGTTCTCAAGGTTACAACTTTTCCTATAGTACATAAATATTTTAGAAAACATATTTTATAACATACTTGTTTTAGTCTCCCCATACAAGGGAGATGAGGGAGTACATAAAAATACAGTTTTCAAGTATCAGGAGGATTTGGCTAATTAAAAATTCATCTCACAACATTCACATCTTAAGCCGAAGAACTCTTTTGCTTTCTGGAATACAAGACGCACTATGGGGCTCATTTTCAAAAGAGAAAAACAACCAAATCATGATTTTCGAAACTCATATTTAAGACATTTTTCTCTGCAGTGTGCATAAATCACAAGGGGGTGTGCAGGGGATGGGATTTGGGCATTCTCAAAACTTAGATGTTTTTCTGTCATAATAAAACAAAGCAAACGTCCAGGGCTGAAAGTTAGATGTATTGGTCTAGATCTGTTTTAATCACATGTAAGTCTCAAAAAGTTGCCTTAAATGACCAGATGACCAGTGGAAGAATTAAGGCATGACCACCCTTACTCCTCCAGTGGTCACAGACCCACTCTCACCCCCCCCCCCCCCAATATGTGAAAGAAACAGTACAAACCAGCCTCTATGACAGATTCAGATATTATGGCCAGTCCTATTAGAGCAGCAAGCAGGTCTATGGGGTAGCCTAGTGGTCATTGCAGTGCACTATAGAGTCCCAGGCCCATGTTAACTAGTATACTTGTGGTGAAAAGTGTGAGCCCTCCAAAACCTACCAAAAACCTATTGTACCCATATATAGGTGGCATCTGCAAGTCTAAGGGCTATTGTAGTGGTGTACAGTTGGGTACAATAAATATTTGGTCAGTTTTGGATGGTTTCCTGATACGCTATAAGGGGGTAACAGTGAGATGTATACCTGGGAACTTTTATGTGAAGTCCACTTCAGTGCCCCATAGGATGCCCCACTGCTCCGCTGAGATGTCTATCCAGCTCATTTTCAAAAGAGAAGGGCGCCCCTTTTCCAACACAAATCAGGAGATTTATTTATTTATTTTTATTTGTTGCATTAGTATCCCACATTATCCCACCTCTTTGCAGGCTCAATGTGGCTTACAATATGTCATGAATAGTAGGAATACATGAGGAAGTGTACATTTAGTAATGGCAGAAGTATTTTGGTACATGATAATGATATAACATGGTAGTATCTTAACAAACAACCATAATAAGAGATATATAGGAAAAGTATAAGAATTAAGGAGAATGTACATTTAGTAATAACAAAAGATTTTTTGGGGGTGACATGATACTGAGAAAAAAAAAGATGATAGTAGTTTGACAAGCAAATATGATTGGGGCATTTCTGGATATGTATAGAGTTCATGTTTGTTGATCATTGTTGTATGCATTGTTGAAGAGGTGGGTCTTCAGTAGACTTCGGAAGTTAACTTGTTCATAGGTCGTTTTTAGGTTCCGCGGCAACGCATTCCAGAATTGTGTGCTCAAGTAGAAAAAGGTTGACGCATGCATTAGTTTGTATTTAAATTTGGGAAGTAAAGATTAAGGAATGTACGGGATGATTTTTTAGCATTCCTGGCTGGTAAGTCTATCAGATCTGTCATGTAGGCTGGAGCTTCTCTGTGAATGATTTTAAGAGGGGCATAATCGAACAAGAATGCCTATCTCCATGGGCGTTTATCTCCGAGAACGGGTCCGTGAAGGGGTGGGCCGAACCGTATTTTCAAAAAAATGGACGTTTTTGAGCTGGGCGTTTGTTTTTTTTAGCAATAATGAAAACTAAAAACGCCCAGCTCAAAAACGTCCTAATCCGAGCCATTTGGTTGTGGGAGGGGCCACGAATCGTAGTACACTGGCCCCCCCCTGATATGTCAGGACACCAACTGGGCACCCTAGGTCATTGCGGTGGACTTCAGACAACGCTCCCACATGCAAAGCTCCCTTACCACGGGTGCTGAGCTCCCAACCCCCCTCCCCAAAACCCACTACCCACAAATGTACAACACTACCATAGCTCTTAGGGGTGAAGGGGGCACCTACATGTGGGTACAGTGGGTTTTGGAAGCCTCCCATTTACCAGCACAAGTGTTGCAGGTGGGGGGGGGGGGATGGACCTGGGTCCACCTGCCTGAAGTGCACTGCGGTGCCCACTAAAAGTGCTCCAGGGACCTGCATACATGCAGGCCTCTAGGACTTGTTGCTGCTGTATAACATTGGCACAGCAGTTGACACCTGAAGACTAATCTCTCCGAAAACGTCCTTTATTGGAATAAGCAATATTACTCACAGTTAACTGCAGATCAGAGGTTCTGCCCCACTGGCAACGAGTCTCCCTGGCAGTGGCGTAGCCACAGGTGGGCCTGAGTGGGCCGGGCCCCACCCACTTAGGGCTCAGGCCTACCCAACAGTAGCAGACATTTATCAGTAGCTGGTGGGGATCCCAAGCTCAGCCAGCTGAAGACTTCCCCCTGATGGTAACAAAAACGTTACTCTCCACAATACTGGCACCTGTGCATGCTTAGTTTTCAGCGTATACATGCTGCAGACTGCCAAGGTGGAAAGAAGCGTTTTTCCGCCAGCTGTTTTGGTGGGGGGGGGGGGGGGGGGGAGGACACTTGGTGCCCACCCAATTCTTGCCTAGGCCCACCCAAAATCTGTTATCTGGCTACTCCCCTGCTCCCTGGTACTGAGATCAGCAGTAGGTCAGAGCTGGCAGAATGCTGTACAATGCCCTCTTTCAGCCACATTCAAGGTAAGAACTAAGTTCTCTAACGTGGCTAACACAGGAAAGGGAACTAAAACTGGCTTACAAAAATGGCCACTACCACATGGACTACAACAGGAAACACAACAGGGCACACTCTGACCCAGTAGGCAGGGGGGAAAGCACCATGGGAGAAGAGCCTACCAACTACCAACATCGTGAGACTGTAACTCAAGCTAATGAAATCACGGAGCCCAATACCCTACACCCACCACAATGCAATGCTGATGTGTCCCTGTAGTGCACCCGAGAGCCACATCTGACCCAGGGAAAGGCTGTGAGAGGATCGAACACATTCTGCTGTCATGGAGGTGGGTACGGCATTTGAGGCTGGCATACAGGCTGGGAAAAAAAGTTTTTTAAGTGGGTTTTTTTTTTGGTGGGAGGGGGTTAGTGACCACTGGGGGAGTCCGGGGACATCATCCCCGATTCCCTCCAGTGGTCATCTGGGCAGTTGGGGCACTTTTTTGGGACCTGTTTGTGAAAAAACAGAGGCCAAAAAAAGTGACCCAAAATCGTGGTAAAAACGCCTTTTTTTTTCGATTATCAGCTACAGACGTCCATCTCTCCTCGGCTGATAACCACGCCCCAGTCCCGCCTCCGACATGCCCCCGTCAACTTTATTTGTTTCCGCGACGGAGTGCAGTTGGAAACGCCCAAAATCGGCTTTCGATTATACCGATTTGGGCACCTTTGCGAGAAAAACGCCCATCTCCCGGATTTGGGTCGAAATATAGGCGTTTTTCTCTTTCGATTATAAGCTGGCATGTGAACTAAGGTGCAAATTTTGAACGTGATACATTCTTTGACTGGGAGCCAGTGCAGTTTTTCTCGTAGAGGTTTGGAGCTTTCGTATTTTGTTTCACCGAATATGAGATGGGAATCTTTCTCTTAGGGACGGCCAAATTGGCATAATCGAAAGCCGATTTTGGCCGCCCTCAACTGCTTTCCTTCGCAGGGACGGCCAAAGTTCAAGGGGGAGTGTCGCAGGTGTACCAAAGGCGGGACAGGGGTGTGGTTAAGAGATGGCCATCCTCATCTGATAATGGGAAAAAGAAGGGCTTCCATGATGAACATTTGGCCAACTTTACTGGTCCCTTTTGTTTCACGACCAAGCCTCAAAAAGGTGCCCGAACTGACCAGATGACCACCGGAGGGAATTGGGGACGACCTCCCCTTACTCCCCCAGTGGTCACCAACCCCCTCCCACCCTAAAAAACAATTTAAAAAACATTTTTTGCCAACCCCTATGCCAGCCTCAAATGTCATACCCAGCTGCATCACAGCAGTATGCAGGTCCCTGGTGCAGTTTTTAGTGGGTGCAGTGCACTTCAGACAGGCGGACCCAGGCCCATCCCCCCCCCCACCTGTTGCACTTGTGGTTGTAAATGGGAGCCCTCCAAAACCCACCCGAAACCCAGTGTACCCACATGTAGGTGCCCCCCTTCATCCCTAAGGGCTATGGTAGTGGTGTAAAGTTGTGGGTAGTGGGTTTTGGGGGGGCTCAGCACACAAGGTAAGGGAGCTATGCAGCTGGGAGCAATTTGTGATGTCCACTGCAGTGCCCCCTAGGGTGCCCGGTTGGTGTCCTGGCATGTGAGTGGGACCAGTGCCCTACGAATGCTGGCTCTTTCGATGACCAAAAGCCTTGAATTTGGTTGTTATTGAGATGGGTGTCCTTGGTTTGCATTATAGGCGAAAACCGATGCCACCCATCTCTAAGGTTGGTGATCTCAACATTTCGGTCTATCTAAATATTGAGATTTGGCAGGCCCCGACCGTATTATCGAAACACCCTTAAAGATGGGCGCCCAGTTTGATTATGCCCATCCACGTGACCAGCCTACTAAAAATATTGACACCCCCCCCCCCCCCCATACATCCTAGTGGTTTGTTTTTGTGTGTTTTCCCCTTGGATGATTTTTATTCCAAAAATGGTCCTACAAGATAGATGCACTGAGCACAAACATTTTTGCAATGTTGGACATTTTTCTGGTATGAAAATGGCCATGTTTATACTGCTCGATTTTTGGACATTTTCCCCAAAATGTCCCAAATCAGATTTAGACATCATATCAAAAATGTCCATCTCCATCATGCATAGTATGTTAGCTAAAACTCCTCTTTTATCAAGCCACACTAGCGGTTCCCGCACGTCAATGCTGATGGAGCCCATTCTAAGTGAATGGGCTTTGTTGGCATTGCCACACCAGGAACCACTAGTGCAGCTTGATAAAAGAGGCCCTAAGTAAAGAATTTCAAACAGAACATCTGCTGTTTCTGGATAAAAATATTTAGTTTGATCTCTTTGCAACTATGGGGGTCTTTTACTAAAGGTTAGTGCATGTTATTTGCCATAGGACCCATTTTATTCCTATGGGCCCTGCTGCAACTAACATGAGCTCATCTTTAGTAAAAGACCTGCTATATTTGGTAAAAGAGGCAACACAAAAAAGTTTCACTATCGTTCATGTCTTCCAACATATTTCTGACTCATTGTTGAGTTTGTCCATTGAGCTGTCCAAACTGTGAGGCCAGGTAAAGTTGAAAGTCCTTGTGCAGACATATGAATGAAAAGATAAAATGAACATCTTCTCCTTCTAAAAGGCAACACTCTGCTGTAAGACACTATCCTCCATAACTCACTCCAAGAAAGACATTTTCCTTAGAATCTTAATTAAGATAACGATGAGCACCTGAATACACATTCTTCAGCAAGACAATGTTATCAATCATAATCCTTTAAGTACACTCGCAAAGACAACAAAATGATATGATGGCACCAATCTGTTGCCTTTCCTTCTGCTAGTTCTCTGTCTCATAAACAGAAGAATAATTAGAGATTTAAAGACTATAATAAAAGTAGAGCCATAGGATTTAAAACTTCAGACTCCAAGCACTTATTACAGTAATTAAACAAAAGCATAAGAGGACAATTTTCAAAGTCCTGGATGTAGGTAAATAGCAATTTAACCAAATGCATTGGCTGTCTGAAAACTGTCTTCCCTCAATTTAACAGAAAATATGCACAGACTTCCACTGTGCAGATTCTTTTTTTAGGTGCAGTTCGGGGAAGGCATTCCTGGAGTTGTGTTTTGGGTGGATTCAGTTCATAGCCTATTTAGATAATATTTTAAAAACTACACGCTATTTCATTTTATCAGGGAAAGTACAAGCATAATTTCTCTTTGATATACAACACAAAGTCAATAGAAAAAGCACCCGTGGAGGGGCATAATCGAAAGGGACGCCCAAGTTTTGATGAGGACGTTGGAGGGGCAGGGAAACCCGTATTATCGAAACAAGATGGACGTCCATCTTTTGTTTCTATAATACGATCGGGGACGCCCAAATCTTGACATTTAGGTCGTCCTTAGACTTGGCCATTTCTGATTTTTGGCGATAATGGAAACTAAGGACGCCCATCTCAGAAACAACCAAATGCAAGCCCTTTGGTCATGGGAGGAGCCAGTATTTGTAGTGCACTGGTCCCCCTGACATGCCAGGACACCAACTGGGCACCCTAGGGAGCACTGCAGTGGATTCAGAAAAAGCTCCCAGGTTCATGGCTCCCTTACCTTGTATGCTGAGCCCCCCCCAAACCCCCCCAAACCCACTACCCACAACTATACACCACTACCATAGCCCTTACAGGTGAAGGGGGCACCTACATGTGGGTACAGTGGGTTTGTGGTGGGTTTTGGAGGGCTTATATTTACCACCACAAGTGTAACAGGCAGGGGGGGATGGGCCTGGGTCCACCTGCCTGAAGTGCACTGTGCACACTAAAACTGCTCCAGAGACCTGCATACTGCTGTGATGGACCTGAGTATGACATTTGAGGCTGGCACAAAAGATTTTTAAACTATTTTTTTGAGGTTGGGAGGGGGTTAGTGACCACTGGGGGGGAGTAAAGGGTGGTCATCTGGTCAGTTCAGGCACCTTTTCGTGGCTTGGTCATAACAAAAAAAGGACCAAGTAAAGTCATCCAAGTGCTCACCAGGGTCGCCCTTTTTTTCGATTATGAGTCGAGGACACCCATGCATTAGGCATGCCCAAGTCCCGCCTTCGCTACACCTCTGACATGCCCCCGGGAACTTTGGTCGTCCCCACAATGGAAAGCAGTTGGGGACACCCAAAATCTGCTTTCAATTATGCCGATTTGGGTGACCCTGTGAGAAGGATGCCCATCTTCTGATTTGTGTCGAAAGTTGGGCCTCCTTCTCTTTCAAAAATAAGCCTGATTGTCTTTGCACCAAAGCTAACAGCTTGAAAATTGTCCTCTAAGATACCTATAGCAAAATTTAAATTTTGCACTTAATCCCCTAAATTCTATATATGTGTGTGTGCAAATTTGGGTGTGTGCCCAATTTGCACATGCAATTTAATTGAATAACAAGTCAATTAGTGCAGATAATTGGGTGCTAATAATTTATCAGTGCTAATTGTCATTAATTAAAATTTACATGCATAATTTTAGGCACCGGAATCCACATGTAAATTTTACACACTGCTTCAAAAAAGGGGGTGATCCTACAATTTATGCGCACTGTTATAGAATAAGGGAGATGAGCATCTAATTTAAGCCTAACTTTCAGTGCCTTTTATAGAATAGTGCTTAGCAGGGGGTGGGTTGGTGGTATTTATAGAATTTGGTCCTATGTGTGTTATCAGCCAATGCTAAGGCACATTGAAGGTTATTTTACAAGAGGGTGCCCAGGATAAGATGACAAGCAGATGACTATTCGAAGTCATTTCTATAAAGAAACATGGACACCTATTTTTTATGATAGAATACTAGCAGAAGTCACTGAAAATGCTGGTGTAAATGCCCATGCCAATGTAAATTATAGAATACTATAATTTATGCTTGTATTTGTGTGGTTTGCCCACGGTCTTCCCAAACTCTGCCCATACTCTGCCCATATGCATGTCCACTGACAAAGTATGCACCATCAAATAATGATGTGTACTTTTCTACTAACTTGTCTTCCATAAGAGGCCATTTATGCACGTACAGGGCCATTTATTCAAGTAAATGACTAGAATATTACCATTTGCATGTGTTCCTGCCACCTAAAACTAGGCAGCTCCTTACAGAATTACCCCCATTAAGTATAAAACTTCCATGCTAACTGTTGCTATAATCCCAGCACTTTGGAGAAAGCAGCTGTGCTGCTAACATAGAGCAATGATCATTAATGCACGTTAATAATATGGCTGCTAATACAGAGTGCAGTTAACATCACCTCCAGAAGTCTAGGTAATAGTTATATGTTATCTGTTGTGTTAGCAATTAAGCAGCTGTGCTGCTAACATAAAGCATTGATCATTAATGCATGTTAATAATATGGCTGCTAATACCAAGAGCAGTTAACATCACCTCCAGAAGTCTAGGTAATAGTTATATATTATCTGTTGTGTTAGCAATTAACTCACATTAAATGCCTGCATGAACTGCAAGGTGCACTTTCTGGCTTTTCCCTGACACATACCCACCACCTAGCAGGAATTTTAGTGTTTGGAAAAGAGATGGATGAGGGAAGATATGATTGATATCTACAAAATCCTGATTGATGTAGAACGAGTAGAAGTGAATCAATGTTTTACTCTTTCAGAAAGTATAAAAGCTAGGGGATGCTCAAGGAAGTTACATGGAAATACTTTTAAAACAAATAGGAGGAAATTGTTTTTTTTTCACTCAATTAATTGTTAAGCTCTAGAACTCTTTGCCAGAGGATGGGGTAACAGCAGTTAGAGTATCAGGGTTTTAAAAAGGTTTGGACAAGTTCCTGGAGAAAATGTCCATAGTCTGCTATTGAGATATTTTCTCAAAATAAATTTTCAGAAACTTAGCCCAAACATTAAACTAACCCAATTTGATTATTGTAATGCAGTGTATGCAGCATGCAAGGGCAGGGTAATAAACTACAAACCACCCAAAACACTGCCGCAAGACTTGTATGCAACGTGTCATGATTTAACAAGGCATCACCACCCCTTTACTCATTAAACTGACTTCCAATCAAAGCCAGGGTTGCCTTCAAATTATGTGTCTTTGCATTCCAAATTATCTATGGTATGGCCCCTGACTATATGTTCCCGTTGATTGACCTCCCTACATGTAATTCCATCCCTGGATCCAGAGACATCCTAATTCTCCATCATCCTAATTGTAAAAAGATTGTTTACAACCTCTCTGTTGACTTCTCCTATCAATGTACTAATTGGTGGAACCTTCTTCCAAGGGCAGTTAGATCTGTCCATGATTACAGTTGCTTTCGGAAATTATTAAAAACTTTTCTTTTCAAAAAGTTCCTGCAACAAGATAATGGAAGACAGGAATAGCCACTTTCATGCAAAATATTGTTTCAAAATTTAGCCTGTATAACTGCTTATAATTTGATGTATGTTACACAATACAATCTTGTAAAATAATCCATAAACTAATTTTTGTAAAGTTTCATATGGCCATATATACAAGGTACACTCTCAATATTTGGCAAAAGTTCTTAAATTTATAGTTTTAAACTGGTTCAATATCATAGATATTCAAAGATTCACTAAAACCAGTCAATATTTTTTTCTCCCTTATTCTCAGTGAATACACATCGTATCTCTCAGCTTTTTCTTTAAGACATTCATATATTTAAACCATTCATATATTCTTATTCAAAAGTGACCTCAGTGATGTTCACCGCCCACCACCCTTACAGGCTTTACATGGTGATATGTACAAACAACAAACTCTTCATAGGTACATCATTCCTTCTACGAATTTTTATGAATTTTAATATTCTTAAATTTTAACCAAATTACTTATCTTATTTATTTCGTCGGACTCAGGGGTATTACTGTCCGACATGCATGTTTCGCTCAAACAAGCGAGCTGTCTCAAAAACCTACCCCCCCCCCCCCCCCCCGTAGTCTTATTAGCGCCAGCTCTACAGAAAAACATTCTGTAGAGCTGGCGCTAATAAGACTACGGGGGGTAGGTCCTTGAGACAGCTCGCTTGTTCGACCGAAACATGCATGTCGGACAGTAATACCCCCCGAGTCCGACGAAATAAATAAGATAAGTAATTTGGTTAAAATTTAAGAATATTAAAATTCATAAAAATTCATAGAAGGAATGGTGTACCTATGAAGAGTTTGATGTTTGTACATATCACCACGTAAAGCCTGTAAGGGTGGTGGGCGGTGAACATCACTGAGGTCACTTTTGAATAAGAATATATGAATGGTTTAAATATATGAATGTCTTGAAGAAAAAGCTGAGAGACACAATGTGTATTCACTGAGAATAAGGGAGAAAAAATATTGACTGGTTTTAGTGAATCTTTGCATATATAGAAGGTATACACAACATTTTTCCTTTATCAGAAGATTTATAACTATAATATGTATGTACTAAATTGTCTGGATTGTAAACCACATTGAACCTGAACTCTGTTTGGGATAAAGTGAATGATACATACTTGTAGCAGGTGTTCTCCGAGGACAGCAGGCTGATTGTTCTCACGACTGGGTGACGTCCGCGGCAGCCCCCACCAACTGGAAGAAGCTTCGTGGGCGGTCCGCACGCAGGGCACGCCCACCGCGCGTGCGCGGCCGTCTTCCCGCCCGTGCGCGACCGTTCCCGCCAGTTGAATGACAAGCAAAAATGATGAAAACGCAACTCCAAAGGGGAGGAGGGAGGGTAGGTGAGAACAATCAGCCTGCTGTCCTCGGAGAACACCTGCTACAGGTATGTATCATTCACTTTCTCCAAGGACAAGCAGGCTGCTTGTTCTCACGACTGGGGTATCCCTAGCTCTCAGGCTCACTCAAAACAAGAACCCAGGTCAATTGAACCTCACAACGGCGAGGGTATAACAGAAATTGACCTACGAAGAACAACTAACTGAGAGTGCAGCCTGACCAGAATAAATTCGGGTCCTGGAGGGTGGAGTTGGATTTAAACCCCAAACAGATTCTGCAGCACCGACTGCCCGAACCGACTGTCACGTCGGGCATCCTGCTAGAGGCAGTAATGTGATGTGAATGTGTGGACAGATGACCACGTCGCAGCCTTGCAAATCTCTTCAATAGTGGCTGACTTCAAGTGAGCCACCGACGCTGCCATGGCTCTGACACTATGAGCCGTGACATGACCCTCAAGAGCCAGCCCAGCCTGGGCGTAAGTGAAGGAAATGCAATCTGCTAGCCAATTGGAGATGGTGCGTTTCCCGACAGCGACCCCTAGCCTGTTAGGGTCGAAAGAAACAAACAATTGGGCGGACTGTCTGTGGGGCTGTGTCCGCTCCAAATAGAAGGCCAATGCTCTCTTGCAGTCCAATGTGTGCAACTGACGTTCAGCAGGGCAGGTATACGGTCTGGGAAAGAATGTTGGCAAGACAATTGACTGGTTAAGATGGAACTCCGACACCACCTTCAGCAGGAACTTTGGGTGGGTGCGGAGCACTACTCTGTTGTGATGAAATTTTGTATAAGGAGCATGAGCTATCAGGGCTTGAAGCTCACTGACCCTACGAGCTGAAGTAACTGCCACCAAGAAAATGACCTTCCAGGTCAAGTACTTCAGATGGCAGGTATTCAGTGGCTCAAAAGGAGGTTTCATCAGCTGGGTGAGGACGACGTTGAGATCCCATGACACTGTAGGAGGCTTGATAGGGGGCTTTGACAAAAGCAAGCCTCTCATGAATCGAACGACTAAAGGCTCTCCAGAGATGGCTTTACCTTCCACACGATAATGGTAAGCACTAATCGCACTAAGGTGATTCCTTGCTGAGTTGGTCTTGAGGCCAGACTCTGATAAGTGCAGAAGGTATTCAAGCAGGTTCTGTGCAGGGCAAGAACGAGGTTCTAGGGCCTTGCTCTCACACCAAACGACAAACCTCCTCCACTTGAAAAAGTAACTCCTTTTAGTGGAATCCTTCCTAGAGGCAAGCAAGACCCAGGAGACACCCTCAGACAGGCCCAACGCAGTGAAGTCTACGCCCTCAACATCCAGGCCGTGAGAGCCAGAGACTGAAGGTTGGGGTGCAGCAACGCTCCGTCGTTCTGCAAAATGAGAGTCGGAAAACACTCCAATCTCCACGGTTCTTCTGAGGACAACTCCAGAAGAAGAGGGAACCAGATCTGACGGGGCCAAAAGGGCGCTATCAGAATCATGGTGCCGCGGTCTGGGAGGATAAGCATACAGGAGGCCGGTCCCCCAATGAAGGAGAAAGGCATCCGACACCAGTCTGCCGTGTGCCTGAAGTCTGGAACAGAACAGAGGCAGCTTGTGGTTGGTCTGAGAGACGAAAAGGTCCACCGAGGGGGTGCCCCACTCTCGGAAGATCTTGCGTACCACTCTGGAATGAAGCGACCACTCGTGCGGTTGCATGACTCTGCTCAGTCTGTCGGCCAGACTGTTGTTTACACCTGCCAGGTATGTGGCTTGGAGAAGCATGCCGAACCGGCAAGCCCAACGCCACATCCCGACGGCTTCCTGACACAGGAGGCGAGATCCGGTGCCCCCCTGCTTGTTGGTGTAATACATTGCAACCTGATTGTCTGTCCGAATTTGGATAATTTGATAGGACAGCCGATCTCTGAAAGCCTTCAGTGCGTTCCAGATCGCTCGGAGCTCCAGGAGGTTGATCTGCAGATCCTTTTCCTGGAGGGACCACAGACCCTGGGTGTGAAGCCCATCGACATGAGCTCCCCACCCCAGGCGAGATGCATCCATCGTCAGCACTTTCGTGGGCTGCGGAATTTGGAATGGACGTCCCAGGGTCAAATTGGTCCGAATGGTCCACCAGAGCAGTGAAGTGCGGCAATTGGTGGAGAGGCGGACGACATCTTCTAGATTCCCGGTGGCTTGGAACCACTGGGAAGCTAGGGTCCATTGAGCAGATCTCATGTGAAGACGAGCCATGGGAGTCACATGAACTGTGGAGGCCATATGACCCAGAAGTCTCAACATCTGCCGAGCTGTGATCTGCTGAGACGCTCTGGTCTGCGAAGCCAGGGACAGGAGGTTGTTGGCCCTCGCTTCGGGAAGGAAGGCCTGAGCCGTCTGAGTATTCAGCAGAGCTCCTATGAATTCCAGAGACTGGGCTGGCTGGAGATGGGACTTTGGGTAATTTATCACAAACCCCAGCAGCTCCAGGAGTTGAATAGTGCACTGCATGGACCGGAGGGCTCCTGCCTCCGAGGTGTTCTTGACCAGCCAATCATCGAGATATGGGAACACGTGCACTCCCAGCTTGCGTAGATACGCCGCTACCACCACGAGGCACTTTGTAAACACCCGTGGGGCAGAGACGAGCCCAAAGGGCAGCACACAATACTGAAAGTGCCGTGCGCCCAGGCGGAATCTGAGATACTGTCTGTGAGCTGGCAGTATCGGGATGTGAGTGTATGCGTCCTTTAAATCCAGGGAACATAGCCAATCGTTTTTCTGAATCATTGGCAGAAGGGTGCCCAAGGAAAGCATCCTGAACTTTTCTTTGACCAGGAATTTGTTCAGGCCTCTCAGGTCTAGGATGGGACGCACCCCCCCTGTTTTCTTTTCCACAAGGAAGTACCTGGAATAGAATCCCTGCCCTTCCTGCCCTGGGTGGTACGGGCTCAACCGCATTGGCGCTGAGAAGGGCGGAGAGTTCCTCTGCAAGTACCTGCTTGTGATGGGAGCTGAAGGATTGAGGTCCCGGAGGACAATTTGGTGGCAGGGAGGCCAAATTCAGGGCGTATCCGCACCGCACTATTTGGAGAACCCACTGGTCGGAGGTTATGAGAAGCCACCTTTGGTGACAAAATTTTAACCTCCCTCCGACCGGCAGATCGTCCGGTACGGACACTTTGAGGGCGGCTATGTTCCCGTGGATCCAGTCAAAAGCCCATCCCCGGCTTTTGCTGTAGAGGCGCAGGGGGCTGCTTAGGCGCACGCTGTTGACGAGAACGAGCGCGCTGGGGCTGTCCCTGTGCCTGACGAGGCCTTCGGGCCGGCTGGGTGTACCTACGCTTGGCAAAAGAATAGGGCACAGCCTGCCGGGCCCGGGAAAAACGTCCACCTGCTGAGGTGGATGCTGAAGGCGCCCGGTGGGAGAGCTTGTCGAGGGCGGTTTCCCGCTGATGCAGTTGGTCCACCAGCTGCTCGACCTTCTCACCAAAAATATTATCCCCCCGGCAAGGGACGTCGGCCAGTCTCTGCTGGGTGCGGTTGTCCAGGTCAGAGGCATGCAGCCATGAGAGCCTGCGCATCACTATACCTTGGGCCGCAGCACAAGATGCCACGTCACAGGTGTCATAGATACCCCTGGACAGGAACTTTCTGCACGCCTTCAGCTGCCTGACCACCTCCTGATAAGGCCTGGACTGCTCTGGCGGGAGCTTGTCAACCAGGTCCGCCAGTTGCTTCACATTGTTCCGCATGTGGATGCTCGTGTAGAGCTGGTAAGATTGGATGCGGGTCACGAGCATGGAAGATTGGTAGGCCTTCGTCCCAAACGAGTCCAGAGTGCGAGACTCCCGCCCCGGGGGAGCCGAGGCGGTATCCCTCGAACTCCGTGCCCTCTTGAGAGCAGAATCCACGACCGCCGAGTCATGAGGCAATTGGGGCCGCATTAACTCCGGGTCCGAGTGAATTCTGTACTGGGACTCTGCTTTCTTGGGGATGGTGGGATTATATAACGGTCGCATCCAGTTCCGAAGCAGTGTCTCCTTAAGGACATTATGCAGCGGCACCGTGGAGGACTCTCTAGGTGGTGATGGATAGTCGAGGACCTCGAGCATCTCAGCCCTCGGCTCATCCACAGAGACCACGGGGAAGAGAATGCAAATAGACATGTCCCTGACAAAGGAGGCAAAGGAGAGGCTCTCAGGTGGCGAGAGCTTCCTCTCCGGTGAAGGCGTGGGGTCAGAGGGAAGGCCCACAGACTCCTCTGAGGAGAAATATCTGGGGTCCTCCTCCTCCCCCCACGAGGCCTCTTCCTCGGTATCGGACATAAGCTCATGTAGCTGAGTCCTCAACCGGGCCCGGCTCGACGTCGAGGCACCGAGGCCTCGGTGTCGTCGAGCGGTGGACTCCCGCGCCGGCGGGGACAAAGCTCCCTCCATCGACGTCGATGGGGACTCCACCTGCGTGGCGGTCGAGACCGGCGCCGCAAGCGGCGGCGGTGTCGAAGGCCTCGGCACCGGGCTAGAGCTCGCCAGCGCCGGCACAGTCTGGCGCATCAGCCCTTCCAGGATCCCCGGAAGGATGGCTCGGAGGCACTCGTCCAGGCCCGCTGTCGGGAAAGACGGGGGGGGGGGGGCCGGTAGAGGCATCGGTGCCAGAAGCTGCTCGGGTCCAGGAGACTGCACCGAAGTGCTGGGACCCTGACGCGTCGGTACCTCCACTACCGAGGGGGACCTTTCCTCTCGACGTGGACGCTTCGACGTCGACTCCTCTCCGGCACCGAGGGCCGGGCGCACCGATGGGGACCGATGACGGTGCTTCTTCTGTTTTTTGCGGTGCCCGTCATCGGCGCCAGGTGGAACGGAGGAGGAGGAGGTCGATCCCCCTCGATCTCGAAGGGCCGGGTCGGACAGGGTTCGGTCCCGAGGGCCATGAGTAGAGGGAGTGACCGGGGCCGATTGCCCACGCGGCCTCTCACCCCTACCGTCACCGGAGGACCGGCGGGCCGACGGGACCTGTACTTCTGGGGTCGATGCCATCGGTGCCGATTTCGCGGACATCGATACCGGTACCGAAGAACCGGCCGTCGATACCGATGCCGTCGAGGTCGACGTCGAGGGGCCGGCGCAAGTTCCAAAAAGACGGTCCCGAAGAACTTGCCTCGCAACCTGAGTCCGTTTCCGGAGACCAAGACACAAAGAACATGACTTGATATTGTGCTCCGGCCCGAGGCACTGGAGGCACCAAGCGTGGGTGTCGGTCTGCGAGATAGGCCGGCCGCACCGACCACACTTCTTAAATCCACTCGGGACCTTCGAGGACATCGACGGAAAAATCACGTCGGCGAAGTTAAAGTCGTCGATGGTGGCGGTAAATCACACCTCGAAAAATAAATCGACCGCGCGGCCACAAGGCCGCAACGTGACGCCCCCGCTAGAAAACGAGGGAAAATTCAGCGCGTTCCCTTCTTTTTTTTTGGGAAAGGAAAAAAAGGTTTGAAGCGCACGGCAACAAAAAACAGAAAATTAGCGAATTCGCGGACAACACGACGGTTTTCCGGGGCTGACTAAGAGAGAGCGGCGACGCACGACTCTCTCCAGCGCGGAAAAGAAAAGACTGGCGGGAACGGTCACGCACGGGCGGGAAGATGGCCGCGCATGCGCGGTGGGCGTGCCCTGCGTGCGGACCGCCCGCGAAGCTTCTTCCGGTTGGTGGGGGCTGCCGCGGACGTCACCCAGTCGTGAGAACAAGCAGCCTGCTTGTCCTCGGAGAACGTGGGATACAAATGTCATTATAAAATAAATAAAGGTAGACATGGGGAAGCCACTGCTTGCCCTGGGATTTGTAGTATGGAATGTTGCTACTATTTGGGTTTCTGCCAAGTACTTGTGACCTGGATTGGCCACTGTTGGAAACAGGATACTGGGCTAGATGAACCATTGGTCTGACCCAGTAAGGCTATTCTTATGTTCTTATATAGAACAACACTTTTGCTGCCTAGCTTTAGCCATTTCTTTCACTGGTTAAGTGTTGCTGAGTATCAGCACTTAGGCAGTCATAAACAATTTATCCAGGTGATTAAATCCCTTTGAATAACAGTTTGATTGTGAGCCCACTAAGGACAGTACCTATATACAATGTGTAAACTGCTTCAGTTATACCACAGAAAAGCAGTACATAAAATGCATTACCCATATGATACCCAACTGTCAGGTCTGGTGCTACATGGAGGCCCAGGGCAATTGCCCTGTTTGCCTACCCCTAACGCCAACCCTGCCAGTTGTATAACAGGAAACCTAGAATTAAGTACACAGAGGGTGCCTGGTAGGAGCCCATTCTATAATGTAATGCAGGTACCTATTTCCCTTTTAAAATATTAGCCTAGCTGGGCACATACTTAACTAGCACTTAGGCGTAAGCATTCGCACCAGCCATGGAGTTAGTATACGTGTTAGTGCCTGATTGTTACAGATGTATGGGTTACATGCATAGGTTTCAGTCCTGCCCATGCTCTTCCCCACGTGTATGCACTCCTTGCAAATACATACTATGTAAGTTAAGTAGGTATTTACAGAAAAGCACTTAGAAGGAATTTTGATATCCTAGGAGTCTTAGGTATAGTAGCCCCTTCTCCTTTTTGGTGTTCTAGGAACTTTGGTCTTCTATGCCCTTTTTATTCCTTGGGGTTTTTTCCTCTTTGCCCATAGCCCAATAATCTTCCTTAACGGAATGTTCTGCAATCTATGATAGAAGCCCTTATCCTTCCTAGGACCGACCTATCAACTGAAGTCCTCTCATGACCCTTGATTCCATAAAGGCCTTCACGTGCTTAAGCATCAAACAAGTCAGGTTAGCAGGCTTTGGTGGAAGGCTAGGTCTCCCTCTTCTTTGCTTTTAGAAGGATCAGTTCCAGTTTTATTTTTACCACATGCAACTGATTAAGCAGACTTTTCATACTAACCACATTAACACTTCTATTTCCTGCCCCAAGAAACTTTTCACCCTGGTGGCTGAATTGACAGCCAATAAGACTACCCTATGCTCAATCAATCTGCCTAGAACTGAGGGTTTTGCCCACTACTTCAGTTCTAAGATCCTTCATGGTTCCTTTCTAGGACCAGCATTATTAACTAGCCACAATTCACTTTCCCCAAGTCCTCACAGTGTCCACCTCTCCCACTTCTTTCTTGTCTGCCTCATACTGGTCTTTGTTTAATCTGCCCACCATTGTCTTTATCGCTAAGCTACTCAAAATTATTTGGTCCATCGCATGTGTTCTTGACTCTCTCCCTTCACAACAGTTGAGGGTGCCCTCCTTGGGCCTCATAAATTTTGCTCTTGCTCCTTCTTTTGGGGTTGTAACTGACTCCTGGACACAAGCTCTTATTCACCCATTATGAAGAAATCCACTTTGAATCCCACATTAGCAACTATCACCATGACAAAAAAGCTGTCTTTTCACTCTGACCATATAGAACAATCCACAGTACTATTGCCCACAACAATCAGCTTCAGGCCAGGCCACAGCACCAAAAACCATAATTATTGCACATTTGTGTGAGTTCCACAATATGTTAGATGATGGATGCATTATGCTTGCTGTGTATTTAGATCTTTCAGCAGCCTTTGACCTTCTGCACCACTCTCTAATTCTTCATAGACAAGCGAGAATAGATCTATCCAGCTCCATTCTCCAGTGGTTCTCTTCCCTCCTGTCCAGTTACTCATTCATCATTTCTTCTGGTACCGCTCTGTCCTTCCCACATCATCTCCCCTCCAGTGTTATACAGAGGTCTGTACTTGATCCCCCGTTATTAAATATTTTTTTCAGCCCACTTGTAACTATTATCCAGAATCTGGGAATTAGCTTTTTCATTCATGCAGAGGCCAGACTCCTGATTGCCTATACCTATCTTGTCTCCCTTAATTTATCCTCTCTCCAACAGTGCTTTGATACCACTGCTTTGTGGCTCAAGCAGGGAAAGACTGACCATTGAAATAATAGTGCAGTGCCCGAGGGCCCACTCTCCCCTAGCTTCCATCTAATTTAATCACTTTTGATAGGTGGTTGGGGGCCCATGACCTTTATTGCCCAAGGGCCCAGATCACTTTCAGTCCACCCCTTAAGGATAATTATCTTGTATTGTATCCAATGAAGACAACAGCAGCTTGGATTACTGGATGCCTGTCTGATTACTGGATGCCTGCCCCATCCCTCTCGTCTCTTCTGTCCTCAGTTCTCAAATCACACCGATAGATTCCTTATACTTATTGACTATCAACTATCTGTTGCAGCCCAGATTTTGAGGCCTAATTTTGCAGCTTTAGACAATTCCACTACCTAGATAATGCTGCCCAACACTGATTGATGCATGCTCTCATTACCACACTTATATCACTGTAATATTATTTACTCTATTTCTCATAAATTAAGTGCATGCAATCAATACAAAATACTACTACTAGACATTTGCTACCCAAAGAGATTTGACTATATCACCCCTCTTCTTTATCATCAACACTGACTTCCTATTTGGTATCTGATTCAAGACATTGGTCTTGGATCACAAGATTCTGTATATTGGTGTCCCATTGCCTGTCTTCTATAGTTCTTTTCCATACTTCAGCACTTTCTCTGTGTGCTCTATTTTTTTTTTTTGTGCTGCCAGGACCAACCCATGCATAACTTGAGTCAGCAAAGCATTGTGCTTTTTGCCCCATATTTATGGAACTCACTTCCCTTTTCCTTGAGATCTAAGCTCTCTTTCCAGAAGTTTAAGACATTTCACCCTTTTCCCTGGGTCTTGAGCTTGGTGGGAGATTCGGAGTTTGCCAGCCTGTCCTGTGTACTTTGTTGTGTATTGTTTAATCGACTCCTTTCATGGTTCTCTTCTTTTTCTTCTTCTTTTTCAGCTTTCTTCTTATTTGATGGAATTTCTTTGTACCTTGTATTATAATTGTAAACCACCCTTTTATTTACTGTGATTGACAATATATCAAACACAATAAGATATAAAAATAAACATAAGTGCATTAATCCCATTATTGTAAACATGTAAACATATAATAGGTGTGTAAATGTTAGCACTTATGTCACAGAATTGCCCCCCCCCCCTATAAAGGCAATACTATAAAGGGGTACCTACATTTAGGCCCCTACAGTATGCTTACTTGTAGTTTGGTCTATAAATACAGGTATTGTATTCAATTCTCTCCTCATAAGCCAGCATCAACAGTATTTATCTTACTTCAATACTACAAACTTTGCAACAGAGTGTGCTGTAAGAATAAGCAGTGTGGGGACACTGATTGACCTGACATCTTGAAGCAGCTTTTGGCGAAACTTTGGCCACAGTTGTTGGGGGTCCACAGAGCTCTTTTTTGGGGGGAAAGCTAAGCCTTTTTTGAATTGAACTTTAAGTATAAGAATTGAGCATTATCAGTGAAATGAAACATTGCACAGATTTTTTGCTGTAGAAGGACGTTTTTTTGTCAGTGATCACCCCTCAAGTCTTGATTACTCCAGTAGGAGGAGACAGGATTCTGACTCTTTTTTCCTCCTATTTTTAGCACACTCTGTTGCAAATGTTGTAGTATTACATAAGTACATAAATAAATAAATGGCAATACTTATGTACTTATTTCATGAAAGGTTTGGTTCATTTAAAGCCTTCATTACAAAAGCCCTCTGTTCCATAGGTCCTAAATTTGGTGCTCATTTTACTTATGTGGTCTCCATGTGAATCTTTGGAAGTTGTATCTTTTAAATTCCTGACCTGGAAAGTACTCATCTAATGACTTCAGATAGGAGAGTAAGAGGGGCATAATCGAACGGCGCCGTGCATCTATATGGGTGGCCATCTATATGGCCGGCGCCGCAAAGAGCAGTCCCGAACCGTATTATCGAAAAAGATGGCCGGCCATCTTTCATTTCGATAGTACGGTTGGGGCCGGCCAAATGTCAGAGATGGCCAGATTTGAGAAGGCCAGCATCGTTTTTCGCCGATAATGGAAACTGATGCCGGCCATCTCAAACCCAGCCAAATCCAAGGCATTTGGTCATGGGAGGGGCCATCATTTGTAGTGCACTGGTCCCCCTGACATGCCAGGACACCAACTGGGCACCCTAGGGGGCACTGCAGTGGACTTCAAAAATTGTTCCCAGGTGCATACCTTTCTTACCTTGTGTGCTGAGCCCCCCAAAAACCCACCCCCACAAATGTACACCACTACCATAGCCCTTATGGGTGAAGGGGGCACCTAGATGTGGGTGCAGTGGGTTTCAGGGGGGGGGTTGGAGGGCTCCCATTTACCACCACAAGTGTAACAGGTAGGGGGGATGGGCCTGGGTCCACCTGCCTGAAGTGCTCTGCATCCACTAAAAACTACTCCAGGGACCTGCAGACTGCTGTCATGGAGCTGGGTATGACATTTGAGGCTGGCATAGGGGCTGGCAAAAAATAATTTTTATTTTTTGGGTGGGAGGGGGTTGGTGACTACTGGGGGAATAAGGGGAGGTCATCCCCGATTCCCTCCAGTGGTCATCTGGTCAGTTGGGGCACCTTTTTGAGGCTTGGTCGTGAACAAAGGGACCAAGTAAAGTTGGCCAAATGCTCATCAGGGCTGGCTTTCTTTTTCACATTATTGGGCGAAGCCGGCTGTCTCTTAACCACGCCCCCGTCCCGCCTTCTGCACCCTGCCGACACACCCCTTTGAAGTTTGGCCGGCTCCTCGACGGAGTGCAGTTGAGGTTGCCCAAAATCGGCTTTCGATTATGCCGATTTCGCCGGACTTGAGAGATGGCCGGCCTTCTCTTTCAAAAATGAGCTGGTAAGTGAACTTCAGGCATTGATAACATAGGTAACATACAACCCCTACACACATTATCCTACACATTATTATTTAGATCAAGCCTCAGCAGAGGACAGTGCTTTGATCAAATGGTGCTTGCCAGTCTCCTTATGAACTAACAACTATTGCAACTGACAATGCTGGCTGCTCTAAGGACTTGGATGGGCCACTTTGCTGGCAGAGTTTTGACAAATGACATTTATTCCTGTATGGAGAACTCCAAGGGTAGAGGTTGCACTTTCTTCACAGCACCTGAATGGTACTTGAACAGAGCCTAAGAGGAAGTCTGGCTTTTTGACAAAATCTTGAGCTACAGCTAAATATCATCCAGTCTTTGGTTGGAATTTCATAGATTTTGAGGAGAGGAGGTCTTTAATGCTGTTTCAAATGAGCAATTAATAAAAATCTGTGAAGTTGCTCTGGCCAGTGGCCATGGCTTGTACTACACTCTCTGCCTGTAATTCTGAATAAAAGAACCTTTTGTAAACCTACAACTCACATGTGCAACCTTTTAGGTGATGGGACAAGTTTCTATTGATGGTTGTGTTTAAAGGGCATTGATAATACCAGGCAGTGACAGTTTATTGCTGCAACAATTCTGCCAAGTGCACAGATGGATGCAGTCAGAGAGAGCGGAGTCCCCATGAACCTTCAGGGGTCAATATTCAAAGAGGTTTAACTAACCCGGTTAAACCCCGCTGAGCTGACTGGCTGCTAATATAAACATCACTTAGAGGCCCTTTTACTAAAGGCTTCCCATGCTACCCCTAGCACACATCATTTCTGGTGCTAGTGGAAATATTTCTGCAGGGGATTAACCAGTGGTAATCGGGCAGCATCGCACACTGCCTGGTTACAACTGAGTTAGTGCGGGAGCCCTTACCACCACCTCAATGGGTAGTGGGAGCCCTTACCGCCACCCATTGAGCTGGTGGTAAGTGCTCCTCCTCGAAATAGTCACACAACAAGTGCGAACTTACTGAATGGTTAATTCATTTTTTGGCCTTTTTACCTGCTGTGGAAAAAGCGGCCCTGGCACATGGCAAAAACAGCTACCACAGCTTAGTAAAAGGGCCCCTACGTTTGGTAGTGTTGCTGAATATCAGCTCTCATCGGCCATTCCATAACCAAAGCAGGCTAGGGGTGGCCCAGGGGCAGAGTTTGGATGGAGCCACTACTTAGGTGGTTAGCAGTGATATTCAGACCACTAGTTAGCTAAGTAAATTGATAGGATACCAAAAAGGCTGTCCTAACTTTATCTGCTGAGTTAATCGGCCACTGGTCTCAGTACTGGTATTGAATATCTGGGGTTTGTGAGCAGCTTACAACCTGCTTACCACCGTGGACTGAATATCAACCCCTCAGAGGTTACCTGCATCGCAATGAGATGCAGCAGTGGGTCATTGTTTAGACCTATTGAAGAGACATCTGATGATGCATTAACCCAAACCCCAGGCCACGTATCTTTATGGAAACATATTCAGGAGAAAATCCCAAGCCATACGAACTGATAGAAAGGAAATAGAGAACAGTGTGGCTAACAGGCATTCCCTAGATATCCAAACACTGGGCACAGATTGCCCTAGCTGCCGGACCATTAGCGTATGTATTGCTAGAGCATTCCAGATTAACATCAAATCTCTAGAATGCAGATGATTTATTTTCAGAAGGCTCTATAGCAGTGATTTCCAAACCTGGTCTTGACGGCACCCCAGCTAGTCGGGTTTTCAGGTTATCCACAATAAATATCCATGAGAGATATTTGCCTCCACTGAATGCAGATCTCTCTCATGAATATTTATTGTGGATATCCTGCAAACCTGACTCGCTGGGGTGCCTCAAGGTCCAACTTTGGGAACCACTGACCTACAGAGAAGACACAAAGTATTTTAAGCCTCTGCCTATTATATACTCCGTCAGCCTTGGATCAAGACTGATGGTGGACTAACAAAAAACAACATAAGTATGTGGTTATCAAAAATAAAAGAAATGTTTATTGCTGTAAAAAAAAAAATTAAAATGGGGGAGAAAAACATGGAGGAAAAAAAGCAGATTAAAAAAAAATTGAGAGAAGGAATCCCACAGGGAGAGGAGAGGGAAAGGTCTTAGAAAGAGAAAGAGAAGCTAAGGATCTTGATGTATGGGCATGGAGATGCATTCTTCATGCACAAGAACAGACATGATCTGGGAAACCATGCTAATGATTGACTCCTGATCACAAGTAATTGAAGAGATGAGTTCCAAAACCTTCTCTGGATAAATGCGAGTTTTTATTTTTAAGAATTCAATCTGACATAAGATTCTTTTTTTTCACTGAATATCATATATCTTATGAATAAATGCCTTTTAGTGCAAATTTCAGACATCATATGGCTATCTATAAAGGGAAAGGGAAATGGGACTTGATACACCGCCTTTCTGAGGTTTTTGCAACTACATTCAAAGCAGTTTACATATATTCAGGTACTTATTTTGTACCTGGGGCAATGAAGGGTTAAGTGACTTGCCCAGAGTCACAAGGAGCTGCAGTGGGAACTGAACTCAGTTCCCCAGGATCAAAGTCCACTGCACTAACCACTAGGCTACTCCTCCACTAGGCAATCTGTTTCCAGTATGAATTCATTTTTTTATGAAAACGTATTTAATGGGTTTTTGAACTAATTTCTTCAGTTCTATCCAAGCTCATCAAGTCCCTTGGCTCTCCCTTCATGCTGCCAACCTGCTGCCCAAGCACAGCAGCCACTGCTCCATCCATACTGGGCTGAAGAAAATGGGACTCACACTGAGGCAGTGGACAGCAAATGGCTGGCAGCAGGAAGGTGGGTTACTTCTAATTAGAGGGAAAGGAGATGGGATTTGATATACTGCCTTTCTATGGTTACAATTACTTATTTTGTACGTGGGACAATGGAGGGTAAGCAACTTGCTCAGAGTCACAAGGAGCTGGAGTGGGAATTGAACCCAGTTCCCCTGGTTCTCAGGTCACTGCACTAACCATTAGGTTATTCCTCCTATCCAAAGGGCAAAAGGAAAGTGGGACCTATGGGGACAAGCACAGAGGAAGGGAAGAAGTGGAAACTATGGTCTCTGCTGTAGCTACTGGGAATGGCTGGATATAAAGCTGGTTCGGCTGCTGCTACTGCCGATGGTAGCAATGCTGCTGCTGATGTTGCGGCTGCTGTCAGGGGTGCTGGGCTCAGCCATTCAGTTGCTTTTACCTCTGCTGCAGAAGATGGAGGAACTGTAATCTGTTACCTGTGAAAAAAGAAAGAGAGTTGAGTGTACTGACATAGGCTTGGTTGTAAGGATCTCTCTTTAAGGATTAATGCACTGTACGAATCAAGAATAGGATGGTCCTAGAAGCAGAGTAATGGGGAAAAAGAGTGGGTTGCAAATTTGTGAAGCAGGAATGGAAGGCTTCTATGGATATGCAAGGTAAAAAGGTGTTGCTGAGGAAGGGGACCACATGAGTTCTGAAAAAGGCAACTGTGTAATGTCCAACATGAAGGAAATAAAAGGTGCCAGTGATAGTGGCAGAGAAATGGAGGAAAAGATTAGATCTGGTGTCCTTAGAGAAGTGGCACAGGTGTGTTAAAAGCTATAGTCCAATGAGAGATAAGGAAAAGTTGAATCATGGGCAAAGGTGTTTCTATGCTGAAACCCTTAGTAGCTGTGCAAGCCCTGTGTTTTGTGTGCTGCAATGAGCAGCAAAGAACTATTATCCAAATGCAAACATGGCTCAAACCATAAGAATACTAGCATCTGCAGTGGGGGTGTAAGGAGATGGGCTGTTGTGGCTATGTCCTAACATATGCATAGAGGGTACTTCATGGGAATGGGCTTTGGTAGCTGTACTAACCTCTCTACTATTTCATGTTATCTTCTATCTCTTGCAGCCAGGCTGCTCAGTGCAGGCACGGGAAGCAGCTTCAGATATTCTGCCTATAAAAGAGAGAGACAAAGAAAAAAAAAACAATAGATAAATATAACAGAAGCTCTTTTCAGGATGCAAAGGGCCTCATTCCCCTCTTGTTTGTGTGTCCCAGACCCCATGGAAGTGTGGAGAGCCATCTCTTGGTAGCATGGGTGGCTAAGTGAATCCTGTCCTTGCACTGAGTCCATTGGTCATGTCAGGCAGTAGAATGTTCTGAGGAAACCCTATGTAGCTCCTTAGCATCCTTTTTCTGCATTTTTGTTTTCAGATCTGTACATGGGTGCTAAAAACTGTGACTTTGCATCTCTAACCACTCCAGGATGCTATAATCTTGTGTTGATGGTTAGATGGTGGTGGTGCAAGAAGAATAAGTACATCTGAAAAGGGATCACAAGGCTTATGTGCACAGAAAAGAGAAGGGAGTCAAAAAAAAAGCCCAGAGGATGTTTGATTTTGTCAAGTTACATAAAGAATCTAAGCAGTGTCCTTTAACACGAGATGTGAATAGATTTCTTGACATATTCCAGCAAAAAAAAAAAATTTAAAGCATAAATGTAGGTAAATCAAGCTCATTCATTACAAAACATTTCAAATATGCATTCAGACATGATCAAATGAAAAAAAAAAGAAAGTTATGTATTTAAAAACACCATTATTCATATTTGGGAGTTTTATAAACTTTAATCACAGGTAAATCATACATTTCTCACAGAAAAAGTCTTTTAAAAAAACATTGTTATTCCTTTAAAATATTTATTTATGGCATTATACCCCATAATATCCCGAACATACTCAAGTTCAAAGTGGCTAACAGTAAATAAACAACAGGCAAGATTTACAAAGTCATAAACAAAATATCAAATATAGACCACTGATGGATCATCAATGGATAGAAACCTCTCAAATAGGGGAGTTTTCAGTCTTTTACAAAATACCAAGTAATCAGGCTGACCCTTGATTTCCATTGGCAGTGAATTCCTTCACTTGGAACCCTGGTATCTAATGTCAGAACAGTGAACTGACTTATAACGTACTCTCTTGCAATCTGGAAGATGAAGTCTGAGGTAGTCCCTAGAACCAGAGGTTATATTGCATAGGGGATTAAGAGCTGCATATAATCTGGTGTCATGCCATATAATATTTGAAAGACAAAAACACATAATTTAAAAATAATCCTGGCTTTAATGGGCAACCAGTGCAGCTTGCATAATAATGGAGCAGGGGCGTAGCCAGACACCCAATTTTGGGTGGGCCTGGGCCCAAGATAGGTGGGCAGAACTCCACCCTGTCCCACGAGTGATTTGGCCTCTCCCTCTCTCGCCTGCATGTGATAAAGTCTCTCAAACATCCCCCCTTCCCTGCATACCTTTTAAATAGCAGATTTTCACTGGCAGCGAACAGCAACTAATACGCACTGCTCATGCTGGCTCCACAGCCTTCTCTCTGATGCAACTTCCTGTTCCACATAGGCAGGAATACATCAAAGGGGAGGCTGTGGGGCTGTTGTGAACAGTACGTGTCAGTTGCTGCTCGCTGCAGGCCAAGATCTTCTATTTACAAGGTATTCAGGAGGGACAGTTGTTGGGAGTTTTCGGCTGGTGGGGCATGGGGATCCCCGCCAGCCACATCATAGGTGTGCTGCTACTGGGTGGGCCTGAGCTCAAATTGGTTGGGCCTGGGCCCACCCTTGGCTACGCCACTGTAATGGAGTGGCTCTATCAAAACACGATACCTTGAGGAAAAGCCTAGCTGCAGTATCTTGGGTCATTTGTAGCCTTTTTAGGGCACCCTCCTTACATTCAGCCAAATGGAATTGCAGTAAATCGAACTGAGTTAAAACCATGGATTGAACAAGCAGTCTAAAGATGTCTGACAAGAAATATAATCTGATTCTCCTCAGCTTCCAGAGTGACCTGAAGAATTTTTTCACTACTGAGGAAACCTTTGGCTCGAACGTAACTGTCAATTAATACACGCAGTACCCTAAGCGTAGAGCCTAGGGGGTACGACACATTGCCAATAGTAAAATTATGATGGGCTCCTTTTACAAAGCGGCGGTAAGCCCAACGCAGGTTACCGCTCGCTAAAAAGGAAGTACCGCCGGGCTACCATAGCAGCCCGGTGGTAGTTCCCACCCCCAGCGAGCTGTCATATCTAGTACACAAAAATATTTGTATTGTTGTAGCACTGGTGTGTACCCAGTGGTAAATCAGGCAGTGCCCATGGACTATCAAAGATTCCCGCTGGGTTAGCACAGGATCCCTTCCTGCCACCTCAGTGGGTGACAGTAAGGGACCCCCCCAAAAAAATGGCCGAATGGCAAGTGCTTCACTTGCCACATGGGCCATTTCCTGAAAAAAAAGACCTACCTTTTACCCACTGCAGTAAAAGGGTGCCTCAGCATGCGTCAAGAACATGTGTTGATGCCAGAACAGGCCCCATTTTGCTGCAGCTTGGCAAAAGGGGCCCTATATGCGGTACAGTCACACAAGAAACTTAGTCATCTCTATTTAACTTAAATTCAGAAGCCCAGGATCCTAACAAATCCAGACCAAGTCTAATCTTAGGGACAATTTCTGGAAGACCAGTCATAAAAGAGATATAGATTGTGACATTGTCCGTGGAAATACAAGTGCAGGACCATGCTGCCTCTTGCTTTTCACCTAATGGAGCTATCATTACATTGCATAGAATTGGAGAAAGTGGCGAGTCCTGTGGCACCCCATAGTCAGGAGACCAGGAAGGTGAGAGAGAAACTGACAAATTCACCTATGATCTAGATTTTAGGAAGCTCTGGAACCATTGGTGGACTTTCCCACACAATCCAAACTGATCCAACAGGCCTAAAAGCAACTCATGATCAAAGACACTTGACGTATCATAGTAACATAGTAACATAATAGTTGACGGCAGAAAAAGACCTGCATGGTCCATCCAGTCTGCCCAACAAGATAAACTCATATGTGCTACTTTTTGTGTATACCCTACCTTGATTTGTACCTGTCCTCTTCAGGGCACAGACCGTATAAGTCTGCCCAGCACTATCCCCGCCTCCCAACCACCAGCTCTGGCACAGACCGTATAAGTCTGCCCAGTAGAGGGTATTAGCTTCTACAATTTTATTTCTTATAATCCCTGATAGCTTTCCTTTTCAGGAGAAGAATATCCCGATTGTACTAGGGAGACACTCTAAGGGTGAGTCTGGGCAAAACTTTGGTGAGGGCTATACTATGCAGGGTATAACTATGTAACTCATCCCACTTACACAAGAAACCCTTGCTGTCTGTGTCTGGAAGTTGTGGTCTATAAAAGATTCCAGACCAGAATTTTACAGGATCATTTCTGCCTCTCAACTTAAAAGAAAGAGTGGTGACATTAGACTGAAAAGATCTAGTAACTTCCCTCTAATAAAGAGTGAACTCCAGAGTCTTATGATCTGACCAAGTGACTCGACACCAGGATGTGTTTCCCGAAGTAGAAATTCTCCATATGCATAGTTCTAGAAGTCAGAAGATCCAGCAGATGGCCCCTACGTCCAGCAGATGAGCCTTATAGTAATAACTACCCCACTAATGGGCCCTTTTACCAAGCTGCACTAAAAAGCGGCCAGCGCTGTTGTCAGCACATGGGTTTTCCATGCGCTGTGGCCACTTTTAGCGTGACAATAAAATGGATGCATTTCCATATATTTCTTTAATGGCCCCATGCTAACTTCCCAATTAGAACATGGCCGTTATAGCGGGAGCCCTTACCAACACTTAGTTTGTTGGCACCAATTGCTCCTGCGCTAACCCCATAGTAAATCGGACAGCGTGCAGCAATGTGCTCATGCTACCCTGATTAGCACAGAGCACGCCAACTGTCTTCTCACAGCCTCGCCTCCCACACTGAAAAATAAAAATATTCTAGTGCATACCGTGTCTTAGTAAAAGGGCCCCTTAGTTTCCTGTTATCTTGATAAAATAGCCGCAAAACAAATGTCTACTTAGACTTCCTACCTAGTAAAGATTATTATTATTTTTCTTTTTTAGTATTCACAAGCTGTATATTTCATACTAGGAAATCAATTTACTTAAATTTTGTCATAAACCAAAACAACATGTTCCCCTTGCCCAAGCACCCAGAAAGTTCTAATGATTTGGTCTACTGGCATAGGCCTGATTTACTATGGCCTGTTCCCCATTATCTCCCATATAACACAACTGAAATTGCATACACAATTTAATTACTTAAGCTAATTAGTACCAATAATTTTATTTATCTGTTGCATTTGTACCCCACATTTTCCCACCTATTTGCAGGCTCAATGTGGCTTACTTAATGCCGTAATGGCGATTGCCATTTCCGGATTGAGAAATACAAAATGGTTCTTAAGTGACAGAGTAGATTAAGCAAGCAAGTGTAGCGAGTTCATTTCTGGCATGAGAAATAGAGTGGTATAATGATAAAGTTCATTAGTGCCAAAGTACAGTTAAGCAATCCAGTGTTGAGAGTTCAGTTTTGTCCCGTTCTGGTATGGGTTTCGTTGTCTGGTATTTAGGATGGATCATCTTTTGAGCAGGGACTGTCTCTTTGTATCAGGTGTTCAGCGCTGCGTGCATCTGGTAGCGCTATACAAATGCTAATAATAATAATTGTGGTATGCCTTTTTGAACAAGTTGGTTTTTAATAACTTTCGAAAGTTTGTTAGGTCGTGTATTGTTTTGATGGCAGTTGGCAGGGCATTCCATAGTTGCGCGCTTATGTAGGAGAAGCTGGATGCACATGTTGATTTATATTTTGCCACTAAACAAGAAATTATTGATATTAATTGGCATTAATTATAATTTACATGCACAACTTGCTAAGCGTATTCTGTAAAGTGGTGTGCATAAATTCTAATGTGTGCTGCCAAAAATGGGGAATGGCCATGGACATGGAATGGTGGACTGTGGGTGTTTCAAAAATCTATGTGCGCAGTTATAGAATACACCTGCTCTATGCCTAACCTTGGTGCTGGTATTTACACCATGTTTTACTTGTGATATACGGATGCACCTAGAGTTAGGTACAGGCATGGTTACTAGGTATATTCCATAACCTGGCTAGGTGTATTCTATAAACCATGCCTAATTCTAGGCACAGTTCACAGAAAATGCCTAGGCATAAATATTTTCACTGTCAACTTTTCAGGCGCTATGTATAGAGAGTCTAGTCCTATATGTCTATAAAAACAAAATATGGCTCATTAAATCAGTCACAGAAAAAAAAATAACTTTGGAAAGCAGAGACTTTACTTTCTAGTGCTAAATGTATACAAAACTATGGGGGCCCTTTTTAGCAAGTAGCACTAAAACGTGGCCTGTGGTAGCTCCAAAGCGGGTCTTTCACAAGCACAGAAGCCACTTTTAGTGCTGCCGGTAAAAGGCAGATTTTTCTATTTTTACAACAATAGCCATGCGCTAATTTCCCCATTAGTGCATGGCCATTAGCGCATGAACCCTTACTGCCACCTATGGGTAAAAGCTGATGTGCCAGTCCTGCATTAATCAGTTAGCATGCAGCAATGCCCACACACTAACTGTTTAGCATAGTTGTGTTCACTCTCTGCCCTTCAAACACACCCCCAGAGTTTAAAAAATAATTTTATTTTTTAGTTCATGGGTAACATGCAAACATGCAAAAACTACCGTGGGATGCCTGAGCATGCCCTGCAGTTGTGCACTTTAATCTGCAGTAAACACTTGTTAGTGCTTATTATACCTTAGTAAAAGGACCCCTATACATTTAAACAAAAAATAAAAATGTAAAGACCAATGCACATCACAGAAACAGAGAAATTAATGGCTGATACAGACCACAGGGCCTATCTAGTCTGCTCATCCACATCTACTACTAAGCTCTACAATACCTTCCTCTCCCTCATTATACTTGTGTCCTTAAGTCCCACGTAGCCATTTGGATAATGCATTTTCATTTAAAAATATATCTTCTGAGCAAATAGATATATTTTAGTTCTAGGCTATGAAAATTTGTCACATCATGACATATGTATACCAAGCTAATGCTCTAAGAGCCATTAATTATTATCCTGTGAACTGTAAATCATGATAAACAAGCCTGTATATGATATTGCCATACATAATAACCTAAAAAGAAAAAAAGCTGATGAGTGTAGTCCAAGATTTAAATTAAGCAGCTGATTTCATTCCCACTGTATTCTACAGAATGTCTTTTTACAAATAAGGGTGGCCTCTAAATATCCTTTTTTTTTTTTTAAATAAAATAGTTTTAAAAATCAGGATTTATAGAACGAGAGGACATGAAATGAGATTGAAGGGGGGCAGACTCAAGAAAAATGTCAGGAAGTATTTTTTCACAGGGAGAGTAGTGGATGCTTGGAATGCCCTCCCGCGGGAGGTGGTGGAGATGAAAACGGTAACGGAATTCAAACATGCGTGGGATAAACATAAAGGAATCCTGTTCAAAAGGAATGAATCCTCAGGAGCTTAGCCAAGATTGGGTGGCAAGGGCCGTAGTGGGAGGCGGGGATAGTGCTGGGCAGACTTATACGGTCTGTGCCAGAGCCAGTGGTGGGAGGCGGGACTGGTGGTTGGGAGGCGGGGATAGTGCTGGGCAGACTTATACGGTCTGTGCCAGAGCCGGTGTTGGGAGGCGGGGCTGGTGGTTGGGGGCGGGGATAGTGCTGGGCAGACTTATACGGTCTGTGCCAGAGCCGGTGGTGGGAGGCGGGGCTGGTGGTTGGGGACGGGGATAGTGCTGGGCAGATTTATACGGTCTGTGCCCCGAAAAAGACAGGTACAAATCAAGGTAAGGTATACACAAAAAGTGGCACATATGAGTTATCTTGTCGGGCAGGCTGGATGGACCGTGCAGGTCCTTTTCTGCCGTCATCTACCATGTTACTATATACTACCATTATTAATGGCGAAAACGTAACACCAGGGTTCATGTTTTGTTTCTGTTTGTTTGTTTTGGGAGGAGGGGTTGAACTGCCATTTCTTGGTAAATATGCTTTCAAAATCATATACATATTCCAGAAAACTAAGGAGCAATGAAAGGATGTGTAATATGTATGAGGTTCCTCCACCATGTACTAACTGGCTCATTGTTCATAGGAAGTAGAATAATCTCAATCTGTGGTATTGTACTCCATGACAGCCATGGCTGCTATGGATGCTCATTCTGTAGAACCACCATCATGCAAATAAAGGAAAAGGAAGGCATCCTGTAGAAACAAGTCTCAAATTTGATGCAGAGTGATGGTGACAACCAGTTAATAGAAATATAAACCATAAGTGTTTCAGTATATTGAGAAGTGATTGTAAAACTGCAAAGAGAACCTGGAATATAATGTAATGAGGCTATTGAATAGGCACACTGGCAGTGACAAAGACCTCTGTTTGCACTGAATTCAGCAACCCTGGGGGCCCTTTCACTAAGCCATGTAAGTGTCTATGCGTGCTCAATGCACGCCAAAATGGAGTTACTGCCCGGTTACCGCGTGGCTCTTGCAGTAATTTCATTTTTGGTGTGCATCCAATACGTATGGCTGAAAAATAATTTTTATTTTTGGATGCGCATATCGAACGCACACCAAGTGGCATTTGATATGCGTAGGTCATTACTGCCTGGTTACCATGTGAGACTTTACCGCTAGGTCAATGGCTGGTGGTAAGGTTGCAAACCCAAAACAGTAAGATAAAGGAAATCATTAGAGCCAAAAAACAATCCTTCAGAAAGTGGAGAAGAGAACCAACTGAAAGTAACAGGATAGATCATAAGGAATGCCAAGCCAAATGCAAAGCGGAGATAAGGAGGGCAAAAAAGGACTTTGAGAAGAAATTAGCGTTGGAAGCAAAAATACATAGTAAAAATTTTTTTAGATACATTAAAAGCAGGAAACCGGCCAAAGAGTCGGTTGGGCCGCTGGACGAAAATGGTGTTAAAGGGGCGATCAAGGAGGACAAAGCCGTAGCGGAGAAATTAAATGAATTCTTTGCTTCGGTCTTCACCGAGGAGGATTTGGGGGGGACACCGGTGCCGGAAAGAATATTTGAAGCGGGGGAGTCGGAGAAACTAAACAAATTCTCTGTAACCTTGGAGGATGTAATGGGTCAGTTCAGCAAGCTGAAGAGTAGTAAATCACCGGGACCTGATGGTATTCATCCCAGAGTATTAATAGAACTAAAAAATGAACTTGCGGAGCTACTGTTAGAAATATGCAATCTGTCCCTAAAATCGAGTGTAGTACCGGAAGACTGGAGGGTAGCCAATGTTACTCCGATTTTTATGAAGGGTTCCAGAGGAGATCCGGGAAATTATAGACCGGTGAGTCTGACGTCGGTGCCGGGCAAGATGGTGGAGGCTATTATTAAGAATAAAATTGCAGAGCATATACAAAAACATGGACTGATGAGACAAAGTCAGCACGGATTTAGTGAAGGGAAGTCTTGCCTCACCAATCTAATGCATTTTTTTGAGGGGGTAAGCAAACATGTGGACAATGGGGAGCCGGTTGATATTGTATATCTGGATTTTCAGAAGGCGTTTGACAAAGTGCCGCACGAAAGACTCCTGAAGAAATTGCAGAGTCATGGAATCGGAGGTAGGGTATTATTATGGATTAAGAACTGGTTGAAAGATAGGAAGCAGAGAGTAGGATTGCGTGGCCAGTATTCTCAGTGGAGGAGGGTAGTTAGTGGGGTCCCGCAGGGGTCTGTGCTGGGTCCGTTGCTTTTTAATGTATTTATAAATGACCTAGAGATGGGAATAACTAGTGAGGTAATTAAATTCGCCGATGACACAAAATTATTCAGGGTCGTCAAGTCGCAGGAGGAATGTGAACGATTACAGGAGGACCTTGCGAGACTGGGAGAATGGGCGTGCAAGTGGCAGATGAAGTTCAATGTTGACAAGTGCAAAGTGATGCATGTGGGTAAGAGGAACCCGAATTATAGCTACGTCTTGCAAGGTTCCGCGTTAGGAGTTACGGATCAAGAAAGGGATCTGGGTGTCGTCGTCGATGATACGCTGAAACCTTCTGCTCAGTGTGCTGCTGCGGCTAGGAAAGCGAATAGAATGTTGGGTGTTATTAGGAAGGGTATGGAGTCCAAGTGTGCGGATGTTATAATGCCGTTGTATCGCTCCATGGTGCGACCGCACCTGGAGTATTGTGTTCAGTACTGGTCTCCGTATCTCAAAAAAGATATAGTAGAATTGGAAAAGGTACAGCGAAGGGCGACGAAAATGATAGTGGGGATGGGACGACTTTCCTATGAAGAGAGGCTGAGAAGGCTAGGGCTTTTCAGCTTGGAGAAGAGATGGCTGAGGGGAGATATGATAGAAGTGTATAAAATAATGAGTGGAATGGATCGGGTGGATGTGAAGCGACTGTTCACGCTATCCAAAAATACTAGGACTAGAGGGCATGAGTTGAAGCTACAGTGTGGTAAATTTAAAACGAATCGGAGAAAATTTTTCTTCACCCAACATGTAATTAGACTCTGGAATTCGTTGCCGGAGAACGTGGTACGGGCGGTTAGCTTGACGGAGTTTAAGAAGGGGTTAGATAGATTCCTAAAGGACAAGTCCATAGACCGCTATTAAATGGACTTGGAAAAATTCCGCATTTTTAGGTATAACTTGTCTGGAATGTTTTTACGTTTGGGGAGCGTGCCAGGTGCCCTTGACCTGGATTGGCCACTGTCGGTGACAGGATGCTGGGCTAGATGGATCTTTGGTCTTTCCCAGTATGGCACTACTTATGTACTTATGTACTTATGACGTGTAGCAATTTTGATTTTGCTGCACGTCCATTTTCGGCAAAAATGTTAAAAAGGCCTTTTTTACAGGCACGCTGAAAAATGGATCAGCGCACACCCAAAACCCGCGCCTACACTACCGCAAACCATTTTTCAGCGCACCTTAGTAAAAGGACACCCTGGTGAGTTACCAGAATAAACAGTATATAATTAATAGAATTTTATTGAATTAATAAAAACTGTAACAGGAATGCATAAAAATCTCACTTGATAACCTCACCTGTGTCTCTAAAATGTTTACTGGCCAAAGAACGCTTCCGAAGAGTAACTGTTTCTCCCTATGTAATACAGTAATGTGAGACAATGGTTAGCCATAATACTCTATACAATGTTGAAGCTTTTTAAAACATTTTACCTATTGAACCCAGGTTACTGCCTACCTCTTTCAACTCAGGTGTGCTTGATATTTGCGAAAATGGGCTCTTTGGAATGCAAAGTAAAATTAACTCAGTGACTTTGGTACAGCAATGACATTGCACAGTGAAAACTGATGAAAGTGCACACCTGTGTGGTTTGAAACAGTAAAAGTGCTCAGAATCCTGAGGGGGAAAATTGTGACTTCAGAGTGCTGGAAGCAAGCCCCACATAGATTCATATACTGACTTCCCCAGAAGTTGCACAATATCAAGCAGTTTGGTAAATCTACCATGGAAACCTGGACACAGGTAGAGATAACTGGTAACCACTGTAGTAAGAATATTTAAATGACTTTGAAAAGGTTAAAGGTAGGAGGTAAGGCTGTCAATGTCAAGCTATAGAAAAAGAACCGAGTATAAAAAAGCACAGGAAGTATTCTACACAGGCCTCCTCTTCATGAATACTGATGCATCACAATATTTGCAGCAAGTATGGCCCCAGGAGTCTACAATGACTGCACTCGTGCACGGCAGCAACTCAAATATACGATGTATTGATCGCTCCGTCTCCGTGTTACCTATTCACGATCGCAAAGCAATGCTAGAAATCTCTCTTTGATTGTTGTATCTCACTTTTCAGCACATTGAAATACTGGGTTTAATAGGATCTTCCACTCTGCCTTGTAATCCTGTTAAATCGCGATATGTGTATTACGTCTACAGATTACTTCTGCTAATATAGAACCTAATCCCAATTGGATTACACATGCATTCGACCACAATCCAGGTAAACAAGTCACTGACTGATTTGTTCTTTGTTATACAATAGATCGTGTTATTTGGGTGTGAGAGAATGTGTTAAAAAATCACACTGCTACTGAGTTTGGGGCTCCCCCCACAGTGTAGATTATCTTCTCATCCTAATCCTCTCCCTGGTGCTCATACTTGATGAATTCTTAACGGCAAACGGTACGGTAGGCGAAAGATGGTGAGCACTATTCACCCGTCCTATTTCCTAGGCTGCGAGCAATTCTGCAGGCTGAGAAATTGTGGTCTGGAGGGCAGAAGTCGTCGGAAGCCCGCCACAACGTGCAAAAGCGTCCGCCCGCTCAGTCCTCTACAAGTTTTCCCGGACACAATCTGACCTCGGAACAGCTATCATCAGGTGATCCTAAGAGAGATCCCTGCACAATGTATCATCACAGATCACCTTAAGAACGTACAACAGTCGCACCGAAACTCTAGGAAAAGGGTTTGCACACATCCGGTAAACCTAACAGGGTCTACTATAGACTCAGAAAAGGCATGAATTGGATGGAATAGAATAATGATCCCAATAAGAACTTTCTCAAAGAATAGGAATCTCACCGACAAAAAAAACCCACAAATGTTTGAAAGCGTATTCACATCACCAGCCTAATCAATTATGTGCCACCAGGAGTTACAAAAGTTTAAGGAATGAAAATATTATGTACAGTTTTTGCTCTTCCCCCATAAGAAATGTTTCCATTTACAATTTTTTTGTTTTCATTGGCCCGGTTTCATGTTCAGAACCGGAACTTTACTATGGCATATTGACGTTGAAAGCGCAGGAAATGTAGCGTAAACTGCACGCGTGTCACTTTCTGCTTCGAAAGGGTGAGGGAATGGGACTGTGCGACCGCCTTATGCACTATGTCTAGTCATAAAGGGTTGCTTTATGCTGCCTCGGGTGAAAATATTATTAAGTACTGTATAATACACAAAAAATCTGAAACCACCTACCCAGTAAGTTCAGATCCTGATGATACACAACTCCTTAAAAAATGAAGACAGCTCACACTATCTCACTTTGTCTTCTCGCTATTTTATTCCTGCGATTACTGTCTATTGAGCTCCTGAAGAAGTCATTAATGAATGATGACGTCACGCTCTCTTCCCAGGACTTCGCTCCCACTTCCGGTCTCCTTGAAAAGAGTTGTTCTCGCTATTCTTAGAGAGTGACATCCCAAAGGGCCAGTGAGAAGAGAGAGCTTGGAAGGAAACTGTAATAGGATTTGCATCCAATCAGAAGCAAGGGGCGGGGATTACAGGTAAAGGGAATTGGGAATTGTAGTTTTCTGAAGCTCCAACTTACTATTGAAAGCTAACAGGTATGGAAGAGGTACGACTTCGAAATATTTTGTCTCCTTCATTTTTTTCCATATTGTTTTTTCTTTCACTTTTCATACCAGATGAAAAGCTGCTAGAAATATAAAATGTTATGGTACTTTAAAGTTGTCAAGTAACAGAGTCCGCTGAATGGACTTAAGAAACCATATTGCATATCGTGCTTAAAAAAATACTTAAAAAGCGTTATTCCTAATAATAATAATATCATTACAACAGCTGTGAAATATAATTACATTTTAATGATCCACGCTGAGAAAATATTAGGCGAGCACATGAAAGCAGCAAAACAGAAGGTTCTTGTTACTTAAAGACGCTAAAGACTACGTTTGAATTGCTTTCTAATAAATGTATTATTAGATAGAATGCCATTAAAAAAAAATCATACTATTTTTTTTCCTCAACAACAGCAACCTAATGAAAAAGTAAGTTGCAATCAGATGCAGTCCTTGACAGTGAGTTCAATCTGGCGCTGATCTCTAAAAGTTTCAGGTGTACTTTTCTCTAGCGTTTGTTCTCCATAAAGAACTCAGTGTAACCCCATGAAGTGAATTTGTGCCATTTTGAACAGCCATATAAATTACTGCCGTCTTCACTCGGAGATGAGCACAGCATCTGAATGCATAAAAAGGATTAGTAAAAGCGATGGTGATTGAATCAATACGTGTAGAGTAGAAACCCGTGAGGTCGTTTATGAGTCACCTGCAGAAGAAACTCCATTTTTCTGAAGCTCGCGCAAAGGGAAGACAGTAGAGAGGAGCACTTTGCATTTCAGAAAATAAGAATCATTGCCACATTTACCTCAGTTTAGGCAAATGTCTAACAAACAGTTTAGACAAAGATGCTGATTATTTTGTACATGTCCATTGTTGCTAAAGAGCAGAACTACATTATATGCAGTGTAAAATGAAAACAGGGACTGGTTAAGTTTACATTTCAATTACAACATTAAGAATTCACCACATGGATATAACCACTGTTATTTAAAATTTACGTGACTACAAAGATTTTTTTTAATGCTAATAGAGAAGCACATAAGCTTCGCAGTATAATCAAAACGAGAACACGTGATTTCAGGAATAAATATCTTTATTCATCGAAATCTGATTTTTTTCTATTATTATGTTCTATAAATTCTACACAAGGTTTGACAAAAAAAAAGGTAGCAGTGAAATAGAAAGATCTCCAATATTAAACCTTAATTTTCCCGGCATTAGAACGTTCACAGATCTGCCTTAATTGTGGCGATCACTTAGAGAGAATGTCAAGGTATCTACTGCATTAAAGACGAGGTTTGGGGGTTTGAGGCGATCGATAAAAAATAATGATTATCCAAAGAGTGGAAGACAGGAGCAATTAAAGCAACAGCACAATTAAAGGTCTAATTAGAATCCAACCTATGTGGATCAAACCATGAAATATGAGAGAGATCAAGGTAGGAGCAGTTGACATTTGCCCGGTTATGCAGACGGCGTGCATGCTGGTCAAGAGAAGATTGGCGCTTCAGAGTGTGTCCGGCGAAGTCCCAAAGGCGTTGGAAAAATCTGTATTAAGGAGGTGGAGAAAGCGGAATACATCGGGATGCTGTTGGGGGTTATGTCTGGTGGAATTAAAGAAGACTGCATCCTCTGATCGCTAGGGATTTATCCCAACTCATACGGTTTAAGTCTGTTTTACTTGAGTTTTGCAGAGAGAAAATTGCCAGGTCTATTCTAGATCTTCTGCTAAACCTTCGTACGAACCTTCTTCTTTATCTCTTGCTTTCCTATATCTGCTCGGTACTGGTATTAGTGTTTATATTTCCATGGAAGTTACATAATGGAATATACTTTGAAGTAAAAGGCAAGGGAGACCTCTTTAGCACCAATATGTCTTCCCGAGCTACAGAAATGTTTCTTCTGTAAGAGTTCTTCCCTCCTATTTTCGGAAAGGAGGTGTGTGTGTAGGGGGGGGGGGGAGGGCGACAACTAGTGTTATACTAATTTTGACAATATGTGTTCAGCGTTGCACTTTAATGTCAACAGGTTTACTACATAGCGTAAATTACAAGCTTAACAGGAGTTTAAAATACACACATATTAAACTGAGCACTTCATTTCGTCTAATTGCAATATTTTAAATTTAAATACCAATTGTTTAAATGCAATTTTACAAAGCAACTGAACTGTGGACGTAGTGCAGAAAATAATCTTCACTGTCAATGATGAGTATTGGGTGTTCTGTGAATTAACAGACGTTTGAAATATAGCAAAAAAAAAAAAAAAATCACCAGCCATTATCTAGAAATCTTTCTCTCGCTCTCATAGATCAATGAAATTATTTATTATATTAAATGAAAATAAATGAAGGAATAATAAATCTCTTCCTTTTCATAAACTGATTGACTTTGCGTTTCTCTGCCTCTAGCTCGGCGCTACCATAAATCATGCGAAAATGGGATAGCCAGTGGCCCCCCCTCCTGGTATTCAGCAAAGGAAGAAAGTTGGAGCTAATCTTTGAACGGTTCATACTACTGTATGTGATTGCCATCCAGGGGCCGGCGCACTTGAGCCTGTTTGAGAGAGAGAGAGAGAGAGAGAGAGAGAGAGAGAGAGAGAGAGAGAGAGAGAGAGAGATTCCTGATGGAAGGGTTAGTTGTGTCAACCCAGCAGGATCCTGCCATTTCTCCCACTGACAACACCCAGATAGGTGGAGCATCGAGTGCGTAGAAGGCGTCAGAATTCTCAATTTCCAACTTAGCATCTTGGCAGGACCTTTTCCAACCCCCTCCCGCGCCAGTCCAAAGGCAAAAAAAAAAAAAAAAAAAACAACCCTGCAAGCGACGGAGGAAGGCAGCGAGAAGAACGCCGAGAGAGATCAGCAGCAGTAGCAGACTGCGAGAAACAAGAGATGCATGCTGCTGATCTACTTCAGCTGTGGATCAGATTCTGATTTGTTTTATTTCACTTTTGGTTCTTGATGTTGAGAGTCACGTAAAATCAAAAAAAGAAAGTCTGATCCTTTTTTTTTTTTAATCCTCAGTGTGTGTGTGTGTGTCAAAAGACTGTGTGTATATGTATGTGTTTGGCCATGTCGTATCCTCAGGGTTACTTATATCAACCGTCGGCTTCTTTGGCTCTCTACTCTTGCCCGGCTTACAGCACCAGTGTGATTTCGGGACCCAGGACCGATGAACTGGGGAGATCTTCCTCTGGTTCAGCCTTTTCCCCTTATGCTGGATCTACAGCCTTCACTGCGTCTTCTCCAGGTTACAACTCTCACCTCCAATACAGCACGGATCCGGCTGCTGCCGCGGCGGCTGCTGCCGCTTTCACTTCCTACGTGGTAAGAGGAACAATGATCTGCAGTTCAGATCCAGTCCTTGACAGAGTTTTTTGTTTGTTTGTATTTTAACCCTGAGAATCACCCAGTCTTGGAGGATGATGATATAGTAAAACTAGTTGGCTAACCTATCGCTTATACTTTATTTTCGTCGTTTCCTTTTGGCTATTTCTATATGTTGCACACTTAAAAACCACATGGAAGAGGTCTCTTGTATATAAGTGCCGCAAAAATGTTTCCAATTAAGGATCTTGCAGAGAAAAGCTCTGAAAGTGAAAGTCAAAAGATGATTTAAGAAAATAATATTTCCGAATTATTGTTTTGTTTAAAATACTTAACACTTCTGCTTAGAAGTTTTAGAACGTAGGGGCTCTTGATTAGCAAACGCATATTTATAATGAACTACAGAACTTGTATGTGTATGTGTATATGTATAGAGAGTTAAAAAATACTACAAATTTATAATTCACTTTGCCAATTTAAAATCAGACGCAGAAAAAAATAGCTTACTTGAGATTTAATATTTATATACTATAAAGGGCATATAACTATGTACGTTTTTGAAGAGTGAAGTATGTTAAGTAGCGTTTTATTCATTCATTGAGGGTCATGCAAGAAAACACCGGTCTGAAATGGCGATTACACATTATGGCTGTTCATGCTGCACGAACTACCTGGATTCTAACAAACTTTTATATAAGCCCTCTTTCACCAATAGCGTCAACAACAAATAAACTTAGGGGAGCTGAAAAACTGTGGAACCGAAAATGCAAATTATAGCAGTGAGAATGCAATAAATTCCTCCTAGGTTTAGTATTGCATCGTGACCTAGAACAGAACGTTCTGTCAGAGGACAAGAATTTCCACGTAATTACGAATGGTGTGAACTTCTTTGTATGAATAATTACTAGTTCACTACAGACTTCCAGGCTTCCCGTATGCAATCTCATTGTTTTAAGTAAAAACTGTTTATTTTGAGTAAAATGTCTAGGCCAGGCACTTTATCTTTCTGTTTTCTGGTCATCAACTCTTCAGTTTCCTAATTTAATCGTCCAGCACTGTAGCATGTAACTATATATTTAAGGGTACAAATATGTGAACATACCTAATTAACATGTCTATACATAAAAATAATATAATGAACATGCAATTACTGTCCTGCTATTATTATCCATGCTTTTATTGATGTCTCTGTGATTTTTACGCAACCAATCTTCTTCCCACCGTTTAATTACATAGTTCCTGCATTAATTATTTGACCGTTGTTGTTTTTTTTTTTTCCCAGAGTTCGCCCTACGACCACACGACAGGAATGGCTGGTTCTTTGGGATACCATCCCTACGCTACGCCTTTGAGCTCTTATCCCTATGGGGATCCAGCTTACCGGAAAAATGCCACCAGAGACGCCACAGCTACACTAAAGGCCTGGCTGAATGAGCACAGGAAGAACCCGTATCCAACCAAAGGGGAGAAAATCATGTTGGCCATCATTACCAAAATGACTCTAACTCAAGTATCTACTTGGTTTGCTAATGCCAGGAGAAGACTTAAAAAGGAAAATAAAATGACTTGGACACCCAGGAACAGAAGTGAGGACGAGGAAGAAGAGGAGAATATAGATCTGGAGAAAAATGATGACGAGGAATCTAATAAACTGGATGAAAAAGGAGACACAGAAGGGGAAACAGGTTGGTTTTTTGCTTACGACTGTTTTGTTTATTATCTTAATATTAGTGAAATCGGCTTGGGAAATTTGTCCTTGACTCTGTGTGTGTGTGTGTGTGTGTGTGTGTATGTATGTATGTATGTATATATGTGTGTGTGTGTGTGTGTGTGTGTGTGTGTATAGATTCAAAAAATAATAGAAGCTTTTCAGAAATATTCTTTAGCAACTTAATTTATAGAGCGTAGGAAGGACTTCCAGCCTGGGAAATATTTGTTGACATGTTGTGTTATTTTACATAAGAAAATAAAAAAACAAAAAACTTTGACTTTACTTTCTTGCAGGAGAGCAGAAGGGCCCTGGACAAGGCGAGTGCGAGCGCCTAGAGTCCGAGAGCCTGCAGGAGAAAGAAGTTGATGTCACCAGGAGTGAGTTGGATTTAAAAGATTCCGAGGAAAGAATCGATCTCCTTTCGGGCTCCTCCAAATCCAGTGCTTCCTCTCCTCCTCCCGACCTGTGTCAGGCAGCTCAGAGTCTTCAAGACAGCGAAGACCAGCAACATCGCCACCTCCATCACCACCACCACCATCATCACCACCAACAGCACCAGGTTCATCAAAACCATCAGCACCATCACCCCATGGACCTTGTCCTAAGCAGTCCAGGCAGCACCAGCAGTAGTAGCAGCAGCAGCAGTAGCATTAGTAGCAACAGTAGTGGCAGCAATGTGACTTCGGTGATACATTCTCCTCCTACTGCCACTTCCAAACCCAAACTCTGGTCACTGGCTGAGATTGCCACCTCTTCGGATAAGTCAAAGGACAACAGCCAGGTGTCTCCTGGGACAGGACAGACTCTGTGCCCTTCCATGGCTGCGAGTTCTTCTCCCCCTTCCAGATCCCCTTCCGCTCAGTGCCCTTTCCCCAACAGCGCTGTACTTTCTCGCCCTCTTTATTACACGTCCCCATTTTATCCGGGTTACACAAACTATAGCACTTTTGGGCACCTTCACAGTCACCACGGATCCAGTGCAACCACGGCAGCCTCCAACAACTCACATTTCAATGGATTAAGCCAGACTGTCTTAAAAAGAGCTGAAGCTTTGGCAAAAGAAACTAAAATTCGAAGCCAATCTCAAGTAGATCTTTGTAAAGACTCGCCCTATGAATTGAAGAAAGGTATGTCCAACATTTAGTATTGGCTTCTTCCGCACACCTTGGACTAATTTATTAAATTGCCTTTGACATTTATTTTTTAACATCAAAGGGAAATATCAAACGTCTTTTCAGAAGTTTATAGTTTACGGAGATGGCTGGCATAAAATGTGTAACATCTCAAAAAACAAATGTCTTAGCCAACTGCTAGAAAATACAAGAAAGATTTGTGTTAAATATTATGTATATTTAATGTAGCATTTTTTGTATTTAAATGGATAATACCATACTTTGGGAGTAAATTATGAAACCAAGACACCTGTAAAGATATTAATGTTGTTTTTGGTAATATAAATATATAAATTTCTGTGTTTTCCCTCAGCTGTTTCATAGTCAATCATGCAGAAACAAACAACAAAACGTTTAATTTACATTTTTTATGCCTACCAATTTTCTTCTACTTGAGCCGAGCTGTGAAAAAAAGTAGACTCTCCTTATTACATTAAAAAAAATCATTCACTTTTGTACAATGTAAATATTTAATTAAAAGAGATTTTAACATAAAGATTCATCATTCTTATTTGTCTGCAGCAAGGGTAACAATGCATAGGTCGATTAGGAAAAAAAAGAGTTTAAAAGAATTATATCATTATTTGAAAATGTAAAATTAATTTAAGAGCGTTGATTTAAGATGAGCAGTAAACAAAATCGCATCTAATTATTTATTTTTTTATATTGATGGTTGAAAATTTTGCGAATTGCAGTTACTTGTTCTTAAGAGGGAAGGAGTAATGTACGTCTCCTTTAGAATTAAATAATGCAGAAATATTAGAGTGCATACAATTCTGAACGTACTTAAAAAGAAGTGGCACTAGAGAAATGGATAATAGAAATGTCAGAAATCTTGAAGTACCCTGTTTTAACCTAATTACTTTCAATCAGTTTCGAGTTTTATGCAGAGCAATCAGAAGGTGAACTTTGCTAATGAGTTCGATTTTATGCCAGATTTAACCGTTATTCCTATTTCACAAGGTACTACAGAGTTATTAGAGAGATGCATCGCTAATATGCCTTGGACTATACACCGGGGAAAGCTTTCCTAATTCATAGAGTTTAGAGTTTTTAGATTTAGTTACATTGATTAAATTACTACTCTATCAACCTTGTGTATTTCAAGCATGGATACTGCTGATAAATCCCTGTGTCCCAGGATTCCCATAGAAAAAGAGATCGAGCGGCGCGCTTGAAATGTTTTCCCACTTTCACAGGTAGGTGTCACACTTGTGTTGAATTTCAGATTTCACACTTTTAAAAAAGGTGGTGAAATGATTTAAAAAGGTAATCAACTGAGCAAAACGTCCGCAAATATGCAAATCAAGAACGTCTTTTTCTAAACAAAGGAAGATAGCTTTCAGCCTCTTGAATCTTAAAATAATTGGTATACACAACAATTTTTATGTGCGAGTTATCATTTTCAGATTTTTACTTAACTCCTTACTCTACAGGAGGCGTAGATGGGGGTTGACATTTTTACAGACTCTGGTTATTAAACAGTTCTATTTCTTTAACGGTGAAATTGAAAAACAGTAAGGGGATGGAGCCGGACAGAATTACTGCATAGTAAAATGATTATGCTAAAATCTTGCTTGTTCCAATGCTCTTTGACAGAGGGGAAGGATACTTTGTGGATACTTTGCTCCACTTTCTTAAAACACATCTAACCTAAATATAAGTATGTGACATCATAGAGTAAGTGAAGTGACACGTGTGTGTGTGTGTGTGTGTGTGTGTGTGTGTGTGTGTCCAGTAAAAGTGTATTCACAATAGTATGCATGTTTTCTCTAGCACTTTTCACCTGTTTGGGTTATTTGTTGCCGATTTAAGACATAACATTTAATATATTTGTTCAAATATTGAAGGCCCTGTGTGTCTGTGCGTCTCTCTCTCTCTCTCTCTCTCTCTCCTCCCCCCCCCCCCCCCCCCCCCCCCCCCCCCCGTGTGTGTGTGTGTGTTCGGAGATAATTGGATAATTGTTCATAAGCCCAGTGTACAAATAAAAAAATATTAATGATCTCTATTATATTGTCGCTTAATAAAATATGCATTGGTTGGTAGATTTGAAATCCAGCTTTATATTATCATGAGAAACTGAAACAAGATTAAATCGTTTTTATCGTTAAAGCTATCCCGAGAAATTACATTTGCAAAACAGTACAAGTTTCCCTGTCAGCGCCCGTAAATATTAAATAAACCGGCGAAAGAATGTTATTAATCATTTTAAATGTTAGCAGCCATAATGAACACAATTGTATGATTTCACAGACATTTTTAAAATACAGAGTATGGCGATCCTAGGATTGCATTGGCATTTTAGTAAGTAATATGTCAGAATTTTCAAAATATATCGAAAATGACAAGTTATATAGAACAAATAATTCCAATGGTGTCAAACTTCTAGTTGCCAATAAAGAAAGATGGGCTGGGGTTAAGAGAAAATCCATCAGATACCCTATGAGGGTGAGGGGGAAGTAAACTATTGAAAGTATGTGTGTAGGGGGAGGAGAGTGGGAGAGGGAAAGGGTACCCTGAAGCAATCAGTATGATATGGAAAATAGGAAAATTTGTTTTAAAAACCTGTTTCTTATGTCAAGAAAGAATTTTAATAAATCTATTAACAATCTCAGTATTCTTCTGATGTGCAAATTCCTAAGGATATTACATTATCCTTTATTTCCAGGCATTCATCTTTCCTCCTAATTTCATTCTGCAAATTTTAATCTATCACAATATAATATATTTAATAATTTTAAGGTTCTCACTAACTTTTTCTATGCATATTTTTATATAAATATATTTTCTTTTTAAATATTTTATTAAAACTATTTTGGAGAAATGTATAAATTATATGAAATTATTAAATTATTAGATTAACCAGTCTTCTTAACACAGTATAGTTGACTGATTTAATTTAAGAAAAATTGTATTGACAATCCCTTGAAACTTTTCAGGCGGGCAAAATGTATTATATATTTCATGATTCCTAGTGATGACAGAATGATGCACATAAGCAATTTCCCAAATACAAAATTGATTACACACACACACACCATCAGTCATGCTGCACCTAAGTGTAACTGTTTAAGTTAAATAATCTCTTATATTCACTACAATGTATAGTATGTATCTTTTTGAGTCTCAACACCCTGTTATGAGAAAATGTATTCCCTTTATCTACCTTTATTTAAAGAAGGCATATTAAACTAATAATTAGGGAATGCAAATTACATACAATAATATCGTTAGAAATTTTTTTTAATTGATCAGCTGCTATCAAGTTGGCCTATATGTTCTTCACAGACAGATGAATCAGCCTTTTTGAAGGCCTTCAGGCTTCTACTGTTTTTACATGTAGAGCTTTTCTTAGTGCCTCAAGTTTAGAATAAAGCAGAAAGTAAAGGCAATAGGACCTTTCTGGGTGCATAGATTTTGAATATACAAATTCAGTGAATATCAGCCCTGAAAATAATCCTATAAAATCGTTGTAAGTCTGATGACTTCTCTGCTTAAAGAAAAAAAATGCTTTCCTTAATGATATACATTTACACAACTAATGCAAGATATTCTACATTATGCATATGTCACAACCATTAGATAACACCTATTCTTCACTATGAAAGGCCTACTTGATACTAGTGAAAAGCAGCATTAGCTGTAGAGTAACTGTTTTGCTTGCAACGACATTACATAAAGACTGAGCAGTTTTTGTTTGTGTTTTTATTTTTGAACAGCTTTATTTTGAGACTTTGGGTAAATTAATGGAAAATAGACTTAGAGCCCTGCCTAGGGCAAAAGGAAGGAAAGGTACAGCTTTAAAACTCAGCTGAAAACAAATCCTCCGCATTCTAATAAAACTTTATTATGATATTGCGACCTGTAGAAACTGGGATTTCCTTTCCCCCATTTCCATTCAGTTAGGATTTATGAAATGGGGGGGGGGGGGGAGAGAGAGAGAGATTGAATAGAGGAAGGGGATAAATAATGACTGGGTGAATGACGAAGGGGAAACTTGTGGTGTTGTAAAAGTAGGAGGTGATTAGGAGGAAACAGGGCTTGGCTGGAAAGGTGAGAAAGCTAAGAGAGCTGAAGCATATTCTCCCTTTAGGTCATGAAGTAATTAATCTTACCGAGAAAACAGACACACATTTATGTTGTTGTTATGATGCTGCATACAGTACAACATCTGCTCATCCGCACATTTTGCACAAAAATTTCCGTCAACTAGATTCTGAAAAAGTAGATATTCAATATCGAATTTCTATATATCCATTTACTTTAGACGGGCAGTCTATGCTTATGTTTCAGAATTAAGTCCGGCCGCAGGTGAAAGTTTAAGGCTAAGTTTTAGCTATACGCCTCTTCCGTATGAATTAATACCTTACAAACACTAGCAATCACTTCTGGCTTGCTCTGGCTCGCTAAATCCATTGAATACAGAAAATAAAATCTTGGTTTCACTAAACCCCTTTCACTTCATAGAGTAAACAGAGAAGTCGACTTTGGACTTTCTTCATGTATCAAATAAGCAATATATGTACCTACAATTAATATTTCTTCTAATCTTGTTGCAATCTTTTCTGCTGCGTCTGGGAGGTGGTGCCAGTTTCAGGTAAGATATGGCCTACTTATCCTTCTTCAGTTCTCAAACGAGGGAACCTGTGAACTAGAATGTTTATCCAATTGTGCGTGTATGGAAAACATGTTTACTACTTAGGGTCCTATGTTTGATGTAATTAAAAAAAAAAACTTATTTTTGTTCTACAAATCGACTTCATCCAGAGATGATGATGCTGTGTAAAAGCCATGCTTGGGCCTGAAAAACAAACCAAGAAAAAAAACACAACAACAAATAAACACTCCACCCCCTCAAACAACAACAACAAAATAAACCGACAAAAGTACTTCTGGAACTTATGCACTTATAGAAAAGTCGCCACCTCTCTCTCTCTCCAACTGTACCTTCTTTGACATTTAAATCAAATATGGAAACTGTCGAACTATGTTCAAAGGTGGGGGGGGGGGGGGGGACGAGTAAATGATTAGGAATATTTTTTTTCATGAGTATGAAACGCCTTTGTAATACATGTTTATGCTGTCCTTTTCTAAGAAGATGGTAGGATTGTGATCATGTATTAATGAGCTCACAACCTGCAGCTCTGACACCATAGATAACTAATTTTGTTACACAAATCTCAGCATAAATAAATCATAAACTGGTAATGGTTGATAGTGCAAAATGTGAAAATGAATGTGTTATGGACATTAAACAGCAAAACGATCAAATATATTTTATTATAAACACTTAATATTTTTTGATGATAATGGCTCAGAATCAAGTCCCAGATCACATTTGAATGCTTATAGTTTTGTGCAATACATATGCTTCTCTTTAAAAATCGTATTCTAATGTGTTTTGCGCGTTTTAAACAGATTGCAGCACTACTTGCAACTCCGCCTTTAAATAAATAGCCTGAAGCATATTTTTTTTTTATGCTTGGGCTACCTGACAGTGTCAAACAGCTGCTGAAAGAGGGCAATTTAAGCAATCGTTTATTATTATGACATACATTCACAGAAAATGAAGCAAAGGAAGTTAATCTGCCGGCTACTCACTTATGCGCACTGCTGCATACATTTACATCTACAGAGGTCTACTGTAGAATATTTAAGAAAAGGGGGAAGGGTGTTACATCATTTTAACCATACACATCCGCTTTCTCAATCCCAAGGGCTGTCTTAAAGTAAGCAGTTAGTAGCAGAAAGGTATTGTTCCGCCTCATAATATTTTGATCCCTGAATAGGTCGCTTGCATAATGCTGGGAAATGTGTTTTAAGCCACACTTTCCCTACTACAAACCTCTAAATAAATACACCAAAATCTATGGGAAAGCTTTCAAAATAAATTAGAAAAGTTTGCTGCTAGTAGTAAGACTACTGTTTAGGATTTCCAGTGCTAAGCGCCCAGCAGGTGCTATGTATTTCCTTCTTTTATGTATGCAGCTCAGCAGTTATTTCTAATACAAGTGCTGATGCTCTTTGTTAATGTGTATTATTACTATATATATCTGCTGTGTTGATATAAATGCAAACTTTTCAATAATATTTATGAAAAACAAATGTGCTTCTATTGTATGGAGTACCATACCGGGGTATTTTTATCCTTCAGTAAACAATTCTTTAAATCGCTTTCACCACAGCATCGGAAATATAATCTAGAGGAGTCGAGTAACTATAGCATGCAGATGTACTGTACTTTGATGAAAGGACGGGCAAATAGATGTAAGATAACACCAAGCATCTTAATGGATCTCTAGCTGCTTTCGCGTTTGCAATGCAAATATGCAGTCGCACCTTTATAGTGCGTTAGAGAAATTAAACGTTGAAAACTGGATGAGACTTTTTTTTCCACGGATAAATTCACAAAATTATTTTCCTCCACTGCTCATGTTTCTCACCTTTATGCCCTACTTTGTTCTAACTTTCTATTCCCGTATTGTGAAATTCCAAAGTATTTCCTTCATAGTCTTCCTTTAAAAGTGGTTATAATTAACTCTCTTCTGAAGTAAGTTTCAGCCATTCCACAAGTTTTCACTCTGCAAAAATGGCATGTTTGGAAGCAAATCATATCGCGTTTAAAACAGATAGAATATTTAATTCCAAAAAGTGATGGTTCTTGTTTATTAGATTGTCTATCAAATTGAGCAAAAGAGATCACAAGCGCTGATTCATGTGTTCTAATCTTTATTTTGAGAGCCATGAAACCAGTGTCTCAGTGCCTGCCACACACATACGGGAGCTAGTTTCATAAAAGACCCGTCACAAGTAAGAGTTTACATAGGTCAAAAGTATAGGGTATCCTTCCAGTGAGACTCTGTTAAGGGTAGTCAGATATCCAACACCACAATTCTATCAGCCGATTGAAGACAACTTAACTATTTAATTGTACAACCCGCTTCTGTTGACAAACAGAGCACTGTTGTGCTAATTGCTGCCACTACTACTCAGAAATATTTTTCGTACGTCAAGTTTTGCATTAAGAAACCACTAGAGGAACACAAGAGAGTCAATCCAGTCTCCAGTGCAGAATTAGAACAGAAAGTGTACAGAGATCGTTCGCCTCCCCATCTCCCCCACCCTTTCTCTCTTTTATATGACCTGCTTAGATTATTAGTAAGGACATCTGTGGCTGGCAGTAGGACAAGTGTTAGCAAAAACAGAACCGGCTGTTTTTCCAAATGAACAATATGTTAATTCTTCATCCCCCTCTGGTTTCTTTAAAACCTGACACAAATGCATCAATAGAGAGAATAAGAAGCCTTCGCTGAACAAGTGGCAGTTTTGAATTTACCTTTTGTGTGGGTCTCAGATGCAATCTTGTGGCATTTTTTTTTCTCGTTCTCCCAGAGAAAAAAAGAACGTTAATCTGTCCTATCTTGGGACCAAAAGAATTGGAGTGGAGTAGATATTCACTGAAACCACACAGGGAATAAGGGTCTTGCTTTATTGAATCATCAAATCCCAGGAATGAAGCTCTTAATTAATTATGGGTGCTAAAAATTCAGCCCAGCTGTTTCTCTCTCTCTCTCTTTTTTTTTTTTTTTAAACTTGGCTCTAGCTCTGTCAGAGAACACAAAGTCTATACTGAGATCTTCTAAAGCAAATTCAGCATAAATCATCCCTTCAATGATACTTCTCGCACAAAACGAACCTGTAACTGACAGATGGCTTATTGTGCCCCTTGCATTCCTTTACCCTGTACCTTTCCAGAAAAAAAAAAAGCTCACAGCAAGTTGTTGCCACAAACGCTAACCTCCACCACGCCTTCTTAAATATTTATGAAGAAACTGTAAACTAGCTTACAAGTGACAGTGGGCGAATTAAATGCACTGATGTGGATAACTTCTTTTACCAAACGTAGTCCTAAGACAAACAAGTGGAACAAAAATAAATATCATGTCCCAGGTTCCACAATACCCCCTGGGTAAAGAAGCCTGCTTATGATGATTCTTGCAGCTGCTCGACTGTTCTTAGGAAAGCAGAGTAACCAAATCAGCAGATTCAACTAGAGAGCTCCTATTAATAAGCGTTGCACTTTACTGTCTAATATAAAAATTCTGTGCGGTAGCTACCGAGAGAGAAATAACGTCCCGATATGCTATCTTAACAACCACTTTGATTTTATAAGAGGGGCATTTAAATTATGCTATTATGTCATATGAGATAACTTGAAACGCTCTTGCTCGCAGTTGTCAAGAACTAGAGGTTTATATGATGAGTCATATCTAAAACATTTTGGGGGGGGGAGGGGTGATATTTCTCATTGGTAATCCACCTACCTCTGTATGTGTGTGTGTGTGTATATATATATATATATATATATATATATATATATATATATATAAAAGCCTTCTAAAGACGAGATGTTGCGAACCACCCATTTCTCCCCAACGTGGAATTTTTTTTTCCTTCTAAATATTTCTGATGATATATTCTGCGATCACGTGCTTGAGGAATATTTCAGCAAGATGCAGATATTTGGATTTTGTTACTATACAACAGCTATACTATTTCCACAGGTGGCTTGAAATAATCAATTGTAATAAACTAGGAGAATTGCATTTCTAGAGACTATACTGAACAGTGAGTGATAGAGTTTTTTTTTTAATATGCATATTTAAATCGTTGTTTTTAATACTGAACGTTAGTCAATACTTAGCTGAAGGTTCTTGACCCAGTATTAAGCACAAGATTCCATTAAATAGCTTGTGAAAGCGATGTACATCTCATATGCAAGAATAAGGGGGAGGCAGAAATAAAACCATAACCCAAATGACTTAATCACTTCATTGACGCCTCCTTTTCTTGATCTACTGGCCAATAATTTTAAAGTATTATTCTTGTTTCCTGCTAGTATTCAAGTCACAGGTGAACTTTGTATATGCTAGACCATGAATGAAAGAATTGCAGAACTTGTAAATTAAATGTTTATGTAATAAAAGAAAAGTTTTTGCTATGGCATCAGTGTACTTCTGCATTGCAAACGTTTTGCTGGAAGTATTAACCTTTCGACCTTTTAAAATGGTTTCCAAGAGAATACTTAACTGTTTCGCAGCTGGAAAGAAACACGAGTGGGCAAGAACTAATACTTCATTTATAGAAGAAAACGTTTTTTTTTCTTTTCATAAAGTCTTTCAAGTTTCTTAACTGAAAGTGTATTATTACAAAGGTTTCATGATATACGCACAATCCATTTCCCAGGTCCAAAAATAAACTCCAGATATTCTCACCTCAAATGTTACCCAGCTAGTATGACTATACCACGTTTAAACTTGAAATCAGCATTCTTCCAATATAACATGTTGCTTTACGGGATGTTGAGTAACAACTTTTTTGATGTCTTTGCACAGTCCTTACATAATTGAAAAGGTGTTTTGATGATTACCATTTGTTATAACCCTTTTGCATATTCCCTCCCCCCCCCCCCCCCCCCCACCTGTTCTAAGATATCATTTCACTCTTGTGCCTTACAGCTTCCCTTCAGGGTGCTGAGGCCACTGATAAAAGCCGCCATTATTTAATGCAATCTGGGATATTTTGTCCAGACACCTCTTGCCAATGAAATTGACTTCTATTTGCTTAAAGCAAACCACGCTCCTGCCTGATGGATGCAAATGTAAATGTGCACTCATTTAATTGGATCAAGTCCCACGATAAAAGAGATAAACGGCTCCCAGTTTGCCAAGTTATTTTCAGAGGCATGCAGTGATGTGTGGAAGGAAAGTTAATGAAAAAGGGAAGAGACACACTGTACTTAAAATACCTTGGGTCTAGACTACTTGAGTGGAAGCTTAGACTTTACCACATTGGAAGAAAGTAAATTATTTGCTACTCATTATTGGCATCTGGAGAAAAGAATCAGCAGTTCCACAATAAAACGGGAGGAAATCCCACAGTTTAGTAAGGATAAGCAGGCTACCAGAGCCTGTCCTTAAAATGAAACACAAATATTATTGAGCCCTGTATGAAGGTCTTTGCTCCGTGCAACTTTAGTTTACACGATACAGCTAAAGCTGATTCCAAAGAAAAGCAATCCCCTATTATTGCTGCTTTTGCTTCTTGTTTTGTGTGTTTTACATCTTTTTGCACGAGACATTAACAGGCGGTTATTGATACAAACATAGTTTTGTTTTGTTTTTTTTTGTTCCTAAAGGCCTTCCAAAACAAATTCTCCGGCTGAATGCCAATGTATGCATGTTGGCTGGTGACGGCTGATTAGTAAAATGATTTACAGCCAAGTGGAAAAAAAAAAGATGATACAGTAAAGACTGCAATTTGAGAAGATAAGACAGCACACCCGTAAGGCTTTCACAGGCAAACAGCCGAGAAAAAAAAAATCTAACCTACACTGTAAATACCTGAAACACTCAAGGAATCAATTGGTCTCAGATTAAATACAGCCTCTATCGCCACTTTTCTCCTGTAATCTGTTACCCCCTGACAATAGCAGCCTCCAGATCTATGCAACCACACCTCACCTGTCCTTGTGGGTAACAAAGAAAATATTTCAACTGTGCAGTAGGGTTGCGTTTGAGATATTGCCACTGTTTTCACTCTCACATATAACAAGATAAGAAGATTGAGTTGTGGCTCTCTGAGCAAAAGGTCAGATGACATCGCTTCAATCTCAGTTATCGTTTTTTTTTCGGTAGCATTTTTTTTTTTTTGCTCCCTCTCGCCTTCATTAATTGATTTTCCATTAAAAAAAAAGTTTTCCCCTCTTCTTAGGTTATTCTTCATAAAGAATAGCTTGCACCCTAGTAAAGAAGGCGTCTTTGATCCCAAACCGTTCTCTCAGGTCCTTCCAGCTGAAATCAGTGGCAAAACTATGCGGAGTTATTGTTCACACTTGCTGCGCTCCTGATTCAGAAAGAACTGATTTATTAGCTTGTCAAGGGAAGCATTGTTCAGGAAGGCAATCAAAAAGCACTTACCTAGCTAAACTAAAATTACTGCCTTTTCAGTGGCTAATTTGTATAACTCCCATTGAGGAACTTGGAAAGTGTTTGATGAGGCATAAAATGATGATTAATGAATTTATTGCCCTGCTGCTCATCAAATAGAAGTAGTATATCTTTCTTCTATTGGGCGTTGTGTCTAACGCTACATGTCTGTGTAAAGCAAGTCCAATATGATCTCCTTTTTAGCTCCCTTTTAACCCACATGACCTGAAGAATATCTTCATGTAACACGGGCAACATCAGGGAAGTGGTGAGACAAAGGCCTGCTTGATAAAAGGTTAAATGAGAAATGTGAGCAAAGTTGCTGCAGGGACGGATCTGCTCAGTTTTCCACCTTCAATCACTTTAGCTACAGAAGTGGAGAAAATGCAGAAACCAGATAAAGTGGAAGAAGCCAAAATATAATAAACCAATTTTATTTTTCATAAAGGATAAACCAAAACAGCTTGAGTCTTGTTTCAATGAAAGAACAGTAGGAGAGAAGAAAGGTGGGGGTGGGGAGGGAGAGAGGCTAGAGGGGTAAAGCTGGGAAAGGGAATTCATAGGTATGGGTACTGCTCTTCCTAGAGGTCACAAATCATGACCCTCTAAAGAAGGCAGCTAGGCTCCTGTTTATCCCAGATATTTGGTGCCTTCAAAATTTGGCACCCTAGGCTGTTGCCTTTGTTGCCTGTGCCTAAACTTGGGCCTGAGCAGAAACTAAGACTAGATTTATTTCTTGTGGCTTACTCCCAGGGATAACTGGTGGGTTTCCCCCAATTTTACCTTGCCAATAATTGTTCAGGTACCTTCCCTCCAGGAACTTGTTCAAATCTGTTTCAAACTCAGCTGTCTGAGATGCCTTGACAGTGTGCCTCAGTAACAAATTCCATAACTTGACTGTGCACTTCATTCCCACCCACTGTCCTAAAAGGGATATTTATGTGCACACTTTATTTGCTTCTTGGAGCTTTCCCCCCACAACTTTATTTATTTCTGACTCTCATTATAATTTAGTTACTGTAAGTTACTGTGGTTCATTATAATTTATGGGAGAAAAAGTAATTACATTATTTTTCTTTCCATAATAGAAATTAGGCCGTAACACGTTCTGTCCTTTTGTTTTTTGATATCCCCATACACGAAGCATGAAAGAAATGGCTACGGTGGCAATTTTATAAATTGGCACCACCATTTCGGCATCCCAATGCCATGCACTTAGTACCAATTCTATAATGGCTTCTTGGTGCCAAGATTCCATTGCAGAATAATAATCTAGTCAGCATTGGCATGCCTAAAGTTAGGCACCAACAGTTTTGACAAATCAATGACAGTGTCCCAAAGTGCATGTAACTTTGAGGGGCATAATTGAACGAAAACGTCTATCTCCATGGGCGTTTATCTCCGAGAACGGATCCGTGAAGGGGCGGATCGAACCGTATTTTCGAAAAAAAAAAAAGACGTCCATGTTTTATTCGACAATTTGTGAGCTGGGCGTTTTTGTTTTTCAGCGATAATGGAAAATGAAAGCGCCCAGCTCAAAAACGAATAAATCCAAGGCATTTGTTTGTGGGAGGGGCCAGGATTCGTAGTGCACTGTCCCCCCTCACATGCCAGGACATCAACCGGGCACCCTAGGGGGCACTTTTACAAAAACAAAAAAAAAGGTAAAACAGCTCCCAGGTGCATAGCACCCTTCCCTTGTGTGTTGAGCCCCCCAAATCCCCCTCAAAACCCACTGCCCACAAGTCTACACCATTACTATAGCCCTAAGGGGTGAAGGGGGGCACCTACATGTGGGTACAGTGGGTTTGGGGGGTTGGATGACTAATAAGCATTAAGCAGCACAATTGTAACAGGTAGGGGAGGGATGGGCCTGGGTCCACCTGCCTGAAGTCCACTGCACCCCCTAATAACTGCTCCAGTGACCTGCATACTGCTGCCAGGGAGGTGGGTATGACATTTGAGGATAAAAATAAACAGTTGTGAAACGGCATATTTTGTGGTGGGAGGGGGTTTGTGACCACTGGGGGAGTCAGGGGAGGTCATCCCCGATTCCCTCCAGTGGTTATCTGGTCATTTAGGGCACTTTTTGGGGCCTTATTCGTGGAAAAACAGGGTCCAGGAAAAGTGCCCTAAATTCTCGCTAAAAACGCATATTTTTTTTCCATTATCGGTGAAAGGCGCCCATCTCTGATCGGCCGATAACCACGCCCCAGTTCCGCCTTCACCACGCCTTCAACACGCCCCCGTCAACTTTGTACGCTTCCGCGATGGAGTGCAGTTGAAAATGTCCAAGTTCGGCTTTCGATTATACCGCGTTATTCGTTTTTGGGAGATAAACGCCTATCTCCCGATTTAGGTCGCAATATAGGCGTTTTTGTCTTTCGATTATAAGCTGGATAGTATTCTATAAGTTATACGTGTAGTACAGTAAATGGCGCTCAAATTTGGGTGCTGAAAAATATATGCATACAGCATTATTCTATAATGGCACTCCAAGTTGGGCCCTATTTATAGAACAGAACACAGTGCCAGGATCCATGTCCAGCTTTGGGCATCAGGATTTACACCAACTGAAGCCTGGTGTAAATTGCGCAGATCCTCTGAATTCTATAATACTGTATGCATCTTTAGTGAAAGCCTGTGACACGCCCATGTCTCAACCATGGCCATGCCCGCCATGTCCCCTTTTCTGTTATATAACATAGTAAATGATGGCAGATAAATGATGGCAGATGAACGGTCCATCCAATCTGCCCAACTAGATAAACTCATGTTCCATGGTATGTGATACTTTATATGTACACCCGAGTTAGATTTGTCCTTGACATTCTCAGGGCACAGACCATCGAAGCCTGCCCAGCATTGTTCTTGTGCTAAAAGTTCTGAAGTTAATGTCGAAGCCCCTTTAATTTACACCCTGGCCCATCCATATCGATTCAGTTACAAGCAGGGTGTAGACCGTAGAAGTCTGTAAAGCACCGGTTTTGCTTCCCAATTACTGGTGTTGCCTCCCAATGTACACTAAAGTTCCGTAGATCCATTCTTTCTAAACAGGATTCCTAAAAGATGCTAAAAGATTTTCATGTGCATCTTTACAGATTAGTGCATATCAAGGTGTGCGCACAAATCCAAATGGTTGCCAATTGATGCCAATAATTGATTATTACTGACCAATTATTAGCACTTATTGGCTTGTTATGCAATTAAATTGCATATGCAAATTGGATGTTTGTCCAAATTTGCATGTGTAACTGTGAGCATCATTTGTAGAACCTAGGGAGTATTCCACACCCATGACCCGCCCATACATCCCCCCTCACATTTATGCACTAAGCGATGTTGGCGTGTATGTTACAGAATAGCGCCCAGCAGTTACATGCATAATTGCCACTTAGTGGTACTAATCATGTGCTTAAGTGCTATTATTCAATAACTTACAATTAGCACCAGCTTAGAGACATGACTTTTATTTGCTTTAACTTTTAAATAGACAATGCTGCTTTCTCTACCGGAGATCACAACAAATGCGTTTTGATGTGTTCGCCGGACTTTACCAATGATACAACCAGAATAGCACTCTCATTACTCACACATGCCACTCATTTTCATTATTACCTCATTTTCATATTTTCTATCACTTATATACTCAGTTTTGTTGTGAACTGTACACGTATAATCATACTTCTACATTCACAACAACATAATAGATAAGAATCATTTGGTCAATTGCCCATACTGTTCTAATCTTTCTTAACCTTAATTCTTCTTCCCCTACCCCACAATGCCCCCACTTGGACCCCCAGGGATACAGGTAGGCCTGGGGGTGGCCAATCTAGACCTTGGGGGAATTGGGGCTGGGCAGGGCTAGTTCCAGGGGTCAGGGAGAAATACTTTGAGTCTGGCGGGCTGGGGGAGGGGGTAGGAAGGGGGGTGTTTTGGGGATCCAGCAGGGGGTTCAGCAACATTTTGACAAAGCCAGTTATGCAGGTCCTGACCAGTATTCACTGCTGGGGCCTTCATAGCTAGGTGGGTGAATTTAGGAAGCTTTTGAGCTGCCCTAAGTCCATCTGCTTAGCTTTGTGGGTCTTGGCCCTGAATAGTCGGTCCCCACATAACCCTCATCTCCTCCCCAATGCCACCCCTTTACCACCCCTTTTTTGGGGGGCAGTCTGTGGTACTGTCCAGTTAAGTGCTGCTAAATATCACCACATAAGCACTGGTAAGCAATATAACTGGGTGGGAGAGGATCTTGCTCACTTAAATCACTTCAAATATTGGCTGGATATTTTCTTATAATTTCTCTAAACCATGGGTCTCAACAAGTATGTTGGGATACAGTGGTGTGTCACCAAGAGGTGGTAGGTATATCATCAAAAGTTTGGCATAGACAGCAAACCAGTATTTTCTTTAATAACTGTTTGTGCCTGTAAGCTGAGGAGAGCAGAGAGTGAAGGTATTTCAAACCTCTATAACTGGTCTCTATTTCTGCTTCCCTACTATCCCCAATGATAGCTGCTACCACCAACCTCAACTGGAAATGTTGCAGGTTTGCTGTTCATAGGTTCTGTTTTTCACACAGTGTCTGAGTAGTATATTTTCAGCATTTTAGTATCTGGCAGCAGAGGAATTTCGTGCTGCTGTTCCTCAGATGAGACCAGAATTTGAATATATATTTGTTTTGTATGAACACCCAGTTTTCCATTGCAAATATACTAAATATCATTTGGTTTTGCAGCAGCCTAAGGACTCCTATTATGCTAGTCTTATTACTCATGCTACCAATAAACCAAGGAAGCTTTTTTCAAATACTTAGCACTATTGCCACTAGTGCTGCAAAAATTCCTTCCTATTCTACAAATTTTATTTTATTTACTGTTAGACTCTCTGGTCAGAGTGTGGCGAGACCAGATCCCATTTCTTAGGAGTACGCTTTGTTTCCCATCAAAAGTCATTCTAGTGTACTTTCTTCAAGATGTTCTGTCATCCTCATTCCAATTGTTGCACGGCAGCCTTTCTTTGGACAGTTCCTCCACATCCCTGCCCCCCTCTGATGGTCTAACAGTAGAAATTCTTCAATCTCCATCTAAAGACCCATAACCAGCATATATGGTAAAATGTTTTGTTTCTACTGCTCTCTTCTAGCCCTACTCTTGGTTATGTTCCTCTGATTTGGAAACACATCCTTGTTGTACCCCTTTTGAAGAAGCCTTATCTCGAGCTTATGGATCTTGCCAGTTTCCATTCAGTCTCAAATAATCTTTTCTTCTCTAGGCTCTTTAAGAAAATAGTACTTACTCAATTATCCCTTGAAAAGTATTTAGCCCTGCATCCCTGCCAGGTTGGCTTTAGAAAAGGTCACAGTACACATTAAGTATAATGAAATAAGGACTTCTTTAATTTGACAATCTTCTGTTATCTCATTTGCATTGGTTCTTGCTTCTGCCTTCAATTTGGCAGACAATATTCTTCTTCTGGCGTGACCTGGGTCTTTGGGCTTGGTCCTACAACAGCTCCAGTCTTTTTTGTATGGTCACACATTCCAAGTCTCTTATAATGGATCACTCTGTTCTATTTACTCAGGTTCTTCTGGAGTTTTGCAGGGATCTATTTTTTTTCACCAAATTTGTTTAACGTTTTTTTTTGCTCTTTGTTAACCATTATTTAATCAGAAGGCCATAGTCCCTATTGCTAAGCTGACAATCTGCAAATATAATGTAAAGTAGCCATTTCACCAACCCCTGCTCTATCCTGCGGTCTCCTCCTTGTATGTCAGGGCAATCTATTAATTTTAGGGAAACCATTAAAAAAATTGATTCTAAGTTTTCTTTTAAAAATCAAACAGATTTATTTCTCCAGTCCTTTTCCTCTGCACAGAATCTGCACAATCAACTTTTTTTAATCATCTGCTTTATTATGCTGCTTTATTATTCTTTCATTGATTGCAATGAATTTAGATTACTTTAACACTATTTAGGTCCGCCCCTATTAGCCCTTAAGGGCTAGATTCTATAGATGGCACCTGAAAATTCCACATGGAAAAAAATATGCCTAGGTGTAATCTCTAACATATGCCTACATTTTATAGAATAGGCTTAAATTTCCACATGGTGAATAGAATATGCTGAGTGCTGGCCTACGAGACTAAATTTAGTCACAAACAGTTATGCTAATTAAACCCTGATATAAATCCAGATGCCTAAGCTAGATGTGCAGCAGGTGTATTCTATAACAATGCACATAGATTTTAGAAACTCCCATGGCCCTCCCATTCCACGCCCATAACCACACCCACTTTTCAACTATGTAACTTAGAATTTATGCACACCACGTTACAGAATACACTTAGGGGGTCTTTTGCTAAAGCTTAGCTTGAGTTAGCTGCAGCAGGGCCCATGTTATTCCTATGGGCCCTGATGCAAATAACTCGAGCTAAGCTTTAGTAAAAGACCCCCTTAGACAGTAGTGCATGTAAATTCTAATTAATGCTAATTAGTGCTCATAATTGCTTGTTACATCCAATTATCAGTGCTGAATAGCTTGTTTGGTAATTAAGGGCCCCATTTACTAAGTGGCGGTAAGCCCAGCACTGACTTACTGCTCCTAAACAGGAAGTATTGCTGGGCTAACCCAGCAGCCTGGCGATACTTCCCATTTCTAGCACACTATCATATCCAGTACTACAAAAATATATTTATGTTTGTAGCATCGGAGTGTATCTGACAGTAATTGGGCAGTGCCGCACGCTGCCCGGTTACCACTGGTTTAGCGCTGTAACCCTTACCGCCACCTCAATGTGTGTTGGTAAGGGCTTCCCCCTGAAATGGTCGTGTGGCAAGTGCTTTACTTGCTGCACAGCCATTTCCTGCAGGATAGAGTGACTTCCTTTTTACCCGCTGCGGTAAAAGGGGACCTCAGTGCATGTGAAAAACATGTGCCAATACCAGCGCAATACCTTTTGCCGCAGCTTGGTAAATGGGGCACTAAGTTATGCACATTGTTATAGAATATGCTTTGATTTCCATGTGGAAATGATGACACAATAAATCGAATCCTGGGGTTACTGACTTCATCTGGTACAGTCCACTGCAGTTAAACTTTTTCACAATGCATGTCATTTCCCCATCTCATAATCCAGGTGCATTGGTTTACTGTCTCTGCACAAATTGAGCACAAATTCTCATTTTGGTTTACAAGGATCTCTCTTTTCAGCACCTGATTATCTCTCTAAGCTATCGATCCTTTACACTTCAGTGTAAGCTTTGCATTCCTCACAAATGGCTCTATTATTTCTTTCACCTGGCCATTACAAGACATTCTACTTTTTGTTATGTTGGACCTCACTAAATTTTAGACTGGAATTGTCATTTTAAAAATTTAAGAAACTGATCACATTTGGTTATTTTAGATTGCCTACAGTCCCTGATTGATTCCTCCAGCCACCCTATGGGGTAGCATTTCAGTTAATGCTACTCCCTAAGTTACACCTTTCGAGTTATTCTTCCTTTTTTTCCTTCTTCCTTTTCTTTCTCCCCCTCTTGTCATTTTTTTTCCTCTGCAGACCAGATTTCTTCTTTGTTCTCTTTTTTTATTTTCCCTTTTTATTTCTTCTTCCCTCCTTTCTCTTTTTCTTGTTTTTATTAATATTTGTAAACCGCTTAGTATCACCATTGTGTAACTGGCGGTATATCACATTTTTGTAAATATAGAAAATAAAAGCTGAAAGAGGAAACATCTACCTCTATATTCTAGAATGATAGAAGGTTCTTGACAGTAACCTGTGTGAATTTTCCTACCATTCAATCTTATATTGAAAAGCTGTATGCAACACTTTAAGATAAAACAACATTTAATAGTTTTAATTTTAGCAATTTATAAAACAAATTCTGTTTAAGAATTTTTTATATTTCCCTTGCATAATTTTTAACAACAATGAAATACTTAGAATTTTTTGGGGGGATCAGCTGTGAATTTTAGTGTTCAGCATATCACACATTTGAACATTGCCTATCAGGTGTGTCACAACAGAAAAAAAGTTTGAGAACCACTGCTCTAAAATTCTTTCCTCCAAATTTGTATCACAATTTTGTCATTGAATTTACTTTTTATGGAAAATGTCTTGTACTGTGCTGAAAGCTGTTAAATAGATTGTGATAGGCTGGAGTTGGCTTTGATAACAACTCCAATAGTTGCAACATAAGGACAGTGCCGAGCAGACTTATACAATCTGTGCCCCAGAAATGACAAAGAAAAACCAGGATCAATAACTTTATACCACATTCATTGTTGGTTTAATCATAAATTGTTAACAAGTGTGACTGTTGGACAGACTAGAAGGACAGTTCAGGTCTTTATCTGCCATCATCTACTATGTTACACGCTACTATATTAACCTTTCTTTTCTCTTTTCCAGAGGTATAGTTTTAGTTTCTTAAGCCTTATTTTTAAGAGTTGTGTTGTAGGCCCTCTGCCATTTTGACAACCTTTTTCTGTTTCTATTATATGGTCTAGAATTTGGCAACTAAAATTTAGTGCTTAAAAATATGGGGTCATGCATGAGTTATGAAAAACCTAATGGAGAGGTACAGTATAGAGGGTATACACAAGAGAAGAACAGAACATAGGGGGTGATCTTATCTAATGATCTTAAGGTGGCCAGACAGCTAGAAAAAAAACTATGGCGAAAGCCAGAAGGATGCTTGGGTGCATAGGTAGAGCAATGGCCAGCAGAAAAAAGTAGGTTATAGTACTTCTCTAGAAGCCTTTGGTCAGACACGTTTTAGAGAACTTTAAACAGTTCCGGAGACCACACCTGCAAAAAGATATAAACAGAATAGAATTGGTCCAGTGGGCAGCTACTAAAAAAGACCAGTGATCATTATCATAAAACATATGGGGACAGACTTAAAGACCTCTATATATATTTTGGAAGAAAGGTGGAAGAGGACAGATATGATAGAGACCCTTAAATACATCCATGATATAAATGGATAGGAGGCAGGCCCCTTTTAATTGAAAAGAAGCTGTGGAACAAAAGACACAAGATGAAGGTGAAAAAAGACAGACTCAGGTATAATCTAAGGAAATCCTGTTTTAGGCAAAGGGTGGTGGATGTGTGGAATAGCCTCTCAGTAGAGGTGGTGGACACGAGTACTGTATCTAAATTCAAGAAAGCATGGAACAAGCATGGCAAATCTGTAAGGGACAGGAAGGGATAGTATAGATTAGTAATTGATATAGATGGGCAGACTAAATAGGTCAAATGGTCTTTATCTTTATCATTTCTATGTTTATATTAATATCTACACAAAGGTATTGCCTAAAGAATCAAGCACTGGGTACTCTAAGTGTCCTGTATTTGGCCATATGACCTTTTTCCTCGTAGCGCGATGTAACTGCTGGAAGTAGCTTTGTTCTATGTGTATTATATTTGTTCCAGCCTTTGTTTTTATACTTTTATTTATGTATTCAATAAGAAAATGCTTCTGATGAAGGCACATCTGCTGAGACATGGCCCGTGTTAAGCCTTTTGACAATTGGCTTACATCTCTTTTGAAGCAATAAAGACCTGATTTGTTGGATTAGTTTTGGTTTCCTCTTTTTATTATGTCCTCACCCTTGACTGTTAAAATAAAATAAATAAAATCTTGATGCACATTTTCATTGCATAAGATCTGAAAGATAATTGCTGTAACAAATGCCTAGCCTATAAATATCTATAAATAAACTGCTCTGAAAATAAAGAATAGGAACCTTGTCTAATCTTAATTTTTATATCTTACTTGAACATTTTACAGTGAAGGTTAGTGCTTTTTACCCAATACATCTATACTGCATATGTTAACTTCCTAATTCTATAAAAGTCACCAAAAATTGTCATGGCTGGAACGGGGGTATTTCTAGCATTTACATGTGTTGTTATACAATAAGGGGGAGATTCTATATATGGCACCTAAAAAATAGGCCCTGAAATCAGTGCCAACTAAGCGAATTCTATAATTGGTGTCTGAGTTGATATCTCAGCACCTAAAACTTCGTGCATCCATTTACATCAATGAAAACGTGACAAATGCTGGCGCGTAGATTTACACGCACTAGGCCGTATTCTATAACTACACATGTAAATTTCAGAACACCCACAAAATGCCCATTTCCCTGCCCATTTCCCTTTTAGCATGCATGCATTAAATGTTCATTGCACTTTGTTACACTATACGCTTAGCCAATTAGTGCTCATTATTGCTTGTTAAGTGCTGTTATCAGCACTCATTAGCTTGTGAAGTTTGTTATGCACATTGTCATAGAATCCACACTGATTTCAGTGCAGATCTCTAGGCACACTATGTAGAATCTGGGGGTAAGGGGGGATACATTCCCAATTTAGGCACATACATTTACACTACATTTCAGTTGGTACAAATGTCCATGCCTAAAGTTAGGCATGATTCTCAGGCTTAAGCTCTATGGTACCTAACTTTAAGCGTGGCTTATAGAATAGTGCTTTTTTGTGTCACTTTTTCAGTGCCATATATAGAATTCAGCCCTAAATCTCTTTTACATAAATAATAATCCTTATATTTAATTTGTGGAGAACATGAGTAAGATTAGTAGTGCACAAGAGAATATTGTTTTCCTAAAAGTTATGGGGCCCTTTTACCAAGCAATGCTAGAAAGTGGCTGCAGTAGCCCAATACGGGTCTTTCTTGCTTGCTGAAACCACTTTTAGCGCTGCCGGTAAAACACAGCTTTTTCTATTTTTCTGATAATGGGCACGTGCTAATTTCCCCATTGGCGCATGGTTATTAGCTCAGGAGCTCTTACTGCCACCTGTTTTGAAAGCAGCTCATGCGCTAATCCTGAGCTAATCAGATAGCACACAGCAATGCCCACACGCTAACCGATTAGCACAGCCGTGCCTACTCTCCATCCCCAAACACGCCCCAGTGCTAAAAAAAAGCTAAACTGTGAGCATCTGTCCCAACCCTCCCCCTCCCACCACACAGACACTCACTGCAGAGCATCCAATCATATAGTACACAATTCTGCATAATCTACGCTGGAATCAGCAGTCACAATTTCAGAATATTTTTCAAATTAACTAGCCTTTTATGCACTAATATTTATATTTTATTTCAGGGAGAGATAGTTCCACCATAAATGAACATTCAATTGTGTGACGTTTCCAATGTTTTGTAATTCCTTGTAACACCACTGCTACCATAAACTGAAGAACATTTTTATTCCTTCAGTACTGTGAGGATATTATTATGGAGGCAAAAAGCACTGTATATGTGGGAGTATCTGAATATGTAGTCAATTTTTTGCCAGACTTGTTATCAAAAATTTGAAACCACAGATTAGAAAAACAATAGGTAGCCTAGGGTTCTTATAGCCAATGCATATGTTCAGAATTGATTGGATATCAAATGATTATTTTGATGCAGCTTTACTGGTGTCCTCAAAACTCTATGGGCTAAGAAATAAAGGACCTGATATATACAGTGATTTAACTGGTTGGTAATGGCCACTGTACAGTTAAACCGCACAAAACCATCTATCCGCGAATATTCAGCAGGAGTTCAGTTATCTCTGCTGAATATTTGCTATTAGCGCATAACCAGGAGCTGGCTATCTTGGGGATGTTTCAAAGATGGGTCACACATAGGACCCAATATTCAGCACTAACCTGGTAAAATTGGCACATAAAGATCACATAAATAGCTGTGATTTGTTTATGCGCTAGCCGATGGCCGGTTAGTACTAATAATGGCTTAACTAGTTATCGGTTGGAGGCCAAAAATAAAACTAGTCAGTCAATGCCAGTCGCTGGAGACATGGCCTGGTATTAATCCACAAACGAACCTTTTCTGCAGATGCGAAGGCGGTAGAACGAGAGGACATGAAATGAGATTGAAGGGGGGCAAACTCAAGAAAAATGTCAGGAAGTATTTTTTCACGGAGAGAGTAGTGGATGCTTGGAATGCCCTCCTGCGGGAGGTGGTGGAAATGAAAATGGTAACTGAATTCAAACATGCGTGGGATAAACATTAAGTAATCCTGTTCAGAAGGAATGGATCCTCAGGATCTTAGCCGAGATTGGGTGGCAAGAGCTGGTAGTGGGAGGCGGGATAGTGCTGGGCAGACTTATATGGTCTGTGCCAGAGCCGGTGGTGTGAGGTGGGGCTGGTGGTTGGGGGCGGGGATAGAGCTGGGCAGACTTATACGGTCTGTGCTCTGAAAAAGACAGGTACAAATCAAAGTAAGGTATACACAAAAAGTGGCACATATGAGTTATCTTGTTGGGCAGACTGGAAAACTCTTTTTATTGGAAAAAACTAAAAACAAATAACATACAAATCAAAAACAAGCCCCTAGCTATACACGGTCCTCCTATCTATGTACACCCCCTCCCCCTCCTCAATAGTACAGTGGAAACTGTTTATTAGAAAGACCAAAGAAAAAAACCGGACATGCAAATCAAACCCCAGGCTCCTAGCTAGACATGGTCTGCCTATCTATGTACACCCCCTCCTCAATAATACAATGGATCAACCCCCCCCCCCGACCCCCCACAACCCCTTCAGACAACTGGCATACAATCCCCTGGGAAGCATGTCCCCTCATGGCGGCTTAAGCCTCACGTGTCTCCACCACCTCGAAGCCACCCCCACCCCTTTTTCCACCCTTTCCCACTTCGCCGCTTCCTGCACCGCCCTTACCACATCCCAGCTGACTACCTCCGCCGGCCGGACCTCCTGGTACAGGGACACCCTGCAGCGCGCCATCCAGAGGCAGTACCGCAATATCACCGAAATCAGAAAGCGTGTTACCGGATCCCCGCGTCCCTCTCCACCCTCTGGGCCATACACCCAGTCCGCATAGCTGTAGTTGCGGAAACTGGGGATCTGCAGCAACGAGGAAACCCGGTCAGAGACCTGGACTGTAAATGGGCACCTCACCAGGAAATGCTCCATCGTCTCTTCAGTTCCAGCACATTCCTCCCGTGGGCACCCTCTATCCCGCACATTGCGATATTTCAAATTTCCTCGGACGTACAGTCTACCGTGAAAGGACAGCCACGCCAGGTCTTTATACTTCACCGGGATGCGGTTCGAAGCAATCAACCGTAACCCCTGCTGCATCCGTGGGGCCGGCGCGTCCCTCAGCGCCAGAGGAGCTGAGAACACCTGCGCCCGTACTCTGTCCGTCCAGACCCCCCGTTGTCCTGCCTTCACCTCCCCCACCGTCAGCCCCCACACCCTCACCAATTTCACTAGGGTCTTGCAATAACTCACCCCCCCCGGAGCCCCCCTTCGCAGTGCCACTACCCTCCCCCCCTCCCACCATAGGTCCCAATATCTCGGCCACCACTGCAGGACACTCCTAGCCCACCCCGGTGGCTCCCGCCCTACCGCCCTCCCCAGATTGAACTGCAGGAACAAAGCGCTGAAAACAGGACTGGGTTTATCATGCCCACCCCCCCCCTCCCTCCTAGGCAGATAGGTAACATTCCGTTTTACCGGATTCGTCCTGTTGCCCCAGAGCAGCCGGAAGAACACCCCATACAAGGCCGTGTACCGGCTCTCCGGCAGCAGGCAGATGTAACTGACGAACAGAAACAAAGGAACTAAGTGTGCCTTGATGAGCTGTACCCGCTCCCCCATGGTCATTTTCCACCCCTTCCATCTATCCACCCTCCCCTTCACTTCTTGGAGACACCTATCCCAGTTGTAGAGCCTATAATCTCCCTTCTCGAAGTATATTCCCAAGACCCGTATACGTTCCACAGCTGTAGGAAACCTACCTCCCAACTCAAATTGCAGCCCCTGATCCCCAACCCACAGGCTATTGGACTTTTGAAAATTGACCTGCGACGCTGTTGCCTGCGAGTATTCCTGGATCAGGTTCTGCAATCTACCTCCCTCCCTCTGGTCCGCTACCCACACTGTAACGTCATCTGCATACGCCACGACCCTTAACTGGTTATTGTCCCCCACCTCCACCCCTTCCAGCCCCTCCGCCCCCCCCTTCTCCAGCCGTCTTATAAAAGGGTCGATGGCGTATGCATACAACAGCGGGCTGAGTGGGCACCCCTGTCGGACCCCTGCCCCTACCTCAAACCCCTGCCCTCTCCACCCGTTAACCAGGGGAAAACACCCCGCATGCCGATAGAGTAGCTGTAATTGCTCTATCCAACCCTTCGGAAACCCATAGCGCTCCAGAATGCTCCATAGGACACCCCACTGCACTCTATCAAACGCTTTTTCCTGGTCGAGTGTTACCAACAGCCTACCATGCCCTCCCACTCTACTGCGTTCTACCCCCTCCCGCACCCACGCTGCAGCTTCCAAGACCCCTCTCCCTTTAACCCCACATGCTTGCGAGGCTGCTAGCAAATCCCCAGACACCTGCCTCATTCTCTGGAATAGCATTCGCGCAAAGATTTTTCGATCCGTATTAAGCAGTGCTATAGGCCGCCAGTTGGCCAGCATCGCCGGGTCCTTCCCCTTACTTAGTAGGATAAGAGCCGCCTCTGTCAAGGAACTAGGCAAGGAACCCTCCAACTGGGCTGCCCCCCATACCCCCACCAGGATCGGCACCAGCTGCTCCTTAAAGGCCTGGTAGAACTCAGTTGTTAGCCCATCCGGCCCCGGCGAGGTCTTCCTGTGGAGCGCCCCGATGGCTTCCTCCACCTCCTGTTCTGTCCACGGGTTCAAGAGGGCCTGAAGCTGGGGTCCCCCGTGACCTATCCCCGGGGTTCCTTCCACATAACACTCCATCTGCTCCATATCAATCTGCTGGGCTGAAAGGAACGCCGCAAAGTGGTCCCTCACTGCCCCCAGAATCCCCTCCTTGGTGTCCTGCAGGACCCCCTGTGCATCCCGCACCCCCTCCACCACCCTGCGCGCCCTCCGCTCCCGGCAGCATGCGAAGGGGTCCGGGCTACACATTTTCCCGAAGTCCCGCTCATACACCAAGGAGGTGTAGCGGTTGTACTGTACCTGCTCCAGGAGTGCTTGGAGATCATGTATTTCTTCCTCCCTCCCCCCTTGTGAAATCAATGTGTCCCTCTTTTTCTTTATTGCCATGCCCAACTTTGTCCTTTCCCTCCCCTCCCTTCTCGCCTGTCTGAGAAAGAATCCCCGCGTTCGTCTTTTCACTGTATCCCACCACTCCCCCAATGACTGAAATGCCCCCTGCACTGACACCTGATCTTCCAAAAACCGGCGGTACTCCTCCCGCACCTGCTCGCTACCTAACCACTTTAAATTTAGTCGCCATAACCCCCTCCCCGGCCTCTGCGCTGCCGCCCCCCCCACCTGAAGGAGGACCATGTGGTGGTCTGAAAAGTCCACGTCCACGGTTCGTGGACCCCCCAGACAAACCCCCTTCTTTACCAGGAATCTATCGATTCTACTCTTACACTGCCCTCGAAAGAACGTGAACCCCTCCTGTTCCTCACAGAAGGCCACGTGCGCGTCTACCAGCTCCGCCTCCCGCATGATCCCTGCCAGCCTCACCCCGTCATAGCCCACCTGTACCGATCGTCCCCCACTATCCTTTTTCCGCAATATGGTGTTAAAATCTCCCCCCCAGACTACTTGGCGCGAAGTGTATAGGTAGGGCTTGATCTTCCCAAAGAGGAGCACCCTTTCCTTCTTGCTTTGGGGCCCGTACACATTCACCACCCTCAGTGCTCTATCCTCCCAAATCGCATCCACAACAAGACATCTCCCCACCCCCAGCTCCACCACTCGCTGAATATTCACCCGGTGGGACTTAAATAAGATCCCCACCCCACCATACCTCTCCCCCGCCAACCCCCACACCGAGGGACCCCACTTCCAGGCCCGCCTTGCCCGCCTGATCACCTCAATGGACCGCAGCCGAGTCTCCTGGAGCAGGAAGCAATCTGCTTGGACCCTCGCGAACCAGTCATACGCTAAACCCTGCTTCTTCGGAGAGGCGATGCTGGCCACATTCAGCGTGGCAAATGTCAACACTAAGCCTGCCATCCTCATTGCGAGTCACGGGTCTGCTCACTCCCAACTTCTTTCCTTATCTCCTGGGATACCCCCTTCTTACCCTGAAGCAGGTCCTCTGCTATGCGGTCTACATCATCCCCTGCCAGATCCCCCCCCCCCCCCCCCCGCAGCCGTCCTGTCTGCACCTTACCCCCCCCTCCCCCTTTCTTCCTTCCTTTCTTCTTTGCTCTATCCGGACCCACCCCCTGATCCCTCCCTCTCCCCTCTTCACCCCCGCCCCCTACCTCCTCCTCCGAGTCCTCCACCTCCCCCAAGTCCTCCAAGTCCTCCAGATCCTCCTCTAGCTCCACTCTGTCCCCCCAAGCCTGCACTTGGGCCTTCACCACCTGCCCGGCCCCCTCAGCTTTCCTCTTACTCCCCTTTCCCCTCCCTCCCTCCCTTCCCTCTTCCTCCTCCCTCACCCCTCCCCCCCCCCCCCAGAGCCTTCCCGCCCTTCTTCCTACCACCAGTACCCTCCTCCAGTGCTTCCTCATATTTCCGTTTGCCCTCTCCAATCCCCCCTGCCGCCCCCTCTTCCTCCATTAACTCCACCTCTTCTCCTTCCCCCTGTTCTTCCTCCTCCCTCCCAACCTCCCTATCCTCCTCCTCCTCCTCCAACACCTGAAATCTGTTCCCCCCCCTCTTCCCCTGCAGCGACCCCTCCCTGCCCACCCCTACTTTCCCCCCCCTCCGAAACTTCCCTTTCCTCTGTGGCACTTGTACCCACTCCCCCTCTCCCCCCTGCTCCACTCCTGACCCAGCCCCCTGCCGCCCCCCCTCCTGCATCCCCTCCTTCTCCCCCCCTTGCCCCTCCCTGCCTATCACCCCCTGCCCTATCCCCTCCTCCATTACCCCCCCTCCCCGTCCCTTCCCCCACATATCCCACTCGTTATGGGCCGCCCTAGGGCAGTTCCGATATGCATGGCCTAACCCGCCGCAGAGGTTGCACCTGATCGCGGTGCAGTCCTCTGTGGCATGCTGATCCCCGCATCTTCCACACTTTACCACTGGGCATGACATGCTGAAGTGCCTAAACGAACCACATCTGAAGCACTGCCGCGGCTGCCCCTTGTAAAAGCACAGTATCCTGTCACGACCGATAAAGGCAGCCGAAGGAATGTGCTGGACCACATGGCTCTCCTGTCTCAATTTGACCAGGGCTCCCCAACCTCCTGCCCAAACCCTGCTTGGATCCGGTAACTTTGTAAGTGGGGATCTCAGCTCCGCGTACCTCTGTAGCCAGTAGGCTAAATCTGCCCCAGAGATAGACTCATTTCTCACGAGCAGGGTGATCTGCACCAGGTCCGGCTTGCTGACTGGAATGGCCCTGAGGTCCCGCCACTCCCCCTTTCCCCTCACCCCCTCGTACCTTTCCCAGAATATTTCCATCCCCCTCTGGGTCATGAAGCTCAAGTCATATTCTGGGATGTTGATGGGGTGTATACACGCGTAAAAGTCCTCGGGTATAAACCCCATCCCCATCACCAGCCTCAAGACCCGATCCCTGGAGGGCATTGCCCCCTCCCCTATCCATTTGAGCTGTACCACATTTCGCCGCTTAGGCAGCTGTCCACCCCCTGTCCCCGCTCCCCCCCAACCCCTCCCTGGGCCCTCAAAACCACCCGATCTCCCCCCCTCCCTCCTTCCCCCTCCCTGGACTACTGCCGCAAAGGACTTGGACCCCAGCCCCCACCGCCCCCCCTCCACACTTGTTCCAGCCCTTCCCTCTGCCTCCCCCCCCTTCTGTCCCTCTGCCCCTCCCCTCATCCCTCTCCCTTCCTCAATATCCACCGCCCCCTCCCCCTCCCGTTGTCCCCCATCCCCTTCCCTCTCAGACAAACATCCAGCAACGTCCATAGTCAGTTCTGCGGCTTGGGCTGCCTCCAACTGATTGTCCTGCCCATCACCACTTCCTGGAACGTCCCTGCTCGTCCCTGCCACTGCAGGCTCCAGCCTCTGGGCTAATCGCCTCCTCTCCTCTGTCTCCTGGCGATACTCTGGCACCTGCCCAGTCAGGTCTGCAGCTGGCGATACCAGACTCCCTGCTCGCTCTGCCCCCGAACTCCCTCCAACCTCCGGCACCAGGGGCGAAGCCTCCGGAACTCCGCCGCTCCCCTTGGCTCCTTGCTCCCAGCCGTCCTGCTGGCAGGTCTGCTCCACCACCCGCTGCACATCTGTTAGACTTGCCATGTCCACTTCTGTAGTCAACGAAAGTCTCTCAACAATCGGGTTACTTCCCCCTTGCTTCTGGTGCAGTCCCTCCTGCGTTCTCCCAATGGCTGGCGCTTCCCGGGGGCATGGCTTGTCTGTTCCTGATTCCGCCACAGGCTGGCTGTTAGCACCCCCCGATTTCACCTCTTGTAATGGACAGCTGGTCAAATGAGCTCCCAGCTGCTGCCCGCTCCTATTCCTCTCTCTCCGACCCCTCTCCTGTAAACCGCCAGCTACTCCATGCTCAGGGAAGACCTCCCCTGCTCCCGGACTTCGTGGGCGGGGCTTCTCCAGATGCCATGCTGCTTCGGTTTCCACTTCAGTCATTGCAGACCCGGCCAAAAATACCGGAGTCTGCCTCTGCTGACCCTTTTCCAACAGGGCCTCCTTCACGGCAACTGTCTCTGCTGTTTGCACAACTGCAGGTAAGCCCTCTGAGACTTCGACCACCACCTCTGTAGAAAACAGGCTGCTACCTGCGTCTCCCTCTGCTGCCTCCATTATCTGGAGTTTTGAAAAGTTACTGAGTTCTGTCCTCCCCTCCACAGGTAGGATCTCTACTCCAGCCCCCACCTCAGAGCCATGTCCTGCCGCTGCCTCCTTATCCTCTGGCTGCTGGGTAAGTGCTCTAGACTGTGTTGCCAACTGTCTCATGTATTTTAAAGTGGGGTCACCTCTGAACCCAGACAACTCGTTTGAGTCTAATGCTGCTGAAGACACTGAAGCTTGCTGCAACTGTAGTGTTCCTGAACCCCCAGACTGTGGTATTGAAGCCATCCTTTCTCGGTTAACATAGAGCTCCCTCAAAGGATTCACAGAGCCCTTTTTTAAACAGTTCAACAAGTGTTCTTTTTTCCCCAACAACTTTGATATCCGGGCTTCCTCTTTAACATACATTTGTCTGTGCTCCGCTGGGGCAAATTTACACATAGTTCTTGCCATTTTCAGACGTTTTCCTAGCTCCACTACTTCTTTTTCCACCAGCTTAATTCGTCTTACAATATTTACCACACTACTTGCTGGATCATCAGGGTCATAGCTCACTTCAAGGAACTCCTCATCTGACGATCCACTCTCCTCACTCTCACTCTCAGCTGCCTCCAGCAAAGGCTTCTGGCAAACTTCCATCGCCTCTTCCTTCTCCCTTCCTTGGAAGCGCCCTTCTGGGGCCTGTACTATCTTCCTCCCCCCTCCACTATCTTCTCGCTTACCTTCCGCAAGCTGGGCCATGGAGGGGGAAATGCTCTGGTGGCCTCCACTGGGCTGCTTCTCCCTTCGGTCCACTGGACTCCTTTCCCTTCTCCCGGTAGTCAAACCAGGGAGAGAGCCACTCCTTTCGGCCTTCTGGTCCCGGGCCCCAGGAGGCCCCATAGCCTGGGACTTTCCTGAGGCCTTCTCCCCAGGGACCCTCCTCATCTTTGGGGAGGGAGCTAGGTCTCACTCCCTTCCACTGGAAGTCAGCAGAGCTCTCTAAAACACCTCCTTCCTCCTCAGCAGACTGGATGGACCGTGCAGGTCTTTTTCTGCCGTCATCTACTATGTTACTATCCAGCTTATAATCGAAAGTAATCGCTGGCTATTTCCCGACACAAATCGTGATATGGCCGGCGATTTCGCAAAAGCTGCAAAAAGTGTATAATCGAAAGCTACATTTGTGATAGCTTCGCTGCTTTCCCTTCGCCTCGCTGGCGAAAGTTCAAAGGGGCATGTTGGCGGCGAAGCGAAGGCGGGACATGGGCAGGCTTGGGCGTGGCTACCAGATGGCCGGCTTTCGCGGATAATGGAAAAATAAAACCCGGCGATAAGCAGTATTTCGCCGGGTTTACTTGGTCCTTTTATTTTCACGACCAAGCCTCAAAAAGGTGCCCCAACTGACCAGATGACCACCGGAGGGAATGGGGGATGACCTCCCCTTACTCCCCCAGTGGTTGCCAACCCCCTCCCACACTAAAATTATTAAAATACAAACCTTTTTTGCCAGCCTGTATGCCAGCCTCAAATGTCATACCCAGCACCCTGACAGCAGTATGCAGGTCCCTGGAACAGTTGTTGTTGGTTGCAGTGGACTGCAGAAAGGCAGAGCCAGGCCCATCCCCCCCTACCTGTTCCACTTGTGGTGGGTAATATTGAGCCCTCCCAAACCCCCCAAAACCCACTGTACCCACATGTAGGTGCCCCCCTTCAGCCCTTAGGGCTAGGGTAATGGTGCACACTTGTGGGCAGTGGGTTTTGGGGGGGATTTGCGGGACTCAGCACACAAGGGAAGGGTGCTATGCACCTGGAAGCTAATTTGGTTGTTTATAAAAGATGTTTGAAGTGCCCTCTAGGGTGCCCGGTTGGTGTCCTGGCATGTGAAGGGGGCCATTGCACTACAAATGCTGGCTCCTCCCATGGCCAAATGCCTTGGATTTCGGCGGGTTTTAGATCGCCGGCAGTTTTTTCCATTATCGCGGAAAAAACAAAACTGGCGATCTCAAACCCGGTGAAATCCAAGGCATTTCGCCGGGCCACACCGTATTATCGAAAAAAAGATGGCCGGCCATCTTTTTTGAAAATACGGTTCCGGCCAGCTGTTGCGCCGCCGTCAAAATAGATCGCCGTCGACCTATTTCACCGGCGACGTTCGATTATTCCCCTCCACTTTACTATGTTACTATGTTAAATATCTGGGTTCAGCGTTGGTGCCCGCTGCCAGCTGAAAATCAAGGGGAAAGTGTTTGCAGCAAAGTTCCTTTTCCTAAATATATTGAAGACCTCTAGAGGTGTTTATGTTAACATGGTAACGAACCTGTTTATACAGCAGTGAGACTGAATACCCTATAGAACTGCCTTCAGGACAAAATGTAATTCCATATACAGCAAGTAGTATACATACATCCCTTCACCATATACGATGCATGTTTCTTAACTGCAATCATTTAAAGCATTGAGAAAATGGAAGAGCATTTTTAAATCTCAGCTCCAGGAATATCAGAAACTGGTCATTGTTCCTAAGATCTCCAATAGTCCAGATTATTTTTTGGGACCACTTCCAATCCAATCCAATCCAATTCAATCTACTCTCTTGTATCCTGCTAAATCCCAATCATGTGGTCCAAAGCGGAAAGAGGAAAAAATAAAATCATTTGAAAAGGTAAAATTACAACGCAAACAGGGACAGAGAGATTATTCAACCATGTTGTCAAGTATTTAGCAAAAAAGATAAGTCTTCAAGGAACACTTGAATAAACTATTTCCTCTAAGAAATAGTGATCTTAACCATTTGAAAATAGGGATTACACCAAATAGATGTTTATCTTGAGACCTTCATAACAGTCTGGAATGCTGTTTATAACAACAGTGGCATTCTCATGGTAGATGTCAAAATAAGGTTAAGTTCTTTCAACTGCTTTGTACCTATCATGTATGGCAACTGCAATTGCTCAGCAAGTGTATTCCAATTGTAGCCAAGATGGATCAGGCAGATCAGAGATGTCATATATCCAGAAAAAGTCCCTGATGCAGTGACAATCCTAGGTCGGCTGCCACCCGGGGCAGATCGCCGATGCGCCCCCCCCCCCCCCCCCCCGGTGCAATGACACCCCCCGGTGCATCAACCCCCCCACGGGTGCATTTTTAGCTGCTGGGAGCAGCCGTGCGGCTCTTGGCGCCGCTGGCTTCCTGCTCCCTCTGCCCTGGAACAGGAAGTAACCTGTTCCGGGGCAGAGAGAGCAGAGAACCAGCGGAGCCGACAGGCACGTGGCTGCCCTCTGCACCCTTCCAGCGGTGTGCACCCGGGGCGGACAGCCCCCACCGCCCCACCCTTGGTACACCACTGCCCTGATGTAGTATAAAAGCTGAGTTCTTGGGTATCTTCCTTGCCAGAGAAACCAGTGGCTCTGTTTACTAAGCTGTGCTATAGGCAGCAATATAGGAATATATGGGTGTCACTAGCATTAGCTTGCACTAATTTTTAGTGCACGATAAAAACACTAGCGCACCTTAGTAAACAGGGCCCCAATTTAGCAATTAATATCAGTATAAAACACATGAGAAAATAGTATTGGAACCAGTAGTGCCAAACCCTTCAATAGAGAAAGTTAATAACAGTCACAAACCCAAATATACTTTCTCAATTTTCTCTAGTTGAAAGGTTCTCACAAATATAGTAATATTGTTGGATCAATCGGAAGAACAACATTCAGCTCTCAAACAGCATGTTAGCAATAAAGCAAATTTTTCATCTTCATCAATCCAGTTTTACAAAACATATTAACAATAGTACTCAGTACTTATCTTTATTCTTGTTCCATTCAATTAGACTTTTTTTTTTCTTTTTATATATAAAATTCAAGAGCAGGAGACCCGTTACATCAACAAGAATTCATGTTTCGCCATGCGGCTGTATCAAAGTCAGTCTCTACCTTGTTCACTCCTGTGGTCAATTGCAGAAGTGAACCAGATGGAGACTGAACTTGATACAGCCACATGGCAAAACATGAATTCATGTACGTGTAATTGGTCTCCTGCTCTTGAATTTAATATATAAAAAGAAAGAAAAGTCTGTGAATGGAACAAGAATAAAGATAAATACTGAGTATTATTGTTATTATGTTTTGTAAAATTGGATCGATGAAGATGAAAAATTTGCTTTATTGCTAACTAGTAAAAGAGGCCCGTTTCAGAGCAAATGAAACGGGTGCTCGCAAGGTTTTCATCGCCAACACCCCCCCTCCCTGGCCAACCCCTTCGTTGTTCTGCCGTTGCTCCGCCCCCAACGTCATGAATTTGACGCGAGGGCGGGGCACGGAGCAATTTCCCACCCCCCTGTCTCCCTGCCTCCCTCCCTGCCAACCCCTTCATTGTTCTGCCATTGCTCCACCCTCGAGGGCGGGGCCCGGAGCGATTTTGGTGGCTTCACCACCACGAACCTTCGAACCTTTTTGAAGGAAGTCAGGGCTTGGCTTCACTGACGTCAGTGTCCTCAGAACGTTGAGGGTGAGTTTTATTATAGTAGATAAGCTGTTTGAGGGTTGAATGCTGTTATTCTGATGGATCCGACAATATTATTATATTTGTGAGAACCTTTGAATTAGAAAAAATTGAGAAAATAGTATTGGAATCATGCCCATAGTATGCATAAAGATTAGTGCTGTTGACATTTTTCTGGTTTTCTTTTCACCCAACCAAATAAGGTATAATCTTACACTGTCTGTCAGAAATGTTGTTCATTCCTACTCACAGTATTCATTAAAGACAGATACAGTTTTATTCCTAAATATTTCATACCTTTCACTTGTCATTGAAAGGGAAATGGCTCTAAGGACACTTTGGTATAGTGAATATTTAAAGGCCTGGTTTCAGGTTTGGGCCAATTAATTTTATACCCAGACAGAAGTCATCAATGAGTTGTAATAGGGAAGGAATCATCTGTTCTGGATGTGTTGAGTATAAAACAACACATCATCCATGTAGGCAAATACCTTTTATACTGAAACTTTGACATTAATTCCTTCAATATACTTATACTCTGATATAAAATGGTTCATTAATGTGGTTCTAAGGCCAGATTAAATAGTGAGAGTGACAAAAGGCATCCTTGTTGGATATTTCTACATAAGGGATAAGGCACATAGGAGCCCTTTTACAGAACAGTGGTAATCCCAATGCGGCCACCGATGGTAGTCCCTCCCTGAGCGAGCGCCATTTCCAGGGGAAAAAGAAAACTCCTGGAAATGGCTTGTGTGGCTATAACCTGGTCGTAATAGGGCACCACTGCATGCTGCTTGGTTACAGCCGGGTTAGCGCGGGAGTCCTTTTCGCTACCTCAATGGGTGGCAGTAAGGGCTCCCCATCGCATGGCCATGCAGTAAGCAATTGATTTGGTTTGCATACAAGGTAGAACCTGATTAAAAAAGATCCCCCCTGTTTATTAAGCCATGCTAGTGGCTGCCACATGGCAACGCCAACACAGTCCATTTCAAAGTGAATGGGCTGTGTTGGCATTAGTGCACAGCAGCCGCTAGCGTGGCTTAGTAAAAGAGAGTATGCCAGCAAAAAGGTACTAGAAATGCAGATGGAGGAGAAAAGACCAAACAAGATGTGGGTCAATGCAGTTCTCCAAGATCTTGTGTTTTTAACAGATGAAGCAAGAGAAGCATACTTGACCAGGTAGCATTATTAAGGGTGGCTAGGACTCAAACCCTTCAAGTTGAAAGCATTCATGGTAAAAGAAAAAAAAAGTCAATATTTAATATATGAAGATTGACTCAGATTATTTATATCTATACATTTTGGCAGATCCTTGAATATGGCGGATAATAGCACATAGGGTGATTTATATACTAAGCCGGTAAAAAGTTGCTTAGTACACACCTATGTGGGTTTTCCTCACGCACTAAGGTCATTTTTAACACAGCCATAAAAATGTCCTTTTCTATTTTTTTTATTAATGGCCACGAAGAGTGGTGGTAGTCCCCCCCCCCCCCCCCCACCGAAATGGCTGCTTGGCAAGTGGTTCATTTGCTGCATGGCAAGGGAAACCTGCTGTAGATTTGGGTACATGTCCACTGTGGTAAAAGGAGGCCTTGGAATGTGTCAAAAACACGTGCTGACACCAGTGCAGGCCCCCTTTTGCCGCAGCTTCGTAAAACGACCCCTAAGTCTTTCATAAGTAGTAAGACTGCAAAAATAATACTCTTATTAACCTGCAGGAAAAGAAAAGTGCATAACACAAGTAGTCTCACATTTTCTCTTTCTCCAAGAAGGAATGTTCCAAGTGCATGGGATCAAGGGAAATAGAGAGGCCCTGTTACAAAAGCATGGTAGGCCAACTGCATGGGTAGCATGTGGCAAAACAGCACTACCATGTGACAACCTGCAGCATCCTGTGGTAGTTATGTATTTGCTGTTTGATGTTTCCCATGCCAGAAAATATTTTTCTATTTTCTAACATGGGGGACAGGTAGTAGGCGTGCCAGCCGGTAATCAGCCATTGGTGCACACTGTCAGATTACCACCAGGTTAGTGTGTGAGCCTTTACTGCCTCCTAAATAGGATATGGTTAGGAGATGGTAAGGGCTCATGCACTAAATTGCTACACACCAATACGCACGGCCATTTACAATTTCCATTTAAAATAATAAAAATTCCTGCTGCAGTAAAAGTGGCTTCGGCATGTAGCAATTTTCACATGCCCACACTACTGCAGGCCTCTTTTTACTACAGTTTTGTAAAAGGACCCCATGGTATCACAACTTATATAAAAGCATAGAAAAATAAATAATGAATAATAAAAACCAACCCTAACAACAACTCAATATGTAATAAGTGTTCCTTTTACGAAGCTGTGGTTAAAAGGGCCTTGCGTGGCCATTGGGGGGGAGCACTTAACTCCACCCATTGAGGTGGCATTAAGGGCTCCCACGCCAACCTGGCAGTAAGTTTGGCCAGCGGTAGTTCCCACGCTAATCCAGCACCCGTGTTCAGCTGTGGGTAATTCCAGACTAGCGTGTGTTACGTCCGTGTTGGACTTACTGTCGGTCTCTAAAAGGGCCCCTAAAGAAATTATTAATTATTTATTGGATAATGAATTAATTTATTATGTATTGAGTTATTAGAGTTTTAAAAATTTGTCATTATTTGTTTTTCTATGCTTTTAAATAAGTTGTGGTATTGATATGGTTCTGTTTGTCTTATCAGTAAATGTTGCTCCTGAAGCAGTCCCTTCTGGGTGAAACACGACCGTTTCAGGTTTTTTTTAAACTCTGATTTTACAATAAATTTCCCTTTATTATCTATTAACTATGTCTGCTTCTGCATATTCTATCAATGATTTTCATTTAATGCACATTAACTGACACCGATATTAACTTACTGAGCACTCCTCACCGTTCCCCACCTCCTTTTGTGATAGGTGTTTAATGTCGATTTTAGCATGTTATGCGCTTAATGCAGATTGTAAAATAGTTATACTTTAACTGTCAATTTAAACACTTAACAAAACTTAGGGCCCTGTTTACTAGGCCTCACTGTGGGCACACAAACATTTTTAGCACACGCTAAAAATTAGTGTGCGCTAACACTAGAGACACTCATAGGAATATATGGGTGTCACTAGCATTAGAGCACACTAATTTTTAGCGTGTGCTAAAAACGCTAGTGCACCTTAGTAAACAGGGCCCTTGGTAAATAAGCTTCTATGAGTAAAACTTTACTTTCAGTGATCACATTTTGCAAATATTTTTATATATGGAACTGGAAAAACAGCTTTAGGTCACCAACATTTCAGCATTTTTCTGAGTTTTGCAATGTGAAGTCCCACTTGTGAATGAATTTCATACCTTAGTGCATCAACCTTGATACTTGAAAAGCCTTTGGGGACAGCATTTCAAGGTGCTGATTTTAATAGGTACATTTTAATATCAATACTGTAAGAAACATCTGGCAAAGATCTTCAAAGCAGAGTTTGCTTAAGTGAAAAATCTTGGCAGAGACTGAACATTATTCCAGTGGCACAAACAACTAGGCATTCTCTCGGGTATTCTAAAGAGTAGAAAGAAAACTTTTAAACTGGTAAATTGTTTTTGCAAAACTAACCTCCAATGAGCTAAAATAATTATGCAAATTAGTTAAGGTTTACAAATAAACTGAGGGGTCCTTTTACAAAAGCGCGCTGAAAATGGCAAGCGATAGTGTAGATGTGTGCTTTGGGCAAGCACAGAATTATTTTTCATCGCACCTACAAAAAATGCTTTTTTTTTGCCAAAAATGGATGTGTGGCAAAATCAAATTTGACGTGCATCCATTTTGGGTCTGAGACCTTACCTCCAGCCATAGACCTAGCGGTAAAGAATTTGGGCAGTAATGACGTACGTGCATCAGATGCCACTTGGCATGCGTCTGCTACGCGTGCCAGAAAATTAAAAACATTTTTCAGATGTGCGTAGCGGATGCGCGCCAAAATTGAAATTACTGCAAGGGCCACATGGTAACCGGGCGGGAACTCCTATTTGGTGCACATTGGGTGCGAGTAGGCGCCTACTCGGCTTAGTAAAAGGGACTGAATGTCTTCACAGAAACCTTCAGTGTAAAAGTGATGTGCTGCAAATTTTATCTCTAAGTCCATGATTAGTGACTTTTACAAATATTCTCGGTTCATTATCAGTTTCATGTCACATTCAGTATCTGTGCCACCAATGTGTATAGCAGTTGTTAAATATACAGTACTGAAATCTTGCTGACTCCTATATATATATATATATATATATATATATATATATATATATATATATATATATATATATATATATATATATATATATATTTGCTTCAATAGCAACATGATCGTTCTTACTAATAAAAAATACATAGTCACATTTACATATTTACAGTAATGTTATAGGCCTTTAGTGCAACAAGATTAAAAGCATGATTTATGATAAAATATGAATTGCTAAAAGTTACCAAGATGTATTAAGCTACATACTATGCATAGCATTAGACAGTGACATTTGGGGTATAATTGTGTTAATGTGGGCAATTAAGACTAAGTGCATGTGATTTTAGTGTCTGCCCTACAGTTCTCTGGATGATTACAATGATCAATACACATGATTTGTAAGTTGCTTCTTATTGATCAATGGTAAAATGTTTGACCTTCTTTTGAGGAAGCAATTTGGTAAATTATGACACCACGTAAAGAAGTCATTCTCAGTTCAAAGGTGAGGTGTAACAGTGCACAAAAAAAGAACTTTTGTCAGCTCCTCCTAATTAGGTCTATATTACATTTCTACCATTGTGAGGACACTTTCTGTGGCACAGCAGATCATTTTTGTCTTTCAAACTAACATTGAATAAGTAACCTCCTAGAGTTTTTTTTGTGTGTTTTTTTCAGCAACCACTTGGAAGTTCAACATGAAATTTTAAAGTTTTATTGGCTGTTGCTATCTACATTTATATGCTGAGTGGAATGAGATTATCTTTAAACATGGCAAAGTTACAGACTTTTTAGCGTGACCACCCAGCAATGTTTGCACATTCAAAAATATTAGCACTGTAGAACTGCCATTATTTGAAAAAAAAAAGGGGGGGGGGGGTACCAGCTTACTGTTGATAATGTTACAGTGCCATAGACTTTTGTCTGGGGAGAAATGTTGGAGGCCTCTCACGAGCTCCACCCAAATCCGCAAACAATCGCCAAACTCAAGGAAGCACTGCAGATGATCTGGGACAGAATGCCACAGAGACAGATCGACAAGGCTGTTAAGAACTTCCGAAAGCATTTGAAAACCTGTGTTAAAGCTAGGAGTGGACACTTTGAGCATTCACAGTGACTGTGAAATTCTGACACATTGTTAATTGTATGATTTTGAATAATGTTATTTTACTGTTTTAGCTCAACCATTTTTAACGCTCAAAAATCTTTAGGTAGTAATGACAACATGTCGGTAACATCAACACAGCTTAAGATAATTAAATGTTGTTTAATAGTAATACATAAATATGATGACTAAATAAGTATGTAAAATTTCTCATTGAAATTCAAAGCGGTTGGTGAGAAAACGGCAAAAAACTCTAGGGGGATTACTCTTTTGCCTCACCCTGTATATGGTATAGAGTAAATATAGCAAAATACCCCTATATACAGATTCAGAATCTGAAAGATTTCATTTTTTGGAAGGTCAATTTTATGGCCCACAAATAAAGATAAGTGTACCTGCTAAAATCATTTTGAGGGTAATTTTATAACAGGATTCCTAGACAGACATATGTTGGACCCAATATTCAGGGGGGGGGGGGGGGGGAGGCATAAGTGGATAGGAGCCATTTCTACCCAGATAAGTCCTACTCACTGCAGTCATATCCTGTTTTTCAGCAACATTATCCAGAGAATGCTGCTGAAAATCCTTACAGACCACCTTGACACTGCCCAGGTAGTGCCAGAGTGATTCAAGGATGGAACCTCAATGGAGCTAGGTTTTATTCAAGTATCAGTGTTATTTAGCACTGGTAGTTGGATAATTATTCGGTTTCAGGTTTATTTTGATCTTGACATACTGATCAAGAGATAACATTCTGAGCAGTTTACAATTAATAGATATTAATATTAATCCCCCTGTTTACTTAAGTCACGCTAGCTGCTGCCAAATGGCAATGCAGACACAGTGCATTCAGAGTGACATGGGCAGTGTCGACATCAGAGCAAGGTAGCCGCTAAGGTGGCTTAGTAAACAGGGAGTTAAGTATGGAAAGGAGGTGCAAACATTTGTCAGGAAAGTAATAGTCACGTATAGCAAGGGTAGAAATATTAAATTATTAAATAACAAATAAAACAAAGACAAAAAAACATCAGCACAGGTTCATGCCCCGCCTCTGGAGAGGCACAAAGGTAGGAATGTTTAAAAGGTGGAAAAGGCTATAAATGGGATAGATATATCCCTCTAAGTTCCATGCCCCCTACCTGCCTCCCTCCCTCCGAGTTCCACACCCCCCCACCTGCCTCCCTCCCTCTCCTCCGAGTTCCAGGCACCCCTCCCCTTCGAGTTCCAAGACCCGCCCCTCCCCATCCCCCCTCTCCCCCCTCCTCCTCCCTCCTTCCCCTCCCCCCTTGTGAACCCAGAAAAGAAACATCTCATTTTTAAACAACAAACAAAGTACCCAGTCACGATCAGAAGATAAAGCCAAAGTTAGCACTAAGGTGGTCAATGTAACTGAATCATTCTCAGAAGTTTTCGATATTTCAGACAAATTACATATGTTAAACATGAGGATCTGATCCTCTTGAGCCAAGAGTGTCTCTTTTTTTTAGCTGTGAGAAATAGTAACTATGAGATGTCTGGTTCATGAAGCACCTCTTTCAGGGGCATTTTTATGGAGCGGCAGTAACCCAATGTGGGCTTATTGCATGCTATTCTGGTACAGTGAGTTTCTGGTTAATTTTGGAGGGTTCACGATTTCCACCACAAGTGTAACAGGTAGGGGGAGATAGGGGCCTGGGTCAGTTCACTGCATGCACTACACTACTCTGGGCACCTGCATGCTGCTCTGATGGACCTGGCTATAACATCCGAGGCTGTCATAGAAGCTGGTGAGTACTGTACTGTTTTTACTCACACTTTTTGGGAGTGTGTGTGTGTATGGGGGGGGGGGGGGTCAGTGACCACTGTGGGGTCATCCCTGAATCTCTCCAGTGGTCATCTGGTCATTTAGTGCACCTTTTTGTGTCTTACTCATTAGAAAAACAGGTCTAGACCAGAATGTTGACGTTTTCACCTTAAATGTTTTGGTTTTGTTTATTATGACTGCAAATTGTTCAAGTATTGGGCACACCCTATACTCACACTGATCCTGCCTTCAAAATGCCCCCAATATGTCCCCCTGTGATTTTTTTATACTCTGTAGACAAAATGCATAGATAGATGTCTGCAAAGCAGGTTTTGATAATTCCAATTTGGAGATTTTGAGAAGAAATCCCTCCAAATGGTGTTTTGTGACACATGGAGGGGCATTTTCGAATGGGGACGACCATCTCTAAGGGCGCCCAACTATAAGGACGGTGCCGTGAAGGGGCGGGGCAATGCGTATTATCGAAACAAGATGGATGTCCATCTTTCATTTCGATAATATGGTTGGGGATGCCCAAATCTTGACATTTAGGTTGACCTTAGAGATGGTTGTCCTCGGTTTTTGGTGATAATGGAAACCAAAGATGTCTATTTCAAAAACGTCCAAATCCAAGCCCTTTGGTCATGAGAGGAGCCAGCATTTGTAGTGCACTGATCCCCCTCACATGCCAGGACACCAACCGGGCACCCTAGGGGGCACTGCAGTGGACTTCACAAATTGCTCCTAGGTGCATAGCTCCCTTACCTTGGGTGCTGAGCCCCCAACCCCCCCCCCCCCCCCCCAGGTCCGCCTGCCTGAAGTACACTGCACCCACTACAGCTGCTCCAGAGACCTGTATACTGCTGCAATGGACCTGAGTATGGCATTTGAGGCTGGCATAGAGGCTGGCAAAAAGTATTTTTAAACTTGTTTTTTATGGTGGGAGGGGGTTAGTGACCTCCGGGGGTCATCTGGTCAGTTTGGGCACCTTTCTGAGGCTTGGTCATGAAAACAAATGGACCAGGTAAAGTCGGCCAAGTGCTCATCAGGGACGCCCTTCTTTTTTCTATTATCGGCCGAGGACAACCATCTCCTAATCACGCCCCAGTCCCACCTTCACTACCCTACCGACACACCCCCATGAACTTTGGTTGTCCCCGCGACGGAAAGCAGTCGAGGGTGTCAAAAAAATCGGCTTTCGATCATGCCGATTTGGGCGACCCTGTGAGAAGGACGCCCATCTCCCGATTTGTGTTGAAAGATGGCGTCCTTCTCTTTTGTCTTGTCTTTTAGATTGTCTTGTCTTTTAGATTGTAACAGTGCTTTTTTTGTAGAAAAAAAGGTGCCGGTACTCATTGTGGGCGGGGTCACCACACATGGCACCGCCCCTATTATAGCCACACCCACATTAGTCACACCCCTTATACCAGCCATGGCGCATATAAACAGACATCATTGAAAATATTAAACTAGTATAGGAGAAAAAATAATGTGATTTCTTTTCATTATAAATAATTTCTGTAAGCTGTTACAGCTCCAGTATACCCAATGCAAAATAAGACAAATTCCAAACACTAAAATGAAAATAAAATGATTTTTTCTACCTTTGTTGTCTGGTGACTTTGTTTTTCTATCCATATTGGTCCCAGTCTCTGATTCTGCTGCTATCTGTTCTCTTAACTCCATTTCCAGGGCTTCCTTTCCATTTATTTCTTTACTTTCTTCCTTTCTTCTTCTTTTGTTGCCCTGCATCCATAAGTAAAAGCTGGGTCCTCCTCCATGGAATTGACTGGAGGAGGTATAACATGGATCCAGCTTTTGCCTATTTTCTCCATCCATGTGCAGTTTTTCTCCTCTTCCCTTTCCCTCATCTCCATCCATGTCCATCTTCTTTTTTCTTTCCTCCCCTCCATTCATGTCCAGCACTTCTCCTCTCTCCGTCCCTCTATCCATGTCCAGCATTTCTCATCTCTCTTCCCTCCTCTGTATCCATATAAAGCAATAATTCTCTCTCCCCTCTCCTCCATCCAAGTCAGCATTTCTCCTCTCTCCTAGCCAACTCCTCCATCCATCCATGTCCAGCAATTCTCCTCTATCTCCTGCTCTGCTCTCCATCCATTTCTAGCATTTCTCCTCTCTCCCCTCTCATCCATGTCCAGCAATTCTCTCTTCCCTGTCCTCCCCTCCCTGTCCAGTGATTCTCCTCTCTCCCCTCCATGTCCAGCAATTCTCTCTTCCCTGTCCTCCCCTCCCCATCCAGCGATTCTCCTCTCTCCCCTCCATGTCCAGCAATTCTCTCTTCCCTGCCCTCCCATCCCATGTCCAGCAATTCTTTCTCCCCTGCCCTTCCCTCCCATCCCATGTCCAGCAATTCTCTCTCCCTTGCACTTCCCTCCCATGTCCAGCAATTCTCTCTTCCCTGCCCTTCCCATGTCCAGCAATTCTCTCTCCCCTGCCCTTCCCTCCCATGTCCAGCAATTCTCTCTCCCTTGCCCTTCCCTCCCATCCCATGTCCAGCAATTCTCTCTCCCCTGCCCTTCCCATGTCCAGCAATTCTCTCTCCCCTGCCCTTCCCTCCCATGTCCAGCAATTCTCTCTCTCTTGCCCTTCCCTCCCATCCCATCAATTCTCTCTCCCCTGCCCTTCCCTCCCATCCCATCAATTCTCTCTCCCCTGCCCTTCCCATGTCCAGCAATTCTCTCTCCCCTGCCCTTCCCTCCCATGTCCAGCAATTCTCTCTCCCCTGCCCTTCCCATGTCCAGCAATTCTCTCTCCCCTGCCCTTCCCATGTCCAGCAATTCTCTCTCCCTTGCCCTTCCCTCCCATCCCATCCCATGTCCAGCAATTCTCTCTCCCCTGCCCTTCCCTCCCATCCCATGTCCAGCAATTCTCTCTCCCTTGCCCTTCCCTCCCATCCCATGTCCAGCAATTCTCTCTCCCCTGCCCTTCCCATGTCCAGCACTTCTCTCTCCCTTGCCCTTCCCTCCCATCCCATGTCCAGCAATTCTCTCTCCCCTGCCCTTCCCATGTCCAGCAATTCTCTCTCCCCTGCCCTTCCCTCCCATTATTTCCAGCGATTCTCCGCCTCTCCCCTGCCCTCCCATCGACGTGCGATTTTTCCGTCCCTCCCCTGCCCTCACCTCTCCCATATCCAGCGATTCTTCGTCCCCCAGCGTCCTCCTTCACCGCCTGCCAGCCAGCGTCGGAGTCAGAAGCGAACGGTGCAGGCAGCAAAGCGATTGGCTGGCAGCGTCGTAGCTTCCCTCTGCAAGTCCCGCCTATGCGTAAACAGGAAGTTGTAGGCGGGACTTGCAGAGGGAAGCTACGACGCTGCCAGCCAATCGCTGCCTGCACCGTTCACTTCTGCATCCGACGCTGGCTGGCAGGCGGTGAAGGAGGACGCTGGGGGACGAAGAATCGCTGGATATGGGAGAGGTGAGGGCAGGGGAGGGACGGAAAAATCGCTGCACGTCGATGGGAGGGCAGGAGAGAGGCGGAGAATCGCTGGAAATAATGGGAGGGGAGGGGAGGAGGAGAAAAAGGTGCCGGTACGCCGTACCGTTGCGTACCGGCACAAAAAAAGCACTGGATTGTAAGCTCTTTGAGCATGGACTGTCCCTCTATGTTAAACTGTACAGCGCTGCGTAACCCTAGTAGCGCTTTAGAAATGTTAAGTAGTAGTAGTAGTAGTAGTAAAATAAGCATGTTAATGGACATTTTCGAAAATGAGCCTTATAGGTGCCTTAATGGCACCTTTGATGCACCTAAGTGATGCAATCCTCTAAGCACCAGCTTATAGAATTGCTCCAAAATTGTATTTTGATATTCAGGAGGCATTTGACAAGATCCTTTATGAGATACTCCTTGTAGGACTCGTCAGTATTACTCGAGAGGTGTCGTCGACCCCAGCCTATTCTGGAAGTCCCTCTACAGTTACGACATGGAATTGCAACCAGCCACGCCCTCCTTCCTCTCTGACTGGGAAAACAAATGTAAGGCTGTGCTGGACTATATTGCACCTCTGCATCTCAAAACTTCCTACATCCGTAAATCAACACCCTGGTTCTCTGCTGATCTCAGAGCCTTAAAAACAGAGACAAGACGACTGGAAAGAACTTGGCGCAAACGGAAAACGGACCTTGCTCTGGAGGCTTGGAAAATCTGTCATCGCAAATATAAGTATGCCATCCAGCGAGCCAAATGGACCTACTTTTCATCTAAGCTGCAGTCTGCTGGCCGGGACATAAAAAAGCTATATCAGCTGTTAGAATCTTTCCTAGACACCCGTAAACTAGAAATCTCCAGTGCTGATCTTCCTTCTCCTGCCCAACTTACAACTTACTTCAATGAGAAGGTCCTAACCTTGCGGACTTCAACTGTTAGCCGCCTCTCTGATGTGGACGACTTCCTGGATTCATTGGCTATGCCTGCGGATGTCTGCCCAGCCGATCGCATCTGGACCAGCTTCAAAAGCCTATCACTTGAGAATGTATCCACTGCTCTACATAAGTTCTCCAATAAATACTGTAGATTGGACGTTTGTCCAAACCATCTCCTAAAGGTTGCACCAAAGTGTTTTGTTAAAGAGCTGACTTGCTATCTCAACTACATGTTAAGTGCCGGATGTTTCCCGCCAGGCCATGGTAACATCCTTCTCACTCCCATTCCGAAGAACCTAAAGATCAAGCCAGATAACATCACCAACTATTGCCCAGTGGCTTCAATACCCTTAGCTATCAAGTTAATGGAGAGCATGGTCAATGTCCAGCTCAACGAATTCCTGGCTGATTTTGATATCCTCGCAGTCTGGTTTCCAAGCCCATTATAGCACAGAGACTGTCCTGGTCACCCCCTTATCTAACTTTAATGAGAGCTATCCATCAGACGGAAGGTTCTTCTGCTTCAATTCGATATATCCAGTGCTTTCGATATGGTAGACCATGAACTCTTACTTCATTTGCTAGACTCTTTTGACATAGGAGGACCTGTCTTACACTGGTTTGAGGGCTTTTTGACTACCAGATCTTACCAGGTCATAGTGAACTGTGCTACTTCTAGTCCGTGAAAGGCATCCTGTGGGGTTCCACAGGGCTCCCCCCTTTCACCTACCTTATTTAATATTATGATGATGCCTTTAACCTCAGCTCTTGCAAAATTGGACCTCAACCCTTTCATCTATGCTGATGATATTACAGTCTACATTCCCTTTCGCACCACCATATCAGAAATTGCTAACCTCATTGATGCCTGCTTCTTTGCCATAGAGCATTGGGCTAAGGTATTTCATTTCAAACTAAACAAGGATAAAACTCAGTGTCTCGTACTCTCATCCAACCACACCCAAGTACTTGACACCATGCTTCCAGTAAGGGGTTTTGCTCTTCCGACTGCCAACAGCCTGCGGCTTTTAGGAGTGTACCTGGACACACACCTCCAGTTGGTCAATCAAGTGCACTTGGTCTCCAAAAAAATGTTTCACACCATGTGGAGGCTCTGGCGCATATGATACTTCCTCACTAGAGACTTGTTCCGTACCCTTGTCCATTGGCTTGTCCTCTCCCACTTGGATTATTGTAGCGGAATTTATGTGGGCTGCCAGGTCTCGCTGATGAAAAAGTTCCAAACAGTTCAGAACACTGCTGCGAGACTCATCCTATGAGAACGACGCTTTGTGCATGCTGAACCCTTGCGCTTCAAACTTCATTGGCTGCCTGTACAGGAGCGCATTGCCATTAAGCTCTGCTCCTTACCCCATAAAATCATCTACGGGGTTGCTCCGGATTACATGCGCACCTTGATCGACCTCCCGCACAGGAATGCCATTCCCTCTGCCCGATCCTATCTCCAACTGCACTTTCCGAACTGTAAGGGGGTCAAGTACAAGAAGATTTTCGCCTCGTCCTTCCGCAACACCTTAAAACTCAAGCACATCACACGCTCTTCAAGAAGTTGTTGAAGACCTACTTCTTTGCCAGGACTTACTCCCCACTTGTCACTGCTGATTGATACACCCTCCTGACCCTTGCCCTATTTAGTTTCAAACTGTTAGACCCTGATGCCCTGTCTCCTCCTTGTATACTTCTCTAAGTTGCCTACTTTGTAATTTTACTTAACTTTCTGTAAGCCACATTGTGCCTGCATGAGTGGGAAAATGTGGGATATAAGCGTACAATAAATAAATAAATAAATAATTAAAGAGTCATGGGGTAGGAAGTCATGGCCTTTTATGGACTAAAAGCTGGCTAAAAAAGCAGGCAACAAAGTCAGATTGAATGGTCAGTTATCCATATGGAAAAGGATCACTAGGAGAGTACCTTGGTGCTGGGACTAGTGCAATTTAACATATTCATAAATGATCTGGAGGTAGGAGTGAAGAGTAAGGTGATCAAATCTGTGGATACCACAGATTATCCAAAGTCATTAAAATGGTCGAGGATTGTGAGGACTTGCAGAAGGATCTTCATGAGAGTAAGAGATTATCTTAGTGGGGAAGTTAGCAAAGTGGGCTATTGTTAAAACAGGTTATTCTACTACTTACTCATGTTATTTTAGCACAGATCCTATTTTGTTCAATGAGATCTAGTTATTAATGAGGTTAACAGTAAAATAACTTGTTTTAACAGTAGCCCACATTGAAAACTTCCCCCCTTAATGTGAACAAGTGCAAAATGATGCACCCTGCTCCCTCCAGTGCTGTACACCAATTACTTAGTTACCTACTAATGTGTCTTATTACAGCTTGGGTTGCCAGCAGGACCCAGATTTCCCTGACAAGGTTGATCGAGTCCTGGATTTACCCCATTACATGCAGGGATTTCTAATTCTGATTTCCCCATTGAATTTCATAAGAAAGGCACGATTACAAGTCCCTGCATGCAATGAGGTAGACCCAGAACTGCATCAACCCTGTTGCGCAAATCTGGATCCAGTTGGCAACCTTCTTCTGCTCTCTTCTGCTGGCAATTTATTCCAGTTTTCAGCAACAGCCCCCTTCTTTATTTCCCCAGTCTACTTCAACAAAGATAACCCATCTCCCCAAAATTCCAGGGGTGAGGGGTTCATATGCATACCCCACCTCCAGGCAACTCAATCACATATATTCATTCCATCCACTCGCACACCCACAGCAAATTACTCCTTATGCAATCCCACCCTCACAAGTGTAGCCCCACACATTCACTCCGCAAAACACACCTATTTGCAGTACTTCTATCATACACTTTACAACTTGTTTCAGACAGTTTAAATTCTTTTATTTTTCTTATTAGTTCCTTTTACAATAGTTATTATATAACATTTTCCTATTATTTATCATCCAGAGGATAAAAAAAAAAGGAATGAATATGAAAATCACTGAAGAAGTTTGAGATATTCCGGACTGGAAGGAACCTATTTACAAATACAAATTATTCTACGATTACAAGATTATTTTCAGTGACTTTTGTAATCACAATAAAGAGGCACAGCATAAGCAGTCTAAAAAAAGATGGGAAACATGAGGCATGGTGCCAACAACTTGCCAAATGAAGTTCATGCAATTACTGGATTTAACAACACAAAACCAGACAGGAAACAATGTATCATTTTAAACCAACTGATAGAATAGTGCTACAGCCTACACAGAGGGAAAGCAACAGCAGGAGCGCATAAAAAGAATAAATTATGGTAAGAGTGAGTCATAAACAAGACCATGAGAAAAATATGGGAAACTGTCTTTAAATTGTGGGGATTTTTCTAGACCACTTTCTTGCAGAATTTTTCAGACATTTCTTTAGTATAAAGCTTGAATCATATACTCTAGGCAATGTATCCATAAAATTCTGCTTACTTGGTGAATAAATCCATACAGTATATATACATATTAATTTTACATTCAACAGCAGTATAATTTTTTTAAAATCAAAAATACAAATGGTGCAAGCCAGTTTAATTTTGCAAATATAGCCCTAACATAAAGAAAAACAAAAATATATTCCCAATTTGTCCACTAGTAAATAAGGCAGTCGGGCCTTTTTTGTGCATTTTAAAGAAAATCCCACCCTGCCTTCCCTCTTATAAGGGGTTTTTCAGCAGTTTGTCGCAGTGGGGGGAGGGTACCTGAGCTTATGCCCTTCAAGGAAGTCCTTGAAGGAGGCCTCACCTTTCACCCGGCGGTGAATGGTCGGCCTTTGGCATCAAATTAAGCCTAGAGGTCTAGGCTTAGGGATTCAGTTAACTTGCCTTTGCTGTATGGCAGGACAAGGGGAAGAAGTATTTGATAAGGCTTACTGCGGTCACCTTGCTGCACATGGCAGGTAGCCCAGTTTCCTTTCTTAGGTTGAATGTTAGCTTCGGTAACTGGTTTAGACCACCAATACATGAAGCTGCGGCCATGTTAAATCCAATAAATGTTTTGACTTTTTTTTTTAAAAAGGTTGTTTGGCGTTTTATTGATGGGTGAGGTTGGGGGGGGGGGGCAAGTTTCACATCCCTTGTTAATTATTATGAAAGACTATTGATCCTGATTAGAGTGTGTAGACCTTGATTTAATCTTCAGTATTTCGTATGACATTGAGCGTGATCTTTCTAGTGTTTCAAGTACTTTCAAATATATATACCAACTGAGCATGTGCAGAGAAATAGCATTAGAGGTCAGTTTTAGATCCAATGGCCACCACATGAAGTTGAACAGATATCTATACATTTAACTGCAAATGTATATTCAGCGGTGGTACCCTTTTAACTCGAGACACTGAAAATCCATGGATAAAGTTATACGGAGAAGGGGATAACCAGGGCTGCCAAGAGACTGAACCGGGCCTGGGGCAAGGCCTCCACCACTGGGACCAGGGCAGGGCTGATGCTACCCCACCCCAAATTGTTGTCCGCTGTCGACCCCCCGATCGCTGCTGCCTTCCCCCCGATCGCAGCCACTTCCAGAACAGAACTGAAGTACCTTGGCTGGCGGGGATCCCAAGGCCCCGCCAGCACTGACTGCGTGCCCCTACGACTACTTTTCCTCTCAGGGCATGCTCAGTTTCAAAACCGCTGGAGGAAGCTCCAGGTCCTCCCCAGCCTCCAAGGGGGGGGGGGGGGGGGGCAGCACCAGAGTTTTCTCTCTTGGAGGCCCGGGCCTAGGGAATTTCCGCCCCCCCTGCCCTCCGTCTCAGCGGCCCTTGGGAGAACAAGATGACACAAGCAGGAAAAAGAATGCACAATGAGAGAAATCTGTGTTGCTAGAATCTGCAGTGACCTAATGCATTTTTATAAAATATGCTAACCAATGCCTAATTTAGGTTATGGCATTTGCACCTGGGTTTTCAGCAGTCATAAATGCAGATGCCTTAAGTTAGGCATGGAGTAGGCACTTAGACACTATTCTATAAAGTGCAGATACTCTTTTTAGAATAGCACTTGACACATTATTTTTTCTGGCAATTTTTGGCAAAAGTTACTGAATCTAATCCCACATGTGCAAATGTGTAGAATACTAGCATATGTATGTAAGTATTTACATGTGTGTATGCCAGCATGCTGCCTAAATGCTATTCTGCAAATACCCACTTAACTTAAATAGTACATATTTGCAAGGATGATGAATGGGCAGGATCTAGGTGGAGCTCCCATTTATGTGCAAAAATTAGAGAATACTGTAAGTTATGTGGGTATTTGCCACACTAGGTGCTTACACGTACACCAGTTCTATGACTGATATAAATGTTTGCTCCTAAATGCTAAGGATATATAAACCCAGTGTGCTAGTAATCTGTAACGGAAAGTAGGCATCTACTTTCCTTTATAGAATAGGCTTCTATTCTGTACCCTCCAGACACCTAGTTCTAGGTGCACTGCTATAGAAATTTCCTCATATTATCTTCTTTCTTCCGTAGACATTTGTATTTTTTCATAATTTTGGTTTTCGATTTTTTATATGTTATCTGTATTAGGATGCTGTTCCATGGATCTGCAAAACTCCCTCTGAAAATAATCTGATGCATTGTTGCTCTAGAAGTTCATTTATCCTCCAAAATATATTTGCTTTTTGAATCTTACTTATAAGTCTGAGACACATGACAATCTATATTATATCCATCTTTTGCCTTGCCTGCTTTAGGGAATATATATTTCAGTCCTTAAGTCTTACTTCATAGCATTCTGTTTCATTGTGGTAAATCTCCTCTGGACCTTCAACACAATGTTCTTACAGAGTTGTGGCCTTGGATGAATATAATACTTGACATGTGATCTCATCAGTGGTTTCTACAGAAACATTTCCACTTCCTTTTCCTGAATGTTATACCCACACTTCCCATTCTCCAATGATTCTGAAGTTGTGGAAAAAGCTGCATAATTAGCATCTCACCGCAGGATAAACAAGCTGCTGTAAAATACACATAGCAGGCTCCTGGAATCAATTAAATTGTCTTCTAGCATTGCGCTGAAAACAACTGTTCCTTTCAGTAGTACAGCATAGCTGATAGGGAATTCAAAGAAAGAGCAGAAACCCAAAACCAAAGGACTCACTACTAGTATTGCTGCTGATATCTAGTGGCCAAAAGAGAGACCTGCAGGTTTTGTTGCTGATTTAACTGGAACACAGTTAAGCATGAGAACTACTTTTTCTGCCTACTACTTTTGTAGACAAACAGCAAGTGTGACTAGTCTGCGCCAAGGTATTAGCATGCACTAATACAATTATACTGGAATTCTTTATATCATGCCTTAATTTCCGCACGGATTTCAAAATGTATTCTATAGCAAAGCATATAACTTAACTGGTGAACTAGCTAATCAACACTGTTAATTGGATGTTAACAAGCAATTATCAGCACTGATTGGCATTAATTATGATTTACATGCAGAATTCACTAAGCATATGCTGTAACATGCTGCTCGTAAATTCCAAGTTGCACAGTTGAAATGGGGCATAGAATGGGCAGGTTGTGGGCATTTTGAAAATCTATTCACATTATTATTGAATACACCCCCTTTGCACCTAATTTAGGTACTGGAATTTATGCCAAATAAAACATGGCCTAAATCGATGTGACCAAATTTGGTCAGATGGAGAGGTGCTCAGCATTATTCAATGTACTTTAAGCCTATTCCATAACATTTAGGCACACTTTTGAGAATTTTATTTATTTATTTATTATTTATTTGTTACATTTGTATCCCACATTTTCCCACCTATTTGCAGGCTCAATGCGGCTTACATAGTGCCAGAGATGCGATTGCAGACTCCAGTGTAGACAAATACAGAGTGATGTAGAGATAAGATAAAGTTCATGTGGTATTGCCATGTGAGATAAGGTAAAGTTCATGTGGTATAGCCACATAGGGGCGACATACATGAAAGAGCTGTGTTGTGTCCATACCGTATTTTGGTTTTGTTTTGTTGCAGCGGTCAGGCATTTATGTTGGGTTAGTAGGGTATGCCTTTTTGAGCAAATACGTTTTTAGTGTTCTCCGGAAGTGTAGGTGGTCGTAGGTGGTTTTTACGGCTTTTGGGAGTACGTTCCACAGTTGTGTGCTTATGTAGGAAAAACTGGATGCGTAAGTTGATTTGTATTTGAGTCCTTTGCAGCTTGGGTAGTGCAGGTTTAGGTACATCTAGGCATATTTGTTTCCATGTTGGGCAGTTGAGCACCAGGATTTGCATTAACTTTTGGAAGGTTTAAGTCCTTGTGCCCAAGGTTAGGTGTGGGAAACACACTACGCTAGAATTTTGTAAAGGATGCTCTGCACAGAGTGCCCTTTACAGAATACTAGTTTATCACTGATCTTAATAGCAACTAACTTTGGGCATCATTTACTGAATCCGGCCCAATATGTGTTAATGACATTAAAGCACACTAACAAAAAAATACATTTTAGTAAACTTAACCCACTGTGTTTTATATATTGAGGTCAATTTTCAAGACACACTTAAACATTCAACATGCCATGTATAAATGCCTTTTCAAAAAGTCCTAGATAGCGAAAGGAAAGTGTTTGGAGAGTTCCAGAAACAGTACCCAGTATAGATACAATATAACATAGGTAGAAATTGGGTTGTCTGGGCCACAGCATGCACAATTTCTCATGTATTTTACAAAAGATTGCTAAACATGGAGACTTTTATAAACATTTATGTAAATACAAGAAAAATATATGTATAGATTGCAGCATAGGATTATGTTTAAAAAAGAGTAGCATCATTTAGCATTTTAAATATGTAAAAACCAGCACGTATTTATTTTATTTACAAAATATATATTTTGCCTTTTTAGCAAAAAGTCATCCAAAGCAACTTATAATAAAAAATAAGAACATTGTAATTAAATCAACAATACAGAAAAAAAAAAATCAAATGCAGACAGCGGTATTAAAAACATGTGTAAGTGCATACTTTAAGTACCAGATTTTAGAAAACTGAACATTCAAGAGGAGGTGAATAAGGAGACAAGTGACAATTGTTTCTTAATTTTTAATTCATTATTTTTTCTTAATTTTATAAAGAAATAATCAGTGCTTTTTTTATAGAAAAAAAGGTGCCGGTACTCATTATGGGCGGGGTCACCACATATGGCTCCACCCCTATGATAGCCACACCCACATTAACCACACCCCCTATACCAGCCATGGCGCATATAAACAGACATCATTGAAAATATTATAGTACTATAGGAGAAAAAAATAACGTGATTTTTTTTCATGATAAATAATCTCTGTAAGCTCTTACAGCTCCAGTATACCCAGTGCAAAATAAGACAGCCAATGTAAATTCTCAAATTGGACATATTACAAACACTAAAATGAAAATAAAATGATTTTTTTCTACCTTTGTTGTCTGGTGACTGTTTTTCTTTCCATATTGGTCCCAGTCTGTGATTCTGCTTTCCTTTGTTTTCGCTTAACTCTTCTGTGCCATTTGTCATTTTTGTCTCCTTTTTCTTTGCTTTCTTCAATATTTTCAGGCTCTCTCTCTGTACAGATTTAATTCATTCTTACTATCCATTCTTTAATTTCCTTCATCTACCTGTGGCTTTTCATCTTTTCCTCACCCTTGTTCTCCCCATGCCCCTTCCTCTTATTCTCCAGTCTTTCTCTATTCCCCTTTTCCATCCAGCAGCTCTGCTTTCTCTCCCCATCCTTCCAGTGTCTCCCCTATTTCTTTCTGCATTCTTCCATCCAGCGTCTTCCCTCTTTCTCTCCCCATCCTTCCGTTTTCCCTCTCTCTCTCCCCATCCTTCCATCTGTTTTTCCCCCTCTCTCTCCCCATCCTTCCATCTGTTTTCCCTCTCTCTCCCCATCCTTCCATCTGTTTTTCCCTCTCTCTCCCCATTCTTCCATCTGTTTTTCCCCTCTCTCCCCATCCTTCCATCTGTTTTCCCCTCTCCCCAATCCTTCCATCTGTTTTTCCCCTCTCTCCCCAATCCTTCCATCTGTTTTTCCCTCTCTCTCCTCATCCTTCCCTCTGTTGGTGTCCCTCTCTCTCCCCAATCCTTCCCTCTGTTGGTTTCCCTCTCTCCCCAATCCTTCCCTCTGTTGGTTTCCCTCTCTCCCCAATCCTTCCCTCTGTTGGTTTCCCTCTTTCTCTCTCTCTCCAATCCTTCCCTTTGTTGGTTTCCCTCTTTCCGTCTCTCCCCAATCCTTCCCTCTGTTGGTTTCCCTCTCTCCCCAATCCTTCCCTCTGTTGGTTTCCCTCTTTCCCTCTCTCCCCAATCCTTCCCTCTGTTGGTTTCCCTCTTTCTCTCTCTCCCCAATCCTTCCCTCTGTTGGTTTCCCTCTTTCTCTCCCCAATCATTCCCACCCCCCCCCCCCCCCCCGCGACACTCCGGGCGAGTCCTGCACTTAGTTTTTTTTTTTTAAGACTCAGAACGTGCGAACGATGCAGCCGGCAGCGATTGAAAGAGGCTGTCTGGGCTGGCGTCTGCGTCAGAGCTTCCCTCACCCTCTGCGAGTCCCGCCTTCATTGTTACAACTTCCTGTTTTGCGGGACTCGCAGAGGGTGAGGGAAGCTCTGACGCAGACGCCAGCCCAGACAGCCTCTTTCAATCGCTGCTGGCTGCATCGTTCGCGCGTTCTGAGTCTTAAAAAAAAAAACTAAGTGCAGGACTCGCCCGGAGTGTCGCGGGGGGGGGGGGGCAAAAAAAGGTGCCGGTACGCCTTACCGTTGTGTACCGGCACAAAAAAAGCACTGGAAATAATATACCCAAAATAACAACTGCATTCAAGGTTTGTTAATTTTAGTATTTTGTGTTTGGTCTGAGCAATCTATTTTTTGAATTTTTAATACCAATGAGATAAGCACAATTGCGTCTTTAATCGCTGGTGTAAACCAAAGTCCAAATGAGTACTTTTATTTGGGTTGTTATGTGTATATTTATTTCTTTATTGGAATTCATTAACTGCCTTTCTGAAGAGATTCACCTAACAATGGGGCCCTTTTGCAAAGTGGTGGTAAACCCAACGCGGGTTTACTGCTCGCTAAAAAGGAAGTACTGTTGGGCTACTGCAGCAGCCCAGCAATAGTTCCCACCCCCAGTGCGCCGTCATTTCTGGCGCTACAAAAATATATTTATTTTTGTTGTGCTGGTGTGTATCCAGCAGTAATTGGGCAGTGCCACGCACAGCCCAGTTACCGTCGAGTTACTATGGAGTTAATGTGGGTGGTGGTAAGGGCTGCCCCCCGAAATGGCTGCACGGCAAGTGCTTCACTTGCCCCATGGTCATTAAAAAAAAAAAAGAAAGACCTACTTTTACCTTCTGCAGTAAAAGGGGGCCTCAGCGTGCATCAAAAACATGCGCCAACATCAGCGCAGGCCCCCTTTTGCCGTAGCTTGGTAAAAAGAGCCCAATGTGTATAGCAGCCTTAGCCAAAACAGGGGTCTAAAAACAGTAATAATTTGAAAGGGTCTGTTGCCATCTTAGTTGTGTGTTTCCTTAATGTGATTATTTTTTGATTTTGTCCCATATGCTGGAGTTTATTTATAATGAATACAATTTAAGAGGTTGTGAGAAAAAGAAATTCTTTTGATTATTTTCACAAACATATATTTTATTTATGGTTATAATCTCAGTGCAATTCAATGAAACACCTTAATAGGTAGCCACAGGGGCAAGTGCAGTTGAAACATAAACATATTGAAAAGATGGAAAGAACAATATTGTTGTGTTAATCAAAAGGGTGACTAAATTGAAGGCAAATTATATGTATGTGTGAGGGAGTGGGTAGTACAAGGCTGGGTTTTCCTAGGAACACTCCCTCACTAAAATGGGGCCATTTTAAGAATATGTGTGGTAGCCTGTATAGTCAGGAGGGTGGGGCTCAAGGAGAAAACAGGGAGTTAAAAGCCCTCTGGGAGAATTGAACAGGGAGGGCCAGAGTGAAGGTAACCTCCCAGGCTGTTCGTATTGGCTGAAGCACCTGAGGGGAGCCTTGGGAAGAGGAATGGCACCACAACAGACCTTAATACCTTGTATTTGCCAGAAGCAGAAGCTTATTTCAGGTAGGCCAAGTTTATCTTGTAACCTTGTTGACATTGTGACTTTGTGAGTCAGTGCCAAGCTGGGCCCATTTGTGCTGAGTACTGAAAGACAGGACATGAACTTTGGGTACTCCAAGACAGAAGCAAACCGTGCTGCCTTTTGGAGGGGCAGACAAGTGCATGCCGTAGACCTACAGGAGCAGGTGATGGGAGAGAATCTATAAGACCATAACATAAGAGCATAAGAATACCCATACTGGGTTAGACCAATGTTCCATCTAGCCCAGTATCTTGTTTCCAACACAGCCAATCCAGGTAATAAGTATCAAAAACACAAACCATGGAGAGATACAGAGGCATTATAGTATTTTTTGTCTCATTTACCTTCCTTTCCTAATAATTCATAGCATCCTGTTTGCTCTTTTGGCTTCTGCCACACACTGGGCAGATTTCAGCATATTCTCTACAACGACACCTAAATCCTTTTCTTGGGTGCTGACCCCCAAGGTGGACTCTAGCATCAGGTAACTATGATTTAGGTTATTCTTTCCAATGAAACTCCGATATTTGTTCGGGTGCAGATCGACTCCAAAATATACAAAAAGAATCTGCTGTCAAAAAATGACTAAAATAACATTATAATGTACCAAACCAGCGAAAAAGGCCTCAAAGAGCTTCTAGATCTTGAATTGATCTGTTGAAGCTATATCGGGTCTATCGACCCTACTGTCATCATTGGCCTACAAAACTATCACTGCTAGTAAAAGATGAGAAAGAGGAACGCAGCATTATACGCTATCCAGGAAACACCCACTATTCAAGATCTGGAAGCTCTTTGAGGCCTTTTTCGCTGATTTGGTACATTATAATGTTATTTTAGTCATTTTTTGACAGCAGATTCTTTTTATATATTCTTTCCAATGTGCATCACTTTGTATTTGTCCACATTAAATTTCATCTGCCATTTGGATGCCCAGTCTTATAATTTCCTATGTTCTTCCTGCAATTTTTCACAGTCTACATATGTTTTAACAACCTGGAATAGTTTTACGTCATCTGTAAATTTTAATCACCTCACTCATTACCCTTCCCTCTGTTTTTTGTCCAATAGTCAATTCCTAATTCACAATATAACATTGAATCCTATCCTATGATTCTTTAATTTTCCCAGGAGTCTCTCGAGAGGAACTTTGACAGCATCTAACTCGCCAGTGCTTATGTTGCTTCTTATTTTCTTCATTTGGGTCGTTATTTTCATTATTTGAAGGACATTCTTTTGACTCTAATAGCCTCTTTCACTTCTCCATTTAACCATGTTGGTTGTTGTTTTCTCTTCTTTCCAGGTTTGTAAATGTATGGAATGCATCTGGTCTGGGATTCCAAGATGTTATTTTTAAACAATGTCTAGGCCTGATTTAAAATCCTAATTTTTGCAGCCAATCAACTATTCCTGTGCATGAAAATTATTGATTTTCTTTCACACTTGACTCTCTCTGTGGCTGTATTTATTATGGGACCACTAGACACACTGCCACTGTACAATCAAATAAGGTATGTGGAACTGGTCTTAAGAAAAGATGTTATCGATTTACAGTAAAAGGCGATCTTTTACCGCACCTTGATTTATCATGAGATTCAGCAACCTGCAATATCTCAGTATCGCAGGTTGCTGAATCCTGTGGTAAAAGAATAATGCTACTTCTGAACCATCTTGCAAGCAACTTTATTTCAGTGGCTTGGGTTGGAAGAACAAGATCCTATTGGCTTAAGCCCTGCCCACCAAAGGATCCAGTCATCCCCAGCTCCAGGCTATCCACCCCTATCCCCATAAGGCTAAACCTTATCCACCTCTGCCAAAAGTCCCTAGACCACCAATTCTCCCCACCTCTCACCCTCAAAAGGCCCTAGATCCCCCCCAAAAGGCCTACCATAGCAATAATTGGTGGTCCTGAGGTATTCAGGCAGGAGCAATATCCAGTTACTCCTGCCCAGTTTGGTGCTGTCTTTCAAATGCATGACCGCAACTTGGGTCATGTTTCTTTATAGACTACTGCTAGAGGCACCATTTTGAGGATGGTGCTGGATTGGGCAGGAACAACTGGGCATTGCTCCTGCCTGAAGACCCTTTGAACTATCAATGATTGATATGGTAGGCTCTTTGTGGTCTAAGGTCTTTTGGGAAGTGGGGACTTTTGCATTTTGGGGGGTGGCCTTAAGCTGGTGAGGGGCTTGCCCTGTCATTTTGGGAGTATCAGGCCATGGCTTTGTGGGCCGATGCTCCTGGGTGGTAAAATAACACAAACTAAATACTGAGGTTATTTTACCAAGGTTATTTTACCATGATTTATGGGTTCTAATATGATTTGTGGTATAGCCACTGTACACCAGAAGTAGCATTAGGGTTTTTGTATAATAATGAAATGCAAAACATGCATTTGCATGTTTTGCATCTTATTACTAAGTAACCTGCAGTGACTTAAATGTCACTGTGTTAAAATAGGTCAAACTACATTAGGGAGCTTTGAGTTATATTAAGGGGCAAATAATGATACTTAAAGCCATATCACAGCTTGATAAATTCCCCCCCCTAGTTACAAGGTATGTAGCAAACTAGTCCAGATGTCGAGTGGAAAATCTGTCTCCACATTTATTAAAGGATTGGGAGAAGAGCAAGGCTTTCAGCTGCTTCTCAAAGTAGAGGTAGAGGTAGTCTTGAGTTATGCATAGCTTGTCTAGGAGTGAGTTCCAGAGTGTGAGGATTACTCCTGAGAAAACTTACTGGCAGGTATCATATTGTCCAATTTCTTTCGATAAGAGTACAGATAGTGATGCTCCTTTGAGCCACCAAAGCATATAGAGGGGATAATTTATTCTGTAGGCAATCTGGCCCATTTTGACTGAGGGTACTGAAAATCAAACATAGTTTTAAATTTGACCTTGTAGGGCACTGGTAGCCAGTGAATTTATTTTCAGGAAGGGCATGATGTGGTCATACCGCTTGCATCCCTCTGTCATGCTGGAGCATTCTGAATTAGTTGGAGCTAATGCAAACTCTTTTGGTTTGGGCAATGTACAGGGTGATACAGTAGTCTAGCCCTGACGTTATAATGTCATGGGTATATGGAGAGAGATTTCAAAGTTGCCACAGTGAAAGAAGCAGTTTCTATAGTTTGTTTGAATTTGTGAAATCAAAGTGAGTAAACGAGTCTAGCAGTATCCCATGATTCCTGACATGAAGGCACTTCTGAAGGAAAGGATAGTGAATGTCCTAGAATTCAATTGGTTGTGAAATCCAAGGCAACAGGAATTTACTAAAGGAAAATTGTGTGAAATGAATCTGATTGATTTCCTTGACTGGGTGGCAATACCCTGATTTCACAGTTCAGATAAGTTACAACAATATGGTTACCCCTTCACCACCTTCTCCACTCCCTGTCCCCACCAAAATAATAAGTATCTCTCTGAGTTTAACCTTTGATTCACAATCAAAGTAGAAATTATAGCTGTGTCAGTTTCTGAGTTCTCCAGAATCCCTATTAAATCAAAACTGACCCAAAAAAGCAATGGCATTTGCATCTGTTTTCCTTGTTTATTTTTGCTTAAAGGTATAAGTGATAGACCCTGGAGATAGGAGGAGAGATTCTGGCAGAACGTTTTATATTTCTAAAATGTATCTTCACAACATATCCATTGACATGATTGAAGAGAGCTTTGAGAAATTAATAAGATAGAAATGATAAAATCTCATTATTTTCTCTAAAGACTCTATCTTACTATGAAGTGTAGCCCTCCTCCCCTTACTCCTTCCCTCACTGTATAATGAGAGAGAGAGAGAGAGTTTTTGTGCTGGGAGAAAAATATATTTCAAGGCCTTACTAGTGTTTGCAATCAGTGATCAAACTCTTAGACATACATTGCACACACCACACGGTTCTTGTTTCAAAGAAATACATTTACTGTAAATAAACTTCTTCAATGGTGACAGTTGCACAGATAGCATGTTTAGCAGGTGATGAATCAGTACATTCCACTTATGAAACTTAATACTTTCCAGGACTTTTCTTCTTACAGGGATTTCTGTTTGGATTTGACTCTTTCAAAGATAATCTTTCTGTTGGAATGCTTTAAGTCCAGTGGTAGAAATTTACTACAGAGACTCTTAGAGGCTTTTACTGTTCCCCCTACAATTCTTTCTCTAGTGAGAAATTCTTTAGCTAGGAAATCTGCTGCTCTTCCTTCATCAGGTTCCAAAAGTTGGTGATCCTGTTTTCAACCTAACTCTCATACCAGTTAGTTGAATGCAAGACTGCCTTCCTCTTTAACTGCCTTTTAGATGGATAGCTTGGAGAATATCAAATAGGTTAGCCACACTCCTGTCTTTTTGCTATGCTATGCTATGGGTGATTTATATTCCACCATATCTCCATTTTGATTCACTACAGATTACAATCAAGGAAAAGAAGCACCCTAGTCAGATAGAATTGCATTATATTAAAAAGCAGAAAAACATAGCAGACAGAAATCAGACCTAAATTAGCAGACAAAAAAATCATACCTAAATTAATCAATACCAATGGCAGAAAACATATCAGCTTTCAGGCGTTCCTTAAATAAGAGATAAGACAAAGTCAATCTTACAAAATTTGGCAGCCCATTTCAAACCTTAGCAACTAAATATTGTTGGCAGAATCAACTTTTTGAGGTGGTGTAAATCACAAAGAGGGACATAATTGGAAGGGACTCCCAAGTTTTGTTGAGGACATCCTCGCAAAATGTCCTGATGGAGGGGTGGGGAAACCCGTATTATCGAAACAAGATGGACGTCCATCTTTCATTTCGATAATACGGTCAGGGACATCCAAATCTTGAAATTTAGGTCATCCTTAGATATGATAATGGAAACCAAGGACATCCATCTCAGAAACGACCAAATGCAAGCCCTTTAGTCATGGGAGGAGCCAGCATTCATAGTGCACTGGTCCCCCTGACATGCCAGGACACCAACTGGGCACCCTAGGGGGCACTGCAGTGGACTTCATAAATTGCTCCCAGGTACATAGCTCCCTTTCCTTGTGTGCTGAGCCCCCCAAAACCCACTACCCGCAACGGTACACCACTACCATAGCCCTTATGGGTGAAGGGGGCACCTAGATGTGGGTACAGTGGGTTTCTGGTGGGTTTTGGAGGGCTCACATTTACCACCACTAGTGTAACAGGTAGGGGGGATGGGCCTGGGTCCGCCTGCCTGAAGTGCACTGCATCCACTAAAACTGCTCCAGGGACCTGTATACTGCTGTGATGGACCTGAGTATGACATCTGAGACTGGCATAGAGGCTGGCAGGACATATTTTGAAAGTTGTTTTTTGAGGGTGGGAGGGGGTTAGTGACCACTAGGGGAGTAAGGGGAGGTCATCCCTGATTCCCTCCAGTGGTCATCTGGTCAGTTTGGGCACCTTTTTTTGGCTTGGTCGTAAGAAAAACAGAACCAGGTAAAGTTATCCAAGTGCTCATCAGGGACACCCTTTTTTTCCATTATGGGTCGAGGACGTGCAAGTGTTATATGCCCCTCCATGAGGCATACCTGAAGGAGCAACAGCCAGATCCTAGATAAAACTCCAAGGAAGGAACAATAGTGATCTTTGGGGGTGGGGTGGCTACAAGAAACTCTATAGGTACAGGCAGCTGCAACCTGGTACAGGAAAGTAGCCCTAGGAATTAGGGGAAATGTAGTTCTGTCATCTACACCAATAGGGGAGATAAACAGATCAGACCCAGTACAAGGAAAAGGAGTGGGTCCAAGAACTTGCAAGGGCTGCAGGGGAATATAAGGCAGAAGCAGTCTGAAGGAGGAGGGGGAGAAAGGAAGTCCCTCAATACTGACTAGCTGGCTTATATGGACTATCTAGCACAAGGCGAGGAGATACTGGGCCAAGAGTAAAGCATGGGTTGTCCATTCCCCAGGGCTGGTGGTCCATGAAAATAATATTTGGCAAAGCCTGGCCACTGCAGCTAATTACACCAGCTGTGTACAAGGGGCTGGGGCTAATCTGCAGAGGAGCTGTGGTGTTTCTTTTCTGTATGGGACTTGTGTTGCATTTCTGAACTAAAGATTATGTTGGTTATCTGTGATCCAGTAGTAGCAGGAGAATCCAGAGTAGATTGAAGATTTTTCTCTGGGTGGTATGATATTATTTACAGTTTTATCAAACTGGTGCGATTATTTTGATGGCTTATGGTACTGTGTTAAAATACCCCAAGAGCCGGGCAAGTCTTTATTCTTTAGAAGCTGCTGTAACCACAGATGAAAGCTTTTGTTTTCTGGTCAAGAGTCGTTTCCCACTTTTGAAATGTAAGTTGGATGTATATGAGCACAGATGACCCTTTTTAACTTCTTCATACTACACCTCATAAAAATCCAGTTCAGCTCCATGGGGATCCCTATCCACCTCTGGTGACCCCAGCATGCAACCAGCAGGGGGCAACAATGGAAACATTGTGCGGTAAATGTTGAGGGCATACTCAGGTGGTCTTTTACTAAGGCGTACTCACATTTTTGGCTCACACTAAAATTGTAGGCGCACTAAATGTGAGAGATGCCAAAGCGTTCCTATGGGCGTCTCTAACATTTGGCGTGCCCACAATTTTAGCATGCGCTAAAAACATGATCATGCCTTAGTAAAAGACACCCTCAGTTTGTCCTTGCAGTTACAACACAGAGAAAATCTTTACCATGCACTTTAAATCCCCAAGAAAACCCCTACCACAAAAATTGAACCTTTTCCCTATTGGGATACACCTGTAACAACTGCTCCAACACCAGCAGCTTAATGGGTGATGGAGTTTTGAATCAGTACTTTGGTAGGCACTGACTCGATAGTCCTACCATTTTGCCTTCTTCCCAATCCTGCATCTGTAGAAAAAACAAACAAACAAACAAACCTGAAAGTCAGGTGTGATCCTCCTTAAAAGGAACATTTGTGCTAAAAATGAAAAGCCAGGTATTTACAGAGCCTGGCACTGAAATGAAACCAAACATTAGAGAATGCACCTTGAACCCCACTGCAAAATCCACTCTCTCTAATTGCCATCAACTGCTGTTCCAGAAAAACTTTCACTTACCCCTAACTTAATCTTTCTAGAGCATTTAAGCCCAAGCCTCCATAGATTAACAGCAACCATTAAACTTAAAACCCTCTGTAATCCAATGGATGAGCTGGCATCATTGCAGCTAACCCCACATCCATATCCCGAACCCCAAGCTTCAGACATATTCTTAGCAAGACCCTTCCAGAACGGCTCATCATAATTAAGTCAGACCAAGCCTCAGAATGCACTGTGAGCCCTCAGTATTAAATCAGAGCACCACAACAATCCCAGTGATGCCAAATGGCAGTATATCCAATTTAAAATAAAACAAAATTAAAATTATAGTCTGACTGCTGCTCAAAGTATAGCACATAGGAAAGCCAATGAGATGAACAGGAGGCTATTCCTCACCTGGAAATGTGTTTCTACACTCTGACCCCTTAACAATGAAAGCAGTGCCTCCTCCACCACCACCCACTGTGAACCAGAGCCCTGAACCATTAAAATCTGACCTTCACACAAATTCAAGCAGTACAGCTACCTCTTAAGTAGGTCTAAAAAGAGTCAGATTGATGTAAGTCAGAAAAAAATCCAAATCTCTCAGCCCTGGCATTAAACAATTTGAGCGCCAACTCTGCACTTATCACATACTAAGCCCCTAAGGCTGTTACTTAATTAGTCCCCTCCACATACCCTAGGGACCAATCAGCTGTCCTCTTCCTGTTTCCTGGTAAACTACTGCCTTACTTAACCTACCACCAGCCTGTTTTTAAGGGGAAGGGCAAGGGGCTCCGCACATGTTAAAGATGAGTCCGGGTGGCTTGCCTAAACAACCTTACAATTTTGAAATGGGTTTTGCACTAAACACACATATCACTTTTTTGCATGACACCATAACAAATCATGGATTATTTATATATTACAAATGAATTCTACTTTCAGAAAGCTTACAAATAGCATAGAGAAAGTTCTGCTTGAAACTATTGTAAAAAGAAATTTGTTCATCATAAGAACTGCAAGAACATGTCATTCAGAGAAAATATTCTCTATCAAAGTGACAAAGAATGCCACCTATTAGAAATGTGTATTCACTAGCATGCATACAGCTCATTATAAAATTGCATTTATAAAGTCTGGCCTGCTAAATTGCACTTTGTCATTTAAAAGTATAAGTTATATGTTCATCAGATGATTTTTGCTACTAACAATTTTAGGAGCCCTTTTACTAAGCGGTGGTAAGCCCAACACAGGCTTACCACTTACCATTCTGGAACTACCTCTGGTCCAATGCGGGCACTGGCAGTAGTTCTACCCCCAGTGTCCAGCATTTCTGGTGCTAGTGGAAATATTTAAAATATATTTCCACAGGGGGGTAACTTGGTGGTAATCGGGCAGCGCTGAACGCTATCCGGTTACCACCAGGTTAACATGGGAACCCTTACTGCCACCTCAATGGGTGTCGGTAAATGCTCCCCTCTCCCCACATGGTAAGAACAATCTTACCGTATGGCCATGTCTTTGTTTGGCCTTTTTACCTGCTGCAGTAAAAAGAGCTTCAGTGCGTGGCAAAAACAGCCCCCACCACTAGTGCAGGGCCCTTTTTACTGCAGCTTAGTAAAAGGGCCCCTTACTGTTCACAATCAGTTTAATACATTTTAACCTAGAACATAACACATGCACAAATCAGTTTACATGGGTTGACTTTTAAAAACTCACATTAGAACTTTTCATTAAATCAAATGGTTGAAATGAACACAATTTCCCCCACTCAAAAATCAGAAAAAAATGAGTTTAGGTTCTTTTATACATACATTTCCTGATCTTTCTTTTGTGATACAGAAGTGCCGGAAGGAATTCTTGGCCTTAAGGCTGAGAGTTCATGCACAAGTTGCCACAAACGTGTGTTGAAATTTCCTTCTCAATGTCATGTTTTGCATCTTGGTAAAAATGATCCTTTCTTTGAACATAAGCAACTGTTGGATTTTTGTGAAGTCACGAGAGAGAACAGTTGCTTTGGTGGATACTGATTCACATGGAGTATAATTCATGTATCTGGCTATAGTAGCGACTCCTCTATCTGCTTTCTGTTTAATTACATTTCCTTATATTGCTATTTTGAATATTCTAGTTTTCCTCTTGAATCTCATATAATAGTGGACTAAAGATTGTATTATTTTTTTAAAAATGTGTATTGCATTTTATTATTGATTTCTTATATCAAGATTGTTTTTCTTTGATTATTTATTTATTTAGGTCATTTATACCCCGCCTTTTGCAGCAGTGTTGCAGCCCTAAAGCGGCTTACAATGAACTAGTAAAATAAATACAGTTACAATAAAACAGTTAGGATCGTAAAATCAGGGAAAGAAGGGAAAGGGAAGAGAGACCAAGAGGGACGGCAGAGATCCAGGCGAGATGATGAAGATCCAGGTAAGACAACGGGGCTGGAGCCGGTCCAAGCAAGATGATCCCCAAACAAGCACTAAGAAAAACAGCAGCAGCAGCAGGCTGCCAGGAGTGAGGCGACGAGCACCAGAGGCTGAAGAAAGCTGAACATCAACGGCGCAGGCACCAAGATGGTGGATTGAACAGTCCTCCTCCACAGCTCCAACCGTCAGGGCCTTCCAAGCCAGGGCAGCACAGGCAGCAAACTCCCAGACGGAGGTGGTGAAGATCGGGAGTAAGACAGCTACAGCAAGCAAACAGCAGACCACAGCTCCCTGCACCATAACGATGAACAAACGCCGACAGATGTCCCGAGGGCCCTCAAGAGCAGCTGAGCAGCCGGCCCACCGGCCACGCTGGCCAGCGCTTCCCCACGAATCACCACACCGGGGAAAAGGAGCGACATCTGGACACCGCAGCAACCAGGGAAACCGGCGCGACCGAAATCGGGCCATCATTCGGCCAACAGGTAACTGGGCGATGTCGAGCTCCGAGGTAGTATCAGGAGCTTGCGAATCAGTAGCCCGTTAATCAGCAACCATCTTGTGGTGATATTAAGAATTCTATAAATAAAAATTAAGGGACAAAAATGAAATAGAAATGAATGTAACAGCTTTGGCCTGTGCCCATACTTACCACCTACAAACTTTAAATGCTAAGCAGCAAAAAGAACTGGATTTTTATTTCCTGGTAGACATTGTAAATGGAACTTAAGCTGCTGATTTATCATAGTCACGCTCAGAATATTTTACAGCTGTGAAAATATTTCATATAACTCTTATTTAAGTTGATGTTTACAGTATGGCATGGTCATGCAGCACTCTCTAGTTTAATCTTAATTCTTTCTCTTTACATTATCATAATAGTCTCCAGGTCACCTTTATTGCTAAGAGAAGCATGACGAGAAAATATACTGTACTGCTAGCAAAAGTAGTGGTACGCCAATGAACATCAATATTTACTTATTTTATAATGCTTGACTAATTTATCAGTTGGTCTTTCATTATTTTGAAGTGCTCTTTACTTAGTTTAATCCAGGGTCAGTACATAGATGATTAATTGCAGACATCATTGTTTATTTTTTGCCTGTACTTTCAAAGCTGCAATTTTTTCAGATGCACAGAATTTGAAAAAAAAAAAGGTTTTATGTTTTTACTATCTTTCTCTAGTTATGTCAACAAGATTAGGGATGCAATTTTGAAAGCCATTTTCTTTGGTAAAAAGAGTTTTATCCATGTAAATCAGCTGACTGAAAACTGCTCTATACAGCTACAAATATGTACTTGGTTAAATGCCTAGATTTAATCGCATTAAGGGGTCCTTTTACTAAGCTGCGGTAAAAGGGGGTCTGCACTAGCATCAGAGCATGATTTTGACATGCGCTGAGGCTCCCTTTTACTGCAGTGAGTAAAGGCTGTCTTTTTATGAAGAAAAGAAATGGCCATGCAGTAAGTAAAACACTTACTGCGTGGCCATTTCAGGGGCGTAGCCCTTATCACCACCCATTCAGAAGATGGTAGTAAGTTCTGGCACTAAAAAATAGGATGTATTTTTGTACACTGTTACTCCGTTCACTGGGTAAATCTCTCTTATCTGCACCCTTCTCCTCTACTGCTAACTCCAGACTCCGATCCTTTTATCTTGCTGCACCATATGCCTGGAATAGACTTCCTGAGCCGGTACGTCAAGCTCCATCTCTGGCCGTCTTCAAATCTAAGCTAAAAGCCCACCTTTTTGATGCTGCTTTTAACTCCTAACCCTTATTCACTTGTTCAGAACCCTTATTTTATCATCCTCACTTTAATATTCCCTTATCTCTTGTTTGTCCTGTTTGTCTGTCCTAATTAGATTGTAAGCTCTGTCGAGCATGGACTGTCTCTTCATGTTCAAGTGTACAGCGCTGCGTACGTCTAGTAGCACTATAGAAATGATAAGTAATAGTAACACCAGAAATGGCATGTGCTAGGGGGTGGGAACTATCGCTGCTTAGTAAAAGGGCCCCTAAATGAGGCATCCCACAGCATATGTTTTGAGTTGGGAGGAAGAAAATAACATGTATAGAATGCATTTTTAAATAATGTGTTATTTTGCATTAAAGAAGTGCCTAAACGGAAACCAGACACCAACATCTGGGGGTAAACATGTATTTGTACAAATGCAAAATTAACTCTCGTGTGTTCCAGTGGCGTAGCCTATGATGTGGCTGGCAGGGATCTCCAAGCCCCACCAGCCAAAAACTCCCAACAACTGTCCCTCCTGCATACCTTGTAAATAGCAGATCTTCGCCTGCAGCAAGCAATGACTGATACATACTGCTCGCACCAGCCCCCACAGCCTTCCCTCTGATGTATTTCTGCCTAGGTGGAAACAGCAAGTTGCATCAGAGGGAAGACTGTGGGGCCAACATGAGCAGTAGTTAAACTGTACAGCGCTGTGTAACCCTTGTAGCGCTCTAGAAATGTTAAGTAGTAGTAGTAGTAGTATGTATTGATGCTGCTTCTTGGTGGTGAAAATCTATTTAAAAGGTATGCGGGGGAGGGGGATGTTTGAGAGACCATATGACATACAGGCAAAAGGGGGAGAGACCAAATCACTTGTGGGATGGCGCGGGGTTCTTCTGCCCACCCATCTTGGGCCCAGGCCCACCCAAAATTGGGAGTCTGGCTACGCCCCTGCATGTGTTCTAAGCTACACTAGCAGCTGCCACATGGCAATGCCGACACAGCCCATTTAAAGTGAATGAACTGTGTCGGCATTAGCACACGGCAGCCGTTAGTTAGGCTTAGTAAACAAGAGGGTAAGTTTGTAGTCTTCCAATACGTAATGTCCAATATATTTGACACATTGCAGAGATTTACTTTTTTTATGTTTTATGTTTTTCTTTTTTTCACAAGTCTATATTTATCACATGTGTTTGTTACAAACTATTTGTTCCACAATTTCTTTCTATGCCAGGTCAATATTTAAGCTTTGCAGTTAGTGCTTTTGTTATATGCAGACCACGGTGTTTAAATACTTTGGGGATCTTTTACTAAACTGCACTAAAAAGTGGCCAGTGCTATCACTAGTGTGGGGCTTTCCCACATGCTAAACCACTTTTAGTACGGCTGTAAAATGGCCGCATTTCCCATTTTCTCAATCAATGCCCACAGGATAATTTCTCCATTAGCACATGGCCATTAGCCCGGGAGCACTTACCAACACTTGTTTTCTAGGCAGCAAGGGCTTCCACACCAACATAATTTGGGCGTCCCCGACCGTATTATCGAAACGAAAGATGGACGTCAAGGCTTATTCATTAAAGAACTGGTGTTCCATTTTTAAAGGCCCGTGGTGCTGTTTTTTTGGGGGTGGAACTATTGCCATTGCCCGCGTCATTCCAATTGCCACCTTTCAGAGTAATAGCTTTCCTTTTTAACGACACATTTCAGCCATTTCTAAAATAGCGATATATAAAAAAGGAAAAAAAGTTAATGAGATGAGACATAATTTGTTTAAGCTTGGTAAAAATTAAAATAAAAAAGGCAAAATATTCTTTTATCTTTTCATATAGTTCAGGTTTATTAAAATTTGATGTACACCCTAGAGAAAAAAATTCTTTCAAAGCAGTTTACAATACATACAAACAAACGTAAAAAATAAAAAGGAGAAAAGGGAAAAGAACTCTCGGGTCCTTTTTCTAAGCCGTGGGAGAAATGGTCCTGCGGTAGCAATGGGAGGCATTTTCCCGTGCCCCAGTGCCATTTTTACCAAAGTCCCCCCCCCCCCCAAATGGCCACGCAGCAAGATAATTCTTACCGCATGGCCATGCAGCGAGGAGCACTTACCCCTATCCATTGAGGTGGTGGTAAGGGTTTCCGAGATAACCTGGCGGTAACTGGGCAGCACACGGCAATACCCGATTACTGCCATGTTAGTGCTGTGCTAGAAAAAATGTTCTTTTCCTGTGTGCCAGAAATGGTGCATGCTTGAGCCGAAACTACCGCTGGCAGCCGCATTGGTCCAGCAGCAGTTCCGATTTAGCATGCGGTAAGCCCGCTTTGGGCTTACCGACGCTTGGTAAATGGGCCCCTCTATTTGTAAATAGAAAAGCTTCAAGTAAAACCATCAGAAGAGTGGGCTTCTCAATATCCAGTGGCTGAGATTCCCTGATGGCAGGAATAAAGAGGAAGGGCCCTATGTGTGTGGCAGATAGCCTGGGCCACGGCTTTAATAACAAACTCCACATAATCAATAATAATACAATTGTAAATTCAATAGCACACAATAGCGATGCATAATAGCAACCCACACACCTAAAGCCAGTCGGTGTCAAACTAGCCTCGTAAATCACCTTGGAGTAAATATCACTCACCCCACCCACAAGTCCCTGGTGACCTGTAAAATATTTGTGGTGGTGCCGCACATGAAAAGCATATTTTTTGTCTTTAACCCAATTCTTGGCCTCCTCAACATTTTTACAAGTCCAAAATTGTGCCCCGTAAAAGCTGTAACCTTCCAGCCCCCAAACTATCCTTAATCCAACCATCCCCCAGGGCTAGCAAAACAAAAGGGGAGGAAAGGGTAGGTGACCGCCTCAGCTCCCAACACCAGTTTCTTCACCTCACCTCCCTGCCGAATAAAATTTAGCCCACCAAAAATTTCCAGCACCTCATCCCAACGTTAACAGCAACCACCTGCTCACCCAATTAGAATCCTGCTTCATCATCAACATTCCCCATACTATCCTCCTGTTGCTATCTTACTTTTTTCCCACCCAACCCCCACCTCCACTAAACATCAGCACAGCTTGGTTCCACTGATGTTATCAGCACACAGACTAATTGGTGTAGCACATAAAATAAGGGGTGCATACATGGGTAGAGCATGGGCAGAGCTCCCACTTGCACATGCAATGTACAGTTACTTATATCTCTGCCACATTTATGTGTAAACAGTTATGCCACGTCTATGACTGGTGCAACTGTGATCATGTAAGTGTATGGTTACGCTATTATTCTATAATGGCATCTGAGTGCCCAGATGCCGTTATAGAATAGGCTCCCACTGCGTGTCCTCAGGAAACCTAAATTGTAAAATTGGCCCCATAGAGGTTTTATATACAATCACAATGCCTGAATCAAACTTTTTCTAGTGAAACACCGTTAGTGTATAGCCTTATATTACTTGCATGAACGATTATTCCCTTAATAAAAATGGCCTTTTACAATAGCTGACATATTACATGCTTTAAAAGAATCCCTCCATCAGAGGCTTCAAGAGAGTTCTTAAATACATAATCTAAATGACACAAAGGCAGATCACTATAACAGTTTATACAGCTTTATGCATATACAAAGAAACTATGCTTGAAAAGAAAACTTCCAAAACTGACTTTCAACTAGAAAGCAGCAGACAAAACATTATTAGCATTAGCTATGTCTGGGCTACATACTCAACCAAGATAAGAGTCAACATGTTTGGTTACATCAAAAGAAAACCTGATACCTTAAGTATAAGAAGATTAACATTTACACTGATCTATAGGCTTGGCAGTTCCAAGATGTCTATCAGACATAGCCAAGAGGGACAATTAACAATAACTTGGCATCAAAATTCTCTCATTTACTTAACAAAATCTGGCAATGTATAAGCTTATATCTTAAGACTTTCTTTTAAGCCTTCTACTGCAATCAACATAGTTATATATTCTCAAATTTAATGAGACAAAACAGATGAAAGTGAGGCTGTTACAACATGCATGGGGGAAAAATGAGTGGGTGTGCCCAGTAGTAAAATATATCCATTGCCAGCTAAATACATTTTACTTTTTGTGTTCTTTTTATTTTTTTTCTTACACTTTCATATACTTTTTAAAAGTTTTAAAATATGAATTTTGATTTTATTCTCTCGGGGCCCTTTTACTAAGCTGTGGTAGGCTCTACACATGTGCAGTGTGTGCCCAAATGAGACTACTGCCAGGCTAGTGCGCCCCCTAGTGGTATGTTCAGGTTTGGAATGTGCCCATAATGCCTGGATAACTTATTTATTTATTTATTTCCTCCCACGTGCTGTTTCCAGCGGTAATAAGCAGTTGGCACGCGCTGACCAGTCACTGTGTGTATAGCATGCGAGCCCTTACCGCTAGATCAATGGGTGACATTAAGGGCTCAGGCCGGTTTTAAATGTGTGCTGGTTTCAGTTTTACCGAATGCCCTTTTCCCATCCCATTATTAAAAAAACCTTTTTTGCAGATGCGGTAGAAACTGGTCCGCGTGCACCCAAAATATGTGCCTACACTGCTGTAGGCCACTTTTTACTGCAGCTTAGTAAAAGTGCCCCTCAGTTTGTAAGTTTCCATGCAAGACAGGAAATATACCCTTAATTATAATATGTATGCATCTAGGGTCTGATTTTCAATGGCTATTGCTATTGGATAAAACAAAGTACTGGTGGTGGCACTTGGTTTCATTCATATATTTAATAGTGCTGGCCTTTTAAAAGATGCCACTGAATATACGTATGAGGTAACCAAATTGCTGCTCCTACACATAAGTTAGGGACCTGCTATTTCGCTGACCTAACATGCATAAAAGTTATATGCAGAGAAGTTTAATTTTGCACTTTCGGTTGAATTCTAGATAAGGTGCTGGAAAAAGTGCTATTCTATAGGCTGCACTTAAAATTAGATGCAGTTTTAGAATAGTGCTTACACCCAGGAATCACTCCTAAATTTAGACATGGCTATTTGCACCATCTGAAATGTGGTGCAAATCTTGGTGCCTAAATTTGGCTAATTTCTCCCTTATTCTATAATTATGCATGCTAATTTTAGGAACAGACCTGTTCAGCCCATGACCCTCACATTTCTGTGTCCCCTTGGGACTCACATGTAAAATTTAGGTGCACATATTCCAATTAAGTCTAATTAGTGCTAATAATTGCTTGTTAAGCCAATTATTGGTGCTAATTAGCTCATTATTCAATTACAATTTGTGCACAAATTGGACGCGTGCCCAAATGTGTGTGTGGAATTTTTAGTGACTTTTATAGAATTCAGGGGGTTTTGTATAACTTTTATGTCTCCTTTGGCCTACCCCTAACACTTCCTCTGGGTCAATGCCAAAGTTTTATACGTAAAGGGCTGAAATTCTTTATATCACACAAAAAATCAGCACAAAAAAAATACACCTAGACATGTTCTATAAACAATACCTAAAGTTGATGTGGTTTATTGAATATGCCTATATCTAGGTGTACTTAATGGGCACTGGGTATATTCTATTATCTGTGACTATATTTAGTCATGGTCATTTACGCCATTGAAAACTTGGTGTAAATGCTGGTGCCTAAATTATGCGTAGAACAGATATATTGCGTGGAGGAGTGGCCTAGTGGTTAGAGCATCAGTCTTGCAACCCAGAGGTGGCCAGTTCAAATCCCACTGCTGCTCCTTGTGATCTTGGGCAAGTCACTTAACTCTCCATTACCTCAAGTACAAACTTAGATTGTGAGCCCTCCCAGGACAGAGAAATACCCAGGGTACATGAATGTAACTCACCTTGAGCTACTACTGAAAAAGGTGTGAGGAAAATATAAATAAATATGCTATAATAATGCACATAAATTGAAGGAATGGTCACACCCCCTTTTCAGATCCACTTCTTAGAATTTATGCTTATCACTTTATAGAGTATGCTTTGAAAGTTATGCGTGCAAATTCTAATTAATGCCAATTATTGTCAATAATTGCTTGTTAAGTGCAATTATCAGCACTGATTGGCTTGTTAAGCTAATTATGTTGCACTCAAATCCAGAATGTGACCGGATTTGCGAGCGCAACCTAAATCACAGTATATAGAATCTGGGGGAAAACCTGTAACAGTGCTTTCTGTGCATAATATTATGCCTAGAACCAGAGCATTTTTTTAAACAATCATTTGTGGTTGGCATTAGTACCAACTGCATAAGTTTAAAAATTTCTGGCCTGTAATTTCTTGATCCTGCAGGAAATTAACATATACTTAATATTGTCACATGCACACACTGGCCATAAACAATAAATGACACAGAAAGAACTGCATCTTATGAGTATTCACAGATAATTGTTAGTATGTTAAACAACACATTATTTTATCTTAACCTTTCGTTGATGGAAGAAAAGGAAGTAAAAAAAAATCACCAGAACTTGAAGCAGGTAAGACATACATAGGGTTAAAATAAGTTATGTAAACTGATTTGCTTACTATATAATACAGTGCATTCTCGTTATTTGTGCACCTATTTTGCACCTTTGCAGAGGTGCGAATAAAGGCTGTGATTCACCATTTGTGCTGCTCTGTTTTGCACATTCACGGTTTTGTGCATTTCAAAACAGCCTTCTTTTGCTTTCGTGCTTTTGGCATTTGCTTCTGGAAATGACCACCAAACATCTAGGGAGTGAATTGCGAGCTACCAATCCTAAGAGAAAGAAACTTGTTTTTGTTTTGTGCTATCCCAAGGGACATTTATTTATTTATTTTATTTATTTATTGCATTTGTATCCCACATTTTCCCACCTCTTTGCAGGCTCAATGTGGCTTACAATACATCATGAATAGTGGAAATACATGATAAGATAGATATTTAGTATTACAGATGGATCTTGGGTGACATGATTATGATAAGACATGATAGTAGTCTAACAAGCAGATATAATAAGTCTATTCTGGATATACGTGGAGAGGTTCACATTTGTGGTATGCCTTGTTAAAGAGATGGGTCTTCAGTAGTTTCAGTAGTTTGCGGAAGTTAGTAAGTTCATTGTTTTGGTATTCACAAATTCGCAGTTTGCGATATTTTTTTATGAACCATACTGTTGTGAATAGCAAGAACACACTATAATTGAATTTTTAGTCACCTAAAATATCCAAATGCATACAAACCTGGCTGCATGAAAAATGTGTTACAGTACTGGGAGTTCAGAGTATTAAATATACACCTGCAGCTTCCATTTTCAAAAGTCACATAGATTGTATTTTAGCATGCATTGCTTTACATTTTTGTTGTGTATCATGTAAAAATTTCTCATATATTTAGTTGTATAACAACCAGGGAGGCTGATAATCAGCTGGCAATGATCAGCATATTTGAACTGACACTGGCACTGAATATCTAGTTGGTCAATGATGCCCAGAAGCTATTTGGATATGGCCACTATTCAGTGCCACATCTGCATAGCTAACTGGATGTAGTTAGGACTGCTTTTTATGTGGTCCAATTTGTCCAGTTAGCTATCCGAGCATTGGCATTGAATATCAGTAGTGCCTGGATTAACTCCTGGCTCCACTCGGAATCCACCCCCTGAAGTACCCTGGCACTAACTAAAGAGTTTCATGGTGATCAGAGCAAATATTCAGTAGCTCTGTCCAGTTATGGGCTATGGAATATCTTTTCTTGTGCCAGTCAGCACAATTCAACCAGGCAGGCATATGTTTATGGGTTGGCTCAGATCCAAGCCTATGCAGCCTGATTCATGCCTTCCCTGCACGCAAGACATATTGGTTTCCTTGTGGGGGCTCCAGGGGGGGGGGAGGTCACCTCTTCTCACTTTATTTTGCTCTTTCAGGCTGCTTTTTGGTTGGCCTTCTTTGCTGCTCTTCACTTGGGTGGGTGAGATCATTCCTAGAGTGGCCATTACCTGGAATCCTACACTTGTCCCCTGCATGGTGTGGATTGTGGGTCACTCCTTTGTCCATTAGGCAAGTTGTTGAGTGGCAGATCATTTGGGAGGATTGCACTTTGTTCTATAACATCTGGGTGTACGCTTATTGTGATGAGGAGACTGGGGTATGTGTTGGCAGGACCTGGTCCCCTACTCTACGGTTATAAGCAACAGGACAAGTGCCCAGACATATTGGTGCTACACTTGGGTGGAAACATTACCTTTCTGATGGGAAAGCAGTTTATGAACATTCTCAGGTGATCTCAGGATATTGGTGGATTGGTTTCCTTCCACAACTTTCTTGTGGTTGGACATTATTCCCTGCCTATGTTGCATTGATGATTGAAGATGGACTAGAGGTTTGGCAAAAGTGAATCATCAAGTGAGGAAATAGTTACTGGCAAGGGGTGGTCATTAAATTTTCCATGAGTAGACAGATGTGTCCTGTCTTGGCCGTTATGTCCGGCATTGGGGTCATTTATTGACTTGTTCCTGAATTATATTCAAGAGGTTTTGAAAAAGGACTTGTGGTCAGAAGCTTTGTTTTCTAGTGTGTATGGGGGGGGGGGGGGGGTGAGGATACCGCCTTTTAGGCAGTTCCCCAGTGAGGAGTGCCTGATCTCGCATTCAAAGGAGATCCTTTGAATAAGGCCTTAACTGTCTGTAATAGAAGATGTAAAGGATTGCTTTTCAACCCTGCTTTGTCAGATAATACACTCTGAAATATTCTGTCTTTGTCCAAAAGTAACTCTCCTTGTAAATACAAAAACAAGTTGGAATGTGGAAGATAAGGCACATCTCTGACCAATTCAGTTTGTGCAGGAGGGAAACAGGATATGCTTGGAGTTCAGGAGATGAGCCACCTGGCTAGTGGTTTGTTTACTTGAGCCGGAAGCATGTAACTGCATCCTCATGTATATTCTTGTAATTTTCCTTAGCTCTGAACATGAGTTCTAAGCCTTATAAAAAGGGGGGCTTGTTGCACCAGAGTTTTGAGGCTCATCTGTGGGTGGATGCACCGTGCAGAAAAGACTTGTTCCTGGTCATAAGAAGACTTCGGGCTTTCGCTGCAACAGGCCTCCCAGCTGATGAGATAAGGGCCTGAAATTCCTAACCAGTGATGTTGTATGTGTGGAGGGGCATTTTTGAAAGGGGATGGCCATCTCTAAGGGTGCCCATCTCTGAGGATGTCCCCGCGAAGGGGCGGGGAAACCCGTATTATCAAAACAAGATGGGCGTCCATCTTTCGTTTTGATAATATGGTTGGGGATGCCCAAATCTCAACCTTAGAGATGGTCGACCTAAATGTTGAGATGGTCGACCTTAGAGATGGGCGACCTCAGTTTTTGCCGATAATGGAAACCGAGGACGCCCATCTCAGAAACGACCAAATTCAAGGCATTTGGTCATGGGAGGAGCCAGCATTCATAGTGCACTGGTCCCCCCTCACATGCCAGGACACCAACTGGGCACCCTAGGGGGCACTGCAGTGGACTTCACAAATTGCTCCCAGGTGCATAGGTCCCTTACCTTGGGTGCTGAGCCCCCCAACCCCCCAAAACCCACTACCCACAACTGTACAACACTATCATAGCCCTTAAAGGGTAAAGGGGGGCACCTACATGTGGGTTCAGTGGGTTTTGGGTGGGTTTTGGAGGGCTCCCATTTACCATCACAAGTGTAACAGGTAGGGGGAGATGGGCCTGGGTCCACCTGCCTGAAGTGCACTGCAGTACCCACTAAAAACTGCTCCAGGGACCTGCAAACTGCTGTGATGGAGCTAGGTATGACATTTGAGGCTGGCAAAGAGGCTGGAAAAATGTTTTATAATTTGTGTTTTTTTTGGGTGGGAGGGGGTTGGTGACCACTGGGGGAGTAAGGGGAGGTGATCTCCGATTCCCTCTGGTGGTCATCTGGTCAGTTTGGGCACCTTTTTGAGGCTTGGTCGTGAAAACAATTGGACCAAGTCGGCCAAATGCTCATCAGGGACGCCCTTCTTTTTTCCATTATCGGCCAAGGACGCCATATGTTAACTATGCCCCCGTCCCACCTTCAGTACACTGCCGACACGCCCCCGTGAACTTTGGTCGTCCTCGCGATGGAAAGCAGTTGACGACGCCCAAAATCAGCTTTCGATTATGCCGATTTGGACAACCCTGAGAGAAGGACGCCCATCTCCCGATTTGTGTCAGAAGATGGGCGTCCTTCTCTTTCGATTATGCCGCTGATAGTGTATTATTGCTTCTTTTCCTGGTCTAAGAACTCTTAGCATTGCTTAGATGTAGAGACCAGTGATGTAATGATTGTTTATAGATAGGTATAGTTATATAGCTAATCATTGTGTGTATATAGCTTAATCATTGTATATATCTTAATCATTGTAGATTTTAGCACCTCTAATAAAGGTCTCATTTACCTAATACGAATCCAAAAGAATCCACATTAATTATTGGGAGGTCTGTGTCAGTGAGACAGGCTGTAAATCCATAGCAGCACACTGTCCGGTTGGGCCTAAGATTTCAACTCAGTCCTTGCTCTTGTTGGTCGTGACAGAGTAACTCTTGTCTACTATGCTTTGACCATGGTACACAGATTCTTTGCTGCATATGGCAGGTAGTTTCTTGGGTTTTATGTTAAGTACTGTTAATCAATTGCTCGGGTTATTATTTTATTGTCCCTCACCAATAAACAAAGCTGCAGCCGGTTATAATCCACCTGGTTGTCTGTTTATACATACACTGAATTGATGATCCTGATTAAAAAACATTAATGATGATTTCTCTGAGACCAAATTCCCTTATCCAGTAATGTTTGTTATGTTTCTTTTCCCTAAAATGCCAATGTTATTTTTGGTGGAGTATAATGTATCTTACGCCAGATCCTGCCCACACTGTAATTGGGATGCTGGACATGTTTTGTGGACACAAGATCAACTTCACCCATGTACAGAACTACTTGATGGACTACATGGATTCTCATATTGTTGAACCAGCTGTAGATTAAGGCACATGCAGATTTCTGACTACAATTATAATTCCATGTCCTCACATGGAGAGGACATGGAAGGGACCAAACAAGGGCAGTCAGGGCAGGTGTGTTGGCCAGGAAAAATCTTTGAGCCCAGAATAACATTTACTACCTCAGCAACCACAGGCTTTACACTCCACGTTCTGATTACCCAATGTTCTCCAAGAGAAGCTGCAGTGGATGTTGAGAATGAGGAGTTCAGTCATGAAAGGAATAGTGTGGGGAAGCCCCTGTGCTACTGATGAATTGTAGAATCAGAGGGACTGAGCTCTACAGCAGTCTAGCATTGGAACTGAAGGAGTTTGTAAACAAGAGGGCTTTGAGTCTTTCACTATCATTTTTCTCTCTTCAGTTAATTCCAGTTACAACTGCCCCTTATTGTCTATCACTTAACTAATTTCCAATCCAGTCCACCACCTTGGGACTCATACTCAGGCTACTCCATTTATTAATAAGCCTCCTATACACTGAAGTATTAAAAGTAAACGTCAACTGGTACACATCCTTGATACACTTCTTAAGTTATCCAAATGAAAATTTTAATCAGATTTGTTTGACATAATTTGCCTTTGATAAAATCATTCTGCTTTGGATTCTGAAACCCACTGGAATGTAGTTTACAGGTTCATTTTCAAAACACATAGGCTTACAAAGTTATATATGTTGCATAATGATTGTGGCTCATGTTCAAAGCACTTCGACTTACAAAGTTCCATAGGTTACTACACATAACTTTGTAAGTCGAAGTGCTTTGAAAATATGCCACATAACTTTGTAAGTCTATGTGCTTTGAAAATGAGCACCTAATTTAATTTTCTTTCTGTCTCCCCTCTCTTGCACTGTCTTCTTTCCCCTGTCCCCTTTTCTCTTCCAAACTTACTATCAGCTATCTACTGTGGCTGCCTTCTATGCCTATTCAGATGGTGGGGCTTACTTCCTAGCATCCTGACAATTTCACTGCTGCTACCACCAAAAGATCCTGCTGGCTGAGGCTTGGCTTTCCTATCACCCCCACTTGTTGCTCATTACTTCAGCACTCCTCTAAGAGAGGCAAGTCAACTGATCCTTGACAGCAAAGTTTTGCAATCTGATAGTAACAATGTCCTCCTAGCAGGTATCTATTCCTTTGGTTTTTAAAGGTATGTTTTATACATGTTATACATGTTTCTCATTACATTTAGATTTTGGTGGCTTATGTACAAGCCTTGACGTGAATTCAGGTTCTGCCTCAGGACTGATCCAGGGCAAAGGTTCATCCATCACAAACCTAACTAGAGGAAAAAAATATCAGTCTCTCAATCACTCAGTGAAGCTTTCAAACAAATTAAATCTGCTGTGAAATTTTTAATGAGTTTTGAAGAACTGTAATTTTGTGCATTGCTAAAAGTTCTGGTGATTAACCCCCTAATTCCATAAACGTTGCCAAAAAATTGCACACATACCCAATTCAAATATATGATTTAATTGAATAATTAGCTAATTAGCACAATAATTGGGTTTTAAAAATGAATTATTGGCATTAATTAGATTTAATTAGAATTTATGCACCTAAATTTTATGTGGATATGGGAGAGTCATGGGCAGAATGGGGGGAGTTCCTAGCATTTACGAATGTTATCATAGAATAAGGGGGACATGCACCTAATTTAGGCACACATTTGTACCATGTTTCAGTTGGGGTTGAATTCTATATACAGCACTAAAAAATACACTGTTCTATAAGCCACGCATAAGGTTAGGTGCAGTTTATAGAATAACACTTACACTTGGGAATCGTGCCATACTTTAGGTGCAGCCATTTGCATCAACTAATACATGGTGCAAATGTATGCACCTAAATTAGGTGCATATCTCCCTTAATTTATAACAATGCATGCAATTGCTAGGTACACCGCTGTTCCACCCATGACCCTCCCATTTCTGCTCCTCCTTTTTTACTCACATGGATCATATGCCTAAATTTATGTGCATAAATTCAAATGAAATCTAAATAGTGCCATTAAATGCTTGTTAAGAGGAAATTATTGGCAAAAATTAGCTCATTGTTCAATTAAAGTCCTGCACAAATTGGGTGTGTGCCCAATTTGTGTGCATAATTTTTGGCAACATAGAATTAGGGGTATGTGCTTTTGGTGGTTAAGCGATGATGAGTTGAAATGAGCATAAAAAAATCAGCATTTGTGTATGGTGGTCCTTCAGTTTGAACTTTCCATTTTCTCTCTCTTTTTTTAGTACATATAGCTTAAGTTTATGAACATTGGTTGCTGTACATATTTTTTCGTTAGATTGAGTAATATATATATATATATATATATATATATATATATATATATATATATATATATATATCCTATGGGAACTCCAAAATGTGAATGCACTACCGTGTGCTAAAAAAATATTTTAAACGTTTTATGAGGGGGCATGTTATGGGTGGAGAGTAGGCATTCGTGTGCTAATCAGTTAGCATATATACATTATTGCATGCTAATGATTAGCAAAGGGAAATCACAGGAGCCCTTGCACCTACAAAATGGGTGGCAGTTAGTGCTCATGTGGTAATTTTTAAAAACAACCACACACAAATACAATAGCTTAAATCAAACAAGAACCAATCTCAATTGTATCTGTATCAGGCTCAAGTACAGTACTAACTCCTAATTTTAAATTTATTATAAGGAATATTGGAGAAGTCAATATAGGCTGCAACTGCAGCAGAGCTTAAGTCTCAATGAACCAAGCCAACAAGCAGCTCACGTGATCACTCTATGCATCACCAATCTCCAAGAATTACTCCTATAACTATGTGGATTTTTTTCTCCCTATAACTTAAAACACCAATAGTGAATTTAAATAATAGTACAAGAGCCTCTATCATATTTAAATTAGAAAGCAGCCTTATCCCAGCACCTCCATATGAAAGCAAGCAGCAATCCACTCATCTTGGTTCAATGCTGCAGCAGACATCCAACAGAGATCCTTGTTTCAGAAACTCCTTCTTCAGGGATGTGGGGTGCTAAGGGCTGGAATGCTGCTAGCTGGATGTCAAATGTCTTCTTTTGAACTGCATTCACACTAATCCATGTCCCTAATAGAGACACTGTCCAAGATGTGGATTAGTGTGGATGAAAAGAAGACTTTTGGCATCCAGCTAGCAGTATTCCAGTCTTTAGCACCCCATGTCCCTGAAGGAGTAGTTTCTGAAATGGGGATCTCTGTTGGACGTCTGCTGCAGCATTGAACCAAGATGAGTGGTTTGCTGCTTGCTTTCATACGGAAGTGTATTCATTACAAGCTACAGTGTAGTCATCTGATATTTTGGTAAACCACAATATACAGCATTAAAATAATCTAACCTTGATATCACAATTGGATCAATATAGCTAGATCTTAGATCTAAAATACCTAAGATTACTAGACCTCAAGTAAGATTTTTATTAGATCTAAACTGCCTTTATTAGTTCTAAACTGCCTTACTAGCCTCAGTCCAGCAAAAGATGATCTCACTACAACAGAAGCTTGTTCATTAAACTCCAATTTATTATTGAGTCAAAACCCTTTAATTAATTTTTTTTCAGTAATATTCACCCCATCTAATACTGGTTTTACTGTACTCTGGCCCTGTGTAACCCACACATAATAGATTTTTTTTTTAATTCAATTTCAATTCTATCTTCCAAAACCGATCTGACAGTTGGGCAAACTGTTGTTCAAAATACATAGAGCCTTATTCTGATCATTGTCCACCTGAATCCATAACTGGACATCATCTGTTGTCAAATGGCAAGAAACCCCTTAGCTCTCAACAATTTCAATAAGTGGAGTCAAACATAAAGAATACAGGCGAAAAAATCGATCCTTGTGGGAATCCATTGCAAAGTTCTACTTCACTTGATAAAACACCATTCCAAAAGGCTGCTTGAGAATGCTGTGACAAAAAAGAAGTAATCCAATTTAGGAGGTCTTTTACAAAGCCACACCAGCAGTTTTAGCTCGCAGTAAAAATCAGCTGGCGGTATACGCTGAGACACCCATTATATTCCTATGGGTATCTCAGCATTTACCGCAAGCTAAAAACACTAGAGCGGCTTTGCAAAAGGCTCCCTTAAAGTGTTATCATGAGTACCTAGCCAGCTTATTTTCGAAGGAGATCACTGGCCATTTTCCGAGACAAATCGGTATAATCGAAAGCCGATTTTGGCCAGTGCCAACTGCTTTCCATCGCGGAGCTGGCCGAACTTCAAGGGGGCGTGTCGGTACAGTAGAGAAGGTGGGACGGGGGCGTGGTATGAGATGGCCGGCTTCGCCCGATAATGGAAAAAAGAAAGCCGGCCTTGACAAGCATTTCGCCGGCTTCACTTGGTCCCTTTTTTTTCAGGACCAAGCTTCAAAAAGGTGCCCCAACTGACCAAATGACCACTGGAGGGAATCGGGGATCACCTCCCCTTACTCCCCCAGTGGTCACCAACCCCCTCCCACCCCAAAAAAAATATTTTTTTTCCAGCCTCTATGCCAGCCTGAAATGTCATACCCAGCTCCCTGACAGCAGAATGCAGGTCCATGGAGCAGTTTTTTGTGGGTGCAGTGCACTTCAGGCAGGTGGACCCAGGCCCATCCCTCCCCTACCTGTTACACTTGTGGTGTTAAATGGGAGCCCTCCAAACCCCCCTAAAAACCCACTGTACCCACATGTAGGTGCCCCCCTTCACCCATAAGCGCTATGGTAGTAGTGTAGAGTTGTGGGTAGTGGGTTTTGGGGGGCTCAGCACCCAAGGTAAGGGAGCTATGCACCTGTGATAAATTTGTGAAGTCCACTGCAGTGCCCCCTAGGGTGCCTGGTTGGTGTCCTGGCATGTCAGGGGGACCAGTGCACTACAAATGCTGGCTCCTCCCATGACCAAATGCCTTGGATTTGGCCGGGTTTGAGATCACCGGCATTAGTTTCCATTATCGGCGAAAACCGATGCCGGCCATCTCAAACCCGGCGATCTCTGACATTTGTTCGACCCCAACCGTATTATCAAAACAAAAGGTGGCCAGCCATCTTTTTTGATAATACGGTTCAGGACTGCCCTTTGCAGCGTCGGCCAAATAGATGGCCGGCCATCTATTTGGCCGGCACTGTTGATTATGCCCCTCCACGTCTACTATCTTCTCACAAGTAACTGATACTTTATAGTATTTAATACTGCTGTTAAATCCAATTAAAATTAAAAGATCAGTATGTATACATGCATGAGTGTATATTTTGGTGGGGGAGCAGAGGAGTAGCCTTATGTTTAGAGCAGTGGGCTGGGAACTGGAATGCCCAGTTTCAAATCCCATAGCAGCTCCTTGTTGCCTTGGGCAAGCCACTTTAGCCTCCATGCCTCAGGAGAAGGCAATGGCAAACCATTCCTATACCATGCCAAAAAAAGTATGGGGCGAAGGGTTTCCTTTCTGTGTGGTCACTAGGAGTCACTTCTGACTGAAGGGCACATCTAGATCGGAATCTGGAGTTTGGTGGGATAATATGGGTTGGATTCAGTAAAACGTGTTCAAGATTTGGCACAAAACTTGGTGCTGAATGGTATTCTATAGTGGGCATTCTGAGATCAGAGCCCTTTAGATAGATTAGCATATAGTGCTGGGATCTGTGTTCAACTTTATACCTGAAAACAGATGAGCATGGATCTGCATAATTCTGTAACACTACGTTCATTTTAAGGGAATGCCCCTGACTCTCCTATACCCCTTCCTTGGCCATGATCCCTTTGTAAATCTGTATGGAAATGGTAGCTATTTTGTAAATTGAAGCATGTGTTTTCCTGTGATCTGTTATTTCTGCTCTGTTTTGGCTCCTTTCATCCATTAGATTGCTTTTCTGCACCAAAAATTTGGTGTGGAAGTAGGACTTAATGTTCGGCATTATAGTAGCATGAGTGAAGTCAGGCCTGGATCCTTGAATAATAGAGCTACAGAGAGGGTTAAAAGTGATATAAACTAATTTATTTGAGAACAGATAAATGAGTTACTCTTTCTTCTCACAACTCATGTTCTTTTGTTCAAAAAGTCCTCTGCCATGTATTGATCTGTCTTTCCAAAGGTAGCATAAACAGCCTGATTCTGGCCTGTAATTCCAGAGTTACAGTTTTGTTTTTCCAAAAGGCAGCACAAGGCAAGGCTTGGCCCTCAGTTTAAGTGTTACAATTTAAGGGGGTCTTTTACAAAAAGTTAGCTTGAGTTACTGCAGCAGGATCCATAGGAATAAAATGGGCCCTGATGCAGATAACTTGAGCTAATCTTTAGTAAAAGACCCCCTTAGCAGGGTTCCAAGCTAAACTTGGCCTACCTGCATAGAGCTTCTACAGCTTATACTTCTGCATTGGAGGCATAGGGTAGTGGACTTTTCTTCTCTCCTCTGGGCCTCCCTGAATGATCTATGCTGAGAGTTTTTATCTTGTCTTGACCACACCCTCCCTGCTCTGCTCCTGCTGGGTCATCTCTTCCTTGTATTGTGGCCCGCATTTTCAGGTGGCTCTGTGGCTGTGAAGGAGAGCTGTTAAGGGGGAATGGTAATTTCCTATAGACTCCCTCACAGGCACCATTGATAGAATTTCTCTGTGTGTGTGTGTGTGTGTGTGCTTTCTCTTTGAAAATTGGCGTAACTTATGCAAATACTTGTTGCACCAATTAGGCAGATTATTAAAAAATTCCCATCAAAATTAGTTGTGAACTTACAGCTCTGCAGTATATTGAAATCTGCATTGTTCATTACTTTAAAGACTCTAAGGGTAAGACAATGGAAACACTGGTAGACAGTACAAATATGTAAATGAAAGGAGTCATTTAGGGATATAAAAAAGCAACATAAATGAGTAAGAAGCTCAACCAGGAAACAGACAAGTTTTCTTGAACAAAGTGTACTGCATTGCTGCGTTTGGATAAAGCTGGCACTTTAAGATGTACGAAAACTAACTGCTATTTGCTTTGTTTTCCATGTAAAAATATCAACAAAGGAGAATGTGGTAAGGGACCAGTTTAGGTCCTGAAATCATGTATTTATTTATTTATTTATGTTTACATTTATGTCCCTCTTTAATCTTGAGGTCCACCCAGAGTTTACTCTTTTTGTTTTTCATTAGATTTTTGTAAACCACCAAGGTACACTTACACAATTCAGTGCAGTTTCCAGAATGAATTCAGTTACCAGTTATATTTAACATATTTCTTTGGCTGACTTATTTATGCTTTTGTAGCTGCAAGGACATAATTTTGAGAGAGAAAACTAGAACATTTATTTATTTTTATAGAAAGTCTTTTTTTTTTAAAGTTAAACAGATTATAATCTTTCACCACAGAGCAATGCCCAACTTTCTTTTCCAGTGTATGTACCAAATAAGTGTGTGTTTCAAATAGATTTAAATGTGAAGAACTTTTGTTTCAGATGCCTTTATTTTCATCATATAGTTTATAGTTATGCATTTACACTATTTAAAAGAATATGACTCTTATTTTAGAAGCTTTCCAAAATCTAGATGGCAGCATTTAAATGTCTGGAGAGGCCTAGTTATTTAAAAGTCATTTTAGTCTTGGGGCCTTTCAGATTTCAGGAAGCTTAATGCATCCGCATGGCAAAGGGGTGTGAACAGAGTGGGGAGAGAGGGTGGTTTAGGTAGTACCATAATCCAGTTGTGCATTCCCTATTTCACATAAGGAATCCACATCTGTAGAGGAAAACATAGATGTCAGAATATAGACCTGATTCCAGCATGACTAAGTACCTGCATTAAATTCCAAGATCTGGGGTCCTGCAACCCCATTGCCAAACCCCCACTTGCTCACAACTCAACCCTCATGGCACATAGGGGAGGGGGTAAGTGCTCCCACATTAACTCTTGGTAGATAGCGTGTGCTAATGGCAAGATTAATGCATAACCTGCAATAAAAAAAATAGAGGGCATGACCCCAAAAGGTGCCATGCTAAATTTGGCCTTAGCAAATGCTAAAATCCTGCATTAAAATATGTTAAACCCAGATTCTAGAACAGTTTAGTAAAATGGCTCCTTATTTATTCATTTATTTAGAATGTTTCTACACCATAACTATCTATATTTGTTTAAAACATATATAATAAATATACATAAGATGATGAAAAACATTGTCTAACATAAAGCATGTGAACGAAGTAGCACAATATTCAAATTATTCTTCAACATAACTTGCCAAATGCCTGATTAAAAATGCCCTCTTCAGCTGTTCCCTAAAGGCACATTATTATTTCAATGTTCTAATTTCATCTGTCAATTAGTTTTATTCAAAAGGCCTGACAGGGGCAAAAGACTAGTGAGCTCATTTTCGAAGCAGATCACCAGCCATCTTCCGACACAAATCGGGAGATGGTCAGCGATCTCCTGATCCCGGCCAAATCGGTATAATCGAAAGCCGATTTTGGCCGGCACCAACTGCGTTTCGTCATGGAGCCGGCCAACCTTGAAGGCAGGGTACAGAAGGCGGGGCAGGGGTGGGGGCGGGGTGGGGGCATGGTTACAAGATGGCCGGCTTCACCCCATAATGGAAAAAAGATGGCTGGCTCAGACGAGCATTTCGCCGACTGCACTTGGTCCATATATTTTTAGGTCCAAGTCACAAAAAGTGCCCCAATTGACCAGATGACCACCAGAGGGAATCGGGGATCACCTCCCCTTACTCCCCCAGTGGTCACCAACCCCCTCCCACCCAAAAAAAAAAAAAAAAAAACAGAGGAAGCATCTATTGATTGTTAATTTTTGTATTTTTTCTTTTCTTTTTTTTTTTTTTGAATTTCCTTAATCTTGGAATCAAATTTCTTTAACTTGTGGACAAACGGGCTGTAAAGATATATATTTATTATTTTTGTTTCCTAATGTTAAATAATGCCGATTGCATATTCACTTTAAGTGGTGATGTATTGGAAAATTTAAATAAATAATTTAAAAAAAAAACATTTTTTTGCCAACCTGTATGCCAGCCTCAATACCCAGCTCTACTGACGTGTGGTTCTGAAGCAGCAGTGGTGAAACAGAGGCCAACGTTGACCACAGTCAGGAACACCAAGGAGCCTGAAGGAAGCTGTGTGCTTTGAGCTAAGTCCCTCTCTTTAAATTAAGATAGAGGAATAAGTAGAAGACGATAATTATATCCTTCTCATATTGGGGCTCTTAATATCAAGACAAGAAGGCTAGCGACTACCATTAAGGGGGGTTTTCGCCGATGATGAAGAAGCTAGCCCTTTATCCACGTAATCTGTGGAAAAGGAGCTTCTAGAGGCATTTTCCTCCTAACTCACAGAAGTTCCATTGACAGGCTTACTGTATGACCTGTTTCCTTTATTTATACTAAGATTATTGTTCATGAATGGAAACTTGTTCCCTGGTATATCTATAGTATACCCAGCTCCCTCACAGCAGTATTTAGGTCCCTGGAGTAGTATTTAGTGGGTGCAGTGCACTTCAGGCAGGTGGACCCAGGCCCATCCCCCGCTACCTGTTACACTTGTGATGGTTAACGTTGAGCCCTCCAAAACCCACTGTACCCACATGTAGGTGTCCCCCTTCACCCCTTAGGGCTATGGTAATGGTGTAGAGTTATGGGGAGTGGGTTTGGGGGGGGATTTGGTGTCCTGGCATGTCTGGGGGGTCAGTGCACTACAAATGCTTGCTCCTCCCACGACCAAATGCCTTGCATTTCACTGGGTTTGAGATGGCCAGGCCTGGTTTCCATTATGGCTGAAAACCGAAGCCGGCCATCTCTAAACCTGGCAAACTCAACATTTGACCAAAATGTTGAGATTTAGCCGGCCCCAACTGTATTTCGAAAATACGGTTGGCTCCACCCCTTTGCGGAGCCGGCGCCGTTCGATTATGCCCCTCCACGGGGCCCTTATACAAAGGCACACTGAAAAATGGCCTGCAGTAGTGTAGACACATGATTTAGGTGTGCACAGAATCATTTTTCAACGCACATGTAAAAAATGCCCTTTTTAATGTTTGCCGAATATTGGTCATACGGGAAAATGAAAATTGCCGCACTTCCATTTTGGGTCTGAGAACTTACCGTAAAGTCTCATGCGGCAACTGGATAGTAATGACCTGCACGCATCAAATACGTGCATCTGAAAATAAAAATTATTTTCTGACGTGCATATTGGACTCGCACCAAAAATTCTTACGCGGCTTAGGAAAAGGGCCCCTATAATTGTATTGTAAAACTGATTCACACTAAAACAAAAATAAATAAATAATTTTTTAAAACATGAAATGAAACACATTTTCCAAGCATGCACACTCCTAGTTTGCCTGATGGAAACGTCATGAGCTTCCAACCGGACCTGAATCTCAAAGAACACCTCTTGCTGTTTATGTTAGAATGGGTAATGTCTGTGCCACTACTGTATAGTTTTGCCAAAAGTGTTCTTTTGTTTATGATACTTACTCAAGATTAAACTCCAATTTAGAAATGGAGTTTCTAAATTGATCTTCTCTCAGATCTGTTGAAATCCTTAAATAAATCAATTGTACTTTTTTCCAGTGCCCTTTTCCACTTGCTATTACTATTCTGTCAATTCTGCCTACAGTTGCTCTCTAGATTACGAGTTCTGTCATTTCCTGGTGGCCCACTAACAGCTGGAGAATAATGCAGCCTTTGAGGCTAGTTTAAAAGTTGTAAGTGCTCAATTAGTCAATGAATGTATAAATATAACCAAATATAGTAACAAAGAGAATTTTATGGAATATGAGAGTAAGAATTGTGTTTATTTCTGATAGGTGGAAGATAAAATGGGAATTTCCCCAGCTGTTCCAAAGTACATCAATCTATATAATTAGCCTGGCAACAGGCTAACTGGCAACATCTTAGGGAAATTCCCAGATTTCGAATAAAGAGGAAATAGTACTTCTTTTGAAGACTGATAGTATTTTGGCCTTATTGTTTTAAATCACCTCTCATGAGAAAAATGCTGTGCACTATTTACAAAATAGCATATGTTGTCTTTCTAGCAGGACAATTAATAACCCAAAAGGTGTCTACTATAAAACAGTGCTACATATAATGGACTATAGCAATTTTATCAAAATGGAGGAAAAGTTCTCAGAAGTTTCTACAGCAACTCCTTATGCTATTCTTAACTTACATAGCACTCTGTACACTTTACTTCTCTAAAATAGTAAATATATATTCATTCATTTTGCTTTGCACTATGAATATAGAATTCTAAACCAAAAGTGCACTCATAAACTTCATTCAGATCAAAGAACCTACATCATTTTCAAATCTTGTATCAAAACTTCTTGAAGTTTCCTTTAATGTGCTTTCTTAATTATACTCTCAACTTTAAAATGCTGCCCAATTTCTACTACATTAGGCATTCTCAACCCATTCTTCGGGATATACCCAGCCATTGCTTTACTTGTTTGCAAATCTGACCATTTATATTATATTACTTCTGTTGTTCTGAACACATTTTTTTGTGTAGGCTTTTTAATAACTCATGAAGACCTTTTCCAACTAATTCATTGCAGAACTCGGACAAATTGCTTTTGCTGAGTAGCTCAAGATACGTTTGAAGACACACTTTCTGTAGAGGCTTCTGAATACTGTCTGCTTGTTTTTAGTCTGTTTTAACATTGATGTGTATGATTAAATGGAACTTGCTTGGTATTGTAAGGTTATGAATGTATATGGTGTAACCTGCCTAGAATTGTTGAATAGGGCAGGATAAAATACTTTTAAATGAATATTCATGATAGATATTTTAATTTAATTAGGGCATTTATATTCTGCTTAACCATCAAGTTCAAGGCGGAGGACAGGGTAAATTAACTGGTTACATTCTAAATGAACTGATTACATTTAAACAAAAAGCATTATACCTCACTAACTCGATCCTTTCTTTCCAGAGAAGTCAATTAAGTTTCTTGAGGAAAGGAATGGTATGATCAGACCATCGACCTGCTCTGATTAGTTTGGCTGCTGCATTTTGTACAATCTGAAGTTTTCTGACTAGCTTGTCCTGAAGGCCTAGATATGCTATGTTGCAGTAGTCCAATGCAGATAGTACCAGTGCCTGCACAATAATTTGGAACTATTTCTCTTCCAGTAAGTATTTAACATGTCTGAGATGTTTTAGTTTGTAGAAGCATTTATGGACTACGTTATTTATTTGTGTGGCCATAGTTAAATGTAATTCCAGATAGATCCCTAACAGTTTTTCTCTGACTTGATGGATATTGAGGAGCCTACTAGTTTGGGTAGTAGGTTGAGTGGGTCTAATGAGTCACTTCTGATCCAGAGGATGTTGGTTTTGTATGGATTAATCTTTAGGTTTAAAGAACAGGACCTGATGAACAGTGAATTGAAGACCTTGTTCATCAGGGCGTGTATTGCATTTTGGTTCTGCCATGGGAATAGGAGTATAATGTCATCAGCATATGAGAAGTATTTAATCTTAAATAGATTCAGTATGACCCCTAGGTCATACTGAATCTATTTGAGGTAGAAGTTAAACAGGATTGGTAATAGTGGGGAACTCTGTGGAGCACCACATTTCATGGGCCAAGAGCGCGAGAGTGATTGGTGCCATTTTGTCTGAATTGATCTATGTTGTAGGAATTCTGAGAACCAATCCAGCACTACTCCTGTGATGCCTACTTCTGCTAGCATTTTCAGTAGGAAATGACGATTCATCAGGGCGAAGGTGACTGATAGGTCCAGTTGCATAAAAATGATTTGTTGGCCTTTATCCATTAGTGTCCGGCATTCTAAGAGTAGTCATTCTATTACTTTTTCTGTGCTATAGAGAGGTCTGAATCCAGATTGCATGGGATCTAGCACTTGATGATGGTTCAAGACAAGTAGTCTTGGAATTGAGTGGCTACTATAGCTTCCATGATTTTCATTAGTGTTGGTATGTTGGCCACTGGGTGGAAGTTCTTAAGGAGTGATTTGTTGAGAGACTCACCTTTTAGGAGGGGTGTAAAGATGATTTTGCCCATCTCCCTGGGAAATTCCCCTTCCATAATTGAGGTTTCTATCAGTTTACTGGCGTGATCCACTATAGATTGGGGGGGAGGGCGAGTTTGAGTAGCTCCGCTTTGAATGGATCCAAAGAGCAGGAACCTTTAGAGGATTTCAATAGCATGGATCCAAATTACCGTAGATTTATGGAGGTAACGGTATTCCACCATCTGTCCATGGGGCATCTATCTTCTGTGTTATGGTGCTATGTTCAGTGATTTAGTGGATAGATTGGAGTAGAGTTTCTACCTTGTAATGAAAGTAGTCTGCAAAGGCGTCTGCTGAAAGCTTCACTTCCTCGGGAGTCTGGGTGAGGTGTGTCAAGGATTTCACTAGTTGGAATAATGCTCTTGAAGAATTTCCATTATTATTGATTTTTTTGTGCAAAGATTTTTGTTTCTCCTCTCTTATCTAAGGTATTCAGCAGTTTACAAACAAAAGAATCACAATAAAATATATAACCATGTCAAATTATTAGTCTAAAAAAAGATAACTTGTAACTATGGAAATAGAAGCAAGCACTGTGACTAATTTTTAATGGGAAATCATACACAAAAAATGATCACACACTTTGCACCTCTTAAGCTGTAGATGGATAAGATGGATAAAAATAGTGCACCTATAGTTGAAAGTCTAGGTCTTGATATTCAAAAAGCAATTACTGAATAACAGCAACTGGTATTGATATAATTGCCCTAGCTAGACCTATCTGAATAGTGGTGATATTTTGAGGGGCATAATTGAACGAAAATGTCTATCTCCATGGGCGTTTATCTCCGAGAAGGTGTCCGTGAAGTGGCGGACCGAACCGTATTTTCGAAAAAAATAGACGTCCATGTTTTATTCGACAATTTGTGAGCTGGGCGTTTTTGTTTTTCAGTGATAATGGAAAATGAAAGCGCCCAGCTCAAAAACGAATAAATCCAAGGCATTTGTTCGTGGGAGGGGCCAGGATTCGTAGTGCACTTGTCCCCCTCACATGCCAGGACACCAACCGGGCACACTATGGGGCACTTTTACAAAAACAAAAAAAAGGTAAAAGAGCTCCCAGGTGCATAGCACCCTTCCCTTGTGTGTTGAGCCCCCCAAATCCCCCTCAAAACCCACTGCCCACAAGTCTACACCATTACTATAGCCCTAAGGGGTGAAGGGGGGCACCTACATGTGGGTACAGTGGGTTTGGGGGGGTTGGACGACTAAGCATTAAGCAGCACAATTGTAACAGGTAGGGGGGGATGGGCCTGGGTCCACCTGCCTGAAGTCCACTGCACCCCCTAACAACTGCTCCAGGGACCTGCATACTGCTGCCAGGGAGGTGGGTATGACATTTGAGGGTGAAAATAAAAAGTTGTGAAACATCATTTTTTTGTGGTGGGAGGGGGTTAGTGACCACTGGGGGAGTCAGGGGAGGTCATCCCCGATTCCCTCTGGTGGTAATCTGGTCATTTAGGGCACTTTTTGGGGCCTTATTCGTGAAAAAACAGGGTCCAGGAAAAGTGCCCTAAATTCTAGCTACAAACGCATACTTTTTTCCATTATCGGCGAAAGGCGCCCATCTCTCCTCGGCCGATAACCACGCCCCAGTTCCACCTTCGCCACGCCTCCGACACGCCCCCATCAATTTTGTACGCTTCCGCGATGGAGTGCAGTTGAAAACGTCCAAAATCGGCTTTCCATTATACCGATTTATTTGTTTTTGTGAGATAAACGTCTATCTCCCGATTTGGGTCGAAATCTAGACGTTTTTCTCTTTCAATTATAAGGTGGTTTGTCTGCTATCTGTATACCTGTAATGGTATCAGTTTAATTTCAGGATTATTGAAATATATGTAGAATTGTGCTGAATCAGGTACCAATATAAAAATACAGTTTTAAAGGACTTATTGAAACTACAGCAGAGAAAATAGTTTGAATTTCAAGTCCCTCTTTCATTTCCCCCCTCCCTCTGGGGACCCTTAACAAAAGGACTGCAGCAGAGAAACTGGTCTGGCTTTCTGGTCTGGCTTTCATCTCCCCCCTTCCTCCCCCTTAACAAAAGACTACTGATCAAAACCATTGTGGGTGTAAATATCAACACAACAAAAGATCAAAGATGGATAGCAGAAAACCAGACCTAGAAGTTACTACAATAAACCATGTGCTAGGATGCTTTGCAATAAAACCAAAAGGAAGCCATAAAACCTTGTTGCCTGTGACCATTTGCTGGCTACTGACAAAAGACCCAACACACATGTGCAGAAGATAAGGACTTATCATGTTACAACTACACACCAACCAATGAAACCAGGACCATAATGCTTTGCAAATACCCAGAGTCCAGTTCAAACCAGGAAGCAAATGATCCAGGACATGCACTCATTTCCCCCTGCAAACTAAGAATATAAAAGGAAGAAGTGTTCCACACAACACAGATTCTTCTCTTCAGCTGCAACCCAGATCCATCTCTGCTGATGCCTTGCTCCTGACCATGTGCTCATCAATCAGCTGGACCACAGCATGCTCTGTAACAAAGACTCTCCTGTAAATTAAATTATAACCTTAAGTTTTAAACCAGCTACCTTACTTTAAGCACAGATTCTCCGTAAGATCTCTTAAAAGAACTATCTCTCGCTTGCAACCATATTTACACGATTGCATTAACTATATTGTAAATAAACCCTTTTGAAGCTAAATATATGGTCTGTTCTTTCTTAAACCTGGTAATGCAGGTTAATGTAATCCAATAAATATACTTAATTCCTTTCATTCATTGTAATTGTGAATCTTGTTACTTTAATCGGCAACTGGTAGAGAATTAAAAAAAATATATATTAAAAATTATAAACATTAGTGAGTTCTCTAGAGCTATCCCCAGATTATTTCCTGTAACATACCTACTGTATTTGGATAACTTTAGATCAGCCCCCCCCCCCCCCCCCAACCCATGCAGCTGGCCCTTAATATAAGTGTACAGCAGTGAATGCTACCACTTTTATTGTACAGGCCCCAAGGAGGTTTGACACTGTGTGCGGGACATTTGCTCTTCTTCCAACGGTGACTGAAGAAGGCAATTCTGCTGGAGGTGTAATGATATTAACACTGCCCTACAGCTTTTGGGTGAGAGCATTATCTGAGAGCTCCTCCTTATTGACATAGATTTTTTTTCAGCCTAGTATCGGTTGGCTTATTATACTGGTCTGTGGAGTTTTTTTTGTTTTTGTTTTGATAATTGTCCAGCATCAGGGAGATTGCTTTGTTTAGTATTACCACTATGGTAAATTCTATAAATGGTGCCAAAAACATTGGCACCAAAAAAGTGCTTTTCTACAAAACATGCTTAAAGTAAGGCACAGTTTATAGACTAGCGCTTATGCCCAAGAATTGCGCCTAACTTTAGGTGTGGCAATTTGTACCAACTAAAATGTGGTGCAAATACCTGTGTGTACATTTAGGCACAGATGCCCTTATTCTCTAACTATGGGCCCTTTTACAAAGCGTCGGTAACCCTAATGAGGGTTTACCGCATGCTAATTCAGAACTCCCACCAGCCCAATGTGGCTGCCAGTGGTAGCTCTGCCTTGAGCATACATCATTTTTAGTGCACTGGAAAAATTGGGTTTTTTTTATAGTGCTGCGCTAACCCGGCGGTAATCAGGCATCGCTGTGTGCTGCCCAGTTTCCACTGGGTTACTGCAAGAGCTCTTACCACCACCTCAATGGGTGGTAGTAAGTGCTCCCCCCACATGGCCACATGGTAAGAGTAATCTTACTGCATGGCCATTTTTAGGGGCTTTTTACCCACTGTGGTATAAAGGGCCCTGATGCGCAGTTAAAAAGCCCCTGCTGTGACCACAGGACCCTTTTTCTCACAGATTAGTAAAAAGACCTCTATGTGCATAACTTAAAGGAATGCCCCTGGTCTGCCCATGACCCTACCATTTCCACACCTCCTTTTTTGACTTATGCATAAATGTTAGGCACAGAATGCACATACATTTCAAGTAAATCTAATTAATGCCAATAATTGCTTGTTAAAAAGCCAAATATTAGTACTAATGAGCTTGTTATTCAATTAAATTGTGCATGCAAATGGGTGCATGCCCACATTTTTGTGCACAATTTTTCTTGACTTTAATAGAATTAGGGGGTATATGGATAGCAGTGATATCCAGTCTGCTATCTATATACCTATCTATATAAGTTTAGGTTTGTTTCATGTATATTCAGCACACCCAGCATGCGATGAATATAACTGAGATTTTAACACTGTGATTAGTTAAAAAAAAAAAAAACTTGCCACAATATTTAAACATTGGGCTGCCAGTGTATATGCACTGCCCTCCTCTCTTGTCATATGCATGCCACAGAAAACAAACTCTTAACTCAAATAATAGCACACACACTATTGAATCCCTTGTGTACCTTAAATCATGCAAAGGCAGACAGTTTTCAGCCAGGTCATTTTATCTATGTGAATGGCTTTTAAACATTATGCTAAAAATGAGAAATATATATGTCAAACAAGGCCTTTTTTTTAGTACAATGTAATTTTAGAAAAGACTTAGGAACATAGTTATCAATGTGGGCTACCAATAAGATATATTATTTTACCACTAACTCATGCTACTTTAGCACAATGAGATCTAGTTGCTAATAACAGGGGTTAAAATACAAAAACATGTCTTAACAGTATCACACATTAATAACTTCTCCTGTTAAGCATATTAAATAACACTTTACACACTCAAGTAGGGTCTTATAAAATGCTCAGGGGTATATCTGTAAGCAAAGTTGGCACACAGACAAAAGAGGATTTTTTTGGACAAAGTCCCAAGGCCACCTGCTTAGAACTATGCTAGAATTTATAAAAGGTTCAGTAAGACTATAACTCATTCTAAAATTCTAAAATACAAAGAGTACTGCTGAAGAAACATCTATATTTGGCACTATACATCACAGAAAAATCACATTTTATACAAAAAAAACATTAAAATAAGAGTGATGTTATTAAGGCTTTTCAAGGTATAAATAATGTTACATCCAGGTATAATATGCAATTTTGTGTCTACTCCCTGGGATTCTATATATTGTGCCTAGTGTTCTGCACTGAAATCCAATTGTATTCTATAACAACGTGCATAACTTAATTGGCTTAACAAGCCAATCAGCATTTTTAAAGCACTTAACAAGCAATAATTAACATTAATTGGCAATAATTACAATTTATGCGCATAACTCACTGTGCGTATTCTGTAACACACAGCACCTAAATTCAAATGCAGGGAGCCAACAATGGATGTGGTTATGGGCGTGAAAATGGGTATTTTATGGACGTTCCAAAATTTACGCACACTGTTATGGAATATGTTCCTCTGCGCCTAAATCTACACGTTAGACGCTGGTATTTATGACACGTTTCACTTGGTGTAAATAGAAGCACGTAGTTCAAAGTGCTGAGATGTCAGCTAAGCATATTCTATATATTGTGTCTAAATCTAGATACCGCTTATGGAATACACTCAGGTGGAAATTTATCCTGTGCAGATTTTTCAAGAACCATATATAGAATCTAGCCCTATATGTGTAAGTGGTGCCCTTATAGGTATAAGTGGAAGTTTTGGTAAGTCTGTATATCCAAACTAAGGGCCCCTTTCACCAAGTTGCAGCAAAAGGGGGCCTGCGCTGGTGTCAGCGTGTGTTTTTGAGTCACGCTGAGGCACCCTTTTACCGCACCTAGTAAAAGGGTAGTCTTTCTTTTCTGCAGGAAATTGCTGTGCAGCAAGTAAAGCACTTGCCAAGCGGCCATTTCAGTGGGGGGAGCCACCTCAATGGGTGGTGGTAAGGGCTCCCATGCTAACTTGGCGGTAACCAGGCAGCATGGTGCACTACCCAATTACTGCCAGGTATACCTCAGCACTACAAAAATAAATATATTTTTGTAGTGCCAGATATGACGGTGTGCTGGGGGGTGGGAAGTACCACCGGGCTGCTGTGGTAGAGTGGCGGTACTTCCTGTTTAGCATCTTTTCTAAAATCACTTTCTCCTATAATTTAAACTTTGCAGTCAGCTTTGCTTTAAAATGCCAACTACAACATGTACATTTATACCTGGATATTCAGGGCACTGAATATCTGGGAATAAAACGGACACTGGAAGTCATGCGAGTATACTGATATATAGCACTGGTACCCAGATAACTATCTGGAAAAGTTAACATAGTACCAAGATGATCAGTAAAGATTTTTCAGTGGCATTGTCCAGAAAATGTCACTAAAAATCAGTGTCTTGCCCCAGTGAGTGGGACTTTTCTGGATAGGAGTATCAAGCACTCTGCTAATGCCTGTATTCTGGTTTACAGATATAACATATAAATAACCCTTAATGCTTTTAAAATGTGCTCTGCAGCAACTACTTTTATGTGATATATGTCTAGGCAGTCTGGTGGTGCATAGTGGGACTGGCAAAGAACAGAAATGGAAAAAAGGAATTCAAGGTACAGATGAAGGAAATAGAGTCAGGATAAGGGAGGAGGGACGATTTTGAGGAGGAAAGAAGATACAGGAAGATGTTGGAAAGGAGATACATGAGAGGAAAAGGAGAATCTTGTTGAATGAGGTGATGCATATCTTGAAGAGATATGCATCTCATGGTGATACTGGGAAGGAGGGATCAATGTACAAACTAGGGCAAAGGGGAGAAAAAACCATAAGGATGAGTATAGTGACAGGAGGGAGACATAGTAGAAGAACTTAACAAGAGGGAAGAGGCACCGTCAAAAGTAGGAGAAAGAAAGAATAAGAAACGAAAGGCACCTTTTACGAAGCTAGTGGTGCAATGAATGCGACAAAGTCCTTGGGAATAGAATGGGCTTCTTCTTATTCAGCATCCTGCTAATTGGTAGTACAGTTTTGTAAAATGAGCCTTTTTCTTTTTATTTCCCCATACTCGCAACAATCTTCCCTGCTCCCTTTGCGCAGAATCCTCCCTTAAGATTTTCAAAGCTGAGCTAAATGCATGGTTGTTTGGACAGGCATTTAAAGTGTCTGGTTGAGTGGTTTTTCACCAACTGGAGGTCCTCTACCTTTTCTTTCTTTACTATCTCTCTCTGATTTCCTCTCATGTGTATTCCTCATTCCTTTTCTTTGTAAGAATGTTTATCTTTCCTATTATTAATGATGTTTCTTTTCTACTGCTTTTTTTATTAGCCTGTACACTGCTTAGCTCTGCCATCGTACTTTGAGAAGTCTAGAAAGTTTGAATAAACCACAGCCATAACCAGGGCAGCCGAGAGACTGGGCTTGACCCCCTGCCGCCCTCGCCGCCCTGCCGCACCGAGTTCACCGCTGCCGCTCCCCCTCCCGAGGTCGCCACAGCTCCCCCCTGAGATCGCCGCAGCCACTGCTCCCCCCTCCACCCCCCCCCCCCGAGGTCACCATCGCTGCTCCCCCCTCCACCCCCCAAGGTCACCGCCGCTCCCCCCATCCATCCGCCACCAGGCCGGGCCCCCTGCATTGAAATCGCAGTCACACCTCTGTGAAAGCAGCGCTGCAGGCAGCAGAATGCCTCCCTTCGGCCCTCCTTCCCTTCTTGTGTCCCACCCTCGCGGAAGTTGCGCCAGACGAGGGTGGGACACAGGGAGGCAAGGAGGGCCTAAGGGAGGCATTCTGCTGCCTGCAGCGCTGCTTTCACGGAGGTGGGACTGCGATTTTAATGCAGGGGGCAGACGGTCGACGATGGAGGGTGGGTGGGACTGTGGCGCCAGGCGCCCCTTGGAGGCCCAGGCCTGGGGAATTTTGTCCCCCCTGCCCCCAGCCCTCGGCGGCTATGGCCATAACCAAAACCATAGTTGGATAACACAAGCAAAATCATTCTCCACCCATGACATTCCTCCTCAAAAAAATTTTAAAAATAGATAATGTGCTGATTAATGTGTGCAAACAGGCAAAATATCAGAAAATGTTTAAATACATTTCTGCCTTTAGCCTGTTTTCAATTGTTAATTGTGCATTAAGGGCTTAATACCCTTTAGTAAAAGCACCACAAAGTTATTGTGAAAGAGTGTGCCATAAGGGAAAATACAATAAAGAAAGTGAAAGTGAGACCAAAAGAAAAAAAATAAAGTGGAAAACAGAAAAGGAAAAAGGGATGAAGACTGTAAAGTAAATAATCAACACTAGAGCATGATGGGAAAATATTCATTTTAAAAACATATTATTGACAACTGTCATTAAAATGGCATTGCTTTGTACTTATTAAACAATGCAAAACATATATTTTATGTACTGTATTGCAAAATCTCAAATTGGCAGAATTATTTAACTCTTGCTTCAAAATCTACCCGTGATTTGCAATAAAAAAAACCCAGGGCCTTTGAAAAGAGATACTATCTGGTCCTTTTACTAAGGTGTGCCAACAAATGGCTTGCGCTGTTGTAGGCACATGTATTAGATGCACGCAGGTCCATTTTTCAGCATACCTGCAAAAAAAAAAAAGGGCTTTTTTTTCTTGGCCAAAAATGGATGAGTGGCAAAATAAAAATTGGTGCGCGTCCATTTTGGGCTTGAGACCTTACCTTATTAAGTGGAGGATTTGCTTCTCCCAGATTCTTTAAGATGTTTTTGAAATACTTGAAGAGTTCCCTGGGGCTAACTGCAGACTTATAGGGAAAATTAAGCACACTAATAATAAGATGTCTCAATCTATTTTTCAAAGATTCCAATCAATGATGAAATGACACACAGTCATAGACCTCCTTAACCTGAATTGACTGAATGGAGACACAAACTGTCTCTTGATGTCCCATTTTCCCCACTAGTTCCATTAAATTTCTGTCCAATGCTGGAATGTGCTATAGTGTGGCCCAATAGATTGTTGGAGACCTGTAACTTTATTCTTCACTATAGCTGCCAGACATATAATAGCCTACCAGAAAGAATCAAAAGTAATCATCTCTGGCCACTTCAGCATCTCCAAATGTCGGGGTGCTGTCTTTCCTACAGATCATTTCTCTGACAGATTTGACTGAATAAGATCTCAGGGTGGGGGGAGGCTGCAATATATTGGGCTTCTCCAAAATTTTGTCTAAGGCACTCATTCCTCTGCTCCCTACCAGCAGCAATGGGGAGCTCAACTCAGGTGCAGAAAGCAGAATTTAAGCATTGGAGCTCAGCTATGCATTGTCTTTTAGGTGGGGTGGGTTTTCCCTCACTGCACTGCCAGCAAGAACACTCCTGACAATGCCATGATCATCAAAAGGAACCACATATTGTGAAATTGATGACTGGCCAACAGGTAAGGCCACCAATGGAAACTCCCAGACCTTACCCTTCTTATTTCCCATCTTAACACCAGGTAGAAAGACCATAAAATAATAATTCAAGAATAAATTCAGTAACCCTCAGGAGCTGCTCCACATAGGTCTGGTCAAGATGCCATTTTGTATCCCCCTTGGATAAGGATTTTGATAGTGTTACACAAAGGAAGGGATACATTTTAAGGATGTTACAGAGAAAGAAATGGCAGGTTTCAGCAGTCTGTTGGGTATTTACAGAGAGAGGTGTTAAAGATGAACTCAAGGTTACAAACTAAGGAGACACGGAGGATAACAGTATTATCCACAGAGATAGAGAATAGGGGGAGGAGATAAATATAGTAGATGACAGCAGAAAAAGACCTGCACGGTTCATCTAGTCTGCCCAACAAGATAAACTCATATGTGCTACTTTTTATGTATACCCTACCTTGATTTGTACCTGTCCTCTTCAGGGCACAGTCCGTATAAGTCTGCCCAGCACTATATATGGGTTTAGGGGGTACATCATTGGCGTTAGACATGTCAGAGCCCAGGACACAAATTGGGGAGGGGCACCCAAAGCCAACCATCAGACTACACATCCTTCAAATCTGGCCCTGAGGGAGAAAGATAAGAAGCTATGTCTTGGCCATGCTCAGTTTCAGATGGTGGTGGGACACCCAGGCAGCAATGTGGAATTTCTGATACAAAGGTGTCTTAAATATGGCACTCAAAACCATTGGAGGAGATAAAAACACTAAGGGAATAAGAATAAAAAGAGAAAAGGTCTCAAAACTGATTCCTGAGGTACACCAACAGATAGTAGGTAGCAGTGGAGGAGGATCCACTAGATGATATACTAACTGGGGGATTCTATATGTGGCGACTAAAGTTGTACATGCAACTTGATTGATCATGATAATAAGCTATTACCCATACTGGATCACTGCAGACAGGAGAAATATGGCTCACTGAAAAGAAATTACAATAAAAGGTTATGGATTTGATATACTGTCTTTTAGGGGTATAGCCATAGTGGTTTACATTTATTATATGCAGGTACATTCTCTGTCCTGGGGGGGGGGGGGGGGAGGCTCACAATCTAAGTTTTTGAACCAATCTTCTCCATGGACCTGGAGAAGATTAAAGTCACTGTGTACAAATGTAAAATCAGTGCAGTGCTTCAATGGGTTTGAAACTTACCTAGCAAAATTCATGCCATATTTGTCTGAGGTATGTGAGTGCTTGGGAAGACTTCTGGATAAAGATGCAGTTTGGCACTGGCTCCCAAACATGAACAGGCAGTGGAGGAAATAAAGCATTTAGTTACAGATGCTCCCGTGTTGAGGTACTATGATGTTGCCAATCATTCTGTGATATAGAATGATTCTAGCAAAAATGGGCTATGCTGCTGCTTGTTGCAACAAGGTCAGTCAATAGCTTTTGCAGCCAAGATGCTTACCCCAGTTGAGCAAAATTATGCATAAACTGAAAAAAGAATGTCTCAGGATTGAGTTTGCCTACTAGTGCTTTCATCACTGCCTCTGTGGCCAACATATAATTATAGTGGACAATGACCACAAGCCTTTGAAAGCAATTTTCAAAAAGCCCCCATAGATCTGGACTTGTATGTTAAGAACTCTGAACTGCCTAAACCCCAGCAACAATGTCATACAGAGAAGTCACGCTATACACAGAATTTAAGGACTGTAATAAACAGGGGTCCAGAAGCAGAGGAGGCCACAACAGGTCCCTTAGATAGCCTACTTAAATGGGACTTTTACAAAGGCACATTAGTGTTTTTAGCACATGCTGATTAGTGCGTGCTATAGGCATCGCTAGCATTTAGCGCATGCTTATTTTTTAGAGCAAGCTAAAAAAAAGTGCCTTTGTAAAAAGGGCCCTAAGTAAGGTGGAGATGAAAGTCTGGGGAACTTTAAGGAAGCTCAAATTCCTGTTGGAGAAATTGCACTGGCTTCCAGTAGCAGCATGTATACAGTTTAAGGTATTATGTATGGTCTTTCAAGTCTTATATGATAAAGGTCCTTTATATATGGCTAAATATTTGGTTCACGGCACCCAATTGCATCCACTTCTTTCCAACCAAGGGATGTTACTAGAAGTTCTGGTTGAGGCTGCCTCCATGAGATAGAATAAAATTGCTACCTGAACTCCAGAGATTTTGGAAAGCCTTAAAAATCTGGCTGTTCCCTGAAGAGGGCAGTAGAGGCTCAGGAAGAATTTGATTATGCTGTGTGTGTGTGTGGGGGGGGGGGGGGGGGGGGGGATCGGGGGAGAGTGATGAATTTTAAATTAATTTTAGGATTTTTAATTTTTGACGTATATTTAAATATGTTATATTCGCTGTGGAGAGGAGGGATGTTGTTACAGGAAGGGGTAGGTTGTTTTTTGCTGTTTGCACACCACTTTGCTTCAATTAACTCATAAGTGGAATACAAAATACTTTGGGTCCCTTGTACTAAGATGCGCTAAGAAATGTACTTTGCATGTTTTAGCGTGGGGCTTTCCTGCATGCTAAGCCCATTTCTAGCACATCCCAAAAATAGGGCTTTCAATTGTTTTCTTTTTACATTAGCAAACGGGCCTTGAAAAAAATTAACACAAACACTTACCGCCTCCTATTTAGGAGGTGTTAAGTGCCCCCATGTTAACTCAGTGTTAGCCAGTTAGTGTGCACTAATATTAATGTGCTAGCTGGTTAACAAGCCCATACCCATTCTCCACCCATGACATAAACATTATTTTTGAAAAAATAGTTAATGTGTGGAGTGCAAACAGGCAAAATACTGCAAAACACTTTAATGCATTTTTTGTAGCCTGTTTTTCATGTGTTCTACACATGTTAGGGCTCAACTCCCTGTAGTAAAAAAGCCCCTTTATAAGTTAAGATGCTAGTGTTTACTGATGCCACCTAATGGCTCACTGTTATATCTTATGGTTTTCCTATTTCTTGGTTATTATCAAGTTTACCTTTAGTTGTAATGTAATATGGTTCCTGTGCACCATATTGTATATTCTAACTCTGAAACAGTACTCCACCATAGTCAGACAGAAAGTGAAGGGGGAGGTTGGCAGTGGAGGCAGGGTTGTCGAGAGGGTGGAGGCTAGATTCCCCCTGGCTCAGCTTCCAGGGTGGGCCCAGCAAAAGGAACCCAGGTGAGATCCAGCGTCTTTTCTTCCCTTCCAACTCCCCCTCGGTCCTCTACTTGCTTGGAGTTATTGAATGGCAGGCAGCAGTGATTGAGAGACACTGCTCTGCCATCCACAGCTTCTTCTTCTTCCTTCCCTGTCCTGCCTCCTGTGCAGTAACTTCCTGTTTCCGGGACATTGTAGGAAGAAGGACCCATGGCCGGTGGAGCAGTGTCTCTCGATCACTGATGCCTGCCATTGAATGACTCCAGGCAAGTGTGTGTGTGTGGGGAGGGGGGGCAGTGGGCCCCCTAACATTATTTGGCCAAGGCCCAGCTTTGTCTCTTGGCAGCCCTAGGTGGAGGCACTTTGAAGGGAGCTCAGCATGGCACAGAGATGGTGAGGGTTGGAGGCAAGAAAAAAGTGTGTCAAATGGACATAGTATTCTTGTTTGGCAAGTGAAATAGTAGTCTGGAAGATAAATACTGTATCTCAGATGTTCCCAAATGTGTCCTGAAGGACCCACCATCCCTCAGGTTTTCAGAATATTCCCAAAGAGTAAGTTTGAGAGAAATTTGTTTGCAAAGGAGGCAGAGCATACAAATCTCTCTCTAGACTATTCATAGTGGATAACCTGGGAATCTGCCTGGGTGGAAATCCTCCAGTCTAATCCCAGTCTAAATACACACCCTGTGTTTACATCTACCACTTCTAACAGATTATTCTGTGCACTTTTATCTGTTATAAATCCAATTGAGTCACAAATCTGAGGAACTATTTATGAGCAATTGTTATGAATCCCACCTTAAGTGGAATCATTTTCCAGTTAAGTATCTTTATGGATTTTGAAATTAATCTAGGTCCCAAGAGAAAACATGCACCATTGGTTTTGAGAAGAAAGGATGACTTGTGGTTACAGCTGTTTATCAAAAAATCAGCCAGTTGAGGCAGGAAGAAAAGCTTAAAGCAAAGAGCTCCAGCCAACGTCAGCACAAAGGAGGATTTGTACATTTAAGTAAAGCATGAGAAACATTCATTATACTGGGGTATATCACCACCAAATATAGTTATTGTAACAGTGAAGGTAAAACACTAAGCCAACATCCTCTCAAACAGAAATGTTAACAATGATTTTACCTATTTGGGCATTTACAAATGCCTATGTACCATTAAATAACACAATTTCTATAAAAGTTGGCTTGCTTGCATAAATTTGAATAGAAAGTCTAGTGATCTTTATTGTGAAAACTCTCTCCTGACTGTTGTAAAAATGATATTCAAGGAATCTCAAAGCTATATAGAACTATACAGCTATGTTACAAAAATGAATTTCAATTGGCAACAATCACAAGTTAAGGTTTAAGACACATTCCCCAAAGGTTCTAAGCTGATCTGATCAATAGAAAAAGTGCCATAATGAAAACCAAAGCAAAGATTTATGAATCTCCTGAGGAGATCCAGTGTGGAATGAACCCTAACCAGATGTGACTGAGTTCTCTTCTTCCTCCTACAATTGATCGGAGTTTCTTTATTATTATTGCTTCTAGTAGTAAGGATGGCCAAAGAAGAGAGTAAACTTAAAGCTATACTATCTGGGGCAAATACAGGAAGGGCAATACTATAACCGTGTTTCTATGTAGCTGTCGTGCGTCATGCATGCTGAGATAATTGGCATTTATGTGCGTATGTACACTAAGGTGTAGATACAAGAAAGAACACCAAATGTTAGGCACAAAAAATTTGAGTACTAAACCTTTCTCCCCCCCCCCCCTCCCGATATTCAAAAGCATTTAAGTGCCCAATAACCGACTAGCCAGTGATAGTGGGAGATAGCCAGCTATCTCCAGCTGAATATCACACTGTGTCAGAATGACAGTGTGTGTGAGTACATATGTGAGACACAGCGAGACCAAGAGTTTGCTGAACCCCCTTCCCCTCCCCCTTCCACCCCTGTCTGAGTTCCTGAAACCCCTCCCACTTCTTCACATGTGAGTTCCAGGACCCCCCTGCCACTTCTTCCCATCCCCCCTCTCCCCTTCCCACTTTGCCTCTCCCCCTCTCTGAGTTCCAGGACCCCCTCTTCCCCTCCCCCTTCTTCCCATCCCCCCTACCCCCTGATCCAGGACCCCCTCCCCTTCCAGGACCTGGCCCTCCCCTTCCAGTTGATTTCCAGGAATCCCCTCCCCCCGTGTCCCTCCAATGTTAATATCCCTTTTGGAGGTACACACTATAGAACTTAGGTGCTACCAGGGGAGTAACAAGACATCAAAGTTTGGGGAGTCTGGAGCCCAAGTGTGTGTGTGTGTGGGGGGGGGGGCACAGTTTGGTTCACCTCCCTGCCCCAACCCCACATACCTTGGCTGGCAGGGATCCCCAACCCCCCCCCTCCCCCAGCTGAAGCCTTTCTCCATCGCTATTCTCTGCGCATTGCCCACCCTGCTTCTTCTCACATCACATGCAAAAGGGGAGATACGATTGAGGTCTAGAAAATCCTGAGTGATGTAGAATGAGTAGAAGTAAATCAATTTTTTAATCATTCCAAAAGTACAAAGACTAGAGGACTCTCGAGGAAGTTACATGGAAATACTTTTAAAACAAATAGGAGGAAATATTTTTTTCACTCAACGAATAGTTAAGCTCTGGAACTCTTTGCTGGAGGAGGTGGTAACAGCAGTGAGCATATCTGGGTTTAAAAAAGGTTTGGACAGCTTCCCAGAAGAAAGTCCATAGTCTGCCATTGAGACAGACATGGGGAAGCAACTGCTTGCCCCAGGATTGATAGCGTGAAATGTTGCTGCTAATTGGGTTTCTGCCAGATATTTGTGAGCTGGCTTGGCCACTTTTTGGAAAACAGGATACTGGGCTAGATGGACAATTGGTCTCACCCTACTCTTATGTTCTAAGCCATTAATTGTAAGACTTTGAACAACCAATCTAAAATCATAAACCTGAACGCAACTTTTCAACTTACTCAGGGGCCCTTTTAGTAAGGCACGCTGAAAAGTGGCCTGCGCTGGTGTAGGTGCATGTTGTGGACATGTGCAGGTAAATTTTTCAGCGCACCTGGAAAAAAGACATTTTTTAGTGACCAAAAATGGACGTGCAGCAAAATTAAAACCACCGTGCATCCATTTTTGACCTGAGACCTTACTGCCACCCATTGACTTAGCAATAAGGTCTCACATGCTAACCAGGTGGTAAGCGGCCAGCGCAAGTAAACTGCTGATTACCACCGGGTAAGTACCACACGGTAGAAAATAGAAAATATTTTCTACCACATGTTTTGGGTGCACATCAAAAATGGAATTAGTGCCCTGGGCATGTGGTAGCCAGACGGCAGTTCCAATTTGGTATTCATTGGACATGTGTAGACACCTATGTTCCTTAGTAAAAGGGCCCCTCAGTATTTGTAATTTAAAAAAGGAATTGTTCATATTGCAAACTTGATATTTAAATGAAAGCTGAGAATCTAAGATGACACCCAGACTCTGAACATGATATGCAACCTTAATCTCTATTTCACTCAAATCTATAGTGCTGGGAATAAATTCTTCATATATTTCTTCCAACTAACATCACTTCTGCCTAATTCACATTATTTTTTTTTTATCCACTCAACAACTTTAAGTATAGATCAAATACATTGTATAACATTGGCTATAGTATCAACAACTGATATTATTAGGGACATTTTTAATAAAACATCTAAGTACAATTGTGAACATTTTGCTAAATACGTCCAAAAATTGAGTGGTGAACATAGCCATTTTTCGAACCTGAAAAATGTCTATCTTGGTTTGGGAATTGCCTTTTTCTAGACGTTTTGTGCTCACCGTGGGATCCTTCTACTAAGGTGCAATGCACCTGTGGTAGTGTAGACACGTGTTTTGGGAGTGCGCAGAATCATTTTTTACAACACCTGTAGAAAAAGGTTTTTAAAAATGTTTGCCAAAAATGGACGTGTGGCAAAATGAAAATTCTCTTGTGTCCATTTTGGATCTGAGACCTTACCACCAGCCATTGACCTAGTGGTAAAGTCTCATGTGGTAACCAGGTGGTAATGACCTACACATATCAAATATCACTTGACGCGTGTAGCTGACGCGCCCCAGAAAAAAAAAATATTTTTCGGACGTGCATAGGGGACCCGCTCCAAAAATGAAATTACTGCAAGGACCACGCGGTAGCCGGGTGGTAACTCGGAATTGGCGTGCATTGGGCGCGCATAGGCCAAGAGAAAAACATTCAAAAACCAGCCATTGGTTTGTCTGGAAACCGTCATTCATAGTAGACTGCCCACACAGTCACCCCAGCAGTGCAGTGAGGAAGCCTAGAGGGCATTGCAGTGAACTTCACATAAAAGAGCCCAGGCATACATCTCACCATAACCCTTTTATATCGTATGGTAAGCCCTCCAGGAGCAGAAAAATTACTGTACCTCACTATACACTTCTACAATAGCTGTTAAGCTAGCAGGTATCACATACATGTAGGTACAGCAGGTATTTAGTGGTTTTTGGACGGCTCACATATTTCATCACAAGTGTACCAGTTAGAGTAGGATTTGAGCCTTCTCCTTCTACATTTACATTTAGATTTACATATGAGACTTATAGCCTGCATTTATCTTTCAAGTTCTATGCAGATTACAATAATTTTCCTATGATCTAGTACATTATCTAGATAAACATATAATCCTGATTTACTGTCAACATGGCCATAAATCAGACAACATACATTATACGGAAAGTCTTTTTGCACTAAAAAATTGTTGAAATTAAAAAAATCTTCAAATTTTTCCTAAATGAAGAGTGATTAGACTTAAATCATATAGATACTGGTAATGAATTCCAATTAGGAGCTTGATAATAAGTGGTTGATGCTAAATGCCAATGAATCCCAATTGCTATCAAAGATGAAAAACTAAGCTGCATTTGATTCCATAACAAATAAGATTGTCTATTTGCAGATAAGTTAGGGGCCCTTTTACTAAGCTGCATAGGTGCGTATGTGCATCCTACATGCATCAATTTGGAGTTACTGCCTGGCTACCATGTGGCCCAGGCGATAATTTCATTTTTTTCGTGTGTCTGCTATGCATCCTGGAAAATAAGTTTTATTTTCCTGCACACAGCGAAAACTGGGCAGTAATCATCATTCTACACATAGACAATTACTGCATGATTGCCGCATGAGACCGTACTGCTAAGTCAATGGGTGACGGTAAGGTCTCAGACCCAAAATGGACGTGCGCCTATTTTTATTTTACCGCACATCCATTTTCAGCAAAAATTTTAAAAAGGCCTTTTTTTACAGGCCCGCTGAAAAATGGATTTGCGTGCACCCAAAGCACGCATCTACACTAGCGCACCCCATTTTTCAGTGTACCTTAGTAAAAGGATCTCTTAATGACATCAAATGCTTCGGACCGTGACCTTTTTTTAATGCAACATTTAAGCATCCGTTACAATGCAAGTTTATTATGCTACTGGTAACCAGCTGTCTGCTAGTTTCTTACGGTACCGGTTACTTGCTGTTTGCTAGCAAACTGTTACATTATAAACTAAGCCCTTACCTGTAAGTCAAGTTCTTCATGTCTGTTACTAGTTTTATGTTCTATATTTCGGTGTTAGTTAAGTCCAATTCGGTTGTCACTTGTGAACAAAGTTCTTCACAGCTGCTACTAGTTTCTATATTTTATGTAAGCCACATTGAACCAAACATGTTTTGGATAATGAGGGATATAAATGAAATGTAAAGAAATGAAAATGAAAGATTTTAAATATTATAACACATAGGTCCCTGTTTACTAAGCAATGCTGTGGACACACAAACTTTTAGAACACACTGGTTTTCTAAGAATATTGAATGGATTTTTCACCAGTTAATTAACCTGATGTTCCATTTGAGCTATCAACTAGAATCCCCAATACCCAAGCTACTTTCTCAAACTTAAAATTATTTCTTATGGAGAGTAATAGCTATCTATTGGACCAAACTACAGAAAATGTTTTTTTTTAATTTAACAAGCTTATGTCAATAAACCCAATTTCTACCCAATTTAAGCAATTTCTCAGTCCTCCCAAGTTTTCATTATCATCAGCTACCATGGGGAACAAAATGCAGATGTTGTCTGCATAAATAAAATATTCAATTTTAGTTTGCTCCAATACTTTCCCTAAAGACTTCATTAAAATATTGAACAATATAAGGGAAAGTGTTGAGCCCTGTGGAATGCCACACTCTGTATCTCAAGAGTCAGGCAGAACTGAATCCATCTTCACTCTGTAAGAGCTCTGGGTTAAAAAGCTAAAACATAATTTAAAAATTAACCAAAAATTCCCATTTAACCAATAAGTTAAGATTTAAAAAAATGAGGACGAACAATTATTATATATTCCAGACATTTATCAAGACAATTTTATTTTTTTTCAATTTTGAATAACACGATAGCATGAAAAAGGAAATTAAGGGGCCCTTTTATTAAGCCGCGTAGGCGCCTATGTGTGCAGAACATGTACCAAATTGGAGTTACTGCCCAGTTACCGTGTGGCCCTTGCAGTAATTTCAATTTTGGCACATGTCCGCTATGCGCATCTGAAAAATATTTATTATTTTCTGGCTCACGTAATGGATGCGCGCCAAGTGGCATTTGACACACGTAGGTCATTACCGCCCAGATTCTTTACCGCTAGGTCAATGGCTGGCAGAAAGGTCTCAGATCAAAAATGGATGTGTGGCAATTTTGATTTTGCCGCACATCAATTTTTGTCAAAAAAGAGGCCTTTTGTTTTACAGGAACTCTAAAAAGTGGATTGGTGCACGCCCAAAACCCGCGCCTACACTACCGCAAGCCATTTTCAGCACACCTTTGTAAAAGGACCCCTATATGAAATGAAAATTTCTGGCCTGCCTGTTTCTACTAGCTAGTCCTCATTTTTGGTGACAATTGACATATGCAATATATAAGTATGAAACAATGCTACCTAAGAAATGCAGATGTGTTAATAAATTCTTGAAAATCTGAAAACTCATAGGGCCCTGATTACTAAGGTGTATATATATCATGCTAACCTAATAACTTCTACACAGTTCCTCATACTATTTTGCGGTTTGTTTATTTGATTGTACACTGTTACAATGAAACCAATAAAAATACTTTTGAGTTAAAAAAAATCAAAATATTGTCCCATAGTCAGAATTGGAACAACGAATTAATGAATTCAACCCTTAACTGTCACCCAATGTTGTCCAAGAGACAATGGAAAGCATTCAGTCATGTTTGTAGTGGTGGAATCAACATAACATGACATTTTACAAAGAACATCAATATGCTTCATTAAAGAGATACTGGATATGTTAGTGTAAGTGATTGGGTGCGGAAATTTCTTCAAGGCTGAGTTATATGTCAGATGCCATTTGCTTAAGAAGTTGAAGTGATCTACTACTGTGAGTATCTTCCCCAGAGAAGGTCAAAAGGGTCACAGGTAAGAACAAACATCATACAGCACTGCCCGGGATATAGATGAAGGAGATTTTTTTTTTTTCAGACAAATGCAGAGATTTAAGCTGTTCATAACATTCATGTTAATCACCCACAAAGATCTATGGCAGCACTCTGAACTTGAAGCTTGAAACTTAAAGCTTTCTATAGGAACCTATTTCATTCTTCTCTTCTAGCTTCAAAAATATTTGCATTAAAAGTTCAAAAAACATTTGTGTCTTTGAGGATAAGAAACATGAACTATTGATTAGCAATTGACAAATGCAATAGAAATTTTATATGGGTTGAGAAGAAGTTATTCATAATTTAACAGTGTGCCAAATATGAGTGATGGCAAACAGCAGGAGGTTTCAGCATAGTATTGATTACTTTCAAAAACTGAGAAAAGCACTGTGCTGAGGATTGGGAGAATAAAGAGGAAGGGGCATCGAGCAGAGAAAGCAGAAGCAAAGCCATTAAGGATGTTGTCCTACTAGACACTGCCAGACTGGGAAACTGGAGAGACAGTCAGGTGGTAAGCACTGCTCTCTACTTTTCAATCAATAATACCATGTCAAAACATAAAATGCATGCTTTTGCTCTTAAGGAAAATGTGTCTAAGATTTTTAAAAGCATTGATTCAGGATGGATCAATGAAAAATCTAGGCATATTTTCCTGTGCAAAAAGGGAGTAATAACACTTCATAGATAACAGCATAACAGATAAGGCTTCAGTGCTAGTAATAAATGTCCTATTTATGTTATCAGGTTTTGCTCATAAAGGTTACAAATAGTGGGTCAAAGAGTTTTGCAGTATTTTCAGAGTAAATTTATGAACAGAAATACAAAGTGTGTCATCTAGTTGAAATAAAGTGTGTCTATTTCATGCAGAACATCTGCTACACTACTTACAGCACAGTTCAAGGAGATACTGAGTATTGTTTGAATAAGATCCTGAAGGAATTTCCACATCTATCTTTGCATGGTTTTTTTTTTTTATCTTATAAAACGAAACATTGTTGGGAAAAATAGCATGTATGTGCTAGCTGATTTAAGCTGAGTAATTTCAAATTCTGAAATCATAACTTGGCGGCAATCTTGTGGGCCAGAATTTGAACAGACTTGTAACTGGGCATCCACCTTTATGAGCCCCTTGATCATATAGCAAACAATGGAGAGGGTCAAAGTACACAGCACAAACAGCCAAAAAAAAAAAATAATAAAACAGCACAAAGGGCTCTCAAGAGTGGACCAAATGTGCTTTATTTAATGACCTGACACAGCCCGTTTTTCAGCATCACTGCACCTGCTTCAGGGGTCAGTTAAGCAACAGAAGGATCATACATGACAGTAGTTTAAAACTTTTGGTCCGCTCTAAGAAATCTTCGCAATGGATTTGTTGGTGCTGGTAAGGTGTAGCATTCCACTCTTGAATCCATTGGGGAAATTTCTTTGAGTGGACCAAAAGTTTTTCTTTTGCTGCCCCTTGAAGACATAAATATATTGAGAACCAGCACTTAAATGCATAAGTGAACACTTACCTGTGAAAGTGCCAGCAGAGCTCTTAAGCAAAAGTCTGTAATGCAAGTGGACATGTGCATGGATGGCGTAAGAGTGGGGAACCTACTTAGGCACATAAATTACAGCATAATGTAAGTTACGCATGTTCTTGTCATATTTATACAATGGCAGTTTTGCCAAGTTTATGGCTGGTGTAACTACAAAACTGTAACTGTAAATCCCATCAATAATGGTTTAGTACAGCACAATCTTGACTTTCTGATGTAAATGGGACTGACCCGTTGTTGGATAAGTAAAAAGTTAGATAATACAGAAAACAATGCATAAACCCCTCAAAAAATGCTTAAACAAAGGCATAGAGTTCCCGATTTTCAAAAATTGTTCTAAAAATGGATTTAAAAAATATCTTTATTGACTCAGAGAAAAGGCAGGCAGACAAAATGTAGGAATAGTGTGATGACATCACCGGGAGTCTGCCAGATATGCTGGATGGTTGGATTAGCAAAGATTGGATAATCGAGACTACTGTATTCTGTAATGAAATCTGGGTGCCATTATAAAATATGCTTTCACCACATAGCACTGCGGGCACCTCGGAATATCCCCCTTAGTGACCACCACTAAGGATGAGATTCTATATATCATGCCTAAAAAATCAGCACCAAAATGAAATACTCCTAGGTGTATTCTATAAAGTACTCCTAAATGTAGTCGTATTTTATAGAATATGCCTAAATTTCCAAACAGCTTATAGAATACGCCGAGCAACCATCCATGCAACTAAATTTAGTTGTGGGCAGTTATTCCAAGTAAAACGTGGTGTAAATGCCTAAGCCTAAATTACGCCTGGACTGGGTGTATTCTATTACCACGTTCATTTTTCAGAAATGCCTATGATCTGCTCATTCCACGCCCATGGTCATGCTGTCCTTTCAACTATGCAACTTAGAATTTATGTGCATCATGTTATAGAATACACTTAGACATTTTATTTATTTATTTATTTATTTATTGTTCACTTATATCCCACATTTTCCCACTCATGCAGGCACAATGTGGCTTACAAACATTAAATAAAATACAGAATAGGAAAACTTAGAACAATATACAAGGAGTATGCAGGGGGAGAAGCATCTAACAGGGTGAACTAGCAGGGTAGGAGCCAGGGAGGGTGCACAAAGCAGCGGTATAAAGTGAGGAGTAGGTCTTGTCAAAGAAGTAGGTCTTCAACAACTTCTTGAAGAGGGCGTGGTCCGCTTGAGTTTTAAGCTGTTGCGGGAGAGAATTCCAGTGCTTAGGACTCCAATAGCGGAAAGACGAGGCGAAGATCCTCTTGTACTTGACACCCTTACAGTTTGGGAAGTGAAGGTGGAGGAAGGAACGAGCAGCAGGGTTGGCATTCCTGGGCGGGAGGTCGATCAAGGGGTGCATATACTCCGGGGCAAACCCATAGATAATTTTACGGGTCAAGGAGCAGAGTTTAAAGGCAATGCGCTCCTGAACAGGCAGCCAGTGTAATTTGAACCGTAAGGGTTCGGCATGTGCAAAGCGTTGCTCTCTCAGGATGTTTTCTGTGTGTAAATTCTAATTAATGCCAATTACTATCAATAATTGATTGTTAAGTGGCAATTATTGGTGCTGATTTGTGCTTGCAAATCCAGACTATAACTGGATATGTGCATGCAACTTAAGTCACACTATATAGGACCTGGGGGTAAATGTATAAGTCCCCATCCATTAATTTTTAATGGCAGTATCTGTATAGTGCTGGTGAAAATTCCTCTCATCTCCAGAATGAAGATAGATCAACTATATATAAACTAGCAATAGTCAGTCACTATGAGAGTAATTCTCTGTAAGTTGTCTAAAAGTAGACACCTAAAGTGTGCACACTAAGTGCAAATTCTATACTAACAATTACATGTGTAAATGCTATTCTAGAATACTTGCATAAGTCCATATTTGTAGCACATATGAAAGCACATATCAGCTGTAAATGATTACGCCTAAATGCAGCTGTTACATGCATAACTGACAGTATTCTTGTAGCTTAGCACATAAGTCCTCAAGATGCCTCTGCCCCTTCCTTGCCCCTCCTATATCCACACCCATCTCACAGTTATGCACTATAGAAATTATGTGTTAATTGTGCCAATTCACACCTAATTAAGTAATTTACCTACATGTGTAACTGCTACTATTCTGTAATGTATATAACACATAAATTTGCATGCAGTATTAAAGAATAAGGGGCTATCTGTATAGTATGTGGTTTAATTTAGGCACACACAAAAAAGCAATCCTAAATTAAACTACTTAACTATATAGACTGTAGCCGAATGTAACAGTTAGAATTCTCAAAAGGACAGCTAAAGTTAGGCAGCCTGATAGAATGTGCTAAGCATGAATTCTATAATGGTGATTATGCATATAGGGGCACTTTTACAGAGCAGCAGTAAGCCCAATGCGGGCTTACCGCTTGTTCTTCCAGGACTACCACTGGCCCAACGCGGCTGCTGGTGGTAGTCCCGCCCCGAGCATGCACCATTTCTGGGGGGAAAAACTAAAACCCCAGAAATGGCTTGTGCAGCGGTAACCCAGCGTTAATCAGTCATCACTGTGTACTGCCCGGTTACCGCTGAGTTAGTGCAGGAGCCCTTATCACCACCTCAATGGGTGATGGTAAGGGCTCCCCATCGCATGGCCATGCGGTAAGAGTTCTCTTACCGCATGGCCGTGTGCCTGGGGTCTTTTTACCCACTGTGGTAAAAAGGTCCCTGGCGTGCAGGAAAAATGAACCCTGCCACTAGCGCAGGGCCCTTTTACCTGCAGCTTGGTAAAAGGACCCCCTAGTTTGCTGTTATAGAATTACTAATGTTAGTCAGCATTTATGTGCTTAACTTTAGGGTTGTCCCAGGTTCTCCTGCAGTTGAATGCTGCCGCTTTTCAAAGATAAGTTCGTGCTAAAATGCACATCTGCTTTACTTAAACAACACTGGTATACTGGGCAGCTATGGCATATAATTAGATGTAAAATAACAAGAAAAGAAAACGGAAACTTAGAAAATAAGGGTGATCCTGTGAAGATTTGCACCACAACCATTTTTTCCTGTGAAGAAAGAATATGATTGTTCATATGGTGTGAGATGCAGTTAGATCTGATGATCCCCATACTAAACTAAACAAAAATAGGTTGGCATGGCAGTTATATGAAATTTGTGTGGAAAGTTCAAATGTTTGGGACATTTTGCTAATTTGTGTTGGATGTTAGTCCCCACATTTTTCACTTGGTGGGCTTTAATTAGAATAACTTTAGGGTTGAGCACTTATGCCAGCTCAATGGCTGGTGTAAGAGTTTATATGTAACTGAAAGTATTATATAACCTGTGCGTGCTGTTCCTTGGCACACCTCTAATGTGCTGATACCCCTCCCAGATCAATGCCCCTCTTGCAGTTGTGCACTATAGATTTTGCGGGCACTGTTTATAGAATACTGTCTAAGGGCAATTATGCTTGTAACTGCTAACTGGAGCCAATTTACACTTATCTTAGGCAGGTTGGTGCGTTTAAGAGCGCACCAACCTGCCTAAGATAAGTGCAGTGCACATTAATTAATATAGAGAATTTTGTGTAAGTCACTGTTTGAGTAGTATAGTTAGGATGGTGGAGGCTGAGTCAATGATTAAGACATGAACACGAAGAATTGATTCACTTGTTGAATGAAAGTATCTTATCGTGGATTACATATGAGACTCTTCCTCACCTTAGTCAAATAGCCCTCAGGGATAATATATTTGCATTTACACACTCTGTGTATATCTTTTGGCATTTTGTATCACGGGACAGAGCGACGGTCTACAATCATTTAACAGGTATCCTAGAAATAAGCAGTGGATTTTCCCCAAGTCCATATTAATAATGGCTTATGGACTTTTCTTTTAGGAAGCTATCCAAACCTTTTTAAACTCTGCTAAGCTAACTGTCTTTACCACATTCTCTGGCAACAAATTCCAGAGTTTAATTGCACATTGAGTGAAGAAATATTTTCTCCAATTTGTTTTAAATGTACTATTTTGTAGCTTCATTGTGTGCCCTCTAGTCCTAGTATTTTTGGAAAGAGTAAACAAGCGATTCACATCTACCCATTCCACTCCACTCATTATTTTATAGACTTCTATCATGTCGCAGAAGAGTCCCTAGTCACTTTAGCCTTTCCACATAGGTAAGTCATTCCATCCCCTTTATCATTTTCGTCGCCCTTCTCTGTACCTTTTCTAATTCCACTATATCTTTTTTGAGATGCGGTGAACAGAATTGCACACAGTATTCGAGAGTGGTCACAACATGGAGCGATACAAAGGAATTCTATTCTCAACACTACTTTTCAACTCCCGATATTCAGCAACACATAAGTGGGAAGTACCGCTGAATATAGCCTCTGACCTCCGCCAAATAAAGGGGCAGATCAAGGGCAATATGGGGGTGCAGCTGTTATGGAGGAGCCCAGGGTTATGTGGGTGCTGGTAATATTCAGTGTCAGGAACCGTATAGCTAAGTGACTAAAATTTAGGACAGCTCAAAAGCTATCCTAATTTGGCCGGCCTAGCTATGAAAGTCCTGGCACTGAATATCGGGCAGGGGCTGCACAATTTTGTTTAATTATTTTTTTAAAATCCCTCAAGCCCCCTCCCACCCACCCTACAATGACCCTCTTTCCTTTCCCTCCCCCATCCCACAGCATGCCTCCCCCCCCCCCCCCCCGCTCACCACGGACCACCAGGGCTATAAGTAGGCCCGGGGGAGTGCCTACCTTGACAGCTGGGGGGCCCTCTGGGATGGTTCATGCCTCAGGCTGGGTGGAAGGCAAAAAGGAAAGAGGGTAATTACTGGTGTGGAAGGGGGCTTGGGAGCTTTTAAAAATGTTTTTTTTTTTTTTAATAGTTATGCGGCTCCAGCCTGATATTCAGCCGGGTCTGCATAACTCTTATATAGCCCTGGCTGAATATTAGCCAGGCCTGCATAAATTCCAGCAGCCTGCCTGCCCCAAATTATCTCCAGATACTCAGCCCTGACATGTCCCAGCACTGAATATCAGGGGATAATTTAGTCGGAAACAAATATTGGGGGGCATATGTTTAATATTGTAGCATATAGCTTTTGTAGCATTTATTTTTCTTGTCATCTGCTTGGAGCATTTTCAATAATTTAGCAGATGGATTTCCAACCCAGTGCTGAAGACAAGCACAGCATACAATGGAGGCTGAGCATGCAAATATAGTACATGCCTAGCCATTATGGATATCATGAAAATCTGATTGGCTTAGTGTGTCCTGAGGACCAGTGTGAGAACCCTTAATCTAGCAGGATAAAAGTCAAACTATAAAAATTAAATAATTATATATTTGACTGTTTTTATGTCTCACCTTTTCCTTCTTTATTCTAAAGGATAATCTTCAGCTCCTTCAGTCTCTCTGTGAATGGCATACAGCTTAGGCAAGGCACCACTTTGATGTAGACCTAGTATTTTTGGAAAGAGTAAATTGTTAATGTCCATGTGGTCCCCAGAAATTAACACAGTACTTGAGGTGGAATTTGCTGTAACAGGTTGATGATCGTGGATATAGCCTAGTAGGAAGAGTTATCAAAAATCGTAAATGCTATTTCCTCCTTAGGACAAAATATCTGAATAAAAAAGAGATGACCCTGGTCTGATTTGTTCTAACTATCAGCTAAAATATGAAGAATAATTTTAAAATGTGGTTTTAGTTCTGTTGCTTTAATGGCGTTTACTATTCTTTTCCCTGACTCTTCAATCTCTCATTTAACCTGAACCTTGTCAATGAGACTGTTTCTGGCAATCCAGAGCTGCAGGTAATTTAATAAAGAATGTAAGCACAGTTGGGAAAATTAATTCCAAGGTCAGGCACACTGACAATGGAAAGTGGATGCAAGTAGCAGGCAACAGCAAAATTTCTTGGCATACTGATCACTTAAAAACAGGTCTTCCTAGATAATCTAATATGAAATGTAACAGATGTATTTGGGTGCCCTTTTCTGTTTAAAAAGTATTGTAGTAGATGCAAAAATCAAAGATTAGTCCAGGAATTAAGATATGAAAAGCATGTTAGATCACTAAACTTCAATTAGGAAAATTAGATTGTATAGCATTAGCTACCTGTAGCTGTATTGGTGGGCAGCATTAGCACTCAGCCCCTGGTATAATAAAATTAGAGAGTAACGCTTTAATTGAATTTCACTTAAAAGGATCATACTGACAAATGTGATTTTATCTGGCTGTAATATACACCTTTTCCTACGATCATTAAATCCAATGAAATGAAAGTCACAGAATCTTGACAGCTGTGAGCCGTGCTGTACTGAGAAGTGCCTAATCAATTTAGAACAGCCTCATTAGGGCTTTGCAGCTTAAGAATACTTACAAATCAAAACAAATTAAAGCCCCCTACAGATTATCAGCTAATCATATTGATACAATATGAATGTATTGAGTTTTAGCAATTCATTTCCTTGTAAAAACAAATCTCCTGAATAATTTAAATTGTTATTTGGTACTAAGCATGGAGTCATTATAATTTCAAAGCTTAAAAAAAACACTAGCAAAGATTCTGTATATACTAAAAGGCAAATTACAATCTTCCGTCCCTGTTCGCAACGCTTACTTTTTTCCTTTCAAGGCCCTGGCTTTCAATCACTCCCTCTATACCAGGAGCTCTCAACCCGGTACTTGGGACACACCTAGCCAGTCTGATTTTCAAGATACCTCAAATGAAAATGCATGACATACATATGCATGCCTCCATGGTATGCAAATCTATATCATGAATATTCATTGTAGATATCCTGAAAACCTAAATGGCAGGGTGTGTCCAGAGAACTGGGTTGAGAATCCCTGCTCTATACATCATACACACCAATCTACCTCTTCCTCCATCATTGTCTCCCCCCTCCCTCTGCCGCTATATAAAGAGCAGTTCTATGACTGGGCACCCATATTTACGAACGGCAGCAGGAGACTATTCTGCAAATGGCATAGTATGTAAAAAGAAACGGGCCATTCACATGGGTGAAGTATGGGATGGACATGGACAGGTTCCTTCTTGGTATCCGGTAAGGAGTCACCCGGACAGTTCCCACCCACCAATTCCCTCCCGGTCATTTCCCACCTTCCTTATCCTTTTTTTAACCTTTGTTTTCATTCTTGTATTGCATCTTTTTTTTGTTTTCCAAGTGAATTCCCATAATTCCTGGCTGGTGCATCGCATTTCAGACGCTTACAGAGAGGGTTGTTTGTGCAGCAGACAAATGCACCCAAAGGAAGTATAATAATGGCATAACTTTTCATAGGTAGTGTAGTATTTTGTTATAATTCATAATCTGTGTGTCATTTTGAGGGACTCATTAAAGGTACATCTAGCAAGTATTGTGCTCAACATTCAGAGTTTCAACCTATCTCTTTATTTACTTACATCCCACATTAACATGAATTAGGTAGAAACCTGGGAGCATTTAAAATCTTTTATTCCTGTGCCAACATTTTCTGTTTATTTATTTATTTATTTATTTATTTTTTTGGGGGGGGGGGGGGCAAACTGCATGTCTGGAAGGGGAAAGAGATGTGTAAAAGGTAATATTTGGGGGGTTGGAGAGGCACTGCCCCCCCAATGCTCTAGAAGGGGAAAGGGAAGTAGATTAATTGTCCTAGTGTGTGTGTGTGTGTGTGTGGGGGGGGGGGGGGGGGGTTAGTTATGGGTGAGGATAGTCGTACTGGTGTGATGGGAATTGGTTCAGTAGTAGTTATCATAGGTGGGAACTGTCTAGAAGGGAATTGGTGGGTGGGAACCACCGAGGTAGGAACTGGCCTAGAACCTTCTACTTATGCCCACAACCTAATCTGACAGTTACATATGTTACATATGTTGTGTTGTTTCCAAAAGTGGCCAATCCAGGTCACAAATACCTGGCAAGATCCCAAAAAAAGTACAAAACATTTTATGCTGCTTATCCCAGAAATATTTTCCCCAAGTCCAATTTAATAATGGTCTATGAACTTTTCCCGTAGGAAGCTGTCCAAACCTTTTAAAAACTCTGCTAAGCTAACCACCTTTACCACATTTTCTGGCAATGAATTCCAGAGTTGAATTACACGTTGAGTTAAGAAACTTTTTCTCCGATTCATTTTAAATTTACTACTTTATAGCTTCATTGCATGCCCCCTAGTTCTAGTATTTTTGGAAATCGTAAACAGACGCTTCACATCTACCCATTCCAATCCACTCATTATTTTATAGACCTCTATCATATCTCCCCTCAGCTGTCTTTTCTCCAAGCTGAAGAGACCCGGCTGCTTTAGCCTTTCCTCATAGGGAAGTCGTCCCATCCCTTTTATCATTTTCGTCACTCTTCTCTGCACTTTTTCTAATTCCACTATATCTTTTTTGAGATGCGGCGACCACAATTGAACACAATATTCGAGGTGCGATCGCATCATGGAGCGATACAAAGGCATTATAACATCCTCATTGTTGTTTTCCATTCCTTTCCTAATAATACCTAACATTCAATTTGCTTTCTTAGCCGCCGCAGCACACTGAGAAGAAGGTTTCAACGTATCATCAACTTTTAGTGGCCTCTAGAGCCTATGATAAAACAAAAGTACATGCAACCACGTCTCCCACAACATATGGGCAGTGCAGGGCAAAGTGGAAGTGGAGATATTGGCTCTTAAGACTGGAAAATAGAAGAGAGTATGTGTGTGTCCCTTTAAAAGCTGTGGGGAAGGGAGCATAGGGCAGAGAGTTAGGTAGCATTTCAGCAAGTTGGGATCCCCTGTTACATCCAAGAGGCTTAATGCTCTAATCACAGAAGAGAGGAAGGAGAAAAGTTAGTACCCTGTAAAGAGTATATATTTCCCTAGGCTGCAAGAAATGGAAGGAGGAGGGGGAGGAAAGAGTGAGTCCTGAGAAGCTCTAAGAGGAAACTCTGCAACGGAGATTCAGAGGAGAAAGGTAAAGTGTTGTTCTGAGCCAGAAGCCCTGAGAATGATGGTTCCATCTCCTGTTGGAATGAACCGTATTTTATTTTCTGCTTTGAGAGCAAATGCTCTGGTAGTTTGGCTGCACTTTTTCTTCAGTAATGGTCATAGGGAGGTTTGGTAAAAGGAAGTCATGTGGAAGTTTGGTAAAAGGAGGTTTGGTAAAAGGAAGTTATTTGCTTCTACCCTGAGTACTAAAGGTATATAAAAGGGGTAGAGAATAACACAGACAGAATAAATGGGCATGGTGTTTGAGAAAGGGCAGCCAAGTGTGTTGTTAGCTGCTAGTAAATGGAATGGTTGTGTGGATGTAAAACAAATGAATTAAAGGACAAAAGTGTCAGAAACTCATTGCTGGAGGATGTAGTAACAGTGGTTAATGTATGTGGGTTAGTAAGGGTTTGGACAAGTTCCTGGAAGAAAAGTCCATAGTCTGCTATTATTTATTTATTTATTTATTTGTTACTTATATCCCACATATTATATTATATTATATTATATTATATTATATTATATTATATCTGCTATTGAGACAGATATGGGGAAACCTCTGCTTACCCTGCGATTGGTAGCATGGAATATTGCTACTATTTGGGTTTCTGCCAGGTACTTGTGACCTGGATTGGCCACTGTTGGAAAAAGGATATTGGCCTAGATGTACCATTGGTCTGACCCATAAGAACATAAGCGCATCCATCAAGCCTAGCATCCTGTTTCCAATAGTGGCCAATCCAGGTCACAAGTATCTGGCAGAAACCCAAATAGTAGCTGGATAGATTTGGATGGGCTGTAATTGAACTTATCAAGGGCTTCGATAACAACTTCAAACGTTTTTGAACAAGGACAGTGCCAGGTAGACTTCTACAGCCTTTGCCCTAAAAATAGCATGGACAAATCAAGTTCAGGTATACATATGTTGTGTCACCTTGTATCACCTCATACCTCATGTAATGAGTTTATCTCTTTGGGCAGACTGGATGGACCGTACAGGTCTTTATCTGCTATCATCTACTATGTTACTATGTTTAAATTCTTTATTATCATCTGTAAATATTATTGGTTACATAATAGACTTCAAAAAATCAATTATGTGTGACAAGAGCAAACCTGTTATCAGAAGATTACTGATCCAATGTAACTCCCTACACCCAGCAACACAGCAAAACCAATGATCGTACTGGACAATATACAACCTTCCCTCCCTTTCGACCCTCATGGTGCCTGAAACACACCAACCTTATTTGACCACAATACAACCTTGTATTTGTTCTCTACCGGACTTGGCAGACGCCTTTACGGTACTATGTAAGCCACATTGAGCCTGTAAATAGGTGGGAAAATGTGGGGTACAAATGTAACAAATAAATAAATACATATGATAATAATTTGAAGATTTCCTTAGACTAGTCAATACTGCATGATTGCAATCAAATTCTTAATATAGCACCTGATACCAGATAATGTATTGTGACATAATGCTTACATATAAACAAGATGAGCTGGGCAATTCACCAGTATAAAGAAAACAGGTAAAATCAAATCGTATCTGTGGGAATTGTTCTTAATTTGTTTTGATGAAAACAGTGGTTAGACAAATTCTATATCAATGGGGCCAATAATAAACATGATTTGAATGGCCAGGAGTGGCTCCTGGCTGTTTTAATCACTTATGTGAGGCAATCCGGGGATATTCAGTGGCACTCAACCAGATAGTGATGCTGAATATCCCCTCTAACCGCCTGTGCTGACTAGTTTGTGGGCATTCTGGAATGGAGTTAGGGTGGAAATGAAACTTAGCCAGTTAATGGTGATTTTTCAGTCAGCTAACCAGCTAACAGGCTTATTTTTGAAAGGGATCACCAGCGATCATCCGACATAAATCGGGAGATGGCCGGCAATCTTCTGATCCCGGGCAAATCGGTATTATCGAAAGCCAATTTTGGCCGGCTTCAACTGCTGTTTCGTTGCAACGCTGGCCAACCTTCAAGGGGGCGAGTTGGGAGGGTAGCGAAGGCGGGACAGGAGCGGGACAGGGGCGTGGGTATGAGATGGCCAACTTTGCCTTATAATGGAAAAAAAAGAGGCCGGCTCGAACGAGAATTTCGCCAGCTGGACTTGGTCCATTTATGTTTAGGACCAAGTCTGGAAAAAGTGCCTCAATTGTCCAGATGACCACCAGAGGGAAGCAGGGATCACCTCCCCTTACTCCCCTAGTAGTCACCAACCCCCTCCCACACACAAAAAATAAATAAATAAATCTTTTTTTGCCAGTCTGTATGCTAGCCTGAAATGTCATACCCAGCTCCTTGACAGCAGTATGCAGGACCCTGGAGCAGTTTTCAGTGGGTGCAGTGCACTTCAGGCAGGTGGACCCAGGCCCATCCCCCCTACCTGTTACACTTGTGGTGGTTAGTGTAGAGCCCTCCAAAACCCCCCAAAACTCACTGTACCCACATGTAGGTGCCCCCTTCACCCCTTAGGGCTATGGTAATGGTATAGAGTTGTGGCGAGTGGGTTTTGGGGGACTAAGCACACAAGGTAAGGGTTCCATGCACCTGGAAGCTATTTTTGTTTTTATTTAAAATTTTTGTAAGTGCCTCCTAGGGTGCCCGGTTGGTGTCCTGGCATGTCAGGGGGGCCAGTGCAGTGGCGTAGGAAGGGGGGCGGGGGGCGGTCCGCCCGGGTGCACGCCACTGGGGGGTATCGGCTCCGTGTTGGTGCACTGCCCTCTCTGCCCTGGAACAGGTTACTTCCTGTTCCGGGACAGAGAAAGCAGTGAACCAGCGTGGAGCTGACACACCCCAGCAACATGCAGTCGGGGCGGATTGGCCCTCCCGCCTGTCCCTCGCCGCAGGTATGCGCTCCAGGGGGAGGGAAGGTATGCGCTCTGGGGGCGGTGCGCTCCAGCGGGAGGAGGGTGCGCCGTGCTGCACCCGGGGGGCGGGTGCGCAGCGGCGACCCACCCCGGGTGTCAGCTCCCCTCGCTACGGCTCTGGGCCAGTGCACTACAAATGCTGGCTCCTCCCATGACCAAAAGACTTCCATTTCACCATGTTTGAGATGGCCGGGTCCGGTTTCCATTATGGCTGAAAACCGAAGCCGGCCATCTCATATAAATCCGGCAATCTGCCAGCGATCCTGTTGTAAGCCCGGCAAGCGATTTGGCCGGCGCCAAGCATATTTAGAAAATACACTTGGCTCCGCCCACTTACGGCGCCGGCCCCAAAGATGGCCGGCCATCGATTTGGACGGCGCCGTTCGATTATGCCCCTCTGAGTAACTGCATATAATAAAGGACCTGAAAACAACTGTCTTAGCTTTATGCAAAGAGTTAACTAGGCACCAGTCTGAATATTGACCTGTGCCTGGCTAACTTCCAGGTCAGAGAACATACCTGGACATTCAATGCTGGGAGCTTCAGATGACCTGGCTTTGAATATCCAGAGTTAGTTCAGCCCACAGCTGGAAGGAGCTTACCAGCCCTTTACCACCACGAGCTGAATATTGGGCCACTAGTATTGATTCCAGTCACATTTTCTCCACTTCCCCGTAGTTTCTTTGGCTTTGCTTTATAAAATGCATTGTGCATGGATAGGTCAATACAACTTAACCTGGCAGGAGAGGCCTATCAGTTAAAGTTACTCTCAGAGGGGCTACGTATAACTAGAGACTACCTCTACTTCAGGAAACAAGTGAAAGCCTGGCTCTTCTCCCAAGCCTTTAATACATAGGGTGACTGTATATACACTCATTCTGCACTTGGACTAGCTTGCTACACAGACTGTAACTTAGATCTTCCTTATCTCTTGCTTAACTATACAAAGAATGTACCTTGAGTTTAGCTAACCATCAAATTATCCCAACTGACTCTGTACCACACATCTTGTTCCCATCAAATATCTGCTCTTGGTTCCTCAGCTATATGGAAAAGCCATATTGTAGAAAATCTTTAGCATCATATCTATGTTAGTTGAATATTCTAATGCCTGCTTATTAGGTGTATCATTAGTACTATGCTAACATTGTATTATATCTCTGGTATTTGAATTCCAGTGCTGTTAAATGTGTACATTTTTGATACTGTTTCATGGTAGTTATATTATTAGGTTTCAATGTACTATTTTTAAATTTACCTCATTTATTGTGTTTATGTTATTTTACTATTGTTATTCCAACAAAATTGTACACCACCTTGGGTGAATCTTTTCATAAAGGTGGTTAATAAATCTCAATAAATAAATAAAGTGTGCTGAGTGGGTCACAAGCAGATATTCAGTGGCATGGCACTTGGCAGTTAATGCTGGGGTGATCAAACAGTTACGTGTGCACCAGTGATACATAGATAACTGGGCAAACTAGAGTGCATAAATATCAATCCTACTTTTGCCTGGTTAGCCATGCAGCTACGGCATTGAATATTGGGCATTCCTGGATAGCTTCTGGGTTTTACCAAAGACCCAGATAGGGTATGGCCTTGAATATCTGGTTTTAATTCAGTCAGCGGCCATCAGCCTTTCAAACAACACTGACTGCTTCTGGTTAAATACTGATCCTACAGTGTTTTTCTCCTCTTTCATGCGATTATGCTTAATTTCTAAAAGCTATACTTGGTAGACAGGTGAATTGCTATGAGGATGGGAGGGAGGTGACAAATACTCCACCCCCCCAAAAAAATAGGGCCAGAATGAGTCAGACGAAAGAGGAAGCAACAGCATCATCAGAATTTGTCCACATGATCTGAAAGAGATGAGAATATCGGCTCCCACAGGCAAAATAAAAAAGAAGTAGCAGAAACTCAGAATTGGTCCATATGGATAGAGAGAAGGCATAGGGGTTTGGCTAGGCTCAAGCATATAAGGCCATGCCCTAGCTATAGAGTTCCTGAGTTCCACACTCTCCCTACTCTGCATCTTACTATATCCCTTCTATTGGCCCAACTTGGACTGCCAGGACCGGTACTTCTTCTCAGAGCTGGTGTAGTAGATATTCAGCTGGCAGCTGTGAACATTTTTGTTAACTGCCACCATCATTATTCCCAGATATTCAATGTTGGGCCATATCCAGGCACTGACACTGAAAACCCAGGTTTGTACGGCTGGCTATCCCTTATGTTGCTTATTGCAATATTCAGCACTTAACCACATAAACAACACTGCATAAAGATAGGACTGACTTTTTATGCGGTCCAATTTACCACTAATCTTTGGCAGTTAATCTCATAAGTGCTGACTCCACCCCAATGTAGCCAGCTTTGAGTTTATTAGCCTGTGGTGATATTCAGCAGCACTAACTGGTTAAATGTAGCTGAATATCAGTGGAGAGCCCCAAACAAGTGATTTAACCAGTCAGGAGCCATTTCTGTCTGGTTAAATCATGTTGAATATCAACCCCCATCTGTTTGAAGCACTTACTGCTTTGTATCTCTGAAAGTCATGGGCTGAAATGAAAAACAAACAAACAAACCTGGCCCTGGCAACATGGAGAACAGCCACTTGGTAAGAGGGATGAAATGGCACAGAGTCAGGAGTAGTAAACAGAGGCAAAGTGGCAGAAGTGACTCCTAGATTCACTACACACTATACACTTGTATGCACCATTTTACATTTAGGGTTAGATTCCATAAATGGTGCCTAAAAAATTGGCACTGAAAAATACTGTGCTTAGCGTTATTCTATAAACCTTGCCTAAAGATAGGCGCAATTTACAGAATATGCATAGCGCCTGTTCCCATTACTAAAATTTAGGTTTGACCATCTACACCAATTAAAACCTGTCAGTTATGGCCATGAGGGGGGACTTTTATTAATTGGTTTATGGTATTATTTTGTAATTTTGTTGCTTAATTTGAAGAAAATTTTAAAAACAGTGGAATTCTGAAATAGATGTGCTAATGTGGCATGGATGTTGCTTTCATACAAAAACATGTACAAAATGTACTTTTGCCATGAAAATGAATAGGAATTTTTACTTTCAAACTGGAGACCACAGCTGCACAGAGGAGTGGCCTAGTGGTTAGGGTGGTGGACTTTGGTCCGGAGGAACTGAGTTCAATTCCCACTTCAGGCACAGGCAGCTCCTTGTGACTCTAGGCAAGTCACCTAACCCTCCATTGCCCCATGTAAGCCACATTGAGCCTTGCCATGAGTGGGAAAGTGCAGGGTACAAATGTAACAAAAAAAAAATGTTTGCATTTTAAAGTTTTGGAATGTTCTTAGGTTCATGCACTCTGGAAACGGCTGGGGTAGCAGTTGCTCGGAAGAGCAGTGGATCTGAGTGTGTAGAAATGTGCAGGTGGGTGCACTGTGTGAGAAAAGGGAATTTTCTTTTAGGAGTGCAGTGCTGTGTTATTTACTGTAATTTAGCTTTATATTTCCTGCATATGTTTTAAATCAGGTGTATGAGGTTAGTGAATTTGAACCCCTCTCACTGAACAGGGACAAGCTCATAATGGCCAGGAGGGTGGGGTTACATTCGGATGTTATTTAAAATTGTGAACTCTTTTAAAGATCCAAGTGATTTATTACAGACTGTATTTCAAAGAAAAGATTCAGAATATTCATCTGAATTTACAATCAAATGTTTGTACTCAAGTTCGTGATGAGGTTACTAATAAGGTTGAGCTATTTCCTGCAAATAGAGTCTGGTTTAATTTTGATTTGTGCTCTATTGAAGAGATAACTAGACTATTCAATAAGTACAGCTCCTTTGCCTGTTCCTTAGAAGTTTGTCCATCTTATTTAATGAGATCGGCTCCTCCATTTTTTCTTCAATTGTTAAGAGATTGGATTAGCCTTCGTTTTTTGACAGGGCCAGTTTCCATCCGAGGGTGAGCTGTTTACATTAACACCAATTCCAAAAATGTTCAAATTAGTTTATCTGATGTTACAAATTATAGGATGTGACCTCAATTCCATTGTTTATTAAATTTATGGAAGGCTTAGTGACAGCACAGCTTCAAACTTATTTGGATTCATTTGACAACTTTCACCCTACACAATCAGGATTCTGTAGAAATTATAGCACAAAGATGGTCTTGGATGTTTTATTTGTGGAGGGGAGATTGCTGCTGCTGAGCAGTGGGCTCAAAGCAATTCTGCTTCAGTTTGATCTGTCCTTTGTGTTTGATATGGTAGATCATGACCTTTTGTTGATTTTGAGTGAGATTTGGCTCTCAGGAAGGGTTGTAGACTAGTTACTTGAATTTTTAACATTAAGATTATATAAGGTAAAGTTCCAAGAAGTATTTTCGAACCAGTGGAGTCCTGGTTGTGGGATGCTTCAAGGGTCACCTCTTTCACCCATTTTGTTTAATTTACTGATGTGTTCTCTGGATTAATTAATGCAGGTTATAAAACCTCTATTTACGCAGATGATATCATGGTGTTTCTTCCTGTATTCCATTTGAATTGTAAACTGTCGAAGTCTTCTGGAAAATTGGATCTGAGATCACTCTTTAAAACCGAGCAGAGGAAAAGCTAAATTTTTGCTATTGGGTCAACCAAGTGATATATGGAATGATAAGATATTAAAACTTAGTATTTTGAATTTTAACTTTGAGTCTAGTCTGAGGTTATTGGGTGTGATGATAACTAGTAATCTTACATTTGATGTACAGATAAAAATTGTGGTAAATAGAACTTTTTTAATACTAAGAAAATCTAAGAGAATCGGGCAATGTTTTGCACTTCCAGCTTTTAGATTAGCTGTGCAGTTTCATTTTATCACAGATAGATTATTGCAATATTGTGTATCTGGGTTGCCCCAGGTCTCTACTGAAAAAGCTCCAAATCATTCAAAATGCAGCAGACAGACCTTTTTTTTTCTTTTGCTACTAAACAGGAAAGAGTAATCCCACTGTTGGTTAGGCTACACTGGTTGCTGGTGGAAACCTGAATTTAGTTCAAATTATGCACATAAGTTTTTAATATAATTCATCGCTTTGCCCCACGATATATGGTAAAGTTGATAGGCCCCCTCAAACAGAACAAAATCTATGATGCTTAGACATTTATTTAGATTTTGCTCACACCTTTTTCAGTAGTAGCTCAAGGTGAGTTATATTCAAGTACTCTAGATATTTCTCTTTTCCAGGAGGATTCACAATCTAAGTTTGCACCTGAGGCAATGGAGGGTTAAGTGACTTGTCCAAGATCATAAGGCACAGCAGTGGGATTTGAACCCACCACCTCTAGATTGCAAGACAGGTGCTTTAACCAATAGGCCATTCCATCACATCTGCTCCTAGTTTGTCAATCTGAAAGTCAGACAGACCGACACCGCATCACCGTGCTATTTCTCAACCTGTCTATGCTGTCCTTTCCAGATCCTAGAGGTCTTCATTCAAATAAAACTTTTACAGCCAGATTTGATTACCAAATGACAAAAATCTAGAATTCCATTCCATATCAGATTAGAATTCTTCATGGTTATTTATTTGTTTGAAAAGCTCCAAAGACATACCAGTTTGATAAATTGTTGGAATGTTAGTATGAATGAACTTTGTAATTCCCACTAATTGCCTGGTTCTTGTTTCTGTGATCCGTGTAAAACGTATGAATGTATGAGGAACAAAAGAAAATATGTATTTGTATTACTATGTGCCCATAGTAACATAAATAACCCTGCGTTACAGGAATACATTTTGCATTATAACCCTTTAACACATGTTAAGGAGCAAATAATATACATTATTGCCATCATGCAGCTTGATAAATACACCCCTAAAAACCCAGATCAATTAAGTAGAATCATTTCATCTTTCCCAGGACATTGTCCTAAGAGAAAGCAAGATTGCCAGCAGACAGTAAGAGAGTCTAGGATAAGCCTTTACAATATCTTTAGGAATTAAGAGTAAGGGACTCGAAATACCTAAGTTTTATTAAATACAATTTAAACCACTTCTTAGTTATAGATCTCTCTCTTTCATTATTTAGGTATAAATGAAAAACAGTATGAACTGTATAGAATGTCAACTTGAAATGATTTTTAAAATGATATCTAATTTAATATTTCTGTAATCACAATTCAGTTGTGTACCTTCATAGGCACCAATGCACTGATAAATATAGTGCCTTTCATTCCCATCTGACGTCTCTGCTTTTCTGGGTATAGCCCACAAATCAAGGATAGTTTTCCAAATACAGAATAATTAAGAAATGTGTTAATATGCATAGCTACATATATTGTGCCCTCCTTCTTCAATTTTTCAACCAGAAGGATTTGCCAAGGGATTTGAAAACTTTGCTTATCATTCTGGCAAGAAGAATCCAATACTGCCTTTCCCCCTCAGGTTGGGAGCTAGTGAATTAGTCCACCTGGGTTCCTTCTTAATTAGGACCCAACTATATTGCTCTTGACCTTTTCAAAGCCTCAGGAGCTGGACTGTTTTAATTCAACAGGATTTATGAAATAATATAGTCTATATAACTCCATCAGGCAATATCCTACACAATTTTCATAAACCAGGCAAAATATGAGTAACATAAGAGGTATCTTAACATTATTCAGCAGTACCATATTTAAATTATCTATAAGGAACTCTCAGAGTACTTCATTAAATATGAATCTTTGTGAACAGAATTCCACAATAAAATTAATGTGAGTTTTAGAATTTATGTAATTTGAGCCCCACAAAGTAGCTTAAATGAAAAGAAAAAACACAGGGAAGACAATTTTCAGATGTCATTTAGATGGTCATTTACATTTTATTCCTATGGGCCCTACAGCGTTAACCATTAGTAGATGACCCACTTACTTGCGAAAGTTCCTGATCTACTTTACTAATAGGACTGTCTGGGGTTCCACAAAAATATATATTTTTCACGGCATAAGGAGGAGGCACACTTAGGGGAGTATTTAGGTCAGTGGGAGGGAAATAATGTATGTAGATTGCAATGGAAAATCTTTAAATATTATTTTCACCAGAAAAAGATAGTACAAATGTCTATGGATGCTTTGTACCTGTGGCAATTTTCAACGCAAAAACACATGCAGACTTTAATTTTGGAAACTGGAAGAAAAAAATGAAAAACACCCATGGATTTTGAAGCAATGTAGGCTGTTTGGGAAAATATTTTCAAAAGTGCTACCTGTGGATAAGCACAGTGGGCCTGGTATTAAGCTGGCAAGGTGTTTCCTGTGGAGCGATCTTAGCCCTTTGCCGGTGTGAGCACCATTTAGTCAAGCAGTCACGTATAACATTTAAAATGTTCGGGTGGTTCACCCTGAAGAAGGGAAGCGAAATGCGGTCCAGCATTTAAGAGAGAAAAATGTAATGCAGTCCAGCATTTCGTTATGACGGTTTTACAGCATACTACAGCAGTGGACATTATTGAGTGCTATGAACTGTCTGCCTCATCAATGTGATGAAGCAGGATTTTTTTCATGTATAATGGTTTTATATTTACATTTCTAAAGACATTTTAGATAACTAGTACATAGGGTGAGTGGTGGTTGAAAGGTGATGAATGAGTGGTTTAATGTTTAAAGTTAATAGCTGGTATAAGGCATAAGTATTTATAATAAAGAGACATTTGCATATATAAGTTGGAGTTTAGTGTGGTGTAATTAAGCTGACAAGGCCAAATGCCAGCACTGGTGCATAACTTTATTCATATATTCAGCAACTCTATCCTTTTAATCAGTGCCACAGAATATACATCTAACTAGCAACTGCACCAGCTCTTATCCATTGAAAGTCCAGTTATTTAGCAGGACTAACTTTAAGCATATAGGATGGAATTCTATATATGGTGCTGAAAAATTGGCGCAAATTTATAAATAGAGCTACGAGTTCTTTTAGGCATGAGGATTTATTTCAACTGAAGCCTGGTGTAAATCCCTACACCTAATTGTGTTTATTCTGTAACAGTGTGCACAAGTTCTTGGAGTGCCCATGCCCCACCAATGCCCCTCCCTGTTTTTCAGATATATACATTAAAATTTACACATGCATCTTTATAAAATATACCCAACAAGATACATGTGTAAATTCTAATTGTTAGAATTTGCACATGTATCTTGCTGGGTATATTTTATAAAGATGCATGTGTAAATTCTTTTTTTTGGAAAATATCTTTATTGAATCACAGAGCAAAGGGTAGTTTAACAAACATAAACACGAACAAGTCAAATCATTCCCATTCCATCATACCCCACCACAATGTGCCTTTTATAGTAATCTATCCAAACAACCCCGTACCCCTTGTCATTTCCCATTTTTCTCCCCCCCCCCCATCTCCCACCCCTGGAGAAACTAAACCGTCCTCACCCCCCCCACCCCCACCTACTGTCCCCTTCCTGTATCATCACACGTGTAAATTATAATGTATATTTCTGTTGTCAATTAGCACCCAATTATCAGCGCTAATTGGTTCATTATTCAATTAAATTGTGTGCAGAATTAGAACACAAACAATTTTAAGCACTATATATAGAATCCGAGGGACAATTTGTCCATTTAGCAGCCGAATAGAAGGACTGAAAATTGACGTATAAGCAGATTATGCATTCATTATCTGCTGTCAAAGGCATAACTCATATATCAGCTTCATTACTTATCTTTGTCATATAGGGGTCCTTTTACAAAGATGCATTAAAAAGTGTCTTGCAGTACTTTTAGCGCATGATTTTCCCACGCGATCAGGCCACTTCTTAGTATGTCAGCATAAATACTGAAATTCTATTTATGGCATTAATGGTCAGGTGCTAAGTTTCAAACTAACACCTAACCATTTATGGCATGAGTCCTTACCACCTCTTATTTACTTGGCGATAAGGGCTCATGTGCTAACCTCATGGTAGTTGGGCAGCACACATAAATGTGGCCGCATTGCTGATTACCGTCAGGAGCTCCCCCCACAGTAGAAAATAAAAAAAATATTTTCTACCACAAGAAACTGAACGCACCAACCTCAGAACTACTGTAGCTGGGCTCCTGCGTTACACTGGTGGTAGGATCGATTTGGCATGTGTTACCTGTGTGGTAGCCCTACCATACCTTTTGTAAAAGGACCCAATAGTGCATAGTATATTTTTAATGATATGCATGAATCTGTACCTTAAATAATCCTATATAATAAAAAGCACCTCCAATGTTCTGAAGCTGACTGCGTGGACATAAGCCTTGAGGCATTAATGCATCTGTATCCATCTCCTGAAATGATGACGTCTCCCACTTCTGGGTGTGTCAGCAGCAACTGCGCCCAATCACAACATAGCAGTGCGAGCCAACTCCGTCACGTACCTGTGCTGACGGGGGACCCGAACCCCTGACAGCCGAAGTCCTCTTCTCGGCTGCCGCAGCGTTGCTTGCTGAATGGTCTGATCAAGTTTCTGTGCGTGCGTCTGATGTCAGACGCACGCACAGCAACTTGATCAGATCATTCAGCAAGCAACGCCGTGGCAGCCGAGAAGAGGACTTTGGCTGTCAGGGGTTCGTGTCCCCCTTCAGCATAGGTACGTGACGGAGGGAGGGGGGATTCTGTAACTCGTTGGGAGGGGCGTGAGGGGGCCTTGAACTGGAAGGGAGGGAGGGGGGTCTGGAACTCTGAAGGAAGGAAGGGAGGGAGGGAGGCAGACGTCGGTCTCGGAGGGGACAGAGCGAGACAGCGAGGGAGGGTGGGGGATTACCTTGCTAGCACCGGTTTCATTGCCTACCATAATGGGCCTTTTTTACTAGTCATCTATAAAGGTCACTGTGTACCTGTTTTTTATAGGTGTGGAAAGATTTATTGGACCACACAGATCACTGTTTATGAGGTCAAGTGATTTTATAGTTCTAGTCTGGCACACCTTAAAACATGCTATCCTTGTGGTTTAGGTCTGATGCACTTGTCACACCTCATAGCTACTTGATACACTGATACTACTAAGTCTTTTGTTAACTGCTGTCTTTCTAGCTTCGTTATACTTTCCATATATCTATGGTGCAAACATTGAGGCCCAAAGCCTGGTCTGACAATTTGACAACTCTGACAAAAGTCAGAATGGTCAACCCACATGTCGGCCGAATGGACTGCAAACATGGGTAAAATGTCATTTAGGGTCCTTTTTAATAAACGGAAGTAATTTTTTTTTCAGTTACTGTGGCTTAATGTGGAACTTTACTGTGTGGTAGCTGAAAATGTAATGCAACAACTACTGGGGCAGTGGTTCCCAATCCTGGTCCTTGAGGCACCACAGCCAGTCAGATTTTCAGGATATCCACAATGAATATACTTGAGAGAGATCTGCATACAGTGGAGGCAGTGCAGGCAAATCTCTCTCATGAAGGTGCCACCTTCATGAGAGAGTGCCACCAGGACCAGGTTTGGGAATCACTGTACTGGGGGCATTCATAGCATTTGCTTGGTGTTAGTGCGAAGTACTTAGGGATGAATTCTCTATATGGCAACAAAAAAATCAGGGCCGAAAAAAACATGCTTAGCGCTATTCTATAAATCTTGCCTAAAGTTAGGCATGTTTTATAAAATTTGCGTAGCACTTATTTTTGTGACTAAAATGTTTTACGACAACTAAAACCTGGTGTAAATAACTGTGTCTAACTTAGACACGGATTAAGCTTATTCTATAACAGTGTGTGTAAGTTTTAGGAACGCTCATGACCCTCCCATGGCCACACCCCCTTTTGAGATCAGTGCATTAAAATTTACTTGCACTGCTTTACCGATATGCTTAGAAAACTACACTTGTAAATTCTAATTAGTGCCGATAATTGCTTGTTAGTGACCAATTGGTGCCGATTGGCTTGTTAACCAACTAGGTTGCACATGCAATTTGGCTGCACTGACACATTTACAAGTGCAACATATATAGACTCTGGGGATTAGTGACTCCCAAAAAAGGGTGCTCAGAGACATTTGCATCCTAAACAATACACAATACAAAATCACTAAGCTGCACTGTAAGGGGCCCTTTTATTAAGCTGCAGCAAAAAGTGCCCTGCGGCAGTGCAATCGCATCTTTGGGCGCGTGCTGGGACGGTTTTTACCTTGTCCTGGAAAAAGGGCCTTTTTTTAAGGGATTGGAAAATGGACGTACAGCAAAATAAAAAAAACAGCGTGTTCACTTTCAGCCTGACACCTTATCGCCACCCATTGACTTAGCGGTAAGGTCTCACGCGCTACCTGGATGGTAGGCATGTAGTGCGCGCCCACTGCTGTTTACTGCCGGGTAAATGCCACATGGTAGAATGTAGAAAATATTTTGTACCGTATGTTTTTGGCGCATGCCAAATTCAGAATTAGCCAGGCGGTAATGCCGATTTGGCATATGCTGGACACACATAGGCCCTTACATACCTTTGTAAAAGGGCCCCTAGGTGCGCTAACTTTTTAATGCATGCTAAAAATTAGCACACGCTAATGATAGTGACACCCATTATATTGCTATGGGTCTCTAGCGTTAGCGCATGCTAATTTTAGTGTGCTAAAAAGTTTGTGTGGCTTTGTAAACAGGGCCTTAAATTAGACCAAACATATCTCCCAGTCCCAAAACATACATTTTCAAACATATCTCTCACTCACCAAGGAATGAATTAGTCAAGATAATGGACATTAAGGGCAAGATTTTATATATCACACCTAAAAAATCGAAGTCAAAATGGAAAAGGACTAAGCGTATTCTTAACACTCTTTAGTAAAAGGGCCCCTGAATTTGGAAAAAAGCAACAAGGAGCATTAGAAAGAAAAATACAAGTGGAGAAAATGGAGGTATAAGTAAAAACATAAAAACTGTTAGATCTAGCTACAACATTTCTAAATCCATTGCTGCCAAAGGAAAACTATTTATTGATAGTGAATTTGTTAAAAGTTTATACTATAGATAGTTGAGGAAGTGTGTCCTGATAAACGTGCAGAAGCAAATTCAAGTTTACTGTATCTAGAAGCAAAGTCATAATGTAGGCATTTGCATGCCTTTCACACATCCATACACTTCAATAAAATATTTAAATGTTTAGGCATATGGCAAAACTTAGGCTGCAGCATTATTAATCCATTAAATTTCTTACATTCCATTAACTATGCTATCCTCCACCTTCTCCACATATATGTCAATGTTATCCATTTCCCCAGATTAGTCAGTCACGACCTAACCTTGACAAATATTTCTTTATGTTGTTCAAGCATGACTTGCAGTATCGTCAGATCATGCAAACCCCCACTCTCCCCAAGGCCCATGGTAGTGTCACACATAAACCTCCCTCCCCAAAACTGCATCCATGTCATTCATCTTACAAATTTCAAGATGTCATTTAGGATGGCAACTCTTCCGCTGTGACACACTCTCCCCCATCCCAAACCCCAACATACTAAACATTAAATCTCAAACCCTCTTAAACAAACTTTCCAACACCTACCTTAAACATCAGGGGGGTGGAAGGGTTGATGCCCCACTGCTTCTGTGCTTCAACCTGCCAAAATTTAACATTCTTAACCTCTGTTCCATGCTACTTGATTGGAGCACAGCACACCTCTACCACCTGCATCAATCAAGTTCCCATTAGTTTTTCCTCCACATTGAAGAATAATAGTAGTGCAAGAAACATTAACTTCTACCTACCCCTTTGCCCCCACCTCCTCTCCTATTATTATTAACTCCTCCAACCCTCACCCATTTTCTTTTGTCTCAATGTGTGATTTTAGGCAGCTTAGCCATGTTAAGCCACCCCAATTTAAAGCATTTGGGTATTTTCATTATATAGTCTTATTATTTTTTCATTATCACTAGATGAGAGCAATGTTGTCTGCAGCTCAGCGTTACTGGTTATTTTTGTTTACAGGGACAAGTTAATATTTTGAGATAACTGAAAAATGAGCAACACTTAAAAGCTTAAACAAAATAAAATGAAAAAAAAAAAAAAAAAGAACTGTAGGCAAAGATATTTTCCTAAAGTGTCTGAAACAATTCAGCACTGAGACTTGAAGAAACAGCTGAGAACCATAGCCAGACATGGTGAAAAGAATATGACTGATACAAAGGCAGGACTTATTCAATGTATTAACAAAGAAAGTGAAAATCAAAGAATAAAAAAATCAATACAGCTCTACTGCATTATTCATCAACTGTCACTGTGTGGGAAAATACTGTTCTTTGACTTTATCAAGAATGCTGTTCTTTCTGCTGCGGACTACATTTAAAGATATGAACTGAATCATTGCTTATTCCAACATTATTTTGCAGAAGTTGAAGCCATATTTGGAGATCCTGTATAATAGTGAAATAAACTGCTATGGAAAAGTTGTGGCTTTTTTTCTGTCTGTCAAGAAATAAAACACCCAATATTTAAAATGCTTTAGCTAGGCAGAAGAGGGTCTTGCCCAGTTAAATTGCACTGACTGGGTAATCCCTGGGTTTTCAGTAGCAAGTAACTGGATAGTGGCATTGAAAATCTAGAGAGATCACTGTGGCACTACTACTACTACTACTTATAATTTCTATAGCGCTACTAGATGTACGCAGTGCTATATACTTTAATATGTAAGAGAGAGTCCCTGCTTGACAGAGCTTACAATCTAATCAGGACAGACAAACAGGACAAATAAAGGATAATGGAATTACTTATATTGGAAATGATAAAATAGACATGAGTACTGAACAAGTGAATAGGGGTTAGTTAAAAGCAGCCTCAAAAAGGTGGGCTTTTAGCCAAGATTTGAAGACGGCCAGAGATGAGGCTTGATGTAGTGACTCAGGAAGTCTATTCCAGGTGTACTGTACAGTAAGATAAAAGGAACAGAATCTGGAGTTGACAGTAGAGAAGAAGGCTACAGAGAAGAGAGATTTACTCTGAGTGGAGTTCCCAGGGAGGAGTATAGGGAGAGATAAGAGTGGAGAGGTACAGAGGAGATGCAAAGTGAATGCACTTGTAAGTCAATAAGAGGAGTTTGAATTGTATGTGGAAACAGGGAGTCAATGAAGTGACTTGAGGACAGGGCTAATATGAGCATAGCAACACTAGCAGAATATAAGTTGTGCAGCAGAAGTTTGAACAGATTGAAGGGGATAGAGATGGCTTAGTGGGAGACCTGTGAGAAGCAGGTTGCAGTAGTCCAATGAGAGGTGATAAGAGTGTGGATAAGGTTTTTGGTAGTGTGCTCAGAAATTAAGGGATGAATTTTGGTGATATTATAGAGAAAGAAACAACAGGTTTTAACAGTCTGTTGGATATGTACAAAGAAAGAGAGAGAGATTAGTCAAAGATGACCCAGAGGTTATGAGTTGATGAGACAGGGAGGATGAGAATGTTATCTACAGAGACATGCAGAGAATGGGGGAAGAGGAGAGGTGGGTTTAGGGGGAAAGATATGAAGCTATATAGAAGTATCAGAGTCATGCCTTAATCCTTCCAGTAGTCATCTGGTCATTTAAGATCAACTTTTTTGACTTAGTCATGATTGAAACAGGTCGAGACTAAAACATTTAACTTTTAGCCCTGGATGATGTTGCTTTGTTCCATTATGGCAGAAAAACATCCACGTTTTAGAAATGCTCAAAAGATTCAAACCTTTCCAAATTTTAATCCCTTTTAGTGGCTACAAAGGGTGTAGACAATCCAGCTTATAATCGAAAGTGATCGCCGGCCATTTCCCGACATAAATCGGGAGATGACCGGCGATCTCAGAAAAGCGGCGAAATCGGTATAATTGAAAGCTGCTTTTTTGACAGCATCACCGCTTTCCCATCGCCTCGCCGGTGAAAGTTCAAAGGGGCGTATTGCCAGCTAAGCAAAGGCAGGACATGGGTGGGCGTGGCTACCAGATGTCCGGCTTTCGCCGATAATGGAAAAAAAACCCGGCGATAAGCAGTATTTCACCTGGTTTACTTGGTCCTTTTATTTTCACGACCAAGCCTCAAAAAGGTGCCCCAACTGACCAGATGTCCACTGGAGGGAATGGGGGATGACCTCCCCATACTCCCCCAGTGGTCACCAACCCCCTCCCACATTAAAAAAAAATTAAATTAAAAACCTTTTTTGCCAGCCTGTATGCCAGCCTCAAATGCTGTACCCACCTCCATGACAGCAGAATGTGTTCTATCCTCCGACAGCCTTTCCTTGGTTGTGAGTGTGACACCTTTTCTGTTAGGTGCACTGCAGAGTCACATCAGCAATGCATTGTGGTGGGTGTAGGGTACTGGGCTGTACTCCCATGCTGCTTTTCCCCCTGCTAACTGGGTCAGAGTGTGCCCTGTTTTACTTCCGTTAGTCCATGAGGTAGTGGCCATTTTTGTAAGCCAGTTTTAGATCCCTTTCATGTGTTAGCCACGTTAGAGAACTTAGTTATTACCTTGAATGTACAGCATTCTGCCAGCTCTGACCTACTGCTAATCTCAGTACCAGAGAGACTCTTTGCCAGTGGGGCACAACCTCTGATCTGCAGTTAACTGTGAGTTAATGTGCTTATTCAAATAAAGGACTTTTTCAAAGAGATTAGTCTTCAGGTGTCAACTGGTGTGCCAAGCTTATTCAGCAGCAACAAGTCCTAGAGGCCTGTGTGTATGCAGGTCCCTGGAGCACTTTTAGTGGGTACCGCAGTGCACTTAAGGCAGACGGACCCAGACCCATCCCCCCCACCTGTAACACTTGTGCTGGTAATGGGAGCCCTCCAAAACCCACTGTACCCACATGTCTAGGGTGCCCAGTTGGTGTCCTGGCATGTCAGGGGGACCAGTGCGCTACAAATGCTGGCTCCTCCCATGACCAAATGGCTTGGATTTCGCCGGGTTGGAGATCAACGGTATTTTTCCCCATTATCGCTGAAAAACAAACCCGGACATCTCAAACCCGGCGAAATCCTAGCCATTTGGCCGGGCTAAACCGTATTATCGAAAAAAAAATGGCCGGCCATCTTTTTCGATAATAAGGTTCCGGCCAGCTGTAGCGCCGCCGCCACAATAGATTGCCGGCGAACTATTTGGCCAGCGATGTTCGATTATTCCCCTCAATATGAACATCATAAGCTGAAGGAATAATCTTCATGTTCCTGGTTTGCAAGAGGGTATTAAAACTATGGATCCAGCTTAGGAAATAATTTCTACTGAACTTGCACAACAGAAATGTGATAGAGACTTTGAAATTGGGAGGGCACACAAAGCACCTTCACATAGGATCAGTAATGTGAAGTGCCCTAGGCCAGTGAAATAAAGGTATTGTGGTCTACTCAAGGCACTGTGGAGTGACACGATTTTGACAGTAGCTTTAAATTCAATTAACTAGGGGTAAAGAAGAAGTCAGTGGGGGGAAATTCAAAAAAGGATTCAAAATTTAGGTTCCAAGATGACGAGCCCTGATTGCGATTTATACAAAGACAGTTCTGCGTGGAACTGCTGTTATAGAATACTAGTGCTGTTTAAGCCAGCTCAAAGTTTGGTATGCGTGCTTGCATCCAACTGTAGGCAACTAAGTGCGTAAGTGATAGTAATCTACAACATATACATCTAACTGCCTGACACACCCTTGACCTGTCCATGCCCCTACCATGTCCATGCTCCCCTTGAAGATGACCTCTCTTGGATTTGAGTGCACAATTTATAGAATAACAACTAAGGGAAGTTGCATGTTTAACTATTAATTTGTGCCAATTAGTGCTAATTAAGGCAAACACCAATTAACACCCAATTATTTAATTAAGTTGTTCATGCAATTTATAGAATATGTTCAGCTGTGCGGGCACAACTTTGCACATTAACCCATGGATTCTATATATGGCACCCAAAATTGTGCATGCAAATAAATTGGATAATGAGCTCTGAACCATCAGTAATTGGGTGCTAATAACCAATCATTGTTGATAATTGGCACTCAGTAAAATTTGGGTGTGCATCTGGATGCACACAGTTCTATAAGGCACAACACCTAAATCCCATGGCACTTATTTTAAAAGGGGGCTTGGAATTACAGATTACTGCCTAACTGCACTTAACCTGGACACTGACATTTACACCAGGTTTCAGTATACGAAACTCTGGCACCTAAATGTTAGGTGCAGAATCCATGTTAAATGCTATTCTATATAAGGTGCATGCCCTTTATAGAATAGCGCTTAGCACTGATTTTTTTTGGTGACAAAGTTTCAGCGCCATTTATTGAATTCCTTAGTGTAGAGTTGGGTGCTCAGTTTTGTAGAACTTGGGAGAATGTGTCTAATTTGTTGGGATATTATCAGCTGAGTTTGCTGAGACTAGATATTTCTTGTAGGAGGCATGCATTTAGTTTGTTAAAGTAGCAATGTGCTTTATGACATAAGTATATATATATATACTGTAAATACATTTTGATTTTTGCTAAAAATACTAAACTAATCGATCAGAATTGAGTTCTAGGCAACAGAAATTTCAACCTTAGTGATGCTGGACTGACAATGTGCCTCACTCTGTTCTGGATAGACATTCTAAGAGGGTGGAGATATAAATCAGATTTCATGCCATTTCAATCCTATGTCTATCTGTAATGACTGCTAGCAATTGTGCTAATTAGTGTCAGTTCTGATGTTGCTGGTTTATGATATGGATACCTGACTACTGTGAACAAGGCTGAGATCACAAAATCAGTTCAACAAAGCCATGAATCATCAAATACTGATTAGGATTTTTAGTGACCTGGGTCAGGGGTAGGAACTTTCTTTGTCACTCAGCTCAAGAAATGAGATTCATAATGTGCTTCTGAAATACACCTTTTAGCCTCTATTTTAAAATACAGCAAGTGTAAATAGTGATTTTAGAAAGTTGCTATTAACATGTGGCGATCCATAACATACAGAGATTTCAAGGGAGCATGGTTTGGCCATGCCTTGGGTGGGACAAAAATCTAAGGGGCATAATTATCAACATTAGCCACCGTTAAGACCTATTATTTTACCTGTAACTTGTGGTATTTTGGCATAAGTGCCACTTTATATAGAGACCTAGATGTCCTTTTACTAAGCTGTGGGAAAAAGGGCCCTGTGGCAAAGGTGGGGTTTTTCCCATGTGCCAGGGCCCTTTTTACCGCAGCAGGTAAAAAGCTCCAAAAACAAAATGGCCATGCAGTAATAAAACTCTTACCGCGTGGCCATGCTTTGGGGAGCCCTTATCGCCACCCACTGAGGTGGCGGTAAGGGATCCCGTGGTAACATGATGGGTTTTTTCCCCCCTAGAAATGGCACTCACTCGATCCAGAACTACCGCCGACAGCTGCATTGGGCTGCCAGTAGTTCCGGAATAGCGAGTGGTAACCACCGCTCTGTAAAAGGGCCCCCTAGTTACTAATAAGTAGGATTAACAGTAAAATAACATTCTTAATGGTAGTGCATGTTGATAATGCCCCCCATGTGTATTCTTCATTTTATAAAGGGAATATAGGTCTATGGAATAAGATATCTCCGGTGGCTTGTACACTACCTCAGAGTAACAGATATTTTAAAACAAGTGCTGCTTTCATCAGGGCTTTGCACAAGTAACTAAGAAAGTCATTCTCCTTAATCCAGTCTTATTTCTACTTCCAATTGAATTAAATTGTGGACTCAGTATTTAATTGATGGCACTTGCATGTGTAAGTTTGTGACATGGGGCAGCTACATGTGGAACTGGCCCCACTTCCATGTGGAAGCTTCCAGGTTCATGCCGTTCATTTTATTCACAAGTATATTTCAAAAATGGCTGCTTTCACTGTACATGCTGGCAAAAACACATGCATCCCTACATGTATTTTAGAAAATGCTCTGCCAAAGCAGATCCTTTTAATACCATCAGAACAGTGCAGATCCCGATCTGGATGTCCAAATTCTGAAATCTCCATTCTATAGAAAATAGAATACATTCTTATCTTTACAGTTCATATCTAGATATAATGGTCTTAAAAACTCATCTTTTCTTGGAGGCATTTGGGCAGTAGCCAGAAGGGTAGCCTAACTCACCTGTACTTCCCCTCTATTGTTTTTTACCCTCCCTCTCTCGCTTTCCTATTAATTATTGTAGTTGTTCCCCAGCTCCTTCTGTTTCCACCTGTTTTTGTCACGTCTTTGATGTATGGTTGCACTCTCTCTCAATTTCCTTACATTAGATTGTAGGCCACTCAGACACACGGAACTCCAAGACATAAAGGAAGATGATTCCACAGAGATACCAAGGAATAAGAATAGGCATTCTTACGAGTATACATAAGTTTAAAAGAATTCACAGAAGGAAGAGAGAAATGCCTCCTACTTTGATTACGCAAAGCATGACAAGGTGCATACAAGGTAGCTTCCTAAGCACATACTTTGGCTGCACAAAATGAAAAACTTTAAAAGCCAAACCCAACAATTTAAAACAGTAACTTTTCCCAATAGACAGCCAGTGCAATTAATACAGAACAGAAGAAATATGGCAACATTTTGAAGACTATAATGGGGACAAAATGCTACTTCTCACCTCTTGACTAAGAATTAGCCAAGAGGTGAGCAGCAGCATTTTGTCCCCATTATAGTCTCTTCAAACTTCTAGCAGGCAGACCTATAAAAAAATGCATTACTATAATCTATGTGAGAGATTACAAAGGTATACACCATTTGAGCAACGTTTCTCAATAGATAGCCAGTGCAACGATGACAGGAGAAATATGACAACATTTTGAAGAATTAGTCAAGAGGAGAGCAGCAGCATTTTGTACCCATCGTAGTCTCTTCAAACTTCTAGCAGGCAGACCTACAAATAATGCATTGCAATAATCTATATGAGAGATTTCAAAAGCTTACACCAGTTGAGCAAAATCAGACCATAAAAATAAAACTGGATAGCTTTCAACTGCCGAAGATATTAAAAAGAGGATATTAAAAAGAAGAGCTGACCACTTGGCAAATATGTGTCTCAAAAAGAGGTCAGCATCTAGATCAACTCTCAAACTATGTAAATGATCCTTAGCAGATATGACAGAAGCATCCCATGATAATACAGGCCAAGGAAAGAAGCACCTTTCTCTATGAACCCATAAAAATTCTGTTTTAGCTGTGTTCAATCATCCATTCCTATTCAGCTGTCAAACAAGAGTAACTTATCAAGCTGATTGTCACAAGAAACACCTAGAGGAACATACAATAAACATGAAAACCATAATCCAGAACAATACCCACAACTGTCTTAATGTATAGATTAAACAGTAGTGGGCAAGAAAAGGGCACCTTGAAGAACTCCAAACAACAATGGTATAGGGTTAGGTAAATCTAAGCCAACTAGAACCTGCTGAGTTTTACTTTACAAATAAGATTTAAACCAAAGCAAAGCTGTACCACAAATACCAACTTCAGCCAACCACATTAATGTAACGTGATGCAAAGTGTCAAATGCTGCGTTCAAATCTAACAGCACCAAAAAAACATCTGTTCCTTTATCCATTTATGATATTTATATCCCACATTATCCCGAAAACAAGCTTGAGTTCAATGTGGCTTACAGTTTTGATTTAAAATAAGAACATAAGAGTAGTCATAATAGGTCAGACCAATGGTCCATCTAGCCTAGTATCCTGTTTTCCAAACAGTGGCCAAGCCAGGTCATAAGTACCTGGCAGAAACCCAAATCGTGGCAATATTCCATACTACAAATCCCAGGACAAACAGTTGCTTCCCATGTCTGTCTCAATAGCAGACTAATGACATAACAACAGAATTTATTTTGCTTATACCAGAAATAAGCAGTGGATTTTAATTTAATATTTATAATCTACATAACCATCAAGTTCAAAGTGGAGAACAGTCTCACATGATAATCAGGGTACTATCTCTGTCCCTAGAGGGCTCACAATCTCATTATTTGTGCCTGAGGCAATGGAGGGTTAAGTGACTTACCCAGGTTCACAAGGAGCTGAAGTGGGAATCAAACCTAGGATGCTGGGAGCAAAGCCCACTGCACTAACCAATTGACCACTCCTCCACTCTGAGATATTTCCATCATCAACTATATCTAATAAAACAGTCTCAGTGCTATGAAATTTTCTAAAACCTGACTGAAAATGTAACAAAATCCTATGAGTTTCTACAAAATTATGTAACTGAGTTAAAACAAACATTCTCCAAACTTTAGACAGGAAAGACAAATTTGACAGAGATTTATAATTCTCAGTTACAGTTGGATCTAAAGTAACTTTCTAGAGGATTGGTGTGCCACAGCTTTTTCCCAAGTACTAGGAAAAAGACCAAAACTCAAAGATTCATTAATAAGAGGTAAAAAAAAAAAAAGATTGAACTACCACCTCCTTAATGACCCTCCTACTCTTGCCACTAATGGTTCTCCTCTTCTATACTCCTACTTCATGCACACAGAGCCCCTTTCCATACATCTACACTCTTCCTGGCCACAGTCAGCACTCTCAGTCTTTTCACTCACCAACCCTCATGGTGCCAGTAGAAGAGCAATGGAATGTCAGTTTTCAAGTTTTTTTATTTTTAGTTTCTGTGAATATGTTGGCATATATTACCTTATCGTAGAACTGTGTACATACAGTGACATTCTCAGCAACTCCTGTTGGCCAAGTAGGGGAATGATAAGAGTAGAAGAAAAAGATGGATGGAGAAGCAACAATTAGAAAGAAAGAGATGTGGGAATACAACAGGGAGGAGGGAGAAACATATAAGGAGGAAAGCAGGAGGGGAGAAGAACAGGAAAAGAGAATGGGGAGAAGAGAAAGGAAGAAATAGAATAGGAAAATTGCAGAAAGAAAGAGAAGGATGATAAAGAACAATGAAAGACAGGAGTAAAAAGGAAACAGAGGAAGGGAAAAGGCAGAAGGGACGACTTGAGGAAAGGAAAATCACAAGAGGAATCAAAGAAGAAGAAGAATGTGGTAAGAAAAACTGGGAGAAATGGTGATGGACTATAGAAAGGGGTTGAAATGGAACAGAAGATACAGAAAGTGACAATGGATAAGGGCATTATGGTGGGAGAAGGGGCTGAAGCAAGAGGAAATAGTGGAAGTAATGAATGAGTAGCTTCAAATGTCAACAGTTGAAAACTGCTGACTTAAAAATGTTAGCGAGAATCCAAAAAAAGGCATGGAGAGTGAGTGAGTGAGTGAGAGAGGAAATGGTGTTTTTTTTCTTACTTAACATTACAAGCTTTATAAACTGCAATAATTTCAATGCAATTAGAGTATCTCATACTTGCAAATTCTCATCTTGTTGAGCCAAGCATTATAAAGAGCATGGTCATGTTCATAAATCATGTCATGACATACATGGCACGTATGCAGCACAAGACTTCCTAGTTGCCTCTAAACTGACTCATTTTCATCATGACCAGTATTAGAAGACACTCACCATGAATAAGCGGAAAACAGGGTGAAATGATGTACCAAGTGTCTCAGGGTTAAAAACAAGGTTCAGCATCAGTGCTCTGACTCCACAGAACCTTATCCCATTAAAGGAAGGCTTTCATTTGATTATACTCATCCACTGGCCCCTTTTTTCTATCACTTAACCTCAAAACCATTATGCTTTATTGAGAATAATTGGCAATGACAGTTCTAGGTTTAATATTTAATATAGTGGTTAAATTGAGCTGAAATATTTATAGGCTAGGCTTCTCTGGATAAACAATAGGAAATGTGGACTTCAAAACATATTTGGAGAAAGCCTTATTACTTACTCATAAAATTTAAGTGTAATTACATCTAACATTGCATTACTGTGTTATGTCCTACTAATAATTTTAACATAATATAAATAAAATTTGCTACTGATCTATCAAGCATAAAAACATTATTGATGATTTTATAAAACATATTTGTATTCATTATAATTCTGGACAGAAGGTCATATGTATATGAATTGGCAATTATCAGAAAGAATTATAACCCTATATACAGGTCTGTCTTAATTATTAAGAAAATCATGCTTTAATATTTATAGCTCCACCTACATAAGATAAGTGAAGTATTAACAATTAAAAGTAAAAATTAGAATGCATGCAGCAAGTATAAATGCATTAAGTATAAATGTAGCAAAACTAGAAAGATGAAGGATTTTTTTTTTTTTTTAAAACAGAAAGTATGACTATAAGTGGAAGGTGAACATCTTTTATTCCAAAATGATGCAACCATATAGTATAGTATAGTTGGATAGATGAATGAAGATAGAGAAATAAGGTCAATAGGGACAGAGTAGTATAAATATGAAGCACACAAATTGGGATGGCCCATTGTCTCTTAGGCAGTGCTGCGCATGACTACATACACGGTGTCCAGAAAAAAAACAGGACTCCTTAGATAGTTTCAAAGTACTTTGCAATTGTTTAAACATTTACCAAGAGGTCCTTTTACCAATCTGCGCTAAAATGTGACCAAAGCTGGTGTCAACATGAGGGTTTCCCATACAATGCGGCCACTTTTAGTGTAGCGAAGTAATGACCGACTCATCATACTTTTTTGTAATGGCCATATGCTAATTTCCCCATTAGTGCATGGCCATTACCACAGGATCCCTTACCATCATCTATTTAGGAGGTGGTAAGGGCTCCCACGCTATTCCCGCACTAATCAGGTTGTGCACGGAAATGAGCCTGTGTTACCCGATTAGCACAGGCATGTCTACTCTCTGCCCATGGGCATGCCTCCCGCACCTGAAAAAAAAATAATTTCCAGTGTGGGATTAGCGTGTGATGAGCAGGAAATTACCATGGGATGCCTCAGCATGTCCCACGGTAGTGCCCTTTTAGCATGCAATAGGCCAGTGTAAGGCCTACTGCACCTTAGCAAAAGGGCCCTTTAGTATGACCTTTGAAAATACATTAGCATAATGGGTTTTTTTTTGTTAATTCATAGTTCACTTTGAATTCATAATTTGTGTTCAAAGTGTCCTCCTTCAACCTTGACGCGTTCACAAATCTTCAACGCAACTGAGCTGTTGGCTCAATGAATTCTGGGGTTTCATTACTTAAGAACTCAACTATTTTGTGAGCTTGATGCACTGGAGCTCCATCTTGTGGAAAAATAAAGCATTCAGAAATATCTCAAATTTCAGACAGAAGTTTCTGCTGCAGTAGGACATTTTGGGGTTCCTTGGAAAATGTTATGGGGTTTCATTTTTTTTTCCAGACACCATGTTCATTGAACTAGATTGGATTCTGAGATCAACTTGGCTAAGGCTGGACATGCTGCAGAGATAGTATTTTGAGTCAGAGAGGTGAGGAGCGACAGCAGCATAGTCATGACATAATGGTGACAACCCAATACCCAGATTTAGGTTCCATGATTGTAGGATTTAGAATTCTCCCTACTATATATCTCCATGAACAAGTACTATCACTCCAAAAAGTCATCAAACCATTCTCCAAGTGAAGATATTCTTAAAGAAATTGTTTTGCTGGCATTTACATTTTAGAAATCTTATTTGGGTTGCATCATGGGAGCTTAAGAGCAATGCTTATTCTCTAGCTCACTGTATCACATGTACTTCCTGCTGTTTTGAGCACATTTCTTTAAGTGAATGTTATCTATTTAAAGCAAGTCAGCTTATGGCAGCAATTTTATAAATTGGTACCTCATTTTAGGAACCACAAAGAGGTACACTTAGCACCAATTCTATAACAGTTTAAGGGCACACCTAAACTGTTGTAGATTATTAGCATACGATGCATTGGCATGCCACAAGTTAGGCATGCCTACTTATGACAGATCAATGGCTGGCATAAGAACATAAGCATAAGATCATAAGTGGAGCTACACTGGGACAGCTGAAAGTCCATCAAGCCTAGCATCCTGTTTCCAACAGTGGCCAATCTAGGTTACAAGTACCTGGCAAGATCCCAAAACAGTACATTTTATGCTGCTTATCCTAGAAATAAGCAGTGGATTCTCCCAAGTCCATCTTAATAATGGCTTATGGACTTTTCTTTTAGGAAGCGATCCAAACCTTTTTAAAACCCCGCTAAGATAACTGTTTTTACTACATCCTCTGGCAATGAATTCCAGAGTTTAATTATACATTGAGTGAATAAATATTTTCTCAGATTTATTTTAAATTTACTACTTTGTAACTTTATTGCATGTCTCCAGTCCTAGAATTTTTGGAAAGAGTAAACAAGCGATTCATGTCTACCCATTCCACTTCACTCGTTATTTTATAGACCGCTATCATATCTCCGGCTCACCGTTATCCACATGTTTGTTTATTGGTGATGCAAGATTTCCCTTTACTATATCCATGTTGGTTTTGTATCACTAATCTACGCTTTTGAATATGTTCTGTAATTTTATTCTTCATAATAGTCTTTACCATTTTGCCCAGCTCTAACATCAGGCTCACTGGTCTATAATTTTCCGGATCGTAGTAACACAGTAACATAGTAGATGACGGCAGAAAAAGACCTGCACGGTCCATCCAGTCTGCCCAACAAGATAACTCATATGTGCTACTTTTTGTGTATACCCTACTTTGATTTGTACCTGTGCTCTTCAGGGCACAGACCGTATAAGTCTGCCCAGCACTATCCCCGCCTCCCTACCACCAGCCCCACCTCCCAATATTGACTAAGCTCCTGAGGATCTATTCCTTTGGCACAGGATTCTTTTATGCTTATCCCACGCATGTTTGAATTCCATTACCGTTTTCATTTCCACCACCTTCCGCGGGAAGGCATTCCAAGCATCCACTACTCTCTCCATGAAAAAATACTTCCTGACATTTTTCTTGAGTCTGCCCCCCTTCAATCTCATTTCATGTCCTCTCGTTCTACCATCTTCCCATCTCCGGAAAAGGTTCGTTTGCGGATTAATACCTTTCAAATATTTGAATGTCTGTATCATATCACCCCTGTTTCTCCTTTCCTCCAGAGTATACATGTTTAGTTCAGCAAGTCTCTCCTCATACGTCTTGTAGCGCAAATCCCATACCATTCTCGTAGCTTTTCTTTGCACCGCTTCAATTCTTTTTACATCCTTAACAAGATACGACCTCCAAAACTGAACACAATACTCCAGGTGGGGCCTCACCAACGACTTATACAGGGGCATCAACACCCCCTTTCTTCTGCTGGTCACACCTCTCTCTATACAGCCTAACAACCTTCTAGCTACGGCCACCACCTTGTCACACTGTTTCTTCACCTTCAAATCCTCAGATACTATCACCCCAAGGTCCCTCTCTCCGCCCGTACCTATCAGACTCTCCCCGCCTAACACATATGTCTTCCGTGGATTTCTATTCCCTAAGTTCATCACTTTGCATTTCTTCGCATTGAATTTTAATTGCCAAACCTTAGACCATTCTTCTAGCTTCCTCAGATCCTTTTTCATGTTTTCCACTCCCTCCTGGGTGTCCACTCTGTTACAGATCTTAGTATCATCCGCAAATAGGCAAACTTTACCTTCTAACCCTTCGGCAATGTCACTCACAAATATATTGAACAGAATCGGCCCCAGCACCGATCCCTGAGGCACTCCACTACTCACCTTTCCCTCCTCCGAGCGAATTACATTCACCACCACCCTCTGGCGTCTGTCCGTCAACCAGTTCCTAATCCAGTTCACCACTTCAGATCCTATCTTCAGCCCATCCAGTTTATTTAAGAGCCTCCTGTGGGGAACCGTGTCAAAAGCTTTGCTGAAATCTAAGTAGATTACGTCCAAAGCTCGTCTCTGATTCAATTCTCCTGTCATCCAATCAAAGAACTCAGTGAGATTCGTTTGGCACGATTTCCCTTTGGTAAAACCATGTTGTCTCGGATCTTGCAACTTATTTGCTTCCAGGAAATTCACTATCCTTTCCTTCAGCATCGCTTCCATTACTTTTCCAATAACCGAAGTGAGGCTTACCGGCCTGTAGTTTCCAGCTTCTTCCCTATCACCACTTTTGTGAAGAGGGACCACCTCTGCCATTCTCCAATCCCTCGGAACCTTTCCCGTCTGCAAGGATATATTAAACAAATCTTTAAGAGGACCCGCCAAAACCTCTCTGAGCTCCCTCAATATCCTGGGGTGGATCCCGTCTGGTCCCATGGCTTTGTCCACCTTTAGCTTTTCAAGTTGTTGATACACACTTTCTTCCGTGAATGGTGCTCTATCCACTTCATTCTCATTTGTACTATTTCCAGTCCATTGCGGTCCTTCTCCAGGATTTTCTTCTGTGAAAACAGAACAAAAGTATCTATTTAGCAAATTTGCTTTTTCTTCATCATTTTCCACATAGCGGTTCACAGTATCTTTTAGTCTCACAATTCCCTTTTTAGTCATTCTCCTTTCACTAATATACCTAAAGAAATTTTTGTCACCCCTCCTTACATTTCTAGCCATTTGTTCTTCCGCTTGCGCTTTTGCCAGCCGTATCTCTCTCTTGGCTTCTTTCAGTTTCATCCGGTATTCCTCCATGTGTTCCTTTTCTTGAGTTTTTCTGTATTTCTGGAACACCAACTCTTTAGCCTTTATTTTCTCAACCACTTGCTTGGAGAACCATATCGGTTTCCTTTTTCTCTTGCTTTTATTTACTTTCCTTACATAAAAGGTTTGTGGCCCTATTTATAGCTTCTTTCAGCCTGGACCATTGTCCTTCCACTTCTTGTACTTCCTCCCAGCCCATCATCTCCTTCCTCAGGTATTCCCCCATTTTACTAAAGTCAGCACGCTTGAAATCCAGTTTTGAGTTTTGAGTGGCCGCTCTCCACTTTAGCCGTTTGATGGTCACTGCTGCCCAGGTGGGCACCCACTCGGATATTTGACACGCTATCCCCATTTGTGAGCACCAGATCCAGTGTCGCTCCCTCCCTCGTGGGTTCCATCACCATTTGTCTGAGCAAAACACTTTGGAAACCATGCACGATCCCTCTACTTCTTTCCGATTCCGCAGATCACTTCTGGAAACATTTTTAAAAATCAGTGTTAAATTGGTCACCCTCCAATCTTCTAGTGCCATGCTTGATTTTAAAGATGTTGCATATTACTAACAATAGTTTTGCAAGTTCATTTTTTTCAATTCTGTCAGTACTCTGGGATGGTACTGAATACCATCCAGTCCAGGTAATTTGCTACTCTTCAATTTGTCAAATTGTGCTATTACATCTTCCAGAGATTTCATTCAGCTTCTCTGAATTGTCAGCTTTGAATACCCAGCTTTGAATACCATTTCTGGCACCAGTATCTCTCCTAAATCTTCTTCTATGAAGATTGAAGCAAATCATTCATTTAATCTCTCTGCTAAGGCTTTGTCTTCCCTGAGTGCCCCTTTTACCCCTTGGTCATCTAACATTTATACTATGTGGGAGCACCTAATGCACTATACAACACACACTGCTTGGTTACATGTCCATGGCACACCCATGCTCTGCCTGCATGTATGCCTCACTGACAATTGCACTCTAAGTGATTTAGGCACTCTCCATCCAATATTCAGTGCTGGTTAACTGACCGGGAATGGCCACTGACCAGTTAACTCACATCTTGGTGATTACTGGTCAGTTTTAGTGGCATTTAACCAGTTATCACCACTGAAAATGCCCGGTTAGTACCAAAAATAAAGACAGCAATGTTGAGGGCATTCCAGGGGCATGACCAGTGAAGTCCTGATATTTGGAACTTAACCGGCCAGGCTTAGCGGCCAAATAAAGCCGCATAAAAAGCAGGCTTATCTTTGCCCACTAAGCCATGGCCAATGAAATCCGAATATCTTTTTAACTGGTCATGCACTAGCTAGCATTGAAATACCTGGATATTCAATGCTGGTCACCGGAAATGGCCCAGCCTTGAATATGTAGGTTGAATGCTGGCAGTGAACAGCTGCTGGCTGAATATTGGGCGAACTGCATATCGAATAATGCCTTGCATTTATATGAGGAACTGCCAATTATTGATGACAATCATGTACACAAGCACTACTATTCTATAAACTAGGTGTCCTATTGACACCTAAAATTAGGCGCCAGCTTATAGACTTGCCTTTTATGTGTTTAAATTAAATGGCTGAATATTCAAGAATTATTTTAAATAGCTAAATTACACAGGGGCCCTTTTACTAAAGCGCATAGCCATCAGTAATCGGCACTTTATGCATGTTGAAGCCTTACCATCCGGTTAGTGTGTGCGACCTTACTGGTAAGTCAATGGGTGACGGTAAGGTCTCAGGCTGAAAATACACTCGCACTGGTTTTAATTTTGATGAAGGTCCATTTCCAGCACAAAATATTCCTTTTTTCCAGGCATGCAGAAGAAATTGACCAGCGAGCATTCAAAACACGTGCCTACACCAGCAGGCCACTTTTAGGCGTGCCTTAGTAAAAGGGCTCCCCACTTAGATATCACTGTTATTTATGCATTTTTCTTAAACATATAAATTTAAACTAGGAGTACCCAGATTTTACTGCTCTCTGCTTGAGTTTAAACACCATCCATTGAAATGTCCCATAGCCCTCCTATATTGATACAGATAGATTTTGGCTATATAGCAACTTGTACTGTCAACATTGATACATTCCTGGCATGCTGAGCAAAATATGCTCTTGGCACATGCTACTGACCTTATAAGCAATTTTGAATATTGTCCCCAAAAGGGGAGAAGTAGCCTAACGGTTAGAAGAGCTGGCTGAGAACCAAGGAAGCCTAGTTCACATCTCCCTGTGGCTCCTTGTGACTTTAAGAGTTTATCCAAATGTCAACTTTAACGGAAACAGGACCCAACCTGGCCAATTTTCAGAAAAACCTTCATCAGAGTCACAAGATTTCCACAATGCATTCACAGATTCAAAGCATGCAGTGCAATACCTGCATTTTAAGAAAACTGAGGTCCAATATCAAAAGTAAAAGAATACAGCCAACAGCATTTGCATAGGAAAAAACTCTGGTCCAATTCCAAAAATCAGTAACCTTGAATTCAGCTTATAGAAAGTATCTGCACCCATAGCCCCTAATTCTATAAATGTGCAATTTTGCACGCTAAGCATAAATTAGATTCACATATAAGTTATAGAATAGTGGCAATTTCTCACATAACTTAATATAACATTTAGCTGCTAATTGGCATTAACTACCAATGATTGGCTATAATTGATGTTAACTGGTGCTAATTTGCATTAATTATCAGTTGTGCATGTAACTGTTCCTAGTTAGAATTCTGCAAATTGGGCATGTACAATTCAGATCATGAAATTGCAAGGGAGAGTGTGGGCGTGGCATGGGTGTGTCAAGGGCTTTTCTAGAACTTATGTGCAAAGGTTCTAGAATAGTAGCATTTACCTGTCTAACTGCCTACATTTAGGCATGAGCATTTACACTAGCCATGGGACTGGCATAGGCTTTCACACCTAGAGTTAGGCACATAAATGCACACACTATTATTCTAAAATGGCGATTGAATATGTAATTGCTGATATAGAATTTGTGCTTAGTGCACATCATCCTAGTGTCTAACTTTAGGCAATCCATAGGGCAGTGGTTCCAGAACCTGGTCCTGGATGCATCCCAGCCAGTCAGGTTTTCAAGATATCTATAATATATGTTCATGAAAGAGATTTGCATACCAAGAAGGCAGTACATGCAAATCTCTCTCATGAATATTCCCGAAAACCTGACTGGCAAGAGTGCCTCCAGGGCCAGGTTTTGGAACCACCGCCATAGCTTGTAATTCTTAAAGGGTCACCTAAAGTTAGGCACAGGTGTGATGTGTACCAAATGTAAATTGTGTATCAACAATTAAACCCCTAAGTGTGAAGTTATGCTCCTAATGTTATACAAGTTATGTGCATAACTGACAGTGTTTTAGTATCTGCATGGGTAAGTGTTGGGACCATCCCTGATCTTCCCATGCCCCTCCCAGGTCCACCCCCCCCCCTTGAAGTTGCATGCTATAGATTTTTCACCGAAGAGTTCTAGAATTCTAACTAAGGACAATTACACACGTAACTGCTAATTAGTGCCAGTTGGTAACAGTTAAACAGCAATTATAGTCAATCATTGCTCATTAATGTCAATTAGCAACTCATTGGTAAATTCAGTTATGTACATAACTGCCACTATTCTATAAGTTGAGCACACAACATAAGAACATAAGAATAGCCATAATAAATCGGGCCAATGGTCCAACTAGCCCAGTATCCTGTTCCAACAGTGGCCAATCCAGGTCACAAGTATCTTACAGAAACCCAAATAGTAGCAACATCCTATGCTACCAATCCCAGGGCAAGCAGTGACTTCCCCATGTCTATCTCAATAGCAGGCTATTGACTTTTTCCTCCAGAAACTTATCCAAACCTTTTTTAAACCTAGGTATGCTAACCACTGTTACCACATCCTCTGGCAATGAGCTCCAGAGCTTAACAGTTCTTTGGGTGATAAAATATTTTTTCCTATTTGTTTTAAAAGTATTTCTATGTAACTTCATTGAATGCCCCCTAGTCTATGTACTTATTTGAATGTGTAAAACATCAATTCATTTTACCTGTTCTACACCATTCAGGATTTTTTAAACCTCAATCATCTCTCTTTTCTAAGCTGAAGAGCCCTAACCACCCCCTCTCATGATATTTTGAATGCTCTTCTTTGAATCTTTTCTAATTCAACTATATCTTTTTTGAGATACGGCGACTAGAATTGAATGCAATACTCAAGGTGAGGTTGCACCATAGGGCAATTCAGAGGCATTATGCCATTCATTTTACTATGGACTAGATCTAAATTAGCTTCCCCTCTTGTTAACTCCTGGACCAGTTGCTCCAAGAAGCAGTCATTTATTACATCTAGGAATGTTACCTTCCTAGCACTCCCTAATGTAATATTTATCCAGTCAATATTGGGGTAATTGAAATCGCCAGTACCAAAAAACTAATATCCGTATCCACGGGTATACCTTGTGTTATTCAATGAAAATGTAGTGGAGAAAAAAGACCTCAGTATATATCAGAAACACCTCTATAAATGTTCATAAACACAGAGGGTTCTTTTTAATCATCAGTCAGAGTTCTACAGATTCCATTTATTACAGTGGTAATTGAAATCACCCATTGTTATACTGTTGCCCAATTTGCCAGCTTTCCTAATTTCTGTAAACATTTCTTTATCTGTCTGTTCTGTCCTGGAAGACGCTAATACATCCCTACCAGAATAGTTCTTCCCTTAACACATGGAATTTCTATTCATAAGGATTACATGCTGCTGTCTCATGTACAATTTTTATTTTGTTTGACTCAGTTCCCTCCCTAACATATAGTGCAACCCCCCTCCAATTTTATCTATCATTGCAATATAATTTGTACCCTGTTAACTTAATGTCCCATTCATTGTCCTCTTTCTTGTTTCTGAGATGCCTGTTATATTTACCTCTCCATTTAGTGCTATATACTCCAACTCTCCCATCTTATTTTTAGGCTGCTAGCATTTATATACAGACACTTCAAATTGTATTTTTCCTTGCATTTACAAGCTGCTTAGAAGTTGAAGAGAATAATCTGCATACTTTACTCTGCTTTTCCCTTAAACACTCCTGGCTTTCTTTCACCTCTCTATTGGAGCTCCCTAAATGTACTGTTTCAATAGCATTGTTCAAGGATACTTCACACCGAACCAAGTGCTCTTGGGCAACCGTCAGCTTTCCTGCCAATTTTAGTTTTGAAAGCTGCTCTATCTCCTTTAAAAATGTTAGTGCAACTTTGCATGCTAAGCATAACGTTGTGCACACAACTTTATAGAATCAGGGGGATAGCTTGTCAAATATTAGAGGGAACATTTTCCCCAACCCCCTGGTAGAAGGCTCCTTTAGCCCCAACTCCCTGAAGATGACTATTCACCCCTTTGAAGACAACCATCAGCCCCCATAAGCAACCCCAGACCTACTTCTGCAATCCTTGATATCAAACAATGGGGGGGGGGGGGGGGGGGGAGAAGCAATCTCCAGTTGCTCCTGCCCCCTAGGTTGTCAGGTTCAAAATGGTGCTGATTAGCTGCTAGTGGTAGTAACATGAGCATACCATGCACAATCCTTATTTTTCAACTTGAGCCCTAGAAGCAGTACTATGAGCACCACCAGGGACTGACCAGCATTATTTTGAACCTAGCAGTCTAGGGGGAAGGAGTGGGGTTTGTTCCTACCCCATCCTGCTAGGCACCAGGGATTATGTCTGGTCAGGTGCCTTGTGGAGTGGTTGGGCCTTGCTGAGGGGTTATTGGGATCTTTGGGGGTGGGGGCCTTCTGCTGGGGAAATGGATGTGGGAAGTCTTAATTTATGCACGGTCTATTTTAACATGTTTTCTGGGAGCATTGGGCTGTATTATTGAATTTGCATAATAATGAGGTGCTTCACAGGCATTTTCATGATTTGAATCTAGTTATGAAGTTATCATGAATTGCAATAAACTAATGTGCATTATGCTGAAATAACACAATTTTCTACTTAATGTGGGTTAACTGGCAAATACTATGCATTATTCCTTGAATGCATTTTAGAACTATTGCCCTCAGTTGCAATTTTAAGAGGGGTCAATCTAGCATCCCAAATGTAGGTGGATAGAAAGTAAATACAAAGATATATTTTAAATCATGCTGGAGATTCATACTAAACTATGGTCAACAATGCCAACTTGCTTATCCAGGCTCAGAAAGCTGCTTAAAATGAATTCCAATTATACTGTCTGTTTTTTCATGCTATGATAGAACCTTGTGCGTAATGTTATGATGTTATATACTGTATATAGCACTGAAGTATATATTATTGCAGCTGTGGTTAGAAATACTCAAAGAATTCTTGGAACTGCTTGTTTCCAAAGTCAGTCTTCTCATTTACTTGGCAGCCCAAATAAGATCTGATGCTCAAGCACAAGCTTCAGGAAATGCTCATAGTTTTATTTATACAAGAACACCTAATATACACCCTCTGCTATCAAACAAACACTGAAACCAACTACCTAAAATAGACGCTGAAAAGTGCAGGTCTGAAAAAGCTGAGACAAGGTGGAACAGGATGAGCTTTTATAAAAGGGAAACCTCCAGACTGCCAAATTGGACGGCAGTACATTTTTAACCTTGTGACTAAACATTAAAAAAATAAACAAATTGTTACCTTGCACATGAGTTGGGTGGATACAGAGCCCAAAATGTACTCATCGTTGTAATTTTATAGGTTTATCTAGCAAGACTGCTGAGGTGAAACACTACTTAAGAGTAACTTTTTAAACTGATGGAAAGATGAGATTAGACCATCCAATTTAACCTGTTATTTGACTGGACAGATGATACTATAAAGTCTTTTTAAAATGTCATATTTATAAGTTAATACAGATTATTGACTATGTTATAGTACCTATATCTTCCTCAATCTTGCCAACCTCTTTCCTAGAATCCAACATCTAAATAAATGCACCTTATGCACTTTTTCCTATGTTCTGGGAACAGTAATTGGTCCACAAATTCTCCTCCCTCCCTCTCTGCATCTCATGAAACTGCATAGGAAACACAAGACATCCCATTCACCCACCCATACCCCACCAAAACTAATATTTATTGGTCAATATTCAAAGCCATTTAACCTGTCAGAAACGGCTCCTGGCCAGTTAAATCATCTGTTTGGGGTTAACCGCTAATTTTCAGCGGCACTTAACTGGTTAGTGCCGCTGCAAATAAATGGTTAGCATCAAGCTGAAAACCAGCTATTTTACATAACATAAAAACATAAGCATTGCCATACTGGGACAGACTGAAGGTCCATCAAACCCTGTATCCTGTTTCCAAAAGTGGCCAAAGACCTGGCAAGATCCCAAAATAGTAAAGCAGATTTATGCTGCTGATCCTAGAAATAAGCACTGGATTTTCCCAAGTCCATCTTATGGCCTATGGACTTTTCCTTTAGGAAATTATCCAAACCTTTTTTAAACCCTGGGGCATTCCAGGGATGGAGTTGGCACTTGGCTGGTTAAGTGCCAAAATTCAGCATTTAACCAGAGTAAGTGCATAAGTAGGACCGAATAAAAGTCAATCCCATTTTTTGTGTTAACCCATAGCTAGTTAAGTGCTGAATATTACACAGAACCAGCTATGCGTTAGCTGCCTTTGCAAACCCCAAAATTTCAGACATGACCTGGCATTGAATTTCTGGGTTTAATGCCAGTGGCAGTCAGCAAAACACTGATCACTACCGACTGAATATCAGGCCCTTACAGTTGTGGAGGGCAGTTGATACTTGCATATGAGTGCTGGAAAGGGGATGGGTTTTGATATGCTGCCTTTCTGTTCTTACAATCAAAGCAGTTTATGTATTATATGCAGGTACTTAATGGGGGGGGGGGGGGGGGGGGTTAAGTGACTTGCCCAGAGTCATAAGCAGCTGCAGTGGGAACTGAACCTGGTTCCCCTGGTTCTCAGGACACTACAATAACCACTATGCTACTCCTCTAGTAAGAAGCACTATTCACTTGCCAGCTGCAGAGCTATCAGGAGGACATTCATAGCCTTTCATCTGGTGAAAAGAGATCTCCACCCCTGTATTTCTAATCCTGGTACTGTACACACTACTGTACAGTAAATCTTGAATTAATATCAAAGCTTTGTGAATATCCTTGCTTCCCATTAATCCCAATCTCCTTGATAATTCCCCTCACCCCTCTGCATGCACCCATGAAAAAAGAGTGAGAACCTACTCCTCAGAATAGTTGATTCATTATTTGTTGTGTAAGTATTGCACATGTACCCACTTTGTCCATCTCTTATGGAGTTCATGGAGGAGTGGCCTAGTGGTTAGAACACCAGTCTTGCAATCCAGAGATGGCCAGTTCAAATCCCACTGTTGCTCCTTGTGATCATGGGCAAGTCACTTAGCCCTCCATTGCCTTAGGTACAAACTTAGATTGTGAGCCCTCCTGGGACAGAGAAATATCCAGTGTATCTGAATGTAACTCACCTTGAGCTACTACTGAAAAAAGTGTGAGCAAAATCTAAATAAATAAATACTGAACTTTCCTTTTAATTTCCTTGGCAGAATTATGCTGCCTTGATGTGTCCTTTTAAAGGTACACTCTTACAATAAGCATAGAATATCCTTACATCGGAATACTGATTTCAGCACTAGACTGCAAATAGGATACAAGCAGATCTGTCTTTGGAGGGGTCAACAGGTGTGACAGGACTAGACAAAGGACCACCCAGAAATGTAACTTATTTTGGGGTGCAAGACTATACACGTTTGGTTATTGTGGCCTCACTGCTACTTGTACCTGGGCCTGCACCTTTCTTAAACTAAGTCTAGAATCTTGATGCATATTTGAAAGTATGATTCTTTGGTACACTCAGGCATTGATAAAACTGCCTTCTGCAGTGCACTTTGAAAGGCAATTACAATAGGGGAAAGGGGATAGGATATGTTATACTGCCTTTCTGTGGTTACAAAGCAGTTTACGTATTATATATAGGTACCTATCTTATACCTAGGACAATGGAGGGTTAAGTAACTTACCCAGGGTCACAAGGTGCTAAAGTGGGAATTGAACCTTCTGGTTCCCCTGGTTTACAGGCCACTGTACTAACCGTTAGGCTACTCCTCCACTCGTTCAATAGGCATTGATTGAGCACATTAGGAGCTAAAGAAGCATTCATGCAGCAGGGGCTTTCATGTCAGAGTTACAAGTAATCCAGACAGTAGTTGGAATTGGCATCAGATTTCCCATACAGGCTGATTCAGTCCTGGATTTACCTTGCTGGCTGTAGAGAGACTTGTAGTCTCTCTTTTCCTTGGTTACAAGCCCCTGCTGCCAGAAGGGTACATACGGGATTGCACTTCAACCTTACTTTGATCTGTCATTGAATATCTTTTCTTTTGCAGGCCAAAACACCAGCTATGATTTGCATGTAGTAATAACCCTTGACAATATATTGAAATTCTTCCCTGTTCTCATGTTTCGTTCTATAACTATTCTTGTTTTTGCAGCTCTTGATTATGCTGGTAGTAAACGTATCAAGTGTAGAAATCCTGTAGTATGACAGATATTCACCTATCCTGCAAAGGCAGTTCAGTGTGCAGTAGAGGTAAAAAAAAAAAAGAGCAAAGAATATTAAAGATTATTTAGGGAAAAAATGAAGAATAAAATGTAGAATATCTTTTTGCCTCTATATAGATCCATGGTGTGATCACAATTTGAGTAATGTATACAATTCTGGTTAATTCATCATAAAAAGATATGAGATTGTTTTAGAAGCTTCTCATGTACATTCATACATATAGATCATATGCACGGCACCCAGTCATAATAGCCCTGACAAAACAGCCTTGTAACAAAATAACCCTTGACATTTCACACCCTAACAAAATAGCCCTTGACAAAATGGCCCCTGCCACAAAACAAACCTTGACAAAATAGCCCCTACACAAAATAGCCCCCATAACAAAACAGCCCCCTAAGAAAAAATAACACATCACAAAAAAATATAATAAACTTCAACTGAAATCTTCACTGATAAAGACGCCTACCAGCATTCAATTGCATAAAGCATATATAAATAAACAAAATCTATAGCTGCAAACTGGTATTCATGATCTGTTCTGCTATTTAAATAAACTATTCTTCCATCAACATGCTAATTTAAATATATATACACACACACACACACACACATACAGGATGTATGTATATATATATATATATATATATATATATATATATATATATATATATATATATATATATATATATATATATATATGTATATATATATATATATACAGGATATGGTTGGTAAGACTATGAAAATGATGACAATATATATATATATACTAGTAAAAAAGGCCCGTTTCTAACACAAATGAAACGGGCGCTAGCAAGGTTTTCCTCGGAGTGTGTATGTTTGGGAGAGTGTATGTGAGAGTGACTGTTTGAGAGTCAGAGTGAAAGTGTGAGTGTGTGAGAGAGAGTGAGTCTGGGTGTGAGTGTGTTTGTGACAGAGTGTGTGTGTGAGAATGAGAGTGTGTGCAAGTGTGTATGTGAGACACAGTGTGAGAGAGAGTGTGTGTGTGTGTGGGCGAGAGAGAGAGTGTGTGTGAGACACAGATTCTCTGTGAGAGTGAGTGTATGAGACCAAGCGAGTGTGTGAGTGACTGTGTGGCACATAGAGAGTGAATGTGATACAGTGTGAGATAGAGTGTGTGAGAGTGAGAGTCAGAAAGACATTGTATATGAGAGAGAGAGAGTGTGAGCCCTGCCCTCCCAATCCATGCCCATCTGTGCCCTGCCCCCTCCATTCATCCTTTTCCAGCAATTCCCCTCTCTCCCTGAGTCCTGCCCTTCCAATCCATGCCCATCCATGCTCCTTTGTCACCTGGCCCCTCCATTCATCCCTATCCAGCAATTCCCCTCTCTCCTTGAGGCCTGCCCTGCAATCCATATCCATCCATGCCCATCTGTCCCCTCCATTCATCCCTTTCCAGCAATTCCCCTCTCTCCCTGAGCCCTCCCCTCCCAATCCATGGCCATCCATGCTCCTCTGTCCCCTGCCGCCTCCATTCATCCTTTTCCAGCAAGTCCCCTCTCTCCCTTCCATGACCCCCCCCTCGCATCCATGCTCCTCTCTCTCCCATGTCCCAGCCTGGCCAGCCCTCTTCTCCCCCCCCCTTCGCATCCATGCTGTCGTTTCTCCCCTGCCCTCCCGCTCCCATTGTTGTACTTTACTGGCCACCCTCTTCTGTCCCCCCAACATGCGTTTTTTTTTTCTTCTTGTTAAATTTACCTCCGTGGCGGTTCCGGCAGCGAAGCGTCAGGGAAGGAGGCGGTGCTCCCAACGTCTAGGTTTCCCTTCGCTGTGTTCCGCCTTCGTTTGACGTCATCCTTGACGTCAGAAGAAGGCGGAACACAGCGAAGGGAAGGCTAGACGTCGAGAGCGCCGCCTCCTTCCCCGACGCTTCGCTGCCGAGCGATGCGATTGGTTGAGTGTCATTGCTCTGCCCTCGACGTCATCACGTTTGACGCGTGGGCGGGGCAGACACAAAGCGATCTCACCCCCTTCACTTTTAGAATGTTGGCTAAGAGAGGCTTCATTAGAACGTTGGAGGTGCGTTTTATATATATATATATATATATATAGAGAGAGAGAGAGAGAGAGAGAGAGATGAACTAAACTTTTAAAAGGGGCTCAGGGCTCTTCACTAATCAATCCTACTTCATATAACTCTAGAAAACCAGCTTAGGTAAGCAAAAGACAATTAATTCTAAGGAGGAAAGCACCTCAATAAGCACCTCTTCTGCTCACTTGCAAAAGGAGGGCTAGGCCTTCTTCATCATTGGCTAAAAACTTCCTAGTCTGTATGACTTGTTTAGATTCTTCTACTCAACTCTTCCGTCTCAAATTTACATTAGCGTTATGTAAATGTACTTAGCTTAAAGACGTGTGTTTAAGCTAAGTACATTTGCATAAAGCTAATGTAAATTTGAGAAGGAAGAGTTGAGTAGAAGAATCTAAACAAGTCATATAGACTAGGAGGTTTTTAGCCGATGATGAAGGCCTAGCCCTCCTTTTGCAAGTGAGCAGAAGAGGTGCTTATTGAGGCACTTTCTTCCTTAGAATTAATTGTCTTTTGCTGAAGTAGGATTGATTAGTGAAGAGACCTGAGCCCCTTTTAGAAGTTTAGTTCCTCTCTCTCTCTCTCTCTCTCTTTATATATATATATATATATATATATATATATATATATATATATATATATATATATTGCCATCATTTTCATAGTCTTACCAACCATATCCTGTATATATATATACACACATCCTGTATGTGTGTGTGTATATATATATATTGTCATCATTTTTATTCTGGGCAGCCTGATCGGGCCATTTTGTCGGGGAGCAAACTTGTCAAGGGTTATATTGTGGGCAGGCCCTTTTGACAGTGGCTGTTATGTCAAGAACTATTATGTCAGGAGCTTTTTTTATTTGGAGCTTTTTTGTCGGGGCTATTTTGTCAGGGCCATTTTGTTGGGGCTATTTTGACCAGGTACCCATGTGCACATATGACAGTGACTTTACAAAATTCACAGAGATTACAAAAGTGCATGGTGGGGGCGTGGTTTGGATGGGCCAACAATTTTTATATGTATTTTGCAATGGGAATACACATGTATGGGCTTGCTACTAGTTCAGAAATACACACAGATTTTCAAAAAGTGCTCATTTTGGCCCAGACTTTATATGAACCATTAAGGGAGTAATTCTCCTGAAGCCTTCCATTGTATATTTCCAGCTCCATTATTTAATTCTCTAATTTTGTTAAATGGGCTGTGAAATCATCACTTCCACATGGAATCTGCTAAGTGAGTTTATGCTGCTCATTTTTCCATGTGTATTTATATGCATGCCTGCAAACACATGTTTACTTTTGCATGGTTTATACCCCTAATTCTATAAAAGTTGCCAAAAATTGTGTGTGCAAATTTGGGCATGTACCCAATTTATGTGTACAATTTAATTGAATAATGAGCTAATTAGCATCAATAATTGGCTTTTTTAACAAGCAATTATTGGCACTATTTAGATTTAATTGGCATTTACGTGTGTAAATTTAAGCATGGGATTTGTGCCTACATTTTATGCACATCCCAAAATAGGGGGCATGGAAATGGGAGGTTCAGTTTTGGTTACTCATGCAATTATAGAATAACAGGGCTCCATGCCTAAATTTAGGAAAGGTATTTTCACCACATTTTTGTTGTTATAAATGAAAATGCCTAAATTTAAGAGTCAAAAGGTATATTATTCAATAGTCTCCCCCTGTCACGTCTGTGGCCATGACCACCCTCATTCGTACCCTGTTTCTGGGAGTCAGTGACTGTGCTGGCTTCTGCTTGTCTCTGGGTCTGTCTTAGTTGCTCTCTGGCTCTGTGTGCTGATTGCCTTACTGGACCTCACCTGTGTGGGCTATGCCTCTTCCAAGATGGCTGCCGATTCCTCTATGCCAGTATCCAAGATGGCTCCTGCTATTCCTTCCTGTGGGGCTGACTTCTCTGTGTGTCAAGCCTCTGTTTGGAGGCAAGGAGATTGCTGCAGCTGTGCCTCTGGTGTTGAAGGGCTTTATTAATCAATTGGAGACTGCAGCCCTTGCCTTTGCATCATATAAGGTCCCTGGTATGCTAGAGTGCTCTGTGCACTGCTACATTGTCCAGTTCTGTGTGATTGCCTAGTGTTTGACTAGTTAGCTTGGGCACAACCTTGCTTGGTAGCCTGTGTACAGCTTTACTAGTTCTTCTGTGTTTGCTCTGTGTGAGTTCCTAGTGTTTGCCTTGTTAGCTTGGGCACTGCTCTGCTTGTTAGCTTGTGTACAGCTTCTAGGTCTCCTGAGTTTAGCCTCTGGTTTTCCCCGGTGGGGTTCCCTTGGTTTCTGGAGCTTCAGCCCTAGTCTTGTCCTTTGTCAGTTCTCCTTGTTACTGGAGCTCCAGCCCTAGTCTTGCTATTGGTTCTGACCCTTGCCTGTACCTATCTACTGCTCTGCTAACCGCCTGCCCAGAGACTCCTGCTTTGAACCTGACCACGCCTGTCTCTGCCTATTGCCTATACTCAGATCTTCTCTGCCAGCCACCTGTCTCGGACTTTTGCCAGAACTCGGACATTCACTGCCTGCCTGTCTCACGTTAGCCTAGGTACCTGGGAGCACTGCTGGATCCTGACTACGGTTGTTCCTGTTGCTGGTTCCAGTTCTGGTTTTCCTGTAAGCCCTACCGGCTGCTCAAACCTGAGGGCTCAACCCTCGGGGAAAGGCAGCTAAGCGTAGGTGAAGCCTACTCCAGTGTGTTCCGGTCTGGTGCGTTCCAGTTCCGAGTGTTCCAGTGCAGGACTCCAGTCCGGGGTTCCAGTCCAGCCTTGTCTCTTCTCTGCTCTGAAGGTGATCTTGCCTGCCAATGCTGCTCCTCGGCCGTGGTCCAAGGACTCACGTACCCAGAGTTCCCGGGGAAGAAGCCTGGCAGAATGCCAAGGTCCTCGAGAACACGACACCCCCATCTTTTGACTCTAACAAGTCTGAGCTTTCACGGATAACAAGATAAGTGCATGTGAATTCGTTGATTATACTAGCAGCATTGGCTACTGTTTATATATATGACATTTCATAGCAGGTGAATGGAGGATTTACATCACCTGATCAGCGTATCAAAAAAATATATAAAAAGAATTATCCAATGAACGAAGTGCTGAACCACCAGGCAGTGACCAGGCAGTGACATCATCACTTGCAGCAATAAGTGGAAACTCTGAGGGTATTCATATAAAAAAATTTTGAAATATATACTAACACTGTGTGGGTAGCCTTTGCAGTGCATTTGAGTTTGAACAACTTTGAGTTTTGGCAACTTGTGTCCTGGTTTGGATATTTAGTATTGTATATTATATACCAGAGACTGTAGGATTTTTGGTTTTAGTATCACTTGCCAAATGGCCATTTCCTGAAAAAAAACAAACACCTGCTTAGTGCATGTCAAAAACACGTGCCAATGCCAGCCCAGGCCCCCTTTTGCTGTAGTTTCATAAAAGGGGCCCTAATTTTGCAGAATTTTATTTTTTTGTAAATTTGGGAGAGGTTGTGTCAGGGTCCAAGAAAACAGCAAGGCAAACAATCCGCAATCTCCAAGATGGAAGGACAAAAAAAGCAGATCAATCAAAGAAAATAGTTTATTGAATGACAACCAAATAAACAAATCAGCCCGACATGGCCAGTGTCGGGCTGATTTGTTTATTTGGTTGTCATTCAATAAACTATTTTCTTTGATTGATTTGCTTTTTTTGTCCTTCCACCTAGGTTGTGTCAGGAGCAGAGAATGGGTATGGATGCACTAATGAGCTAGCACGCTGACATTACCTGTGTTTTAATTGGTTGGTGCCTCCATAATGAGAGAGCCCCTAGCGCCTCCTAAATAGAACATGGTAAGTGCTGCAGAATTAATTTTTTGAAATGGCCGCACGCTATAATGGTAACACTAGCACCTGGCCAGAAATAGATATAATAGAAAAGAGCTGAATTTATGACCATGCTAGAAATGGGCTTAGAAAATAGAAAATAGCATAAGGATGTGCTAAACCCTTCTTTTAGCACAGCTTAGTAAAAGGGCCCCTAAAGCAGGAATATCATTACAATAAAATATTCAGAATTTGTTCTGTTTGTACAATGGAATGCTAACTGGTATGTCTTCAGTATATAGCAAAGCAAATTATGGTGATTATTAAAGTACACATCACTTTGTTTCAGGTCATCGGACTATTTAATGTCTTCCCATGCTATAATCAGTTAAGATCAGAAAATTAACAGAAAAATTAACAGGTTCCATTTTCCTTTTATACTATGCAGGACCCACTGGCCTGAATAATAATGTAGTTTGAAAAAAAAAAATCATAAAAAATGTTTTCAGTTTATTATAAATACTTGCTGGAGGCAAGCATGCATGTAGGACACCTGCAAGTATTCTAATTGTAAGTCCCACTGTTTTGCTTTAGATATTATGCTGATTACTGAAAAAGAAAATGCTTCAAAACATAATTTTCCAGATTTTAAACAGCAACATTTTCTGTGAGGGTAATAGGATAATTTTTGCTGATATCATATTTGCCTTTGGTTTAAAGCTTTTGTAAGTAAATATGCAAATTGAAATACTTTAGGTTACTGGCTTTTCAGATTTTTTTTTAAAAGAATGTTTTCAATCTTAATACATTAAGCATATGTGGTTCAAGAAAGTTCTCCAATCAAATTGAGGTAATTATATAATTATACAGAAAATCAACAGGTTTGGAAATTATAGGTACTTTCCACAAAAAGAGGTAGTGCTTGTTGTCGAGCTTCTATCCATTAGCATCAGTGCATATGCACATGAACAACCACATAGCAGACAGAAGATTTGGGGGAAGGGGGGGGGGGGGGGATTTGCCTGGCAAGCACAAAATGATGCAGGGATGGCAGGATCCCCAACCACCACTGGCAGAAGCGAGACTCATGTGGGGAAGCATAGAAGACCACAATGCTGTACAATTGTAAATTTCTACCTACAAAAGATTAAAAAATAAATAAATAAAAAGCAAATTGATGGAGAACTCAGGCCTCACCATTCAAAATGGAGTAGGATCAGGTAAAGGCTAAGAAAAGAAAATTCAAGTGGCCAGCAGGTTGGGATGGTGAAGGGGTACCTGGGTAGGGGAGAAGGAGGGTTGGGAAAGAAGAAAATATAGAAGAAAGGTGGGGATTAGGAGTTGAAAAGTTGAAACAAATGAAGCCAAATATGCTAACAGGCTTATTTTCGAAAGAGAAGGACACCCATTTTTCGACACAAATCGGAAGATGGGCGTCCTTCTCACAGGGTCACCCAAATCGGCATAATCAACAGCCGATTTTAGGCATCCCCAACTATTTTCCGTTGCGGGGATGAGCAAAGTTCATGGGGGCGTGTCGGAGGCATAGCAAAGGCGGGACTTGGGCATGACTAACACAGGAGCGTCCTCGACCCATAATGGAAAAAAAAGGGCGTCCCTAACAAGCACTTGGACAACTTTACCTGGTCCTGTTTTTCTTACGACCAAGCCTCAAAAAGGTGCCCGAAATGACCAGATGACCATTGGAGGGAATCAGGGATGACCTCCCCTTACTCCCCCAGTGGTCACTAACCCCCTCCCACCTTCAAAAAATGTCTTTAAAAATCTTTTGTGCCAGCCTCAAATGTCATACTCAGGTCTATCACAGCAGTATGCAGGTCCCTGGAGCAGTTTTAGTGGGTGCAGTGCACTTCAGGCAGGCAGACCCAGGCCCATCCCCCCTATCTGTTACACTTGTGGTGGTAAATGTGAGCCCTCCATAACCCACCACAAACCTACTGTACCTACATCTAGGTGCCCCCCTTCACCTCTTAGGGCTATGGTAGTGGTGTACAGTAGTGGGTAGTGCGTTTGGGGATTTTTTTTGGGGGGCTCAGTACACAAGGTAAGGGAGCTATGTACCTGGAAGCAATTTTTGAAGTCCACTGCAGTGCGCCCTAGGGTGCCCGGTTGGTGTCCTGGCATGAGAGGGGGACCAGTGCACTACAAATGCTGGCTCCTCTCACAACCAAAAGGCTTGCAATTGTTCATTTCTGAGATGGGCGTCCTTTATCGCCGAAAATCAGAAACGACCAAGTCTAGGGACAATCATCTCTAAAGATGACCTAAGTTTCAGGATTTGGATGGCCCTTATCGAAACGAAAGATGGACGTCCATCTTGCTTCGATAACACGGGTTTCCCTGCCTCTTCGCTGGGACATTTTGCAAGGACGTCCTCAGCAAAACTTGGACGTCCCTTTCGATTATGCCCCTCCAAGTCACAAGATTGGCTGGAATCTCATGCAGAGTCCTTTACTCACACACTAATGATCGAAACAGCAGATGATCAAGGTTTCCTAGTCCCCACCAGTGAAGATGTATAGAATGACCTACATAAAGCAGCATTGGAGTTCCCACTAACAAAGAGGTACAGAAAGAAGGCTCCAGGATTGTTGTATCAGGCTAGTGGACAAGGGTACCAGGGTTTCCAGGGATCTCCAGGCTATACAAATGAAGATGCACAGGGAGATTAGGGTACCTGAGCAGTTGGATGAAGGCAATAGGTGGTACCTGGTCAAAATAGCCCCGACAAAAAAGCTCCAAACAAAATAACTCCTGACATAATAGCTCCTGACATAACAGCCACTGTCAAAATGGCCTACCCACAATATAGCCCTTGAAAACTTAGCCCCCTGACAAAAGGGCCCAATCAGGGGTACAAAGTATATCGTAGTGATAGGGTGGAGCGATCTGGTGGAGGGGTAGCATTGTATATTAACAAGAGCCTTGACTCAGATGACAAATTCAGCAGGACACAAATCACACCCTTGAATCATTGTGGGTTGAAATTCCATGCATAAAAGGGAAAAGGACGGTGATAGGAGTGTACTACCATCCGCCTCGCCAGGATGAGCAGGTAGACACAGAAATGATAAAAGAAATCAGAGACGCAAACAAAATGGGCAATGTGATAATGGGTGACTTCAATTATCCAAATATAGACTGGGTAAATGTAACATCGGGACACGCTAGAGAGGTACAATTCCTTGATGAAATCAAGGACAGCTTTATGGAGCAGCTGGTGCAGGAGCCGACGAGAGAAGGAAAAATTCTAGACTTGGTCCTTAGTGGAGCGCATGATCTGGTGAGGGACGTTATGGTACTGGGGCCGCTTGATAACAGTGATCATAATATGATCAGTTTTGACATCAACCTTGAAGTAACTATATACTGGAAGTCAAATGCGTTAGCGTTTAACTTTAAAAAAGGAGACTATGATAAAATGAGGAGAACGGTGAAAAAGAAAACTTATGGGGGCAACTGAGAGGGTAAAAACTGTACAACAGGCATGGACGCTGTTCAAAAATACCATCCTGGAGGCCCAGGCCAAACATATTCCACAAATTAGAAAAGAAAGATGGAACTCCAAAAGACAACCGGCGTGATTGAAAAGTGAGGTGAAGGAAGCTATTAGGGCTAAAAGAAACGCCTTCAGAAAATGGAAGAAGGAACCATCTGAAAATAACAAGAAGAAGCATAAGGAGTGTCAAAGCAATTGCAAGGCACAGATTAAGAAGGCCAAGAGGGATTACGAAAAAAAGATAGCATTAGAGGCAAAAAGTAAAATTTTTTTTCTGTATATTAAAAGCAGGAAGCCGGCAAAAGAATCGGTTGAGCCGCTGGATGACCGAGGGATAAAAGGGGCAATCAAGAAAGACAAAGACATAGCGGAGAGATTGAATGAATTCTTTGCTTCGGTCTTCACCGAGGAAAGTTTGGGTGGGATACCGGTGTCGGAAATGGTATTTCAAGCGGACGAGTCGGAGAAACTTACTGACTTCACGGTAAACCTGGAGGATGTAATGGGGCAGTTCAGCAAACTGAAGAGTAGCAAATCTCCTGGACCGGATGGTATTCATCCTAGAGTACTGATAGAACTGAAAAATGAGCTTGCGGAGCTACTGTTAATGATGTGCAATTTATACTTAAAATCAAGCGTGGTACCGGAAGATTGGAGGGTGGCCAATGTAACACCAATTTTCAAAAAAGGTTCCAGGGGAGATCCGGGAAATTATAGACCGGTGAGTCTGACGTCGGTGCCAGGGAAAATGGTAGAGGCTATTATTAAAAACAAAATTACAGAGCACATCCAAGGTCATGGATTACTGAGACCAAGCCAGCACGGCTTTTGTGTGGGGAAATCTTGCCTGACCAATTTACTTCAATTCTTTGAAGGAGTAAACAAACATGTGGACAAAGGGGAGCCGGTTGATATTGTGTATCTGGATTTTCAAAAGGCGTTTCACAAGGTACCTCATGAAAAGCTACAGAGGAAATTGGAGGGTCATGGGATAGGAGGAAATGTCCTATTGTGGAATAAAAACTGGTTGAAGGATAGGAAACAGAGAGTGGGGTTAAATGGGCAGTATTCACAATGGAGAAGGGTAGTTAGTGGGGTTCCTCAGGGGTCTGTGCTAGGACCGCTGCTTTTTAATATATTTATAAATGATTTAGAGATGGGAGTAACTAGCGAGGTAATTAAATTTGCTGATGACACAAAGTTATTCAAAGTCGTTAACTCGCGACAGGATTGTGAAAAATTACAAGAGGACCTTATGAGACTGGGAGACTGGGCAGCTAAATGGCAGATGGTGTTTAATGTGAGCAAGTGCAAGGTGATGCATGTGGGAAAAAAGAACTCGAATTATAGTTCCGTCATGCAAGGTTCCACGTTAGGAGTTACGGACCAAGAAAGGGATCTGGGTGTCATCAATAATACACTGAAACCTTCTGCTCAGTGTGCTGCTGCGGCTAGGAAAGCGAATAGAATGTTGGGTATTATTAGGAAAGGTATGAAAAACAGGTGTGAGGATGCCGTTGTATCGCTCCATGGTGCGACCGCACCTTGAGTATTGTGTTCAATTCTGGTCGCCGCATCTCAAGAAAGATATAGTAGAATTGGAAAAGGTGCAGCGAAGGGCGATTAAAATGATAGCGGGAATGGGACGACTTCCCTATAAAGAAAGACTAAGGAGGCTAGGGCTTTTCAGCTTGGAGAAGAGACGGCTGAGGGGAGACATGATAGAGATATATAAAATAATGAGTGGAATGGAACAGGTGGATGTGAAGCATCTGTTCACGCTTTCCAAAAATACTAGGACTAGGGGGCATGCGATGAAACTACAGGGTAGTAAATTTAAAACAAATTGGAGAAAATATTTCTTCAGCAAATGCATAATTAAACTCTGGAATTTGTTGCCGGAGAATGTGGTGAAGGCGGTTAGCTTAGCAGAGTTTTAAAAGAGGTTTCCTAAAGGGCAAGTCCATAAACCACTACTAAATGGACTTGGGAAAAAAATCTACACTTCCAGGAATAACATGTATAGAATGTTTGTACGTTTGGGAAGCTTGCCAGGTGCCCTTGGCCTGGATTGGCCCAGTGTGGCATTACTTATGTACTTATGTAGAATATGGCACAGCATTTTTTTTTAGGGGGCTATTTTGTCTAGGGTTATTTTGTGAGAGGGGCCATTTTGTCAAGGTCTATTTTGTTACCAGGCTGTTTTGTCAGGTCTTTTTTGTCAGGTCTATTATGTTGGGGTGCCACAATAGGTACAGCAGGAAGGCCCTGGAAGAGCAGCATTGATTCTCCAGGCCTACAGCAAGGACTTACTGCAGAAGTCCTGGGATAATAATAGCAGAAGCCAGTAAAGAAATGAGGTATTGAAATAAATGGCTGAGGAATGAGAGCTGATTAAGGCCAGAAGGAAGGTTACTGTGGAGAGGGTGATTAAGGCTAATGGAGGAAGGGGAGTTGTTGGATAGTGGAGGAGAGAATTTTGTGGGATGAAGAGTGTGATTGAGGCCAAAGGACAAGTTGAAAGGTGGTAAGTGTACATAGATTTTACCATACACTCACTTCTGGGAAAATCTCGCTCTTTATTTTTTTTTTACCTTCAATCTGACTCATGGAGTGATAAATCTCATTTTCTGGGATGACCTCTCTTTTAAAGGAGAAAGAATGTGTATCCAAAATTCCCTCTCTCACAGAAAAAAGACATTTATATACAGGTACCCCACATATGACACATTGTCTCATCACACAGAGAAACTTCATATACTTCCCATAGGTATGTACTCCCTTCTATATATGCCTCCAGGAGTAAATTCTTCTCTCAATCCACACACATACAACTCATAGGTATATAGGACCAAATTCTTTAAACAGCACTGAAAAATCCCTGTCCTTTATTTTTAATGGCGTTGTTTTCATAATTTTCTTTGTTTCCATTTATTGTATGCTGCTTAGATCTACCAGTCTGGTATATGTGGAATATCATGTTTTAATAAACTATAAACTACACTTAGTACTGAGATCAGTTCCTAACTTTAGATGCAAAGATTTACACCAAGTAAACCCTGTTGTAAATCATTGTGCCTACATTAGGCACGGATTGCCCTTATTCTATAACAGGATGTATAAATTATAGAAACATCCCTAATCCTCCCATGACCCGCCCATGGCCATGCCCCCTTTTCGAAACAGGGCGCAACATTTACGTGCAGATGCCTGTAACTAAAAATTCACATGTAAATTCTAATTAATGTCCATTAGCACCAATAATTGATTGACACCTAATTATCTGCACTAATTAAACTGTTATTCAATTAAATTGTGCACACAACAGTGGCGTAGCTAGGTGGGGCACCAGGGAAGCGGCCGCTTCCCCAAACGGAGTTCTCTTTTCTTTCGTCCTTTTGCACTGAAAATGTGCACTGGCACAAGTTCGCTCTCGCTCCCCCTGTGCCGTCAACCTGCCTCATGCTGGCATCACTTCTGGGACACAATATACAATTCTGAGCGCCATATATAGAATTTGGGGGATAATGGGTTGCACAGTATTTAGTGCATGCTAATCATTAGCACATGCTAAATCCATTAGCACACCTAGGGGCCCTTTTACTAAGGTGCGTAGGCACCTATGTGCATTCAGTATGTGTCAAATTGGAACTACTGTCCGGCTACCATGTGCCCCGGGCGGTAATTCCATTTTTGATGCAGGTCCAAAACACGCGGTAGAAAATATTTCAATTTTCTACTTCATGGTGCTTACTTGGTGGTAATTAGCAGTTTACATGCACAGACAACTACCGCCCAGTTAACACATAAGACCTTACTCAATGGGTGGTGGTAAGGTCTCAGGCCGAAAATGGACGTGCTGGTTTTAATTTTGCCACACGTCCATTTTTGGCCACAAAAAAGGCCTTTTTTCCAGGTGCACTTAAAAATGGACCTGCATGTGTCCAAAACACGCACCTACACCAGCGCAGGCCATTTTTTTCAGTGGGTCTCTATTAAGAGGACCCCATATCTGTAGCATTACTAAAAATTACAATGTGGTTATTTTCAATTTTTACTGTTTTACTTCTTCTAAGCTTTTCTTGCCCCATGATGCAGCAAAAAAAAAAAAAAGAAAAAATCATCACATTTTCTTTCAGGCTGCAGGTCTAGTGCTCTCAGTTATCTAAATTCATAATCCTAGAAATAGCTTAGAAAGAGCAGCTTTCAAGAACTTCAAGCACTGATATTTTCTCAGGAATAAGTATAAATCAATTGAAATATCAGCTGTGATATTAATGCCCTGCTTTATAGTGGAATAGTAAGGAAGAATCATCTTGATTATTTCTTTTGAATCTCTTATTATCCACTGGTTGCGGATCAATGCTATAAGGAATTCAGAGTTTGTAGTAGCTCTCTGGAATTCCCAAGTTATGCAGGAAATTAAAATATCAATATTCTGTTGAATATAAAAAAATCCCAGCAGTACAAAAAAACCCTCACAGAGGGGGATGCATTTTGGATCATGTATATTAAGTTTATAGGAAATGCTTGAGTGCAAACAATTGGTCTTCAGCATAGTCTTTCTGAACTCTACCTCACTGTACTAAGGAGCCCTTTTATTAAGCCGCATAAGCATCTACGCATGCCCAACGTGCGCCAAAATGGAGTTACCACCCGGCTACCACTTGGTTCTTGCGGTAATTTCATTTTTGGTGTGCATCTGATATGCGCGTCCGAAAAATATTTTTTTCTTTTCGGACGCATGTATCGGACTCGCGCCAAGTGGTATTTGACATGCGTAGATCATTACCGCCCGGTTACCGCATAAGTTTTAACCACTAGGTCAATGGCTGGCGGTAAGGTCGCAGACCCAAAATGGATGCACAGCAATTTTGATTTTTCTGCACGTCCATTTTTGGCAAAAATTTAAAAAAAAGTCCTTTATTACAGGCGTGCTGAAAAATTGATCGGCACGCGCCCAAAACCCATGCCTACACTACCGTAAGCCATTTTTCAGGGTATCTTAGTAAAATAACCCCTTTGAAAGAAATCCATCTTTGTCTGCAGAGATTGGGTGCATATTGATATGCACCATATCACAGCAGTGTGATTTGTATAATCATCTGAAACCAGCATTAAAAAAGGGCCGCTACACATTGGGGATAATTGTATAAACTTTTTTTTGCATGTACAATCCTGATTTATACATACAAAATGGGTTTATATAATTACCACTGAGGGTACACATGCAAAAGTATATGCAGTAACAGAACAGTATGCACTTGTATGTGACACATGTGCTGGCATGTTCCTGAATGGAGTTTGAGTGGGCCGCAGGTGGAGTCACAAAGAATGTGCATTCTTAATAAAGTACACACACACACAGAGTCACACAGATTTATATGTATACATCTATACCAGTTACGAAGGTGTTGTCAACCTAGCTACAATTTTTGCTGGTTTAACCATAGTATTTCATAAAGACACACAGTTGCCTATGTCTTTATAAAATACACCAAAAATAGGCACCCTCTTGCCCTCTTAACCTAGGCAACCTGTTATAAAATTACCCTCATATTTCCTTTGCAATTCAATTAACCAGGGGAGGCTGGATGATAAGTGAACTTTCAGGAATCAATTTTTTTCCTATTTCTTTTGCTTTGAAATAACCTGAGGAATACGAAAAAGTGCCAAAGACCAGTCAAGCATGGGATAGTCAAAAGACCTTTATTGGTAGACCCAACACGGGCTATGTTTTGTCATGAAACACCTGCATCAGGAGTCAATGAGGTAAATCTATACTTTTAAGATAATGATCTGAAAGGTCATGTAGTCAGTGGAATGAGATTGATCAAAAGTGTATCATCAAAGGAAACAAAAGTGCATCATTGCAAATTGTCATCCTGAAATTGTCATCAAATCACCGATTTGCGATGGCGCACTTTCATTTCCTTTGATAATACACTGTAGAATCAGCCTCAGTCCACTGACCACACGAGTTTTCAGCTCCTTATCTTAAAACTATAGATTTATCTCATTGACCCCTGACACAGGCACTTGATGCCAAAATATGGCTGTGTCGGGTTCACAAATAAAGGACTCTTGACTATCCCATGCTTGAACAGCCCTCGGTGCTTTTTTGCATTCCATTTGTCGTGTGTGCATTGATCCTCTCTTCTGCTATTGTTTTAATAACCTGAAAATTATAATCTAGGATAATCATAAGGCCAGCCTAATACTAGCAGTATCTAGCATTTGGCACACACATCACCTCCATCACACAGCTCTCACAATAACTAATACATCAGTTACCATTCTTATGACTTTTATCAAGGGATAACATAGTTTGCTGCAGCTTTATTTATCAATTCTAACAAACAACAATGTAACAAAACTGAATTTCATTTAACCTTCATCCAGAACATCTCCTTGTTCTACCCCTCTCCCTTGCCAGCTAGTCGGTAATGACCTAGCTGTCCCATTAAATCCAGTAAAGTTTTCAATTTCATCAGACAAAATTCCCCTCCGTGAGACCTGCGGTGTTGCCTGACCTCACATCTACCTGTGGCGGTATCACACACAAGTAACCCATACACTAATTATTCCTTTCATACCTCATTTTCCCAGAAAGCATTCTTCTTTCCCACACCTTCGACTCTATCCCCCACTCCAAACCATCCCTTCATCCACCCCTTTCCCCCACTCTTCCCAAAGCAACAACAAAACAAAAATGAGAATGTAAAAATGGGGTGGGATGGGAGAGAAAACTACCACTCCTCCACAAATCAAAACCATCCAGCTTCACCTCACTGCCCCCACACTCTTCACCATACTAACTCACAACAACTTGCTTCCTCAGATCTACAGTACTCGTCAATTCTACCTACCAATCAGCATCTCTTCATATCCTCCAATGACCTCCCTTTCCCCAGCAACAGCTACCAAACCAAATACTATCCTCTATCACATACAACTCCCTTTTCCTCTCCACCCCTTTCCTTTGCCTTTAACTAGCCCACCTACCCCAGCCCCATCCAATATCCCCAACCCCCTTCCCACTACTTACCCTTCCTAACTTCACCACCCCTACCAAAATAATATTGTGGTGGTCTTGGTCGTTGGTATCAGCCCATTACTGAGATGAATGGACCTCCCTTATCTCCCTTTTATCTTCAAGAGTCCACCTAACAATTTTTAATCATCTTATGATGTGAGAGTTCCTGTGACTGCAGTTAGAAACTTTCACATCAGATTCTATGGAAAAGAGGATTTGAGGAAAAAATGTTACCACAAAATGTTTGGATAAGGGCAGAAAACTTTATCTTTTCATTGTTTTTCTGTAAAAAAAAAAAAGTTCCCACATGTTATTACTAGACAAAATGATCTTTCCTATTTTGTCCTTTTGTTTAGAAGACAGATGTCGCCATCAAGAAGTGTTCAAGAAAGAAAAAAAATATCCATTGACAACATATCATTAAGACTGGTGTTTACAAGTATGTTTTTTAAACAAACAAAACTATGTTTTAACAGTAGAGTATGCAGTTAATTATAGGAATTTAGTTATTTATGTGAACTCAAGAAACCAGAAAACATTCATTTGTTGGGAGTCTAAAGGCGAGGTGGAGATAATACAGCTGGGTATTGTGAGAGGAATGCTAGTCCATATCATGTTGTTCATGTTCCTTATGTCTTTCCCATGTAAATCTGAAACTCAGTGAAAAGCTGCTTGGCATGTTTGAATGAATAATTATGAAGAACAAAGCGCAGAGTGACATTTAAAGTAAACACGGCCGTCCTTATCATATGTCAGTTAAGCGTAAAAATATACATTTTAAACATAGGACAGACACGTAATCTTGCACCTGCTTGATGATAGAAATCATTATTATCATTCAGTATTAAAGTTTATTTTCTTTAAACAGAAAGTCTTGTTTGTTATTGTCTCATTCATTATTGTCACTTATAACTTCTAGTCATCATCTCATTGCCTGGTCGCTGCTCCACTCATTTTGGGTGCTGGTTGTCAGTTCTGAAGCAGTTTTCAGCGCAACTTGCACCATGTTGTTCCGGCTTGGCCAGTCCGGCCTCATCTTTTCCAGCCTTCCCTGGTTTTGCCAGCTCTCCATCATGGAATGCCATGCAGGCAGCTGCCCTACCCTACGACGCTTATTGGGAGCTGTTCCAGCCACTCTGACGCCTTTCAGCGTCTGGATTACCACCATCCATTTTAGACTCTTTTCCCTTTCCTTCCCTCGACCTTCTCTAATGTTACTGTATTTGTTTTCTTAGTTCATTGTAAGCCGCTTTGGGGCTGCTTTAGTGGCAAAAAGCGGGGTATAAATGTTCTAAAATAAATAAATAAAATAATATATTATCGAAATGAAAGATGGATGCCCATCTTGTTCGATAATACGGTTGGCCCCGCCCCTTCGTGGCGCCGTCCTCGGAGATGGGCGCCCTTAGAGATGGGTGTCCCCGGTAGAAAATGCCCCTCAGAGTGTTTGGGACAGAAGATATTTGAGTAGAATCATACCAAAATATATTGTCAACAATAATGAAAACTGGGCTCATCTTAAGCATCTTGGAAGCATCAGTTCCACATAAATCTTATGAAAAGAAGAATAAAATAAACAAAGTAGGCACATATAGAATCTATCAAAATAAAGTGGTTTTACCACAAGGCCAGTGACATCCAACAACAGATTTCCATGACATTTCTAATAAGGTAAATTGGTTTCAAGAGAATACCACCTGTCACCTAGTGTATGACGAGGATGACCGGCGCCATTCGATTATGCCCCTCTTTGTAACTTTGTAAGTCTAAGTGCTTAGTGATTTAAAAATATTCCTCTATAATATCAGCATTTACACATGTTCTTAAGACCTAAAACTAGTTGACACCTTAAAAAATTACCCATAATCCCCCAGATTCTATATAGTGCAACTTAAGTTGGACGCATGATTTGTGCATGCAACTTAGTTAACAAGCTATTCAGTGCTGATAATTGCCAATTAACAAGAAATTATTGACATTAATTGGCCTTAATTAGAATTTTTGCACACAATAGCCTAAGCGTATTCTGTAACAGCGGGTATTTATTACCTCATAATTGGGAGGCTTATCATTGTTTTTCTCTATTTGATTTATATTGCACATGGTATTTAGCATAATTTTTGCTCATGGTGGCTTTTCCTCACTCTACACAGTTAGCTTAGTGGGGTTTTAAAAAGTCTGGACATCGTCTTAAAGGAAAAGTCCATAGACTGCTTATTTCTGGGATAAGCAGCATAAAATGTATTAAACTTTTCAGGATCTTGCTAGGTATTTGGACCTGGATTGGACACTGTTGGAAATACTTATCACATAAAATTAAGGGTCTTTTATGATCCACTGTTCAGTTTTCTAAACTCCCCTTTTTCTGCACATACAAAATAGCGTGTAACAATATAAATGTCTACTTAGAAATGATTTGCCTTTTTTTGTTTTATTTAGCATTTGATAATTGTTTCTTTATATGTTTTGATTTTGATTTCAAGTTTACTCCTGATGAAGGCTGTCGAGCCGAAACACAGCCTGTGTTGAGTTCACTTGGCTGAGTCTTGTTTATGCTGGATGCACAATAAATTCATTTTCAAAATTAGTATCATCTTGATGCTGTATTCTTTTCCTCTCCTGTGACTGTTCCGTTTGGATTGCTTTGTGGAAGTCTTTGGTTTTCTTTTTTTTTTTGGAACAGTAAGAACCCCAGTCACACAAGATGCCAGAACCCGCTCATACAGGAAGCAAGGCTAGCTGGTACATGTTCACACAAGGAGCAAGGCTTTACTGGAACCCGTTTATACAAGGAGCAAGGATTTACAGGACTTTTTTTGAGGGGGTACTTGCAGGTACTGAGTACCGGCACCTTTTCCATTATCTGCTAAAATTGACCCATGGACCCTAAGTTTTAATGAACGAGCTCAGGCTCTACACACCAATTCTGCCTTGCCATAGATTCTGTGACTGGTTACAGGGGGTCTGGCTATTATGGGGTGGGTCCCTCAATGATCACCCCACCCCTGAAGGGTGGCCTAGCATTTGAGTATGGCACTTTGTTTTCCACTGACTGGAACCCACTCACACAAGAAGCAAGGCTTGTACTGGGACCCATTCACACAAGAAGCAAGGCTTGTACTGGAACTTACTCACACAAGAAGCAAAGCTTGTATTGGAACCCATTCACACAAGCAGCGAGATGCTGCACTGGAATCCACACACACAAACAGCAGGATGCTGCGCTGGAATCCACTCACACAGAAAGCAAGGTGTTTACAGAAACTCACTCTCTCAAGATGCAAGGCTTTACTGGATCCCACTCTGGCAGGCAGATGGAAGGCAGCTGGAACCCACTCACATGAATAACAGGAGCAAGACACCAGCTAGGATGGCTAACGACGCAACAGTGTCTTGGCAGAAGACCAGTGGGGTTAAGTGCTGCTCCTCCATCGTCAATTGACGTTATTCTGCGTACACAGGGGGTGGGCAACAGGTCCCATGATGCAAAAGTGAAGACTTCTTCCTGCCGCACGCTGCCAGTGCTGTTCAGGCAGGCACTCCCACCGAGCCTATCAGCTGTGCGGTCCTGAGATCCCAAGTCACAGTAAGACTGTGACACTATCATACAAAATAACATGGAGATGCAATGTTAATGGTGAGGCAAAATACAGGCCTGAGTGGTGTGAATACCTTTTGTGGATTTATAGCTCAAATTGTCCCATAATGTTTCGTCTGAAAGAAAAGTTTAAGCTATATTCTCTTATATTTGAACTACTACTTTTCTAAATAACTTTAATTATCATTGTTCTCAGAGTTAGTGGACTGATGAGATAAACACATTTTATACAATGCACACAAAGCAGCAATCAGTCTTAAAGAAAATGACTGTTCTTTGGGTGACTAACGTCACAACACAAATACACTGAACAGTAAAGTAGAAGAGATGTAAGCACAGACAGATACCACAAAACATACTATTTGGCAACTAAATTATAGAGAATACTAAAATAAGGTATCCTTGGTAATATTAAGGATACGAAAACAGAATGAAAAACATAATTAAACACTTCCTTAAGAAAACATCTGAATTGAACATTATGGTTGAATTTACTTCTACTGAATTGGAGGGATTTGCTCTAAAAGTCAATTTCCAAAAATGCTGATTGAGCCAGAGAGAGAGAGAGAGAGAGAGAGAGAGAGAGAGAGAGAGAGAGAGAGAGAGAGAGAGAGAGAGCACACAGAATGATTATAAATAATTTGGTTCTATTGGTTCTACAAGCAGAGCTCTGGAGTCTCATGACGTGAATTAGGCAATGTTGCAGGGAGGTTGGTTTTAGATTTATTAGGAACTGGGCAACATTCTAGGGTTGGGGGAGCCTATTCCACAAAGATGGGCTCTACCTTAACCAGGGTGGAACCAGGCTGCTGGCATCAATATTTAAAAAGAAGATAGAGCAACCGTTAAACTAGAAACTGGGGGAAGGCCGACAGTCACTCAAAGGTCACTCAAAAACAGGGAAGACAGAGAATCATGATAGTGAGGTTGCAATAGAGACCATAGTAGACAATATTATTGAGGCTCATTTTCAAAGACTTTCAAAGTTACATAGGAACAACAAACTATTTGAAATGTCTGTCTGAAAATGCCAGAAGCCTAAGAATGAGAGAGTTAGAATATATTGCACTAAATGAAAAGATAGATATAATAGGCATCTCTGAGACTTGGTGGAAGGAAGATAACTAATGGAACACTATCATACCAGGGTACAAATAATATCCTATTGTAGATTAAGAACTAGTTAAAAGATAAAGAGTTTAAGATTAAATGGTCATTATTCTCAATGGAGAAAGGTAGATAATGGGGTTCCCAGTGATCTGTGCTGGGAACGCTACTAATTAACATATTTATAAATGATATAGAGATGGGAATAACTAGTGAGGTAATTAAATTTGCTGATGATAGAAAGTTATTCAAACTTGTTAAATCGCCTCAGGATTGTGAATTACAAGAAGACCTTATGAGACTGGGAGACTGGGCATCCAAATGGCAGATGACATTTAACATAAGCAAGTGTAAAGTGATGCATGTGGGAAAGAGGAACCCAAAGTATAGCTATGTGATAGAGGTCTATAAAATAATGAGTGGAGTGGAACGGGTAGATGTGAAATGCTTGTTTACTCTTTCCAAAAATACTAGGACTAGAAAGCACACAATAAAGCTACAAAGTAGTAAATTTAAAACAAATCAGAGAAAATATTTCTTCACTCAATGTGTAAATAAACTTTGAAAATCGTTGCCCGAGAATGTGGCAAAAGCAGTTAGCTTAGTGGGGTGTAAAAAAGGTTTGATAACTTCCTAAAAGAAAAGTCCATAAGTCATTATTAAGATGGACTTGGGAAAAATCCACTGCTTATTTCTAGGATAAGTGGCATAAAATGTATTCTACAGTTTTGGAATCGTGCCAGGTACTTGTAACCTGGATTGGTCACTGGATTGGAAATAGGATGCTGGGTTTATGGACCTTTGGTCTGTCCCAGTATGGCAATGCTTATGTTCTTATATTATCTTTTTGTCTATGTAGACAGTCTAAGGTTCCAAAGCCACAATTTATAGTATTTCCAAAATGTTATTTTTTTTGTTTTGGGGGCCCTTGTACTAAAGTAAATATTGTACGTACTGCATTTTTAAAACAAACAAAAAAAAAAAATAGTCCACACACTTTGGAATGCATTCCCTGAAAGGCTTTGCTTAACACAGGACTCTTTTTAAAATTATTTATTTATTAAGATTCCAAATTATATTCAATACAAAATTTGCATGAATAAGGAAAATAGAATACCATAACATAGAAAAAGTTATCTCAAACATAGTTAAGTAATTAGACTACAAATGAGGGCTTCTTTTACAAAGATGCATTAGTGATTTTCACGTGGCAAATGAGAGGAAACCCATAGGATTTGAATGGGCTTCCTCTCAATTACCACACAAGAATCGCTAGTGTGGTTTTGTAAAAGAGCCCCTTAGAGATTCAAGATAATAGCAAAAGAGAAAAAGAAGGAAATATTTCAAGCACATCAATAAGATGTAAATACAATGGTGTGTAGGGGAGTTCAAACTAGCCAGAGAAGGCAGATGACATTACTAATTAACATCACCATTAGTTAACAGAGGAACTTTCCCTAGAAAGGGATGCGTAAAAGGTGGTTGGGGGGGGGGGGTATTGGGCTTTGCCCAGAGAAAAGGGAAGGAGATTAATTGTCCTAGTATTTTTTTGTTGTTTTTTTGTTATGGGTGGGAACAGTCCGGTGGGAACTGACCTAGAACCAGCTTGGTATCCAGCAAGTGGGAACTGTCCGAGGGGAATTGGTGGGTAGGAACTGTCCGGGTGGGAATTCACCGGATACCAAGCCTCCACATGCATAAGACATGGCAGGAAGGAGAAGCTACTGGGTCAACGTGGGGCTACAGTTCTTTGGGGCTCAGAGAAACTGTATTAGCACTCCTCTCTGATGACCATGCAGATGCCAATGAAGGAAATGCTCTCACAGTAGCAACTCTGAACGCTTCCAGCGTCAGTTTGAGTGAGGCAGTCATTTGACTGGAGGCAGGAGGGATTCCTCCAGATTTTGCCCATCTCTTTTTCCCCATAATTAGGGAAAAATTCCAAACAGTGCTGAAAGATAAGAGAGCCACACTAGTACTGCTGTCTATGATGCCATTTTGGAACCCAACACAAGACTATTTATACTTCAGGAAGCAGGTGAAAACTGGGCTCTTCAATCAGGCCTTTAATAGAAGAAATAACTAACTTGCTAGTCATGCACACACACAAGGAGTAACACCGGCTGCACATACTATAGCAGGACATGTTTATCCACTCATACCCTAGTTAAGATCATTTTTAAGGACCATTCTGACTCATGCACAACTTTCTTTAAATTAGTCCCCTTATTTTCTAATGCATCTTAATCTCTCTTATCTATCTATATGTTCATCTTTGCTTAAACCCTATTCTGTCTATTAACATGTTTTATTGTTTATTGTGTTGACATTGTAATGTATCATACTATGCTGCCCTCATATTATTTGAATATTTTTATTGCTGTCATTGTCTATTCCTTATTTTTGACTTATTCTTGCTGTGCACCGCCTTGAGTGAATTCCTTCAAAAAGGCAGTAAATAAATCCTAATAAATAAATAAACATGGGGAAAAGTGCAAAGCTTCCACAGTAAATGCAAGCTGAATCTGCCCTGCATTTAGCGCACAGGACACACAGTTAACGCACAGCCACTGCTTTACATGCTTGAGCCAATAGCATTGACTTCTTCTTAAAGCCTGAACATAAAAGTATGTTTAAAGTATAAAATCCCAGGCTTAATTATTTCAGACTAAAAAGGAGTGCTTTATGTCACTTTGCTAATCTGCTTCATTTCTTACTCAGGATAAATTTTACAAGTACCCTGGTTACAAGGTATCCCATTTTCAAGCAATAAACACTATCATCTGGCTAGACACAAGATTAGACAATCCCCCTGGTTTTGTGGCTGGAATGACTAGTTAGTGGGAATATTGTGGCTGCATGACACATTTCTCTGAAGTGGATTTTCAGTGAGGGACAGATGTTGTTGATTGGTTCTTAGTCCTTTGTGAGTCCTGACTGTTCTTGACCTACATTAGTCATTCTTTTCACCCACTCTTATAATTACCATGGTATAAAAGATGACTCTCATCTCCTTCTATTTTCTGTATAGTAGCAAGTAGGAGATGGCATGAGGGTTATGAAATGAAGGGCACATTAATCATGTATTCTTTTGTTTTATCAAATGGACAGATGATATTAAAACACAATGTGAAAATATTTCAACTACCAATAAAATCATTTTTTAAATTTTATCATTTATAAACCTTGGGCATGATATTCAGCCGCCGGTGGTGGTGAGCGTTTTGATCACTCTTTAAGGAGTTATTCCTGGATATTCAAAGCAGGCCCTGTCCAGACTTTGTCTTTAAATATCCTATTATTGTTCAACCAGCTAACATATAGCCACTTAAGTCAATATCAGGACTTAAGCAGCCATAGGGTAATGCATAAAAATATGATTGACTTTTATGCAGTCCTATTTATGCGCTAAACCTCACCACTTAAGTGCTAAATATCAGTATTTATGTTACCAATTGCTGACTCCTCCCCCGAAATGCCACCACCATAGCTGGCTTTGAGTTAGGCACTAACCGTGAATTTCAGAGGCATTTAGTTGGTTAACTGCTGATGCAAATTAATGGCTAGCCCCAACCAAGATTTAACCAGTCAGTGACCGCTAAATTTGTTTGAATATTGGCTAGCTTGAGTTCAATATTCAGTCAATGTGGTTACTATGTTAATATAAGTGCCAGCACTAGCATGCAAATTATGAATACTCAGTGCCACTATTTGTATAGTTTCAACACTGACTATATGTCTAGTGCAATGAGCACACCAACACCATCCATTTAGTTTAGGATGCTATTCATCAGGTCTAAATTATGTGCACAAATTATCCAGGGAGCAGTTGAATAGATCAGCTATCTACATAATTTCTTAACCTGGCTTCAAAGTACCCAAAACCCAGTCCTTATTGTAAGAATAGTACTGGGCCCCTTATTCAGATATGTATCCCCATACTATCTGCCCTTTATGCAGTCCTATTTGGCCAGTTAAACTTATCTGGTTAAGGCTGAATATCAGCACTTAACTGGTTTAATGTTCTCTCTACCCCTGACTCCACCCCTAGACCGCCCATTGAATAGCTGGTTTTGGCTTAGGTGGTTAATGTGGAAAGCTCCACACAGGCAATGTAACCAGGCAGGAACCTATTCTGCCTGGCTAAATTATTTTTAATATTTAACCTTTATATACAAAACAGAAAAGTGCCTACATGAGCAATACTGTAGTGGAGTGAATGAGGCATTGCAAGTAATAATGGAAAATTCAACAAGCACTGCTCTATTACAAGAAAATCCTTAAAAGCAGGATCCTCAGTCATTCTTGTGGCAAAACTGAGGGCAAGCTAACCCTGCTTTAACGTTCTTCACCTTCCTTCCATATGTTTCCCTTCTTGCCCCCTCTTCTTTCATTCTGACTTTCATATCACTTCTATCCCCTTTTCTTTTCATTCTGACCACTTCCCTCCATTTTCTTTTCTCCCTCCTTACTGGCACTCTTCTCACCGTCTACCTTCTCCCATAACCCATCTGCAGTCTTCATCAGCCCCTAGCTTCCTCCTCCCTGCCCCAGCATCAGAGTCATCTTCAAGTCTCAATCCGCTTCTCTTACCTGACTCCCTTTCGGTCCCAGCCTCTATGTCAGCTCCCTGCCCTCACCCCCTTCTCACCAGCCCAGCATTATAACCCTTCTCCTAAATGCTTTTTAACTCTCCCCACCTCTTTGCAAATCTAGGATACCTAGATGTACAGTAGATACTGTATAATAAATGATGCAGGTAGGTAGGAACATTCATGGGAAACCTTGCAAAACTGATCTTGGTATATTCATCTTGGTGCTGGTCCAAATATGCCTACACCTATTCTGGCTAGTCTAACTCACGCAGGTGCCAGTCCTTTCCTTTGAGGAATTTGGTCTACGGATAGAGAAGGATAGAAATACATATATCCCCACATTTTATAATTTTAGCACCTAAATGTAAGCACAATTTGCAGACTAAAATGATAGAATACCAGCACATATGTGCATGAATGTACATTCATGCTTGTAAGAGCTAGTTGGGTACTAAGCGGTATTCTGTAACTCATGTGCACAACTTTACATAGTGCATAAATGCAAGGGGTATACATATCGGTGGAACATGGGTGGGGCATAAGCAGGACTCCTACTTACATATGTAAGTTACAGAATATTGTAAGTTATGTGCTAAAGTGCCACATTTAGGCATGCATATTTATGCCTGCTATCCACACAATGTAAGTGGGTACTCCTCGATGTATGCCCTAAGATACCAATTTACACTAGTATTCCGTAAGGGAATCTGAGCACCCAGATGCCAGCAAAGAATTTGTGCTCAGCATGCTGCATCTAGGTGGCAAAGTTGTGGTACTCAGTTATACAATTGCCCCCATAATGGGACAATATAAGTATTATTATGCCAGTGCAACTTGTGCTCTAGTCTGTACTTGGTATTCAGCAATAGACCCATGTTTCTGTCTGGTTTCCCTTTCATTCTTTGCATGTATGGATACTTTGTACTTTGTTCATGCCTTCTATTACTCCATGGGCACGTCTGATGCTAACACTTCCCTTTGGATTGCTATACATGCACCTATTATTCTTCCTCTGAACTCTGTTACATATCCACATAGCAGCTGCAAATGATCAACTTCCCCATTCAGTCGGACTTGTCCTTCGGACCTCACTGGAAAGCTGGCAAGGATACCTCAATGGTGGCATCTTGCCTAATATTTCGTTATCTAGCACAGCCTTTTATCAGCATCAATAGTGCAGCAACAGCTTGGCAAGGAAATGTATCCATTTCTCATGCTGTACCCTCTCTCCCTCACTTTCTAAAAACATATTGAATGGGTCTTGTGTCAACCACCTTGCAAGCTCTTATCTATCAAGGGTAGAAGGTACTCCTTTTGAAATGGTACTTGAGGATCTGCCAGCCCTGACTCAGGTGACCCTGCCTCTTCCACGTGCAGGAGATGGTAAATAGCAGCTCCTTGTTGCCCATGATTAGCTTGTAGTCCATGGAGCCATTTTATTGATCTTTGTGCATAGCTGGAAAAGTGTGAGTATCCTCAAATAAGATTTGTCTTCAGGGGCACACTTTCACCATTACACACATAATTTGAGTAGGTGGAATGAAGACATGCATATTTGATAAACTGTATGGTATTCCAGTAACACATTTCCATGATGACTTATTAGGTCTCTTTTGCCACAAGTAAAATAGGTTTTACATATGGAGAAATGGTTCTTATAAAATTCTGAAGGGGTATTTACACAGGTTGGGATGAACTGCATGAAGTTGGCATTTATGTGTGCATTTTATAAAATATACATGTAAATTCATAGAGTATATGCTCACATTGTCTTCTGCTTTGTAACAGGTAACAGGTAACTGGGGTTGTGTAGGAGCTTACTTTATAAAGCCATATGAACTTTTATGTCATCTTTATAAAATAGGTACCTTTCTGAACATTTCACACAAGTAGCTTGTTATAAAAGTACCCTTAATGGGTGCCAATTTCCTATTTTGCATGCAGTACATCACCTTTTTTTCCAGAGTTGTGAACGCATAGCAGGGCAGGAGTGCCTCATCTTTATATAGGCTCTGCAATTAATTCTATATTTGACCATGTTCTATTGACATATGTCATCTGCATTTTTACTGACATATGGTTAAAGGGTTGTTAACCCCTGAGGCAGGCTCACACACTGAAACACGGCCATGTCAGGCCCCCAATATGTTTGTTTTGTGACTACAATAAAGGTCCTTACATTTTGGAAATCCTCGTGGCATTGGCCTCACTTCTTTGTTGCTGTTCACCCATTTCAAATAGCATGACCCTATTTGCAAAATGGCATGCAATTTTCCATTGATCAATACAAAACCATAATTTATTTAATTAATTTGTTCTGTTTCATTTTAAAATGATTACAAATTATTGTTTTCATGTTGTTTTAAAATGAAATTACCTCCCTATGTGATAAGCTGTCTGTCAGAATTCTGTGTCTGACTGTATTTTATTGTATTAGTAGATTTTTATTCCGCTTTTAACTAATGCTACAAAGTGGATTACAGCAAGAGTAACTTCATATTAGAAGGAATTTACAATATACATACAAATTAATTGATTAAACAATCAAATACAATAGCAGCATTATCACTACAATCAATAAGATCACAGTTCTTTAGATCAGAGTTACAATCTTTGCCTTGAAAAAAAGTAGGTCTTAAGAGCCTTTCTAAATAAGATATAAAATGTAATCTGATGTAGCTGAATTGGAATACCATTCTAAATCTTAACACATTGGAAAACAAAAGAATGCTCCCAAATAGATACAATTTATATTCTTCATGGAAGGAAAATCCAGTAATAACCTCTTCCCACTTCCCAGGTAACATCTACCTGGAAAAATTAAAAGCTGACTTACTGTTTCAGAATGTAATCCATAGAAGCTTTTATAAGCATGCAAGCTTATGTTGAATACAACTATCAATCCTAAGCCAATATAAGTCATTTAACAGTGGAGTAGCTTCAGAATATCTCCCTAAACTGAATATCAATCTAGAGGTGGTATTTTGAAGCAATTGAAGTCACTTTTCTAACTTTAGAGTAAGGGAGCAATAAACTGAGTTACAAACATCTGCATTCGCACTATGCCACCCGTCTACGGCAACCATTCATCCCAGTTTGCAATTAATCAAAACTCTTCTTAATAGTGAAAACAATGTTGACTGCAGCTTTATTCCAAAACATCAGGTAGCAAAGAACACTCAATTCCCATTACAAATATAGTCCAACAAATAACTCTCCCGTGCAGCTATCAATCCCCAGGTTGCTATATGGTGTTGAAACTAGCTCCATTATTCTTTCACAGGTGCCACCTCCTTCAAGTCATGACCTTCAGTGACATCAAGTCATGCCTCTACTCGTAGGGGTTGTACCCACAAGCCACCAACATTTAATCCATAATTTTGTATAGCACTTTATGATTCAGTTTCAGTGTGCCACAAAACCCCAATCTTGGGCTCCCACATCCACCCAAAGCTGTTACTGTCTCCTCAGCCTACTCCAACCCATCCCTTACAAAGCACACCTCAACCCCAAAGAAACTCATATAGGAAAACCAACCTACTCAAGTGGAGGGAGAGAGGAAATTTCCACACCAACACCCTCTCCACTCCTTCCCTTCATCTACAAACACCAGAAGCCTGCCAGAACTTCCCAGTAAATTTCTTCTCCTAACTCCACCCAATTCCAACCCACAAATCCCTTTCACCCCTTCCTTGCCATCCTAATATCCTGTTGCTAATCTGCCAGACCAATCAGCACTTATTCCCCCCATCTGTCACTATTCCCTTGCATTCCCCTTATCCTACCCCCCACTCCAACATTCCTACCATTTAACCCTCTCAGTCCTAAAACCTGTGGCTCACTCAGCTAATGTTATCTAAGGACATATGATAAAGACATTTGAATACAAGAGTTTAGGTAGAAACAGTGTATTATTAGAAGTCTACTTCGTTTGATGCACTTGATTTTGTCCTTGCCATTTTCAGGGCACAGACTATAGAATTCTACCCAGCACTGGCTTTGCTTCCCAATTACCAGTGTTGCCACCCAATCTCCACTAAGATTCTGTGGATCCATTCCTTCTAAACAGGATTCATTTGTGTTTATCCCACATATTTTTGAATTCTGTTATGGTTTCCATCTCCACCCTCTCCCCCCGCATGAGAGTTTCTAGGGTATCTACCACCATCTCCATGAAAAACTACTTGCTGACATTATTCCTCAGTCTGCCCTCCTTCAACCTCAATTCATGTCCTCTAGTTCTACAGTCTTCCTGTCTGCAGAATTGGTTTGTTTGCAGATAAATACCTTTCTAATATTTGAACGTCTGTATCATATCACCCCTCTTTCTCCTTTCCTCCAGGATATACATGTTCAGGTCAGTAAGGCTCTCCTCATATGTCATGCAATGCAAATCTCACACCATTTTTGTAGCTTTTCTTTGCACCACTTCAAGTCTTTTTACATCCTTAGCAAGATACGGTCTCCAAAACTGAACAGAAGGCCTCACTAATGACTTGTAGAGGGACATCAATACCTCTTTTCTTCTGCTTGTTTACTGGAGTTTAACTGAACTAAATCACTCAAGTATTGTGGGGCTAAACCATACATGATCTTAAAAACCATCACACAAACTTTGAAATCATTCCGAGCCTCAATGGGCAGCCAATGAAGCTGTGAACTGAAACAATTAGGCGGGCTGATTTTCATATCAGCCCGCTGTATTTTGGATGGTTTGAATTTCTTAATATAACATTTTTGGCAACCTGCATATATAATATTGCTGTAGTCCAGCATAGATAAGAGAGGTCTTTGGACAACTAGACAAGAGACAGAAGGCTTCAGTAATGTATGAATTCACCTACATTTTCTTAAAATCAAAAATGACTTTATATACTTTGACTGATATAGGAAATTGTATTCTTATTTAGATCAGAATGTCCTAACTCCATTAGTTTCAAAGCCTTTTCTCTATATGGGGCTTTCCAGTGTCAAACTAAGTAGTCATTTTAATCTAAGCAGTGGCAAAAAGTGTCCTTAACACTTACTTGCATGGGTTTTGCTACACGTGAAAACTATTTTTACTGCAGCCCTAAAATGGCCGATTTTCTACTTTTTATATTAATGACCATGCGCTAATGTTGCCATTTGCATGCAGTCATTTTTAAAAATTATCTCATGAACACTTACTGCCACCCATTTTATAGGTGGCAAGGGTTCACTCAGTATTCCTGCACAAACCACTCTAATTTGGATGCACTAACTGGTTTGCACAGGAATGCCTACTCTCCATCCCCTGACACATCCTCTCCCCCCCCCCCAAATATTTTTTAGTGGCCGGTTTAGTGCGTGCTAATCTGGCAGTTACCATAGGACACCTGAGTGTGTCCCACAGTATGCCATTTCAAGCTGCATTAGCCATTCATTAGCGTTTAATGCAGCTTAGTAGAGGAAATCCTTAAATGTTTACACTTATTACAGAACATGGTAGTGAGGTTTCTAGTAAAGGCAAAGAAGCTTGATTATATTATTCCTGTTTTGAGCTATTATACTGTTTATCTGTCAGAGCTCTAATAAAATTTAAAAGTTTGTGCATAGTTTACAAAATTATTTTTTGAGACTTACTTTTGTCTGGCTTCTTGATTGCATGGATACATTTCACTGAAACCCCTGCATTCACAAAATCAGGGGTTCCTATGTTTATCTTCCCTATCATTCAACATTCAGTTATGAGATGCCTCAATTATCCAAAGGGGTGGAGGTACACTGGTTCCTACGTAAAAGGTTGCAGAAGCAAGAAGTAGGAAAGGTAGGCTCTTTAAAAACCAGAGGCGACATCTATAAAGAAACAATTCTTTATAGACGTCTCCTGAAGAATGCACGAGCTAGTGCCGAAACACAGCTGTGTTGAGTCATTGTCACTTCGCTTGCAATAAAGAATTATTTCTTTATAGACGTCTCCTCTGGTTTTTAGAAGAGCCTACCTTTCCTACTTCTTGCTTCTGCAAAATCTAGTTTCCTGCATTTTAGGAAGTGATTGAAGACCCAGTTGTTTGAACAAGATTATATAAATGTTATGTTGACTGTTTTATTAATTTGTGAATTATGTATTTATTTACTATTGATGGTGATATTCTTTTAATTGTAATCCATTTTGTTACTAATGTGTGTGTTTAATAAATCAAACTAAATCAAATCAAATATTCATTAATGAGGCAACATACAGAACTTTGTGGGCAGGTGCAAAGTCCATGTGTAACTTTATGTTCAGACTTTGCACCAATAATTCAAATGGAGCATACGGGCGCATTTCCCCATTAAAAGCTACACAATGAAAAAGTATGCACAGAAATTTGTATCTGATTTTTTTACAAATATATTTTGTTACATCCAAAAAAATGGACAGTTTTGAAAATGCAAAACTACATGTATTTTTGATTTCTCTTCCTTAATCCTACCCTGAGAATGCAACAGTAAAAATACAAATAAAAGGACATGTGAAACAATGAACATATTTTTACCACACAGAGGGTGGGCAACTGTCAAATATTCCTTTTGTCTGGGTAAATACCCGGGTACATAGATAGATTTTGAAAGTTGTCCTCTCTATCAATTGATTCAATTATAGTAAGCATAAACTGCAAGAAAGACCAGCTACAAATGCATAATTGTAGTGACTGCAGTCTATTCTGATTACTACTAGTTCTTAATGGATACCGTGTTTGTTAGGGAAGAAGCATACACTAATCTGCAAAATAACATATAACAACATCTGTAAGGGAGCCCCATAGCTAGCATTCTTCCCACTTTCTCACAGCCAGTTTAACAAAGCAAATATTGACACAGCTTGTTTTGGCTTGATTGCTACTATACTGATACCTTTGTCTCTACTACAGGGTATGCTGGGGAATTTCAGTGCCTTATGGGCTCATCTGTACCATAATATGCAATCATCATGGCAGGAAATTGGTGAGTTGTATCATTTGGTGTCGTCTACCAGCAGCTAATGCTATATGTCACTTAATAAAGCACTGAGGCTTTGAAACGTTTTTATTCATGCAGCATCAGTAGTGGGAGAAATATATCTGCTGCCAAGTCTGATTCTGAGAGCGCTGGCAGAGGAAGCAGAGTCTTGAGGACATTACTGTAAGGTCACTGTTGGTACTTCTGTAAATTAACATCTTACATACAAACAAGGCATGGAAACATTGCTAGACAGATGGTAAGTGGCAATGTTGCTTGTACAAGTGTGCATAGGAGACAAAGAGCTTCTGGCATACTCTAAGAAAAGAACTATAAGAGGAATCTATGACAGCATGACTTTTTTGCTGTCAGTGTACAATATTTCATTCGCTTGTGATTTTAAGTTCTAGTAGAGATGTTTCTTGGCACTTTGGAAGTAATTTTATAAAAGATTTACACATGTAGAATAGATTTCTTCTTACATAAGTAACCATAAGTGCTACATTCATTGCCTACTTTTGTGTGATGTATTTTATTTTCTACTGCACGCAGCATTTCCAGCGGTAATCGGCAATTGGCATGTGCTAGTTACTACTACTACTACTATTTAGCATTTCTATAGCGCTACAAGGCATACGCAGCGCTGCACAAACATAGAAGAAAGACAGTCCCTGCTCAAAGAGCTTACAATCTAATAGACAAAAAATAAAGTATGCAAATCAAATCAATTAATGTGTACAGGAAGGAGGAGAGGAGGGTAGGTGGCGGCGAGTGGTTACAAGTGGTTATGAAAAGCAATGTTAAAGAGGTGGGCTTTCAGTCTAGATTTAAAGGTGGCCAAGGATGGGGCAAGACGAAGGGGCTCAGGAAGTTTATTCCAGGCATAGGGTGCAGCGAGACAGAAGGCGCGAAGTCTGGAGTTGGCAGTAGTGGACAAGGGAACAGATAAGAAGGATTTATCTATGGAGCGGAGTGCACGGGAACAGGAAGGGGTGTAGGGAAGGACGAGTGTGGAGAGATACTGGGGAGCAGCAGAGTGAGTACATTTATAGGTTAGTAGAAGAAGTTTGAACAGGATGCGAAAATGGATAGGGAGCCAGTGAAGTGACTTGAGGAGAGGGGTAGTATGAGTAAAGCGACCCTGGCGGAAGACGAGATGGGCAGCAGAGTTTTGGACCGATTGGAGAGGGGAGAGGTGACTAAGTGGGAGGCCAGCAAGAAGCAGATTGCAGTAGTCTAAACGAGAGGTGACTAGGGTATGGATGAGGGTTTTAGTAGAGTGCTCGGAAAGAAAGGGGCGGATTTTACGGATGTTGTAAAGAAAGAAACGACAGGTCTTGGCGATCTGCTGGATATGAGCAGAGAAGGAGAGAGAAGAGTCAAAGAAGACCCCAAGGTTTCGAGCTGAGGAGACAGGGAGAATGAGAGAGCCATCAACAGAAATAGAAAACGGGGGGAGTGGGGAGGTGGGTTTGGGGGGGAAAATGAGAAGCTCGGTTTTGGTCATGTTTAATTTCAGGTGGCATTGAGACATCCAGACAGCAATGTCAGACAAGCATGCTGAAACTTTGGTTTGGATGCAAGGTGAGATATCAGGGGTAGAAAGGTAGATTTGGGAGTCATCAGCATAGAGATGGTAGAAAAAGCCATGGGATGAGATTAATGAACCAAGGGAAGAAGTGTAGATAGAAAAGAGGAGGGGGACCAAGAACAAAACCCCGAAGTACGCCGACAGGCAGAGGGATAGAAGTAGAAGAGGATCCACCAGAGTGAACACTGAAGGTGCGGAGGGAGAGGTAGGAAGAGAACCAGGAAAGGACAGAGCCCTGGAATCCAAGTAAGGACAGGGTATCGAGGAGTATACTGTGATCGACAGTGTCAAAAGCAGCGGAAAGATCAAGAAGAATGAGGGTGGAATAGAGACCTCTGGATTTAGCCAGTAATAGGTCATTGGAGACTTTAGTAAGCGCAGTTTCGGTTGAGTGGAGAGGGCGAAAACCAGATTGTAGTGGGTCAAGAATAGCATGTAAGGCAGCAGTGGTGAACAGCACGCTCAAGTAATTTGGAGAGCAAAGGGAGGAGGGAGATGGGTCGGTAATTAGAGGGATAAGCAGGGTCGAGTGAAGGCTTCTTAAGGAGAGGTGTGACCACAGCATGTTTAAAGGCAGTAGGGACAGTTGCAGTGGAAAGTGAGAGGTTGAGAATGTGACAGATAAAAGGAATAAGAGCAGGTGAGATGGCATTAAGGAGGTGGGTGGGAATGGGATCAGAGGAACAGGTGGTACATTTTGAGGAAGAAAGGATAAGTGTAGTTTCCTCTATAGTAACTTCAGGAAAGGAGGAAAAGGAATGAGGGGAAGGAGAGAGAGGGGAATGGACTAGTGGAGGGCAAGGTGGTGAGGTAGAGAATTCAAGGTTTATCGTTTGAACCTTGTCGTGAAAGAATTCAACAAGGGTCTAAGGAGATAATGAAGGGGGAGTTGGGGGAGGGGGCACCTTGAGGAGAGAGTTCAATGTGGTGAAGAGAAGTCGAGGGTTAGAGTCAAGAGAGTTGGTCAGTTGGATATAATAATCCTGTTTGGCACGTAAAAGAGCAGATTGGAAGGGGGTCAGCATGAACTTAAACTGTAAGAAATCAGCAAGGGTCCAAGATTTCCGCCAGAGGCGTTCGGTGGAGCGGGAACAGGAACGTGGGTAGCAGATATTAGAAGTCAGCCAAGGTTGGGGTTTTGTACGCCTTATAGGGTGGGTCATCAAAGGTGCAAGAGTGCCTAAGGCAGAGGATAGAGTATTGTTGTAAGAAGAAACAGCCTCGTTGACAGACATGGATGGTGCCACAGTAGAGAGGAGGTTTGAAACATGGGAGGATAGAGATGAAGGGTCAATACCATGAAGATTCCTAGATAAATTAGATAAGATAGGATGGGACTGGAAGGGAGGAGATTTAAGTGCGAAAGTTATAAGATGGTGATCAGAGAGGGGAAGATCAGAGGCAAGGAAACTAGAGGGTGAACAGTTGGAGGAGAAGATGAGATCAAGACAGTGACCATTTTGATTAGTGGGGGAGGTGGAGCATAGTTGGAGATTAAAGGAGGATGCTAAAGCGAGTAACTTGGAAATATAAGAGTTGGAAGGATCATTAGCAGGAATATTAAAGTCACCAAGGATGAGAGAGGGGGAGGAAGGATCATGGAAGAAGGCAAGCCAGGCATCAAAGTCACTGAGAAAGGATGAAAGGGACTTATCAGGGGGACGATAAATGACCGCTATTCGAAGAGGCAGAGGAGAGAAAAGGCGGATAGAGTGGACTTCAAAGGAGGAAAAACAGTGACATTGAGGTGGAAGAAGGGGTTAAAATCTGGAGGAGGGAGAGAGCCTTTTGAGAGCACAGCTTTTCATCCGTTTGAATACGGAAAGTGAAAGTGCCTTGGTGCTTTGTAGCTTTTACTATATGAGACGTGGGGTAAGGAATAATATATTGCAGAAGAATATATTTGAGTTATTCCCCAAGTTTTCCACATCATCACTGTGACCCCTGACACAGGTGCTAGTCACCGAAACACGGCCCGTGTCGAGTCTTTTTGTCAAGGCTCATTCATTAAAGAACTGTGTTCCATTTTTAAAGGCCCGTGGTGCTGTTTTTTTTGTTTGGATTTAGTGGTGGTCATGAAGATGTGGTTCACGGAGAGTCAAGACTGGGATATAATGATATTTGTCTATAATCTATTCAGTAAGGATAGGGTAGGAAAAAAGGGTGGGGGAGTGGCATTATATGTTAAAAATAATATTAAAGTGACAGAACTGCTGGACATATGGGATAAGGAAAAAGCACTGTGGGTTAAACTGCTAACAAGGAAAGGAAAATGTATTTACATTAGTGTAATATATAGGTCACCTTCACAGTCAGAAGAAATGGACAGAAATCTAATTGAAGACTGCTACAAAATAGCTAGGAAAGGTGAAGTATTACTAATGTGATTTTAAACATGCCGGATGTCGATTGGGGCTTCTCTGCTGTGCGGTCATCTAGAAACAAAGTGATCTTCGATTCTCTACAGGTAGAGTTGTTTCAGCAGTGGGTAAAAGACCCTACGCAAGATGGAACTATCCTAGACTTGGTGCTCACAAACAGGGATAGTATTTCTGATGTTACGGTGGGAGATCATCTGGCATCTAGCACTCACCGAATGGTGTGGTTCAATATTAAGACAGAGGAAGAGAGAGCTTATTTGAGATTGAAAGTCCTAGATTTCAAAAGAACTAACTTTGCTGAGATAGGGGAATTTCTCAGGAAAGAGTTAGTTGGATGAGAACAGCTGAAGGAAGTAGAACAGCGGTGGACAAAACTGAAAAGAGCTATTTTAAAGGTGACAAACCTTTAAGTTAGAAAATTACATAAAAGTAAGAGGAAAAGAAGGCAACTCTGGTTCTAGAATGTAGTAGATGAAAAGGTAAGGGAGAGAAGGTTAGCCTTCATATGTAACAGATGACTCAGAAAGAAAAGGACAGGCAAAAATACTAGGAAAAAACTAAGAGAAGCTGGAAAAGCTGTCAGGAATGCAAAGAAGCAAATGAAAGAAAAGATAGTTGATACGGTAAAATTGGGGGACAAGACATTTTTCAGATATACAAGTGACAGGAGGAAGTGCCATAATAACATTGTGAAACTCAAAGCTGAGGGGGAGGTATATATAGAAGCTGATAAGGATAAAGGTGAACTGCTTAACAATTATTTCTGTTCTGTGTTCACAGTTGAAAGGCTGGGGGTAGGACAACAGAAAACAAATGCAAATGGGAATGGATGTATGGAAGACTGGGACCAATTCTCAGAAGACTGTGTTCGTGAGGAGCTAGCTAAACTAACAGTTGACAAAATGATGGGGCCTGATAGGATACATCTGAGGGTGCTCAAGGATTTCAGAGAGGTTTTGGTGGCACTGCCGTCTGACATCTTCAATGCTTCCTTACAATCTGGAGTGGTCCCAAAGGACTGGAGAAGGGCGTATGTGGTCCCTCTGCACAAGAGCAGTCTGACCTCAGTGGTGAGCAAGCTTATGGAAATGCTTCTAAAGCAGTGGACTGCAGGACCCGAGGCAGCATGGCTTCACTAGAGGCAGGTCGTGTAAGACAAATCTGATTGATTTCTTTGCCTTGGTGATCAAACAGATGGAATTGGGTTTTAGCAAAGCCTTTGACACAGTTCCACACAGACAACTGATAAATAAACGGAGTGCCATTGGTATGGGACCTAAAGTGACTGGATTAAAATTTGTTTAAATGGAAGGAGTGGTAGTGGTAAATGGAGATTGCTCTGGGGAAAGGGATGTTATCAGTGGTTTACCACAGGGGTTGGTCCTCAGGCCGGCTCTCTTTAACATCTTTGTGAGTGATATTGCAGAAAGACTATTTAGTATGGTTTGTCTTTTTTGTGGATGATACCAAACTCTGTAATAGGATGGACACCCCAGAGGGTGTGGATAGCGTGAGAAAGGATCTAGCGAAGCTTTAAGAATGATCTGATAATTGGCAACTAAGATTTAATGCTAAAAAATGCAGGGTCATGCACCTGGGTTATAAGAATCCAGGGCAATGGAACAATATTGGGAGAAGTGCTTCTGTGTACAAAAGAAGAGTGGGACTTGGTGGTGATTGTGTCTGATGACCTTAAGGTCTCCAAATAGGTAGAAAAAGCAATGGTTAAAGCCAGAAGGATGCTTGGCTGCATAAGAAGAGGGATGACCAGCAGGAAAAAAGAGGTGATAACATCTTGTATAAGACTCTGGTGAGGCCCCATTTAGAGTACTGTGTGCAATTCTGGAGACTGCACCTACAGAAGGATATAAACAGGATGAAGTTGGTCCAGAGGAAGGCTATGAAATTGGTAAGTGGCTTAGGGATCTCAACATGTATACGCTAGAAGAGGGACAGGAGAGAGGGAATATGATAAAGGTGCTTAAAGACCTCAGTGGCGTTAACCCTTTAGTGTTCAATGTTCCCATCTTAACGTACAGGAGGTGAGCCTTTTTCAAATGAAGGAAAACTCTGGAATGAGGGTGCACACAATGAAGTTAAGAGGAAATAGGCTTAGGAGGAATCTAAGAAAATACTCTTAAATGGAAAGGGTGGTGGATGTATGGAATGTTCTCCAGGTGGATGTCGTGGACATGGGGACTGTTTCAGAGTTTAAGAAAGCATGGGGCAGGAATGTTGGATTCCCTTAGGAAAGAAAAAGTTAGTGGTTACTGAGGATGAGTAGAAAAGATGGGCCTTTTTTGCTCGTTTCTGCCATCATGTTTCTATGTTTCTAATGTGTGCAGGCAAAGGGGCATGGTTATGGGCAAGGAAATGGGTATTTCATGGGCGTTCTAAAATTTACACACATAGTTATAGCATATGGCCCAGTGCACTTAAACATATGCACTGGGATTTGTGCCACATTTTCTAAGCGTATTCTATAATCAATGTCTAAATCTAGGCACTGATTATAGTAGGTACTGATTTCAGCGCCAATTTTTAAGGCGCCATATATATAGAATCCCTCCATATATCCCAATACTCAACATTCCATTTCTTATGGAGGTACAAATATACATTTACTTCTTCTCAACTGAACCAGACCTCAATAGCGACTCATTTCACGTGAGGTATTCAGCCCAGTGATTTGCTTTGATCGTCATCAGTCTTGAAAACCTTTATTATGAAACTTTTTTTGTCAAATTACTTTTTTTAAATAATAAAGATTTTTAAAGCATTTATCTGTTTAACAGAACATAGGTTGACATGGGCCATGTTTCGCTCTTCTGCATCAGAGCATGGTCTTAAAATGAATAAAATTAATTTTACTTACAACATTATTTAACTGTATCAAAAAATATTTAAAAAAACGTTTTGGAAACACCTATATGCCTTCCCTACCTGAAATTTATAACCATATCTCTTATTTTCTACTGCATTTCAAAGATGTTGCCTGACCATTAAACACCATCTATTTAAACTACCATATATTAGTGTCTCCATAAGAAATGGAATGTTGAGCATTGGGATATGATAGAATATTTAATATTTACCCCCACTTTTGATATTTGAGTGGCCATTCAAGCTTTTGATTTATCACACATATTGAGGTCACAATTGGGCTCATTTTCGAAAGAGAAGGACGTCCATCTTTTGACATAATTCAGAATATGGATGTCGTTCGGACGTCCAAATAGGAATAATCGAAACCCGATTTAGGACGCCTGCAACGGCCAAAGTTCAAGGGGGCATGTTGTAGGCATAACGAAGGTGGGACTTGGGCGTGCCTAGCACTTGGACGTCCTTGACCCATAATCGAAAAAAAAAAAACAAGGACGTCCCTGACGAACACTTGGACGTTTTCACCCGGACGTGTTTTTATTACGACTAAGGCACAAAAAGGTGCCCGAAATGACCAGATGACCACCTGAGAGAATCGGGGATGACCTTCCGTTACTCCCCCAGTGGTCACTAACCCCCACCCACCCTCAAAGAACATCTTTAAAAATATGTCATGCCAGCCTCTATGCCAGCCTCAGATGTCATACTCAGGTCCATGACAGCGCATGCAGGTTCCTGGAGCAGTTTTAGTGGGTACTGCAGTGCACTTCAGTGAAGGTGGACCCAGGCCCATACTCCCCCTACCTGTTACATTTGTGGAGGAAACAGCGAGCCCTCCAAAACCCACCACAACCCACTGTACCCACATCTAGGTGCCCCCTTCACCCGTAAGGGCTATGGTGGTGGTGTACAGTTATGGGTAGTGGGTTTGTGGGGGATTTTGAGGGGCTCAGCAAACAGGGTAAGGGAGCTATGTACCTGGGAGGAATTTTTGAAGCCCACTGCAGTGCCCCCTAGGGTGCTCGGTTGGTGTCCTGGCATGTCAGGGGAACCAGTGCACTACAAATGTTGACTCCTCCCATGCCCAAATAGCTTGCATTAGGATGTTTTTGACATAGATGTATTTGGTTTCAAAAAATCGCCAAAAGTCAGAAACGTGCATGTCTAGGGACGTCCAAATTTAGGGACTTCCAAATTTAAGGATTTGGTCGTCACTGACGGTATTTTTGAAACAAAAGATGGACGTTCATCTTGTTTTGAAAATACGGGTTTCCCCACTCCTGGATGTCGCTGTTTTGCAAGGACGTCCAAATCGCAACTTGGATGTCCCTTTCAAAAATTCCCCTCAATATGGCACAGCCTGAGCTAGTTGAATTTAGTTACTCTTTGGATCAAGAGACTGACATTTTACAATGAGCTTCTTTACTGGGGGAGGGGACCATGTCAGCTTTTAAATCATCTTGGTTTGAATTAGAATACCTTCATAAGTAATTATCCTGAGTGGAGCTGCATGAAAACACTCTAGTATAGTATATTCAGAGTCATATGATACCTCAAGGCTTAAGGATGAATACAAACCCCGTAATATTCTCTTATGATGTAGCTTTTGTGAACAAATTGAATGCAATACTTAACAAATACAGTAAGGATTTAATGTTATTGATAATTGAAACTACAGCAAGTGTCGAGGTGGAATTGAAAGCAGAGATAGCAACCATGACAGATACATTGAGACAAATGACAGAGCTTGAGGGATTTGAAAAACAACAAAACAAGCTTTTGTTGAGAATGCAGTCATTTAAAGAAACTGTCAGACTAAAATTAAGAAATTCAAACAGGACGAATGAGATTACCAGACTAATGATGTTTAATTTTGAATGAAAAAGGAAAGAACGGAAAGGATAAACATTCAAGCTCAAGTTGAACAGAAACACAATCCCTTGTCATAACATCTCCATACAACCATGTGTCCTACTCTAATATCACCATAGATGGGACCGTATACTCCCTCTCGGACAACTTGGAGGTCCGTAGATTCATCATAGATTAGAAGCTAACCTTTGAAACACAAGCCACAAATGTAGTAACTAAGATGTTCCAAATGATGTGACAATTGAGTAGAATCCAGAGCTATTTCCCTAAGGAGATATTTTGCATGATAGTGCAAACAACGGTACTCACCCATGTAGACTATTGCAATGGATTATATGCAGGCTTCAAGGAACAGATTCTGCAAAAACTACAAACAGCACAAAACACAGTCTCAAGACTGATCTTCAGAAAACTACGGTTTGATAGAGCCAGTCTGCTACGAGCTCTACACTGGCTCCTGATCAAAGTACGTATTGCATTCAAATTATGCACAATGGTCTACCAAATAATTTTTGGTGCCGCCCCAGCATACATGACTAAATTCTTTAATATACCACTGAGAAACACAAAATCAGAAGCAATAAATTTTCTGACACTTACACTACCCAAGGTGCCAGAAACGTATTTATAAATCAGCATATGTGATAGAATTCTCCTATGAAAGCACCAAATGGTGGAACTCTCTACCCAAAGACCTAAAAATCCAGAACACTTACACAAACTTCCATAAACAGCTTAAAATTTTGCTGTTTAGAAAATTCTAGCCCAGATAGAACAATTGAAATCTTCTAATACCAGAAAGGACCTACCTCCAAGATACAGAAATGCAAACGTGATCAACGATATGTTAATGCTATCGTTTTAATCTTGTAAGTCACAATGAACCAATTTACTTTGGAAAATGTGGGGTACACATGCTGTTATAAAAAATAAATACATGTACAGTATTTAATAATTAATTGGGAGATTCTGATGGTAATGACAAGGAACCTGGATGATCTTCAGAAAGACAAACTTTTTTTATCTGAAAGAGGACCAGGAAATCATGGATGAGGCAACAAACAAATGGCCTTTCAGGATATTCAGGTCCTCAGAATCAAGCCAGATTTCAGTCCAGCAAGAACAAGTTCTAGCATTGGGATTAGGGTTTGTTCCTTCACAAAAATATGATTCCTTCAAAGTGAGAATTGCTTTCTACTGCTTCTTTTGAAAACTACATTTGAGAAAATAATTTGAATCGGCACAATTTACTGAGGAAGTGTCCATTGTGAAGAAGTTCATGTGGTCACAACCATTGCAAAATCCTTTCTATTCACTACTCAACATCTGCAGTTTGAAATAAGAATTACGAATCAGCAACTGTAGCTGAGATTTAAAAGAGAAACTAGTATTCAAAAAAAATCCCTAAGTTACACACTTGCCGCACAGCCGTTTCCTCAAAAAAGACCTACCTTTTACCTGCTGCGGTAAAAGGGGGCCTCGGCACGTGTCAAAAACATGCGCTGACACCAGCACACGCCCCCCCTTTGCCACAGTTTGGTAAAAGGGGCCCTATATGCAGATACTTTCTCTGTCCCTAGAGGGCTCACAATCTAAGTATAAAGTACAAAGTCAATTGGGATAAACAGGTGGGTGGATAAAATGAAGGCAAACTTGGCCGGTCTGCCTTTAAAAATCAGCAGATATCTATTTACATTGTGTGATATAACTGTCTATCTTTAAGCCACTAACCATCGATGTTCAGTGCCAGATAGCCGGCTATCTGGCACTGAATATTGCCAGATAGCTGCCAAAGTGCCATTTTAGCAGCCAGTCTTTCAAAAATATTGGGTGGAGAATTTGAACTGAATACAGTATTGGATTGGTAACCGATGTAGATTTTTTAAAAGCAGGGTACAGTGATCAAATTTTCAGGCATTACATAGAAATTGAGTGGCAATATTTTGAAGTGTTTGTAATCTCTTAATTTGACATTGTGCTATACCTTCAAAAGCTGTATTACAATAATCCAGATGAGAGATCAGAAATGCATGAATAAGTGTATGTAAGGTTGAATGATCAACTATCTTTTTGAAAGGCTGGTTTCTACAAATAGCTAGAAATCTTGATTTTGTTTGTGAAATGAAAGCAATGTATCAAGTATGTCTCCTAGGTATCGAAAAGACTCCACTATAGTGGTCAGAGTATCAACAACAACAAAGAAATCCAAGAATAACAGAGAAGCAGATGGAACATCCTGCTATCTAACAACCACACTATTAAAAAAGAGTTCCTTAGAGGGGCACAATCGAAAGGTACGTCCTCGTTTTGATTTGGACATCCTCGCAAAACATCCCCTATCCAGGGTCAAGGAAACCCGTATTTGCAAAACAAGATGGAAGTCCATCTTTCATTTCAACAATATGGACAAGGATGCCCAAATCCTGAAATTTGGTCGTCCTTAGAGATGGTCGTCCCTAGACTTGGTCGTTTCTGATTTTCGGCGACAATGGAAACCAAGGACGTCCATCTCAGAAACAACCAAATGCATGCCCTTTGGTCATGGGAGGAGCCAGCATTCATAGTGCACTGGTCCACCTGACATGCCAGGACAACAACTGGGCACCCTAGGGGGCACTGCAGTGGATTTCATAAATTGCTCCCTAGAACATAGCTCCTTTACCTTGTGTGCTGAGCCCCCAAAACCCACTACCCACAACTGTACACCACTACCATAACCCTTATGGGTGAAGGGGGTACTTAGAAGTGGGTTTTGGAGGGCTTGCTGTTTCCTCCACAAACGTAACAGGTAGGGGGGGATGGGCCTGGGTCCGCCTGCCTGAAGTGCACTGCACCCACTAAAACTGCTCCAGGGACCTGCATACTGCTGTGATGGACCTGAGTATGACATCTGAGGCTGGCATAGAGGCTGACAATCAATATTTTTAAACATGTTTTTTGAGGGTGGGAGGGGGTTAGTAACCACTGGGGGAGTAAGGGGAGGTCATCCCCGATTCTGTCTTGTGGTCATCTGGTCATTTCGGCCACCTTTTTGTGTCTTGGTCGTAAGAAAAACACTACCAGGTAAAGACGTCCAAGTGTTCATCAAGGACATCCTTGTTTCTTTCGATTACGGGTCAAGGACATCCTACTGTTAGGCACGCCCAAGTCCCGCCTTCGCTACACCTCCAATACACCCCCTTCAACTTTGACCATCTCTGTGACAGAAAGCAGCTGGGGACGTCCGAAATCGGCTTTCGATTATACCGATTTGGACGACCCTGTGAGATGGATGCCCATCTTCCGATTTATGTCGAAAGATGGGCATCCTTCTCTTTCGAAAATGAGCCCATTAGTGTCTCAGGGGCCCTTTTACTAAGCTGCGTAGGCGCGTATCTGCATCCTACGTGTGTCAATTTTGAACTACCGCCCAGCTACCGTATGACCCATGTGGTAATTTTATTTTCTATGCACGCCCATTACGTGCCCTGGAAACTTTCTGGTGCATGGCGCTAACCGGGTGGTAATCAGCATGGTATGCATGCTGACAATTACCGCCCGGTTAATGCATGAGACTTTACCGATTGGTCAATGGGTGTCAGTAAGGTCTCAGGCCCAAAATGGAAGCATGCCAATTTTTATTTTGCCGTACGTCCATTTTTGGCTAAGAAAAAAGGCCTTTTTTGCAGGTGAGCTGAAAAATGGACCTGCGTGCATCCCCTTTTCGGTGCACCTTAGGAAAAGGAACCCTCAGTATACAGTAGTGCTCTGCCTAGATGGCATTATGCCTGACTTTGTAAATGAGCTCCTGTATATCCATTTCTCATTATTCTTCTCCTAGTCATCATGAATACTGACAGAGATACCTTGTTCTCCATGAAGAGCTGTCCTCACATAATAATTACTTTGGAAATAACAAAAATTTAGGAAGATAAATGGGCATCCCACCCGGGTCTCACTTAGAGGATAAAACAATGGATTAAAAAAAAAAAAAAAAAACAGAGCATAAGTGCAGACCTCTAATTCCAGTCAGTGGCATCCATGAACTGGTATACCACACACTTGCTGTGCAGCCATTAGATGAAAGCATGATCAACTGTCAAACAAACTGCTAGATCTGTGATAAATTAAAGATCAAATAGTACAGTCTGATGTACAGCAGCAGTGCCAAGACTTGTTATAGTAAAACCTTATGCTTTTAAAAACATAGCTGATATTACAGCACCCCCCTCCCCCCAATACTATCACCAAAGGAAACACTTCTTTTGTTGTTGTTTTCTAAGCTACTTTCTAAAATGGCCACATTTGTTAACCCATCAATGTATTTTTAATAAGAGAAAATAAAGGCTAATATTACAAATTTTCAGATTTTCCAGACATTCAGGGGTTTAACAGTTCAAGGTTACTTAAAAACAATTTTTGTTTCTGATTAAACATGTCCCACATTTGATTTAAATCTTCTGGCATGTCATGGACTCAGTCTACCTGTGTACAAATCATTTTTACATAATATATTTTATTTCTTTTTACAAATAAAACATTTTGAGAAGACTCAATACCATCAGTTTCAAACATATGCAATACAAGCCAAGCCTTCGTTTCTGAAGCATTTGACATGCTCTGAGCTTTGAATTTCTGCTCCTAATAACTAGATGCTCACTGCATTAATGTATAAACTCCTTTTTTGTGGGCTACAATGGTTCCTTGTAGCCCTCCTGCCAATAGCTTTACAGTATAAGTTTAATTTATTCTTTTTAATATAAAATCTCATTACCTGAATAACTAACATGACACCACCACTTCAATTTTACCTTTGATACAAGAACAGAGAGAAACCAAATTCCAATCTTAAATGAAGTCTATAATCAAACCTTACTTTTTCTTGCTTTTCAAAATTTCTAAGCCAAATTAAGTAGAAATAGCTTCCAGAATACACAAAAAAGTGGGAAAAAATAGAGCATTACTTTCACTAAAGTAATAAGCTGCATGATTACACAGATAGAAGATCTTCTTTTTACTGTAGATGAGAATTCTGTCAGCATTATTTTGCCATAACATTAAATCACAAAAAAAGCATTGGTTGAAATCCTGTCACAGAAATGCATTCTCTAAATATTTATTTCAAAATCATATTGCCATAAAAATTGCACCAAAATATTTTTTTGTTATTACAAACTTCTTTATTAACTTCCACTTTTTTTCCTGTGAACTAAGCCATGCTAAAATTGACAGTTAATTTTAGTTAACATGGCAATTTTAACATTGTTTTACACCCTTCAGTATATCCTTCTAAGAGGATAGTTTCCAGCTAGAGGGCCTGCTTCTGTGAAATACTGCAGGAGTCACTAACCTGTATTAATTAAATAGTGCAGGTTAATGACTTATGTAATAAATGAATAACAACTTCCCTTTAACCTCACAAGCTGTGTTGTTTTTTCCTTGTGTTCCTGATGCTTACAGGCAGTTTTTTAAAGAGGGGACAATGCAGAATACTAATCATTCTCCACCCACTGATCACTCCTCCCCAGAATGTTCCGTCCTATGAGGCTGCTAACTCCCTATTGATCAAGTTCCCCCATGGTTCATTGGATTGATCCTGGGTCCCAAAGCTCTTAACGTTAACAGGCTCAACTGTTCCAATACCTTATATAATAATGGCATATAATGGCATTGCAATAATCAAGCGTTGTAAATATAAAGACATGGATCAGAATTTTGAGTGTTTTGGGGCCTGCAGTAGTAGTGAAATTGTCAAGGAGCACAGAATGTGAATCTCAAAACCTTGGACATCACTACATCAAACAGAAACTGGGTGTCAGTGGTGCAGCCTAGGACTATGATACTCCTTTTAGGTGCAAGATGCAATAGAAGAGGAAGATGTTTGGTGGATTTTACTAGATTTTACTAGATTGTAAGCTCTTTGAGCAGGGACTGTCTTTCTTTTATGTTTGTGCAGCACTGTGTATGCCTTGTAGCGCTTTAGAAATGCTAAATAGTAGTAGTAGTAGTAATTTTAAAGGGATACAGAGACTGTTGTAAAGCTAGAGGATATGGACATTAAATTTGCTGCAATGGATAAGAGACTCCAAGGACTGGAAGCTCAGATTTCTACTCCTTAGGCTTCAGGAGTTCCAGCAATTAAAGATTGTCTCACATTGTGTTTTGCAATAGAGAGGCTAGAAAATTTGTTCCACTCTAAAAACCTGAATTTTTTTAATTTTCCTCAAACAAATCAATAAAAACTGCAAACAAAAATAAAATATCATAAAATTATGTAAAGATATATACATCCAGATATCAATGTCAACAAAATATCCTGACTCTCTCTTCAGAGAGAGAATGCAGGAATAATCCTTCTTGCTCCTGCATCAGCAGTTGTCTCCTTCAAAATGGTGCCTCTGACTTCTAGCAGTACTCTCATGGTACTACCAATTGGTGCACCCTTATGTGGCAGATTTAACCCCCAGAGGCAGTACCATGAGACAACTCAAGGGGGCACCATTTTTTGCAGGACAGCCGCTGGGCCAGGGGTAAGTGAGGATTGATCCTGTCCCCCACTTCCCTCAGGACCCTTTGGGGTGAGTCAATGTGCTGGGGGAAGGAGAATACAGGGGGTGGAAGCGCAGGTTGGTGGATTGGAACTTTCTTTAGAAATGGGCAGGACTTGAGCTTTAGTGATTTTTTTTTCAGCCAAAACAAGCCTGCGAAGCTTGGTTAGTTGAAAGAATGTGTACACACTATGCATTTCTAGAAGGCAATTTTCAAAATTACACAAGTCTTTTTTTGCAGACATACAGGTCTTATAAATCATCACATTAAATCTGAAGTTTTGCATTAGGAGAAAAGTCTCTTATATTCCTGTCTCCACACATCTATTATCAGATTTCTTCTGAAACATGTAGATACAGGTCACATCAATGTATCAACATTTATATAAGCTTACCAAATCAAAGAACATTGCTATCTAATTATATACTTAGTGGCAGTAATTTGTTTGCATCACACTCATATCACAGAACAAGTAAGGGCAAATAGAAAATAGCTCAGAAAAAATAATGTTGTCTCCTACCTAGTTTTAGTGAAGGTGCCAACAATACTGCAAGTTTTTGAAAGATTCTTAACAAAATAGTCTCTGTAAACACAAATGAACCACAATCTAAGATTATCCATCTGATCCTTCTCTTATTGTGTTGGAAACAAAACCAAATTACTGTAGTTAAAACATGTAAGCAACCGAAGACAAGACATTAATACATATATCATAAGCTTATTGGAAGCTTCCAGTTATTCTCTATTACAATTTTCAAATTTATTAATACTTTCCAGTTTGGAAAAAGTGATATCATTACACTTCACTATATTTGTATGTTCATAAGATTTGCTTGTCCACCATTTGAAGTAAAGCACTTCAGGGCTGTTTACAATGAAAGAACACAAAACCATATAAACACAGGTTGTTAAGCGGCACTTAAAAATTACCTGTGCTTACACTAATAGGATGGATCACAAAAGGCTAGGGTAATATTATTTGTTGTGATGGTACATAGATAGCATCAAGGGGAAAAGAAAAGGGTAGTAAGGGAAAGATGTGGGAAGAAACTTAGGGGCCCTTTTACTAAGCCACGTAAGCATCTGCACGCGCTCAACGCATGCCAAAATGGAGTTACTGCAAGGCTACCGTGTGGCTCTTGCAGTAATTTCATTTTTGCCGCACGTCAGATATATGCAGCTAAAAAGTAATTTTTATTTTCTGCCCCGCGTATCGGACAAGTGCCAAGTTGCATTTGGTGTGCATAGGTAATTACCGCCCGGTTACCATGTGAGACTTTAATGTTAGGTCAATGGCTGGCGGTAAGGTCTTGCACCCAAAATGGACGCATGGCAATTTTCATTTTGACACATGTCCATTTTTGGCAAACTGTTTTAAAAAGGCCTTTTTTACAGGTGTGCTGAAAAGTGATTCTGCACGTGCCCTAAACCTGCACCAATACTACTGCAGGCCATTTTTCAGCGCACTTTTGTAAAAGGACCCCTTAATGATAAACAGAAATCGCAAAGAAGATTCTCAAGATGGAGAAAAATTACAAATCCCTAAAGGACTAGGTATTCAGCCAGAGGAATCATGGGACCAAGGTAGGAGAGAAGAGGAGCCAGAAGCTGATGAAAAAAGAGCCTCTTTCAGTCTAGATAATCTCCTGAATGATGCTGAGCTGAGGATCCAGTGACCTTCTTATAAAATAATAAGGTAATAACAGCAGCTAGAAACTGTTTCAGGAATATAAAAGCCTGGCTACTAATTGTTCGGTAAAACCTGTGTAGAGAGCCTAGGTTCCTGCTAAGGGGATGCTACCAGAGACACATAGAGACTGTACTAAATTACTAGACTTTTATCCAGCTATGACTTCACTGGTTGCTGAAGAGAAAGTGCTTCCACAGCATCCAATGTTATAAGGAAGAGAGGGGACTTGTTTTGGAGGGAACTTATGCAGGGTATAAAACGTGTGCTTCATTCAAATCTTTGTCTTTGGCTCCCTGCCTCATGGCTGAATCATGACCTGTATGTGAGGGGAGAGCATATTCAGTCCAAAGACCCTAGCCATTTAAGCTCAAGCCAATATAGAAGATAAAGATACCCAATTACCCTAGCCAGGAAAAACCTGTAAGGAGAAACCTAGGAGTGATTACAGTGACAGTAGCTGTTTAAGCTTTGTGCTGTGACTAGAACAGTGGGAATGGGGAAACCACGGCACCCACTCTTTGGACTAGAGAGTAAAGGAGAAGCTGGGCTTAGAGAACCAAGATCATTTATCATCAGAACAAGATCCTGAACTGCACCAGAGGCAGAAAAAACTGCAACCCACTTATAGCTACAGATCTCTTAGGGACCATCATACATCCAGCTAGAACAAAGCCACCTAAAGTGCTGCTTAGGTATCTCAGAACCTCTGGATCACTCAGTACCTTTAGCAAAAAAGAAAGTAAGTGATAATCTTCATTGAAACATAATTATAGTATCTTCTTTACTGTTATTGAGAAGAGTCAGACTGTAAATAATGTTTATTTACTGCATTTGCCAAAGTGACTGCCTCTGTTGTTGTTCTTGTCCTAGTTATTTGTATAAAGAGGTAGAAAAGGTGACAGAAAAAGCTAGAAGGATGCTTGGGTACATAGGGAGAGGAATTGCCAGTAGGAAAAAGGAGGTCTGGTGAAACCTCATTTAGAATATTGTGTACAATTCTGGAGACTACACCTTCAAAATGATATAAACAGGATGAAGTTGGTGCAGAGGGCGACTACTAAAATGGTCACTGATCTTATGTATAATTTGAAAGAAATGGGGAGAGGGCAGATATGACAGAGCTACTGTTAGTGATATGCAATTTATCCTTAAAATCGAGCATGGTACCGGAAGATTAGAGGGTGGCCAATGTAATTCTGATTTTTAAAAAAGATTCCAGGGGAGATCGGGGATTAAACCGGTGAGTCTGATGTCAGTGCTGGGGAAAATGGTAGAGGCTATTATAAAAAACAAAATTACAGAGCACATACAAGGACATGGATTACTGAGACCAAGTCAGCACGGCTTTTGTGTGGGGAAATCTTGTCTGACCAATTTATTTCAATTATTTGAAGGAGTAAACAAACATGTGGACAAAGGGAAGCCGGTTGATATTGTGTATCTGGATTTCAAAAGGCGTTTGACAAGGTACCTCATGAAAGGCTACAGAGGAAATTGGAGGGTCATGGGATAGGAGGAAATGTCCTATTGTGGATTAAAAACTGGTTGAAGGATAGGAAACAGAGAGTGGGGTTAAATGAGCAGTATTCACAATGGAGAAGGGTAGTTAGTGGGGTTCCTCAGGGGTCTGTGCTAGGACCGCTGCTTTTTAATATATTTATACATGATTTAGAGATGGGTGTAACTAGCGAGGTAATTAAATTTGCTGATGACACAAAGTTATTCAAAGTCGTTAACTCGTGACAGGATTGTGAAAAATTACAGAAGGACCTTTTGAGACTGGGAGACTGGGCGGCTAAATGGCAGATGACGTTTAATGTGCGCAAGTACAAGGTGATGCATGTGGGAAAAAAGAACCTGAATTATAGCTACGTCATGCAAGGTTCCACGTTAGGAGTTACAGACCAAGAAAGGGATCTGGGTGTCGTTATCGATAATACACTGAAACCTTCTGCTCAGTGTGCTGCTGCGGCTCGGAAAGCGAATAGAATGTTGGGTATTATTAGGAAAGGTATGGAAAACAGGTGTGAGGATGTTATAATGCTGTTGTATTGCTCCATGGTGCGACCGCACCTTGAGTATTGTGATTAATTCTGGTCGCCGCATCTCAAGAAAGATATAGTAGAATTGGAAAAGGTGCAGCGAAGGGCGACAAAAATGATAGCGGGGATGGGACGACTTCCCTATGAAGAAAGACTAAGGTGGCTAGGGCTTTTCAGCTTGGAGAAGAGATGGCTGAGGGGAGACATGATAGAGGTATATAAAATAATGAGTGGAGTGGAACAGGTGGATGTGCAGCGTCTGTTCACGCTTTCCAAAAATACTAGGACTAGGGGGCATGTGATGAAACTACAGTGTAGTAAATTTAAAACAAATCGGAGAAAATATTTCTTCACCCAACGCATAATTAAACTCTGGAATTCGTTGCCGGAGAACGTGGTGAAGGCGGTTAGCTTAGCAGAGTTTAAAAAGGGGTTAGACGGTTTCCTAAAGGACAAGTCCATAAACTGCTACTAAATGGACTTGGGAAAAATCCATAATTCCAGGAATAACATGTATAGAATGTTTGTACGTTTGGGAAGCTTGCCAGGTGCCCTTGGCCTGGATTGGCTGCTGTCATGGACAGGATGCTGAGCTCGATGGACCCTTGGTCTTTTCCCAGTAGGTCATTACTTATCTACTTATGTAGAAATGAGTGAATAAAAAAGGAGAAGTGGTTTATTAAAACAGTTACCTGACGTGGCCATGTTTCGCCCTCAAGCTGCCTCAGGCATTAAAAAAAAATACAAGATAAAAAACATACAAATTGAATCTAAAGCATCCTTATAAATCAAAACTTAAAACAATAACTGAAAATATTAACTAATTAAAATCATATTAAAACTATAAAATAGTAAAACAATAAAAACAGAGAACTTTAATTTAAAAGAACATTAAATATAACACTAATCAAAGTTTTAAAAGAATATATACTCACAAACAGGCAACAGGAGACCATAGTATGATAGTGTATGTGAAGTCAGAATAAATAAGTCAATGTGTTATCCATAGTAACATACTATTCAATGAAACATATTGAAGATTTACAGAAAGTACTTCTCTACATACCTAAAAGGGGTGGGTAATAGGGTCTACCCCTAATAGTAAAAAATCAAAGCACTTGAAATGCGGAACATATGACAGAATTCTTGGTGTTGATGAAATATAGGTCATAGGTCTTAGCAACCTTAGACAGATGTATGTATAAAAAACACAAATGGATATGAAATCAATAGTGAAGGATCAAAAAGCACATATAAACAACCACGTTCAAATGTGTAGTATAGGAACTTATCAGTAACATAATGCTCTTATGTATTCTTGTATACCTATATTTTCATTTGTGACAATTAGACATTATTTCTTTCAGAACCAAGGTGTCAGCTTATCCAATATTCATTTAACTAATGTGCCTCATGCCAGAACCATATTCATTCATTCAATAGCACTATTTACAAACATCCACATGATGCAAACACTATATAAAGTTAACTATAATGTCCAAATATGCCGTTGGCATTATGGTAGATAGCAACATAAAAACATTTATGATGATTAGGCAGTATTTCTTAAAAATCAAGATATACAGGTATCAAGTCTTCACTTACTTTGTCTATTTCATGCCACATCCATATTTATGCATTATATCAAAATGTCTCTATAGTGTTTTTTTTGTGTCTATAGCGGTTTTCATTAAAAAAAACAGTAGCATTTTGAGAAACTCAACTTACAGGTCTTAACTTCTAAGGATGTAAAAAGAATTGAAGCGGTGCAAAGAAAAGATACAAGAATGGTATAGGATTTGCGTTACAAGACGTATGAGGAGAGACTTGCTAACCTGAATGTGTATACCCTGGAGTAAAGGAGAAACAGGGGTGATGTGATACAGACGTTCAAATATTTGAAAGGTATTAATCCGCAAATTAACCTTTTCCGTAGATGGGACAGCGGTAGAACTAGAGGACATGAAATGAGATTGAAGGGTGGCAGACTCAAGAAAAATGTCCAGAAGTATTTTTTCACGGAGAGAGTGGTGGATACTTGGAATGCCCTCCCGAAGGAGGTGGTGGAGATGAAAACGGTAACTGAATTCAAAAATGCATGGGATAAACATAAAGGAATCCTGTTCAGGGGCGGGGAAACCCGTATTATCAAAACAAGATGGACGTCCATCTTTTGTTTCGATAATACGGTCTTGGACGCCCAAATCCTGAAATTTAGGTCATCCTAAGAGATGGTCGTCCCTAGGCTGGGTCATTTCTGATTTTCGGCGATAATGGAAACCAAGGACGCCCATCTCAGAAACGACCAAATGCAAGCCAGCATTCGTAGTACTGGTCCCCCTGACATGTCAGGGCAACAACCGGGCACCCTAGGGGGGCACTGCAGTGAACTTCAGAAATTGTTCCCAGGTACATAGCTCCCTTACCTTGTGTGCTGAGCCCCACCAAAAAAACCCCACTACTCACAACTGTACACCACTACCATAGCCCTTATAGGTGAAGGGGGGCACCTAGATGTGGGTACAGTGGGTTTTTCATGGGTTTTGGATGGCTCATTGTTTCCTCCACAAACGTAACAGCTAGGGGAGGATGGGCCTATGTCCGCCTGCCTGAAGTGCACTGCACCCACTAAATGTGCTCCAGGGACCTGCATACTGCTGTGATGACATTTGAGGCTGGCAAAAAATATTTTTTAAGACTGTTTTTTGAGGGTGGGAGGGGGTTAGTGACCACTGGGGGAGTAAGGGGAGGTCATCCCTGATTCTCTCCGGTGGTCATCTGGTCAGTTTGGGCATCTTTTTGTGCCTTGGTCATAAAAAAAACAGGACCAGGTAAAGTCGTCCAAGTGCTCATCAGGGATGCCCTTTTTTTCCATTATGGGTCAAGGACGTCCATGTGTTAGGCACGCCCAAGTCCAACCTTTGCTATGCCTTTGACACGCCCCATGAACTTTGGTCATCCCTGCGATGGAAAGCAGTTGGGGACGTCCAAAATCGGCTTTTGATTATACCAATTTGGGCGACCCTTTGAGAAGGACGCCCATCTTGCGATTTGTGTCAAAAGATGGGCATCCTTCTCTTTCGAAAATGAGCCTGATGGTATCATAACTTACAGAGATTACTGTAGCTGTTAGAGGTGTTTAGACAGCAGGTTTTCAATTTAATTTTGTTTTCTTTGTTATTTTCTGTTTTGTTTTGAATTGTAGTTTTATTGTTTCATGTTGTCAGTAGTGCACACTTCCAAATTTCATTTTTTTCTCAGTAGTGTGCACTGTTCTTCAATTGTGAACACAGTTTCTCACTTTTGAAGAGCAGTGCACTGAGTATTATTGCCTGAGTCTGGTAAGAGCTAGTTATCCAATCATCAGATGGTAATATCCATTCAAATATTGATCCCACAGTTGCTTGCTTCTGAAAAAGAACACAGTTTTCAACTTGAAAGAAATTATTTCATCAATACTGATAAAAGGTACTATTGTACCTTTATTCAGAGACAGTGCTCGTGATTTAAGATTTAAGAATAGTGAATACTATTAATGACATAAGAAATTGTGAGTTTTTTTTCCTATTATCTCATTTTAAAAACAATATAAAATGTCAATATCATTGACATTTCCTATTCCATTTCAAACAAATTTGCATCCCTAGTGGTCAATATAAGGTGTGAATTAGACTAAGGCATCTTCCCCTAATTCTATAAAAGTTGCCAAAAATTGTGCATCTTCCCAATTTGCACACACAATTTAATTGAATAATAAGCCAATTATTACCAATAAATGGCATTCTAACAAGCAATTATTGGCATTTATTGGCAATTCTATCAAGCAATTTAGTGCCTAAATTTTACTTGAAAGTAAAAAAAGGGGCGCAGAAATGGGAGGGTTATGGGCAGAATGTGGGCAATCCTAGCATTTATGTGCATTGTTATAGAATAACAGGAATATATGCCTAACTTACTCCTATGTTTACTAAGGTGCGCTATAGACATATTAGCATTTTTAACATATGTAAATGGTTTACATGCATTAAACGCTAATGTGCCCATAGAAAGGTATAGGCGCGTTAGCGTTTAATGTGCCTTAACTTTAAAGGCATGTTAGAAGTGCTAACACACCTTAGTAAACATACCCCTTAGGCACATCCATTTGTACCACATTTCAGTTGGTGCAAATGGCCATGCCTAAAGTTAGGTGCGCGTCCTGGGAATAAGCGCTATTCTATAATTCATGCCTAAATTTAAGTGAGGCTTATAGAATAGTGCTTTTTTTAGCACCGATTTTTTAGGTGCCATATATATAATCTAGAGCCTTATTTGTCCATCCATATTATTCAGCTGAAAACTACCCCTAAGAAAACTATTTTCTGTTCAAAATTTTTGCTGAAGGAGGGATTCTTTTCTGTCTAAACCTACTTCCGACTGACTCCTCTTAGGTCACTTGGCATTCTCCTCTAAACCCTCTAGTTCCACACTGGATAGTTTCCTGACCTAGCTTTTAAAAGACTGTGTGAGCTCTTTTTAATACTAGCACTGTATCCCAATTTTGAAAATGCTCCAGGATTAAACTGCTTTTAAAGAAATCTGGTATGCCCCTGGGAACTTTGCCCTGTAGCCTGCCTTTCATTGTTTTTGCAACGCTAACTGTGAAAGTAATGTTTTAACAATTGTCTAAGGTCTGAACATCAAATAATTCCTTTCACCCCAAGCAATCCAGTTTTCATGAGGGTCACAGCATAGAGACAGCTTGGCCATACTAAGTGATATTGGGACTCGTTTTCAAAACAGAAAAAAAGAGCAGCAGATGGACGAATATTTTACTAAAATGTCCAAATCGTTATTTTTTAAATCCATTTTTAAGATAGTTTTCTATGCAGTTCATATGCAGTGTGTCCAAATCACAAAGGGGCATGTTGGGGGTGGGATTTGGGCATTCCCAAAACTTGGATGTTTTTCTGCCATAATGGAACAAAGCAAAAATATCCAGGGCTAAAAGTTAGATGGTTTAGTATAGACCTGTTTCAAGCACAACTAAGTCACAAAAAGGTGCCTTAAATGACCAGATGATCATTGCAGGGATTAAGGCATGACACACCCCCCCCCCTTACTCCCCAAGTGGTCACTGACCCCCTCTTACCCCCATCCCCCAAAGCTGTGAAAGAAACAGTACATACCAGCTTCAGATATGGCCAGTCCTATTAGAGCAGTAAGCAGGTCCATGGAGTTGCCTAGTGGTTGTAGAGAAGGGGAACCAGGCCTATTTTCCACTCTACCTATGAAGACATTACTTTCTATACTTGCACCCATTTTGTTTAATATCTTCATGGCCCCTTTGGCCACTGTTATTTAGGATCTAGACATTAATACTTTTCTATACATGAATTACTTCCAGTTTTTAATAGCACATGACTCATCTGATCTCCCATTTCAAAAGAAACTAAATACTAGTCTCAAAACTATCTCTTCTTGCTTAACTTCATATAAACTCATTCTTAATCCCTTAAAAAACTGAATCCCTCTGGTTTGCTGGTTGTCAATTTCCTGTTCCTTTCCAAACCTCAATAAATTCTATACTAATACAATTAAGGATTTGTCCTCAATAGTTCACTTTCATTGAGTCCCCAGATATCCAGAGTAATACAAATATGCTTTTATGATCTTAGACAAATTAGATCCTTCAAAATATTACTGGATAAGGGTGCACTAAAGACATTAATCTATGCATTCATTCTTTAAAGCTTAGACTACTGTAATTCACTTCTCATTGGGAACCCCTATTAAGTTACCCACCAGTTTCAACTGGTAAAAAATATAACCCATTACACCACTTCTCTCTACTGAACACTGGCTCCCCATTGGCATTAGACTTCAATACAAGGTCCTTCTGCTGGCTCATAAAGCATTATATACTGGACTCTTAAACTATCTCTCTGCCATACTAGTGCATTATATTTACAGTCACTCACTTTGCTCCTCCACAGCTCATTTACTGGTTTTACCTTCTTTTGCTATGATACAGTTGGACTCCTCCCACGCCTCAGCCTTATGTTGCATTGCCCCCACCCCTTTTTTTTTCTTTTGCAGAATCAATTTCTGATTCAGAGACACTATATAAGATATTTAAAGTTTATTTAAAGATGTATTTTTCAGCAAAGCTTTTTCTTAATCCTGGTCAGTTAACTGATTTTCTCCTCCAACCTATTTGCCCTACCCTCCCTCCCTATGCCTGTGTCATTGACTTTGTTACCAGTTCATCTGACCTAGCTGGGTCAGTGTCTCTGGATATTGTGAGGTTGATCTATGCATTCCCTTCCTTTTGTTTCTGATATTGTCATCTTTGTTTTAATGCACTGTCTGGTGTTAGTTCTTTAACGTTATATGTTATAATCTGGCTGGTACACCAGCTTTAAGCTTTCTGAGGCCGGTGGTTTATAAAATACTGCAAATAAATTAACTATATTAATAGCTATTGCTAAAATCTTCAATCTTATTAGCTGCCTATATATTCTGTAGAAAAATGCTATCATTTCATCATTGTTCATTTTGCAATCCAGAAGAGATTTTGATATCATAAATGCATCATCCTTGACACAGTGTAAAAAATCCAGTGTAGAAAACCAAACTAAAACGTCTTACACTGTGTGACAGTTTGCTTCATTATACTAGTGCAATAGTTCAGCTTTAATTCAAGCAACAACAATAAAAAATTTCCATGTACTCGATGTTGAACTCCTATTCTCTTAGCTAATATACACCTTTGTTAATGCAAAAAGAAAAAAAGGACCTCCATCTAGGTTATCACTCACTTTGGATATACTAGCAAATGAAAACAAAAGTAAATGAATGATTGCAATCATAAAATCATAAATAATTTCCTTGTAATGATTTATAGTACAACCAGCAGTGTGATACTTTCCATTAATAGTATAATCTTTGTTATCAGTCTATAGTTCCTTTTCTTTCTAAGAGCTACTGTATAGTATAAAGCACAGATGGCCTAGATCAGCCACACAAGAAGTTTGAATAGGGCTGTCATTTTAATGTCCACATGGAATTTTCTTCTTAGCATTTTTTTCTCATTATAGCCTGGCTCAGTGCTATGAGACACCTTTTGTTATGTATGTCTGAATGAAAGCAGTCAGAACAAATTTAGTAAACTGAGGGTGGGGACTGTGCATTGACAACAGACAGCAAGCCAAGGACAAGGAGACATCATATCTAATCTTGTCTGGAATTTCCACTTCCCAATATGTATTGCTTGTTAAACACCTAATTGGAATGTATCTATTAAAATAATAATTAGATACTAATTCTAGATTGACACAAACCTTTCAACCAAGTGTCGACTGAGAAAAAAACCTTTATACCCTGGGAATTCTGCCATTTTAATCACAGAAGAATTCATAGCAAGTACCATATACAGCTTATCAGCAAACCCCATCCAGATTCTATACCCACAGATGAAGATCATCTGCAGCTATGCAAAAGGACAAAGAACTTATACCTATATATACCTACTGTAGAATATATTATATATTTTGTTATTATCTTTTGGAGTAGGGAAATATTTTATAAAATTGCTCTTTTATGTGCCATATTTGTATTTATGCACTAGCAGGGTACTCTAGAAGAGGATAATTTGATAAAGTATTTTATAAATATGTAAATCATATCTTTTTTTACATGGGGAAATAATTATTGTAGAATTGCACAGGAGCATGCCCACATAAAATTTAACTTTCTGTGGAGTTTTAACAAAATTTAATATGAAAAGATTTTTTATTCCAATAAAGACATTTTGACCTAGCTCACATCCTCTTTACCCTGTTCATATTTGTTGGGTAGAGGTGTGAGTGTAGAGGCTTTTTCCCTTTCTTACATTTTTGTACTCCACAGGAATATAGTGCTGTAATAGTACTTTGCATATCTATAGGAGAGAGCCTGAAAAATCGGTGCCAAAAATATTTCTGCCTAGGCGTATTCTGTAAACCATGCAGAATATGCCTAGGCAGGTTTATAGAATACACCTAGTGGCCATGCCTTCATTTATTATGCCAAGAGGGGCATAATCGAAAGGCGCACCCAAGTTTTCCTGAGGACGTCCTGGCAAGATGTCCCGGTGAAGGGGCAAGGAAACCCATATTATCAAAACAAGATGGGCGTCTACCTTTCGTTTCGATAATATGGTCGGGGACGCCCAAATTTTGACATTTAGGTCGTCCCTAGAGATGGTCGTCCTTAGACTTGGTCGTTTCTGATTTTTGGCGATAATGGAAACTAAGGACACCCATCTCAGAAACGACCAAATGCAAGCCCTTTGGTCATGGGAGGAGCCAGCATTCGTAGAGCAATGGTCACCCTGACATGCCAGGACACCAACCGGGCACCCTAGGGGGCACTGCAGTGGACTTCAGAAAAAGCTCCCAGGTATATGTCTCCCTTACCGTGTGTGCTGAACCCCCCCCCAAAAAAAAAAAAAAACTAAAACCCACTCCCCACAACTGTATACCACTACCATAGCCCTTACGGGTGAAGGGGGCACCTAGATATGGGTACAGTGGGTTTCTGGTGGGTTTTGGAGGGCTCACATTTACCACACAAGTGTAACAGGTAGTGGGGATGGGCCTGGGTCCACCTGCCTGAAGTGCACTGCACCAACTACAACTGCTCCAGGGACCTGTATACTGCTGCGATGTACCTGAGTATGACATTTGAGGCAGGCATAAAGGCTGGCAAAAAATATTTTGAAAAAAATTTTTGAGGGTGTGAGGCAGTTAGTGACCACTGGGGGAGTAAGGGGAGGTTATCCCCGATTCCCTCCAGTGACCATCTGGTCAGTTCGGGCATCTTTTTGTGGTTTGGGCGTAACAAAAAAGGACCAAGTAAAGTCGTCCAAGTGCTCGTCAGGCACGCCCTTCTTTTTTTGATTATGGATCGAGGACACCCATGTGTTAGACACGCCCAAATCCCGCCTTCGCTATGCCTCCAACACGCCCCCAGGAACTTTGGTCATCCCCACGACAGAAAGCAGTTGGGGACATCCAAAATCAGCTTTTGATTATACCGATTTGGACGACCCTGGGAGAAGGACACCCATCTTGTGATTTGTGTCGAAAGATGGGCGTCCTTCTCTTTCGAAAATAAGCCTGCAAGTAAAACTTGGTGTAAATACTGCCAGTAGTGGGGCAGTGGGAAGTCAACCCTCCAGCGCTTTCATAATTTTGAAGTTCTGCAGTGTGGTTCCCTGAAGAAGCCGAGCGAAACGGGACCGTTGGGACCGCACATTTGTTCATTCTGGAAGTTGGGGTGTACCACTCTTCACAAGAACTGCACAGCATGTTTAAGATAAGTGGTTTATATTTTGATTATAGCACACTGTTGTATGGATCTAAAAGATGTTTTTCCAAAAAAGAGCAAAAACATTTTTGCACATTTCAAAGAGATGTTTTCATAAAAGACAAAAAAGATTTTGGCACATTGCAAAAGAAAAACATACTTAAAGAAGCGTTTGGGGTTTTTTATGTTTATGATTACTTTTTGCGCTGTGTGCATATGTGAAGTTACAGTTTTGCCACAGGTGTATGAGACCTTTTCCCCTTTCACCAAAAAATAGTCACTTGCCATTTTTCGCTGTGCATGTTTTGATGATTATCAGTTGGTTCATACAGTGAAGTCGATCTGTGTTTGTGTTCAAACTTTATCTTGACCAAAAATGTAAAGAGTAGGGAAGGACCAATGGACTTCCAATGTACAAAAGAGCCCCAGAGGTGGACATCAAATGTTATTAAATATATCAAAAGACAAATGAGGCCAGACTTGATACGGAACCGTGTTTTGGCAAAACAATGCCTGCTTCAGGAGTCTGTGTATCTGATCAGTGTTAAGTGCCAGACTTGTACAGCCTCTGTAATTCGTAAGATTCTCGCATAAAACGTAGGTAAAAGGAGTTGCAGTAACCTCAGATGTTGCTGAAAGAGTTGCATGAGATAAGAAAACCTTTATCTTGATAATTTTTTAAAATAATATCCAGTAAGGCAAGATATGCATTTTCCAGCTACCAGCGAACACATTGCTCGCTTTCAGTACTGAGCCCCTTCATCCACACATTTATGCTTAATCCTTAACAAAAACAAATGTCCTGCTTTATTTCACACTCAAATTATGCAGTCTAAACCTTGTTCCAATATAACCCCAGGAATGTCTCCCTACGGGTTAGATAAACTTCTGGATATATGGGATATGTGTGTATATGTTTACATGTATATACTCCACATAAATGATATTTTACTCATAGAAATGTCTTTTTAAACTACTATCATACGACACCTAATAATAGAGTCACACTGAAGTCACGAGTTTCACTGGTTTACCCTCTGAATAGAATTTATGGTTGGTTCTAAAAGGTTTACCTGTCTTAATTTTGGAGTAAAACATCAGCTTTAAAAATTTCTCCCGTTTAGCTTACTGAATTCACAAGGTGGGCAAATTTTGCTGGGCTAAAAAAAGGGGCTATTCCAGGTACACTTTTATGGTGGACTTAGATTTAATTGCTTAACATTGATTGAAGGGGCCCATTTACTAAAGGGCGTTAAGCCCTAACATACACTTAGCATGTGAAAAACAGGCTACCGCAAAACACATTAAAGCATTTTATGGTATCTTGCCTGTTAGCACACACTAAACATGTGTTAATTAATTTTTAAAAATATTTTTTAGAGGGGATGTATCATAAATGGATAATGGGAGTGGAAGTGTTACTAGCATGTTCACATTACCACATGCTAACTAGCTAATGCTGAGTTAACGTGGGAACACTTACCTCCTAAATAGGAGGCATTAAGTGCTCCCATGTTAATTTTTTGCAAGTCTCATACGCTAACAAAAAAATTATGACAGGACCTGCGAAAATAAAATAAATTTAAATAAAAATTAAAAAGTCCTAAATTCTGCCACATTGAATATGGGCTTAGCACACTGGAAAGTTTCATGTTAAGAAACATTAGGCCTAAATTCTAACACTGTTTAGTAATGGGCCCCTATGTGATGTGGAGGGGCATAATTGAACAAAAACGTCTATCTCCATGGGCATTTATCTCCGAGAACGGGTCCGTGAAGGGGCAGACCGAACCGTATTTTCGAAAAAAATAGACGTCCATGTTTTATTCGACAATTTGTGAGCTGGGTGTTTTTGTTTTTCAGTGATAATGGAAAATGAAAGCGCCCAGGTCAAAAACGAATAAATCCAAGGCATTTGTTCGTGGGAGGGGCCAGGAGTCGTAGTGCACTGGTCCCCCTCACATGCCAGGACACCAACCGGGCACCCTAGAGGGCACTTTTACAAAAACAAAAAAAAAGGTAAAAGAGCTCCCAGGTGCATAGCACCCTTCCCTTGGGTGTTGAGCCCCCCAAATCCCCCTCAAAACCCACCGCCCACAAGTCTACACCATTACTATAGCCCTAAGGGGGGCACCTACATGTGGGTACAGTGGGTTTGGGGGCGGTTTGGAGGGCTCCCAGTTACCAGCACAAGTGTAACATGTGGGGGGGGGGGGATGGGCCTGGGTCCACCTGCCTGAAGTCCACTGCACCCCCCTAATAACTGCTCCAGTGACCTGCATACTGCTGCCAGGGAGGTGGGTATGACATTTGAGGGTGAAAATAAAAAGTTGTGAAACGGCATATTTTGTGGTGGGAAGGGGGTTTGTGACCACTGGGGGAGTCAGGGGAGGTCATCCCCGATTCCCTCCAGTGGTCATCTGGTCATTTAGGGCACTTTTTGGGGCCTTATTCATGGAAAAACAGGGTCCAGGAAAAGTGCCCTAAATTCTCGCTAAAAACGCATATTTTTCTTCCATTATCGGTGAAAGGCGCCCATCTCTGATCGCCCGATAACCACGCCCCAGTTCTGCCTTCACCACGCCTTCAACATGCCCCCATCAACTTTGTCCGCATCCGCAACGAAGTGCAGTTGAAAACGTCCAAATTCGGCTTTCGATTATACCGTTTTATTCGTTTTTGTGAGATAAACGTCTATCTCCCGATTTGGGTCGCAATATAGACGTTTTTCTTTTTCAATTATAAGCTGGATAGGCAACTGCAGTTGTATAAATAGCTGTACTAAATCTAACCAGTCATATTTTTCTATTAGCTATGTTTAGATGAATTTTCAGCGGCAATTAAATGGTATTTTATTTGCTTAGTGGATCTTTGAAGTTTGACCCCATATGACCAGCCTCTAAATGTGGTGCTGGTGATTAATGGAAATTTTGTAAATAATAATTATTAAAACAGTAATTTGAGTTCTGAACTCTGAAGTGATGCAATGCATGCTAGGAAAGAAAGAACTTGCATGGTATGAGCAGCAGTTTGAGTATTCTTGTGCTATCTAGAATAATCATCTATAGGGGATGCAAGGACAGCATGATTTCCATGCCAATGATGTCTTTGCTGAGACTGCCAACTAGAGTGCTAATTACTGCCAGTTGTGATGGTAATGTCAGTTCTGTCTACACCTGTCTACTGGGAACTGGCCTGAAATCAACAATTCATTTCATGTGGATAACTGAACAGTCATCAGATGTTAATGACTTCCATACACTATCAACTGGGATTTGAACTGGCAACCTAGTGAAAAACTGCATCCCTGATCTACTGAGCCTACCAGTGACCCATCCAGTTTTTGTCATTTTATATTTAATTAATTAATTTTAATTTTATGTTATTGTATTTGATATTCTGCTTTTTCTTTTTTGCAGCACAAAGCACATTGAAGAAAAAGCATACTACAAAGATATCTTATAAATTTAAATTACAATAGTAAAACAAGAAAATTGTTTATCTCACAAGATCTTTACAGTTAACAGGAAGCTTGATCACATAATACTTTTCCAGAACAAAAGGAACTAAGATTCCATTCTAGCATAAAATAACTGAAGGAGCCCTTTTAAGAAAGTGTGCTAAATAGTGAGCACGTAAATTAGTGCACGAGCGCTGTTGGACAGCGCATGCTATTTCAAGCAATGACTGCATGCTGTTATAAGAGGTGAGAATTAGGCAAAGGATGGGCAAGGATTGAACACTGCAGGAGTGGAGGAGTGGCCTAGTGGCCTAGTGGTTAGGGTGGTGGACTTTGGTCCTGAGGAACTGAGTTTGATTCCCGGCACAGACAGCTCCTTGTGACTCTGGGCAAGTCACTTAACCCTCCATTGCCCCATGTAAGCCACATTGAGCCTGCCATGAGTGGGAAAGCGCAGGGTACAAATGTAACAATCAGTCAATCAGTCAGTTAGCACACAATACAAAGCATTAAGGAGGAGATTCTATATATGGTGCCTAAAAAATTCACGTGGAAAACATTTCTGCCTAAGCGTATTTTATAAATGGCGGCAAGATGAAAGCACAGTATATAGAATATGCTTAGTTGATATCCCAGCACCTAAAACTATGCACGTTCATTTACACCATGAAAACATGACATAAATTCCAGCACGTAGATTTAGGCACATTGGGTTATATTCTATAGCTAGACGTATACATTTTAGAATACCCATGAAATTCCCATTTCAGTGTCGATTGTTTTGGCAGCCCATAACCGTGCCCCTTTTTGCCTGTATGCATTAAAATTTAGGCACTCTGCATTATCAATCTGAGTGCATAAATTCTAATTATTGTCAATTAGTGCTCATTATTGCTTGTTAAGTGCTGTTAACAGCCCTGATTGGCTTGTTAATCCAATTAAGTTACACACTATTATAGAATCTTGCTTGGATTTTGGCACGGAAACACTAGGTGCACTATATAGAATCTGGGGGATTCTATATATGGCACCAAAACAATCGGTGCTGAAAAAGTGCTATTCTATAAACCACACTTGAAGTTAGATGCAGTTTATAGAACAGTGCTTATGCCCAGGGGTTGCACATAAATTTAGGCACTGCCATTTACTCCAATGAAAATGTGGTGCAAATGCCCATATCTAAATTTACATGGGGAGCCCCCATATTATATAATTACATGTGTAACTCAAAAAACACATCCCAATCCACCCCAAAATGCTCATGACCCTCCCATTTCTATGCCTCCTTTTTTGGGCTACACATAAAATTTACGTATGGACCCCGCACCTAAATTTACATATGCAAGTTCTAATTAAATCTAATTAGTGCCAATAATTGCTTGGTTAAATGCAAATTATGGGCACTAATTGGCTCTATATATACAGTACAATGCTGATTATCCAGAATATCCTTGGCAAGGGGGATGGTCCGGATAATCATAAAAATCTGGATGATTGAACAAACCTACATGGAAATCCGATTGCATTTTTCCCATGGTAAAACAAAACAAATCTGCTGATTACCATGCCTTCCTGTTTCCACATCTCCTGTAGTTCTCTCTCTCTCTCTCTCTCTCTCTCTCTCTCTCTCTTGTTCCCCCCATCCCTCCCCCATTGCCAGCAATCCGGCATCTTTCATTCTCCCTCCCTATGGTGACCCTCCAAACCTGCTTTTACAGTCAGCAAGCGTTGAACACTGTGCCTCTATCTAGCCTGGAGCTTCCCTCTGTAGCGTCAAGTCTACTTTGATGGAACTTCCTGTTTCCTGAAGAGGACACTACGCTACAGAGGAAGGCAGCAAACTAGGGAGAAGCAGCATGTGACCCGCACATGCCCCTCCCATAGCTGCATGCCCTTTTTGGATCCACACGTAAGAATTTACACAGGCATCTTTATAGAATACCAACTAAGAAGATGTATGCGTAAATTCATATTGCTGCCCAATTATTGGTGCTAATTGGCTCATTATTCAATTAAATTGTGTATACAAATCGGGCATGCACCCAAATTTGTATGCACAAGTTTGAACACTATATATAGAATTTCGGGGGTAGGTGTCTAATTCCTATTACAGAATACTAGTGTAATCCGGTATTAACATGCCTAAAATTTAGGTACTTACATTTAGGCTAGACATAGAGCTGGCATAAGTGCAAGCACCTAAATATAGCAGGTACCAGTGTAACTTACATTATTCTTATGCTATATGCATAAGTGGGAGCCCCACCGACATCCCACCCACACTCTGCCCTTGTGCATGCCCTCCCTTACAAATACATGCTATGTATTTTTAGTGGGTTTTGCATAACAGTGTTCAGGCAGAAATTGTTCATTATTCTAAAAATGTTTGCATGTAACATGCACGTAAATACAAGCACCTAGTTTATAGTATTGCTTTTTAAATACATCTACCCTGATTACAACTGTAGCACATAGTAAAGAATATTTCAGTGAAGGACGTGTTGGGCAAACCCCCAGTAATTATGTCACTTCTATGTGACAATATAGATAGAAAGATAGATCACATTACTAATGTGGTTATCAATGTTCATTGTTATTTTTTATATATATTTTATATAAACACTTGTGCAACACTGTAATATTTATGTTGATATGGATTTTCTGCCTTTTAATTGTAGCTATGACGTTATTTGTTTTTATATATTTATTAATATGCATGATTTCAATTAATTAATTTAGGGGCCCTTTTAGAAAGGCGCAGGAGTGCTAACGTGTGGGTAGCATTCACCCAATCAGCACTACCATTGTGGCAACATGTACACCTGGCAGTTATTCTGAATTTAGCATGCACCAAATCCCATGGTGACAATAATTATCTATTTTGTACTGTAGGGGCGTTCCCGGCGGTAACCGGCAATGCACCCACATTGGCATTCACTGCATGGTTACCGCATGGGTGGCGCATAAGCCTTACCACTAGGTCAATGGGTGGCAGTAAGGGCTCAGGCTGTAAATAGGCGTGTACTAGTTTTAATATTAGCCCATTTCCCGGCCCATTAAAAAATAGCTTTTTTCTCAGCCGTGGTAAAAAAATGGACCAGCGCAAACCTAAAAGACGTGCCCACAATACTACAGGCCACCTTTTACCATGGCTTTGTAAAAGAACCCTTTATTTATTCAAGATTATTTACAACCATTTTACTAACATATTATTGTTTAGTTGTACATGCTTTTAGCACCTGTTAGAGCCTGTAGGGTGAAACATGGCCTTGTTGGGCATTGTTTTTTTTTTTTTAACTAACGCAAGGGTTGCAGTATTCCAATAAACATCTGATTGACCCCCTACCAGTCTGCTATCTGTTTTTAGCATTGGATTTTGTGGACAACCTACCTTGTTGTATTTTGGAAACCTATGCACCTACGTTTTCCCAGTTAAGTGTGGAGAGGCATTTTCAAAATAACAGCCCAGAATTAGGATGTTCTGCTCATAACATCCAAAAAACCTCATCCATTTCACAGCCATTTTCAAACAGGAAAAATGTCAGGATTTCCTGTTCAAAAATATATGAGAAAGATGTTCTTGCACTGAAAACGTCCAAAATGAACAGCCATTTTCTAAAATAAAACATCCAACTTCTCTAAAAAAAATTTCAATAAATGTAAAGATATATGCAAAATCTGAATGCCAAAAAAAAAAAAGCAAGCACAAAACCATCTGGCATCATTTGCACACAAATGGCCATACAGACGTCCCTGCAGAGCAGAGGAGTAGCCCAGTGATCAGTGCAGTGGACTTTAAACAATGGGACCCAGGTAGAAATTCCACCATAATTTTATTTTATGTTATTGTGAGCCCTCCAGGAGCAGATAAAAACCTACTGTACCTAAAGGTACAACACTACAATAGCCATCATGCTTGCAGGTGTCTTATAAATTCTGGTATGGTAGATATTCCCATGTTTCAGGAGGGTTCACATATTTGTACAGAAATAAGAGTTAAAGTGAGAGTTACATCTCGGTCTCTTTGTTCAAAGTCCACTGCACTGACCATTAGGCTACACCTTACACTTGTTTGCTGCTCTCTTAGGAATGGCCATAATATCTGAAGCTGTCCTAGAGCCTGGTATCCACTGTCACTTTCACTTTTTAGAGGGGATGGGACAGAGTCAGTAACCACTGGGCAATGAAGGAAGGATCATGCCTTCATCCCTCCAGTGGTCAGCTGCTCAATCAGGACACTTTTTGCAAACTGGGTGTGATTAAAACAGGTTTAGATAAAATATTTTTCTTTTTTGTCTTGAACATTTGCTTTCATTCCATTATCACTGAAAGATGTCCTGATTTTGAGCCCGCTTTAGTCTCACCCCAAACACAATTCCAACATGCCCCTTTGCTATTTGGATGAACTGCAGTGCAAAACGTTCAAATTCTGCTTTCAAAAATCACAATTTGAATGTTTTTGGCAGATGGACCTTTTTTTTTGGGGGGGGGGGGTCATTTTAAGACATCTATCTGCTTTGAAAATGAATACCACAGAGTTCACAATCATATGATACACTCAATTTTGTTGGGAAGAGCACTGGAGGATGAAGGGGGCAACCTCCCCTAATCCCTCCCATGGAGCACTGCTCAAAACCAGCATTTTTATAAAACTTATGCATACCTGGGAGCAACTGTAAATTCTGCCACAGTGATCATACACATGTATTTCATTTTGATCCCACCCTAGTTCCACCATAACCATTCCCTTTACCATATGCATGTATTGCTGATTTAAATGTATAAATTGAAGCTTTTTTTAAACATATAAATTGGAAATAGGGCTTCTAAAATAAGTGCCTAAGGGCTTCTTTTACAAAGCTACACTACAGATTCCCAGTGCAGCAAATGAGAGGAAGCTCATTCAATTCCAATGGGCTTCCTCTCATTTGTCGCATGGGAATCAGTAGTGTGTCTTTGTAAAAGAAGCCCTATATGTTCAGTCAACACCACAAATGTACTGACCAGAGAGGGAGGAAATACTGTATTCATTTTTCAAATGCCCGATGCAGTCTTGATTCACTCTAAAAGAAAGAAAATATATATATAGTAATATGATTCCAATTAAAGAAAGTGACTAGGTCATCCTGTCACCTCCCATGTTCTTTATGTGCGTCTCAGACATTGGTGTGCTTGTTAAAACTTCAGACATTTTACATAAGCTCTGCCTTGAAACCAGTTGCCAGAGGCATGACTATTCAGTACCTGTCTATAGGTTTTCTCGGTTTTAGATCTAACATCACATAAATCTCTCTCATCTACCTTGGCAGCAAAGATCAGATGAATAACAGACATAGCATCTGTCATGAAAGAGATGAAGAGAAGACAACAGTAAATGTTATTCTTAACTTTAGCTTATAGCTAACATACAGCAGGATTACAAACTGCCTGCCTATATATTATAGAAGCAACTTTTTCGCTCACATCAAAGTCAGATATTGCATTGGGTTCATTAAATAATCAGAAGTCTCATTTGAATATTAGTTGTAAAGCGCTTTGTTTTAACATAGTTTATGGTTTATTTAAAATTTACTATTCCGCCATGACTAACTGGCAGCTCTCGGCAGTTTACAATTATTTAAAATAGTAGAAAAAAGGAAAGGAATTACAAAATTTGATAGGACAGGAAGGGAGAGTAACACTTAGAGTGTACAAACATGTACAACAATGAAATCATGTACAATAACATGCTTACCACCTGGATAATTTTAGTAGGTAATTTTTATTCAATAAAATTACTTGATTTTATCTCTGCTTACAAAAAACAGTCTTAGACTTTACTAATCCTTTTCTATTTCACAGACTGAAATAAAGGCTTTTATTGAGCAAAAAAGCTAAAATCCTGATTGCAAAAGATGTGACTAGAAAGCAGTGACATGGCACTATTATTCTCAAGTATCAGACTTTCCCAATTGTGCCATAAATGTTTCTCGTGTTCGGGGCATACTTTAAGCACTGCCCAAAGGCATGTTTCTCAGATTGGGTGGTTGGAATTCATGTGTGAATGTTGGAGTGCATGGCCAGTATCTGAGTAGAATGTGACTGAGTAACTGCATGGGGTATGAATGACAATGGGAATGTGAGTGTGTATGTGTGTGTAGGTTGTTGGTGGTGGTGGGGGTAACTATAAGTGCAGAAAGCTGTGAGGATTGTGTGAGAGGTGAGGTATGTACATTAGTGTGATTGGGAAGAGGTGGGATGGGAGGTGATGTGAATCAGCCCCCCTCCTTCACTTCCCATCCTTTTTTTCTTCTCATCCTCTCCTCTCCATTATCTCTCCATTCTCTTCCTTTCATCTCTCATTCTCCCCTCTCCTCTCTATTCTCTCTCTCTCTCTCTCCCCCACCCCTCTGCCTCATTCTTCATTCGTTCTTTCTTCCTCCTTTGGCCTCCTTATCACTTTATAATATTGTGCAATCTGGGAGAAACACATCAAAACCAAACCCTCCACTCCCTTTTCCTCCCAACCATCACCTGCTAGAAAAATGTCCACTGTCTGCCAAAAAACAAGTAAATAAAACCATGTTCTAAACCTTTCATCCCCCTTTGTCAGCCTAACATTCCATCACCAATCAAAGCCAGCCTCCCATTCCCACTCTCACCTCCCCAGCTAACCAATCCCGCACCTTCTACTACCTCTGCACGGCTCCACTTGGCTGACATTACAAGCCTCAGAGATTAAAGCTCTGAGATCCCAAATACTGGTTTATGCATGTTCAAATCGTGAATAGGGTTTCTAAAATGATTGCCATAATATTGAGGGTAAAATTTGACTGAAAAGCTAATTTTATCTATATAAAAAGAGGCTGACTTTGGGTAGAGTAAGGGTGAATCAAAAAGTTATCCAGATAGGGACAGTATTCTGTGCCAATCCAGGTAACCTATACATTTATGGATAAATATTCAAAAGCTATCCAGATAGAGTACATGTAATGTATACTTCATATTTGGATCCCTGAAGAAGACAATGTTTCTACCGAAACACTGCAGTATTGCCTCATCTGCATTATTTGGAGTAGCTTGGGTACACTATTTTTTTTCTGTTTTTGTTGAAGATTGTCTATTTGCAAATAAATTGATCCTGCCATCCTGTCTTGTGGCATTTGGCTCCTTTCATTCCTTTTCTTCATTCAGATAACTTAGGACAGAAGCTGTCCTAATTGATCTGGATAATCTAGATTATTTTGCTGACAAAGGGGGTTGAGTGGTTTAGAACGTGGGTTTATTTACTTGTTTTTTGCCACTATCCAAATAAGTTCCAACACTGGCTGCCTTATCTGGATATTCAATGTTTGCCACTATCCAGATTGTGTCCAGAACTGAATATTTTTTGATTGTTGTAGCCAGTATTAAAAACAAAAAAAACAAACTGCTGACCACAGTAACTGAATATTGACCTGTTAGTTTAGGATTCCCAAATATCAGACCTAAACCAACTGGTCTTCACTCTATGGTATCATCTACTTGAATCATAGACTCATAGAAAACAGCACTGGAAGGGACTGCATGAGGTAAACACCTCAAAGCATGATCCCTTTTTCTGTTGAATCAGTAAAAGAAGAGACATCAATTTGTCAAAATACGTGTTGAACATAATAAAGCAATGGTATGAAATGCTTCAGTCACAAGATCCCTTAGTTTAGCTAAGTAGGAAATGGGAGCTAAGGTTTTTATATATTTTCTTTTGGCTTACTCACAGTCAACCTAATATGCTTCCATAAATAATTTTAACTCTGCTTTAAGGTTTTGCTGTTTTGTCCAGTGTTAAATAACTGTCAAGAACAGCTGCTGCTTTGACTGCTTGTGTGCAGTGGCTAATTATGTTGTGCACCCATGGAATGTCTCTGCTCTTTGTTTTCAGGACAGTACTGCATATGTCTACATTATAGCAATTGCTTTCTGCTGAGTAATGGTAGCTAGACAGAAAGGCCAGATGTCCATTTCCAGCATAGGACACGAAATTCAATAATAATGCATCATAGTGTTAGTGATTTTAACACTCATTGTTATCAAAGCATAGTATAATTGGCTTTTTTTCTGGTCTTTAAAAAAGTATTTAGGATCAAACATCTGGTCCAGTGAGAACAATGGTTACTGGAATGCTGATAGCCTGTATTATTTTGTAGATTATCCTGCTTATTTATGAAGAAGGCCGGCCATCTTTCGACACAAATCGGGAGATGGCCGGCTTTCTCCTAATGCCGGCCAAATAGGTATAATTGAAAGCCGATTTTGGCCGGCTTCAACTGCTTTCCATCGCAGGGCAGGCCAAAGTTCAAGGGGGCGTGTCGGCAGTGTACCTAAGGCGGGACAGAGGCGTGGCCGACCTCGGCCGATAATGGAAAAAAGAAGGCCGAAACTGACGAGCATTTGGCCGACTTTACTTGGTCCCTTTTTGTTCACGACCAAGCCTCGAAAAGGTGCCCGGACTGACCAGATGAGCACCGGAGGGAATCAGGGATCACCTCCCCTTTCTCCGCCAGTGGTCACCAACCCCTTCCCAACCAAAAAACATTTAAATACATTTTTTTGCCAGCCTCTATGCCAGCCTCAAATGTCATACCCAGCTCCATGACAGCAGTATGCAGGTCCCTGGAGCAGTTTTTAGTGGTGCAGTGCACTTCAGGCAAGCGGACCCAGGCCCATCCCCCCCCTACCTGTTACACTTGTGGTGATAAATGGGAGCCCTCCAACACCCACCAGAAACCCACTGTACCCACATATAGGTGCCCCCCTTCACCTGTAAGGGCTATGGTAGTGGTGTACAGTTGTGGGTAGTGGGTTTTGGGAGGGGGGTTGGGGGGCTCAGCACCCAAGGTAAGGAAGCTATGCACCTGGGATCATTTTATGAAGTGTTCTGGCATGTGAGGGGGACCAGTGCACTACAAATGCTGGCTCCTCCCACGACCAAATGACTTGGATTTGGCCGGGTTTGAGATGGCCACCATTTGTTTCCATTATCGGCGAAAACCAATGGCGGCCATCTCTAATGCCGGTGATCTCTAAGGGTGGCCCAAATGTTGGGATTTGACCAGCCCTGACCGTATTATCGAAACAAAAGATGGCCGGCCATCTTGTTTCGATAATGCAGTCAGGTACACCGCTTAACGGGACCGTCATTAGAGATGGCCCCCCCTTATAGATGGCCGGCCCCATTCAATTATGCCCCTCTATGATACCTTCATTTTTACAATATGGAATGATCATAAGTTTGACATATAAAGAATCCAAAAGAAAGAGAAAACAACCGCCTAGTCGAAAAGGTGAGGAATGTGATTACAGTATTTTCTTTATATGTCAAAACACAACCAAAAAGAAGGGGGTGGACCAGTGGCTCCAACAAAGGATATTTATTAAAAGATAAAGATACAGTAAAACGACAAAGATTGGATGCAGTCTGCATTTCAGCATCACAATGCGCCTGCATCAGGAGTCAAAACAAATTTGTCCAAAGTGAGGTGAAAGCAAAGCCCTGTCGATGATGAAACAAATCATTTGCTTACTGGACATTGTGCTCAGCATTTTGTACTCATAATATTCATCAAAATTGTTTTGATTCCTGATGCAGGCACATTGTGGTGCCGAAACGCAGACTATGTTGAGTCATTGTCATTTTACTGGAGTCTTTGTCATTTTACTACATCTTGTAATAAATATCCTTCATTGGAACCACAGGTCCAGCCCCTTCTTCTGGGTTGTGTTTTGACATATAAAGAAAATCACATTCCTCACCCACGTATATGAAATATTTAAATTAAGCAATAGATACAGTATCATTAAACATAAAGAATGGCTTAAATTATAATTTACAACAGATATGTTGCTAATGTTATTTTCATAATAACTTTTCAAGGATCAGACACAGCTGAGAGCCTCAAAAATATGGAATATAACATTGGCTTGTCTGCTAAAGGTAGCTAAAAGGGATAAGTTGCTTCTTAATCCTATCAAGGTCAGGTAAGTCTACATTCAGTAGAAAAAATGTATATGCTTAGAAAAAAATAACATCATTTAATGAGTTTTGGCAACTTGGAGCATGGGTAGGGCAAACAATTACATGTTTAAATTAAAAGACTATTATAATTTATGAGTATTTAAAAGCAATCTAGGCATGCTCTATGGCTGGCATAAGTGGCCACCCCTAATTTATATATGCAACTATTTATGCCAGTACTCTCAAATTCTACAAATTAAAGCAGACAATTGCATTCCTTTCTAGAATAGGTTCCAGATAGGTGCCAAAAATAGGCACCCATTGTCAGGGTTTTCCAAAGCAGGAACTAGGTTTGTGAGCCCTTGGGCCACTGCTGAGGAGTGGCAGTGACAGGCAAACCACTCCACACCAGGAACCAGACAGAACTCAGATAGGAACAGCAAGACTTCACCTGCACTAGCCACCCTTCCCCAGGAGTTGAGACCCTGGCTGCAGGCGGCTGACAGGACTCACAGGACACAGTAGAAACTGGAAGCTGCAAGCAGCCACTAAAACAGGAACAAACACTGACAAACACGAGACAGAACTGAAAGCTGCCAGGCACCCACTGAACAAGAAACACAGACAAACAGACACTAAACACAAAAGACAAACAAGGAACAAGTCTAGGAAACAAACAATAACTCTAAGCTAAACTACACACAGACTAACTACCATCAGACAAGGAACTAGAATAAAAACCAAGCTAGGCAGAACTGCAACAAGCACCAACAAACCAGGGCCTTAGGCGATGCAAAGGCAAAGCAGAGTTTCCAAATGGCTAATAAGCCCAGCAGCAGCTGAGATTCAGCTGCAGCAATCACCAGGCAGCTACGGGTGCTGTGCAGGCTCAAACAAGACAAGCAAGTCTAGCAGGCCGGAAGATCCGGACTGGACTGGGCTGAAGTCTGGAACGGGAAACAGCACACAGACAATCCAATGCATCCACCAGGCCTGGCCACCATGGGGCGAGATGACTGAGAGACTGAAACCAGGGCACGACTGTGACATCCATTTACAGATTTGTGTTCAATCTTTTAGTCATTAGTTTCATGAAATTAACCAAAGGAAAAAGGTTTGAAAAACTGGGGGGAAATACAAATATTGAAAATGTTTGGTTTATTTTATGTTTATGTTATTTTATTTGATATACTGCCAGTCGCAATATGACAACTAATCAGTTAATAAAAGCTCAGAGGAGCAGAGATAAGAATGCAAAGAGAGAGATCATCAGTTAGGAGAAGAAGGCTTAGCAGATTTTAGGAGTTTATAGAAAGCAGGATATGTTGGTGTAGATTTGATATAAGGAGGTAGCATGTTCCATAGCTTGGGACCAATACAGGCAAAAGCACGTGTTATGTCCAATCTCATGGCAGTGGGGGACAGGAGATGTAAGAGGGTCTTTTGAGAGGAATATATTATATAAGATAATGTGTGTTTTAAGTCCTTGATATATGCTTTCTTTAGTATGAAATTCAAATTCAATTTTACAATGTCGTATTTGTAATTCATCTTTTTTTTCCTTCCCCAGCCTTGGGGAATTACCTCAAAGAAATTGTTTACATGTTTGCTTTCTTATCATGCTGCTACTTTATGGCCTGTTTTGTCATCTATTTTAAGTTGCATGCCCAGTTATGCTACTTTTAAGAATGATCTAAAAACATTGCTGTTTTATCAATATGTATTAGGGGAGTAACTATAGTGCGATATATATTGTTATGTTATGATCACTTCTGATTTGGACAATCTTGTTTAATCATTGTTATATCCTAGATTTATTCTATTTGTAATCTAGCATCTTTGTTGTAACCCACTATGAACTATTTTATTGGTATTAGTGGGCTATAAACTGTAACTATAACTGCAGTCATTGTTACTCTGATTCTTAAAAAGCCAGATCTAGACTCTTCTCTTCCATTGAATTAGTGTCCTATTTAAAATCTAACATTATTTTCTAAACTTCTAGAAAGGTTGTCCTGAAGCAGTTAACTTCCTTCTTGGGCATCCCTAGAGCAGATATAAAAGTAAGCACTGAAATAAGATATGGAGATGAATTATACAATCTGGGTGTATAATTTAATTCCCTCACCCTAACTTCATCCAATCTATTGTCATCCTACCTTTCAAACCGACCTCTTTAAAACTCCTAATATAACTACATGAACTATCATCCACCAACCTCTTTAAAACTCCCAATATAACTACATGAACTATTGTCCTACCTTCTTCAAGCCTACTTCTTCCAAGCTCTATGGACAACTACATAAATTATCAATGCCCTCCATCCAGCTTATTTTCGAAAGAGAAAAACACCCATATTTCGACCTAAATCGGGAGATGGGCGTTTTTCTCGCAAAAGCGCCCAAATCGGTAAAATCGAAAGCCAATTTTGGGCGTCTTCAACTGCACTCCGTCGCAGGAATGAATAAAGTTGATGGGGGCATGTCGGTGGTGTGGTGTTGGCGGGGCAGGGGCGTGGTTATCGGCTGAGGAGAGATGGGCGCGCTCAGCCGATAATGGAAAAAAGAAAGGTGTTTTTAGTGACAATTTAGGTCACTTTGTCTGGACCCTGTTTTATCACGAACAGGTCCCAAAAAAAGTGCCCTAAATGACCAGATGACCACCGGAGGGAATCGGGAATGATCTCCCCTGTCTCCCCCAGTGGTCACTAACCCCCTCCCACCCTAAAAAACAAAATGTTTAAATATTTTTTCCAGCCTCTACGCCAGCCTCAAATATCATACCTAGCTCCATGACAGCAGTATGCAGGTCCCTGGAGCAATTTTAGTTTAGTTGGTGCTGCGCGGGACCCATGCAGAGAGCAAAAATCGGAAGAAAAAAAAACATGCAAGTGCAGTCAGGGACGTCCAAATTAAAACAATAGTAATAGGGGGATTCAAACCAGCCACCTTCTGATTACAAGACCTGTGCTCTAACCACTACACTACACCACTTATTTAGACACCCTTCCCTTTCCATTAAGTCCCTCCAAGTTTCTGTCAGCTAATCACAGCTGTTTAGCTGACACCGATGTCATCCAATGCTGACATCCAATGCATTTGGCTGGCACAAACCATATTTTCGAAACTAAAGATAAACATCCATCTTTTTCGAAAATACAGTTCGGCCCGCCCCTTCATGGACCCGTTCTCGGTGATGGACATTTTTACACATGGGCGTTTGCATTCGATTATGCCCCTCCATGTGTCTTAACTATAAAAAACTTTTGTAATCTCACCAAAATGTAAATTGTTAGCCACTATGAACCAAAACTTGTTTTTGGATAACAGTGAGATACAATAACAAATAAATAAATAAATGTATGTATGTATGTATGCATGTATGTATGTATACATATGTGGAGGTTAATTTTATAAATGGGAACTTAAAGTGTCTCAAGTTCTGCTAGTGTAAAGCCTGTTCTAATTGAGGAATGGATGTTTATGTTCTGGTTATATACAGTGGAAATATCCGTTTTAGAACCTAAACATCTAAATTACCAATGCAGTCAACACAGCAATATTTATGTGCCAGCATAGACACATGTATGTTCTGAATGCCAGAAAATAGCTGTGTATGTCAGTCATTGTAGATATTGCACTTACATTTTTCTGATGCTGTCACAGATTCTGATATCCCTTGCAGTATTGCTTTGGGGAGGGAGGGAGGAATCACTAGGGGAATAAGGAGGAGCTGTGCATAAAATAAACAACTTTATACATCCACTTAAACTTAAACATCCAGGAGCAGTTATATATACTAAAACAAAAAGGAGGTAAAAACCCTCACGAAACCGTGAGATATAAAACAAAAAGTGAGAAGAGTAAATGAGGATACCAAATAGTTTGTTTATTCACATAAAAAATGACGTAATTCGCATTAAAAATGGGTCATTTTTAATGCGAATTACGTCATTTTTTATGTGAATAAACAAACTATTTGGTATCCTCATTTACTCTTCTCACTTTTTGTTTTATATCTCGCAGATATATATACTGACATTGATGATGCCACACATAAATATGCATTCTCCTTTTGCAACAGGGAATGTATGTGTATCTTGTTGCCCCACACTAGACCAGACCAAAATATGCTCAGACCAGACTAAATATGAACCCCTTTCTTAGGTCAAGCCCAAAATGTATTAAAATCATCACTAAACATGATGCAGTGGTTTATAGAAATAAAAACGTAACCTTGTTTTTATTTAACATAGCATTCATTTTCAAGAAGAATTAACTACAGATATGTAGTCAGGTAGAGATTTGCATTATTTTTTATCCTAGAACATGACATAAAATGAAAACTTTTGGAACCACTGATATCCTATGCTTAAATAACTGAGGAAGGAACTTTAGTATTCTAGAAAGCTTGCATTTCAGTTAAAATATTCATCAGTGTAATAAAGGAATCATGTATCCAACTACTTCGGTGATATTCTTGTATTAAATTTTATGCTTTGAAGGCTAACAGAGTAAACTGTTTCTGCATTTTGGAAAAGAATAACTGTTATTCATGACCTTGATTTACTTTAACAGATTATACTTATAATTAGTATAAAAAGCCTTTGGGTGGAGCAAGTATTTCTAATTGGTAATAATAATATATACTACTATTTGTACACAGTTGAACCTGTAATAACATGCTTGGCATAAACTACAAAAATTAAATAATAAAACATTTCAGCATGTGATAATTAAAGACTCAAAATCAAACCCACACCTTCCTGTACCTAATTTGTTACGTTGCACTTTCAGGAGACCAGCATGCATGCAAAGTTGTGAATTAAAACAAGACACTTTTAGCTTCCAAGGAAGCAAGAACTTAGTTTTTTTTAATAGCACAAAATAGTAACTAAACAACCTGAAACATAAGTAGATTCTGTTTCTTGTCTGACTTTGTCTATCTCATAAAACTTTTCTATTTTAATATCCCTTCTTATATACATAGAAACATGACGGCAGATAAAGGACATATGATCCATTCAGTCTGACCATCCTCTGTAACCCCTAATTCTTCTTGTTCCTAAGCGATCCCACATACTTATCCCATGCCTTTAGGAAGTAATTCTATATATTGGCACTTAGACATATGTTCCACTTATGTGCATCATAGATGCCAATGCTTAGTAGCCCTTAACTGCAGGGGGACATATACATGGGTAGGCCATGGGCAGATCATGGTTGTGTCTTCAGGTGATGTGTGTAACTTATAGAACACTGTCAGTTACATGGACCACTTGGTGCATGAAGGCACACCTAATTAAACCTGCCATTGGCATGCACAGAAGCCATTATAGAATTGGTGCCCAACTCTTGACATCAGTGCACCTAAATTGAGGTGCTAATTTATAGAATTGCCTCTTATTTGTATATTGCATACTATACATTGCTAAATTATGCCACTACATTGGAATAACATAAAGGGAAAAGAAAGGTTAAGAAAAAGTGATACCTTGGTTATTTTTTGCCATTCATGTTTTTCTCCTTTATACAACATATTACCAATGAATCATAAGTTACTATTTACATTGCTTTACAAGAGTTTCCTCTATTTTCATGATGGAAAAGTTTCTGGAATCTCTGCTTTTAAGGGTTTTTGTGATTAAAGTAACATAATAGAGGAAGGATGAAGAAATCCATCACAGTCAATAGATGTATCCATCCTGTCTTTTGCTGGGAAGTTATCAAGGTGTGGTAAAAGAGCTTTCACCACACCTTTATGTACCATAGGAGTCACCAACCTGTAGTATCACTATACTTCAGGTTCCTGACTCCCATGATAAAGGACTAACATCAAGTGCTAGTCACCTTGCATTAGACATTAGTCCATCAGCCTGGGAGTATCAGGCTGCCAGGTCATGACCCGAAACTTCCACTCATAAAGGTTTTGAGATGTTGTCCCTCACTATCCTGAGTAACAGCCCCACCCTAATCTACAGCTCCCCAAAAGACCCTCCACTCCCAAAGGATCCCCTAAACTCAAGGGGCCTACCTTCCCTAATCTTGTGGTCTAATGGTTTCTTGGAGAGGAGCAATCACCAGTAGCATCTGCCCTTTCTAGCCCCTTCACTCACAATGGTGTTCCTAGTGGTAGCCCTGCAATACTACTACTAAGAGGTCATGTTCCCATATAATACTTTGATTATGGGTCGAGATCTCTGTGGGGGCTTTGCATCAGGGTGTGGGTCTCTTCAGGGGGTTTCAATAAAGTGGGATATGATTAGGCAGGGGTTGTGATTAGGGAACTGGGTGCTACTCAGGGGTGTATGGGGAACATCACCACGGTCCTTTTGCAATGCAACCCAAGAGCATCAAGCTGCACTTTGAGGACCGATTCTTTTGGGCTGGTAAAATAACTCAAACTTTCTACTGTTTTTATTTTTTCAGCTACAATGTCTATTGCAGTTTTCACTGCAAGTTGCATGATAGATTTTACATATTAACAAGCTACTTTACATGATTTTGCATGTTTTGCATCTCATTGCTACATAGCATGTGCTGCCTTAGTTATCACTGCATAGCGATAAACTAAGTTGTATTAGTGCCCTTTGAAACATGTTAAAGGGCAAATAACGCAACTTGGAGCTCTAACACAGCTTGATACCTTCCTCCCTCAATGTTCTGTATTATGGACCTCCGGGTCATTTGTTTTGTTGTTGTTGTGGGACTCCCTTGCCACAGTAGGGGTGGACAGCTGCTGAGGAACAACAAAGGTGAGCTGCTTCTCTGCATGGCCAGGTAGACCCTTGAGAGGGGTTTCTTAGGCTTCTTAAGTCTTACAAAAATTAAAGAGACATTCAGACCTAAAGGGTGTTAATAATTTATATAGTGCTACTAGACATATGCAGTGCTGTACACACTGTGCCCCGGATTCTATATAGGTGCCAAAATTGGTGCGGATTCTATAACACTTTAACAAGCTAATGAGGTGCCATATACAGAATCTCCTCCTATATGCAGATATTCTCTGTCCCTAGAGAGCTCACAATCTGTTTTTTTGTACCTGGGGCAATGGAGGTTTAACTGACTTGCCCAAGGTTACAAGGAGCTGCAGTGTAAATTGAATCCAGGTTACCAGCATCAAAGCCTACTGCTCTAACCATTAGGCTATTCCTCCACTCCTACTAGCAGTGAATAGCTACTGAACAGTGGAGGTCTAAAGAGACACAGCTAAGTGTTCCAGGAGTCCATCTGCAGGAGCAATTTTTGTCACGCTTAAGTCGGTTAGTGGAAACTGGAAGGCACACCCCACTGAATATTCTGAGTCGTCCTGATTGTGGTGTGAGGGCTGAACTCCATTGCTTTCTCAAGCACAAAGTAAGAAGATTTTGAATATTTGGACACTGTTAAGCCAGAGAGGAGTTTTGGAATTTTTTTGGATTACACTTTTGTCTTTAGAGAGTTAATGTAATTATTCCTATTTGTCCTTCCCAAAAAGGTGTTATTTTTGAGAGTGAGTTTTGGATTTTTATATGAAGTCCAGGGCACTATGGGGGCAATTCTCTATAGATCTCCTAAGGTTAGATCCCAGAACGATGCACACTAAGCATGAATTCTATAATTGCAATTTTGTGTATAATTGCCATTATAAAATATTAGAGTAAGTCCATAGTCATATGCCTTCCTTTAGGCATGAACATCTATACCAGTTCAATGGCTGATGGAAATGCTTGAACATAAATGTATGCAAAGAAGCATGCCACATTATCAGGCTCATTTTTGAAGGAGAAGGACGCATATCTTTTGACACTAATCAGATGATGGGCATCCTTCTCACAGGGTTGCCCAAATAGGCATAATCAAAAGATGATTTTGGGCGTCCCCAACTGCTTTCCATTACGGGGATGACCAAAGTTCACGGGGGCATGTTGGAGGCGTAGCGAAGGCGGGACTTGGGCGTGCCTAACACATGGGTGTCCTCGACCCAGTGGTGTGCTGGTAAATTTTTAACAACAGGCTCTCTCCCCGGTCCACCTTGGCGCCCCCCCAGTCCACCTCGGCGCCCCCCCCCATCCACCGCTGCGCCCACCCACCCACCTCTGTGCCCCCCCCCCCAAAAAAAAAATTGCAGAGCTGGCCATAGCCGGGGGGAGGGGGCAATGCATTACTCTCTCCAGGAAAAAAAATTAAATGATCCCAGGTTCCAATCTAATTCATGTTTAATATGGGATAAAATGCCATAAATAAGTAAATAAATATAAACTTTTAACGTTCAGCACCTGATTCTCAAAGTGGACATATTCCAAACACTATAATGAAAATAAAATTATTTTTTTCTACCTTTGTTGTCTGGTGACTTTGTTTCTCTGATCATGCTGGTCCAGTATCTGATTCTGCTGCTCTCTATCTGTTCCCTTGACTCCGTTTCCAGGGCTTCCTTTCCATTTATTTCTTTCCTTTCCTCCTTTCTTCTTCATTTCTGATCCTCCGCAGACGACTGTCCAGTGGATCTAGCTTCTTCCTATTTTCTCCATCCATGTGCAGTTTCTCTCCTCAATTCCTTTTCCCTCATCTAATCTCCTTCCTCTATCTTCCCTCCATGTCCAGCATTTCTTCTCTCTCCCTTCCCTCCCCTCCATCCATGTCCAGAATTTCTCTTGTTCTTCCCTCCATCCATGTCCTGAAACTCTCCTCTCTCCCCTGCCCCCTCTCCCCATCCATGCCCAGCAGGTCTCTCCCCTGCCCCCTCTCCCCATCCATGCCCAGCAAATCTCTCCCCTGCCCCCCTCTCCCCATCCATGCCCAGCAAATCTCTCCCCTGCCCCCCTCTCCCCATCCATGCCCAGCAGGTCTCTCCCCTGCCCCCTCTCCCCATCCATGCCCAGCAGGTCTCTCCCCTGCCCCCTCTCCCCATCCATGCCCAGCAGGTCTCTCCCCATCCATGCCCAGCAAGTCTCTCCCCTGCTCCCCTCTCCCCATCCATGCCCAGCAAATCTCTCCCCTGCCCCCCTCTCCCCATCCATGCCCAGCAAATCTCTCCCCTGTCCCCCTCTCCCCATCCATGCCCAGCAAGTCTCTCCCCTGCCCCCCTCTCCCCATCCATGCCCAGCAAGTCTCTCCCCTGCCCCCCTCTCCCCATCCATGCCCAGCAAGTCTCTCCCCTGCCCCCCTCTACCCATCCATGCCCAGCAAATCTCTCCCCTGCCCCCCTCCCCATCCATGCCCAGCAAGTCTCTCCCCTGCCCCCTCTCCCCATCCATGCCCAGCAAGTCTCTCCCCTGCCCCCCTCTACCCATCCATGCCCAGCAAGTCTCTCCCCTGCCCCCCCTCTCCCCCTCTCCCCATCCATTACCAGTGATTCTCCTCCCTCCCCTGCCCTTCCCTCCCGCTCCCAAACATGTCCAGCGAATGATGTCCTTCGCCCCCACCCTTCCCTCCCGCTCCCATCTGTCTTTTTTAATTACCTCCGTCGAAACCGCTATTTAAAGCCCTGCTGCGTGCAGGGCGTCTCTCCAGGATTCCCCTGCTTGCTTCGGTGATGTTCGTGCCATTAGTCCCGCCTTCGCGGAAAAAGGAAATGACGTCAGAATGACGTCAGAAGGCGGGACTAAGGGCGCGAACGTCACCAAAGCAAGCAGGGGAATCCTGGAGAGACGGCCTGCACGCAGCAGGGCTTTAAATAGCGGTTTCGACGGAGGTAATTTAAAAAGTCAGATGGGAGCAGGAGGGGAGGGTGGGGGCGAAGGACATCATTAGACTTGCCTCGGAGCGGCAGGGGAGGTAAGCATGGCCTGTGATGGCGCCCTCCTGCCATGCTTACCTCCCCCAATGGAGCTGGCTCGCCCCCAACAACAACCGGCTCGCAAGAGCTGTCAAAATTTAACAAGCGGCTCTTGCGAGCCGGACAGAGCCGGCTCCAGCACACCACTGCCTCGACCCATAATGGAAAAAAAAGGGCGTCCCTGATGAGCACTTGGACAACTTTACCTGGTCCTGTTTTTCTTACGACCAAGCCACAAAAAGGTGCCCGAACTGACCAGATGACCACCGGAGAGGATCGAGGATCACTTTCTCTTACTCCCCCTGTGGTCACTAACCCCCTCCCAACCTCAAAAACATCTTTAAAAATATTTTGTGTCAGGCTGTATGCCAGCCTCAAATGTCATACTCAGGTCCATCATAGCAGTATGCAGGTCCCTGGAGCAGTTTTAGTGGGTGCAGTGCACTTCAGGCAGGTGGACCAAGACCCATCCCCCCCTACCTTACACTTGTCGTGGTAAATATGAGCCCTCCAAAATCCACCAGAATCCCACTGTACCCACATCTAGGTGTCCCCTTCACCCATAAGGGCTATAGTAGTGTTGTACAGTTGTGGGTAGTGGGTTTGGGGGGGCTCAGCACACAAGGTAAGGGAACTATGTACCTTGGTGCAATTTCTGAAGTCCACTGCAGTGCCCCCTAGGGTGCCCGGTTGTTGTCCTGGCATGTCAGGGGGACCAGTGCACTTCGATTGCTGGCTCCTCCCATGACCAAAGGGCTTGCATTTGGTTGTTTCTGAGATGGGCGTCCTTGGTTTCCATTATCACCGAAAATCAGAAACGACCAAGTCTAGGGACGACCACCTCTAAGGACGACATAAGTGTCAAGGTTTGGGCGTCCCCGACTGTATTATCGAAACTTAAGATGGATGTCCATCTTGTTTCGATAATACCGGTTTCCCCGCCCCTCCACTGGGACATTTTGCGAGGATGTCCTCAGCAAATCTTGGGCATCCCTTTCGATTATGCCCCTCCACATAAGCAAAAATAATCCGAAGGAAAATAATCTACAAAAGAAAACCATGAGTGAATTTGGTCCACATTATAGGAGCCAACTCCTTAATTTTGAGATAGGGGGCAGAGTGTTTGTGGAGGTAGGTGCTTTACTTTAAAGAAGCTAAGTTGGCATTCAAGGGTGTGGTTATGCTGTCATTTGGTAATCATTGGATGGGCCTCCAGAAAAGATGCTCCCAATTGGAGGGTTGTGCTCTTACTATAGCTGACTGCCAATCTAGCTTATTACAATGCCTAGTGGACTAGAGTAGCATAATCAAATATGCAAGCCACCAGAGAAAAATGAGAAATTTAATGTTGGTCGTTAATGGGCCACTTTATTTTGAATCATGTTTCCAGTTGGAGGAGCTTTGATTACATAGAGGGGCATAATCGAACAGCGCCAGCCAAATAGCTGGCTGGCCATCTTCGGGGACGGTGCCGTAAGTGGGTGGAGCCAACCGTATTTCCAAAAAAGATGGCCGGACATCTTTTTTTTCGCTAATACGGTTGGGCCCGGCCAAATGTCAGAGTTCGCCAGGTTTGAGATGGATGGCATCAGTTTTCAGCCATAATGGAAAATAATGCCGGCAATCTCAAACCCAGCAAAATCCAAGGCGTTTGGTCATAGGAAGAGCCAAAATTTATACTGCACTGACCCCCCTCACATGCCCTAGGGGGCACTTCTAAAAATAAAAAATAAAAATAGCTCCCAGCTGCATAGCTCCCTTCCTTTGGGTGCTGAGCCCCCCAAATTCCCCCAAAACCCACTCCCCACAACTCTACACCATTACCATAGCCCTAAGGGGTGAAGGGAGGCATCTACATATCGGTACAGTGGGTTTTGGGTGGGTTTTGGAGGGCTCCCATTTACCACCACAAGTGTAATAGGTAGGGGGGGGGGGAATGGGCCTGGGTCCACCTGCCTGAAGTGCACTGCACCCACTAAAAACTGCTCCAGGGACTTGCATACTGCTATCAGGGAGCTGGGTATGACATTTGAGGCTGGCATAGAGGCTGGGAGGGGGTTGGTGACCACTGGGGGAGTAAGGGGAGGTGATCCCTGATTCCCTCCGGTGGTCATTTGGTGAGTTGGGGCTCCTTTTTGAAGCTTGGTTGTGAAAAAAAAGAGACCAAGTACAGCCAACGAAATACTCTATAAACCTGGCTTTTTTTTTCATTATTGGGCGAAGCCGGCCATCTCGTGAGCATGCTCCCTTCCCGTCCCCATCCTGCCTTCACTACCCTACTGACACGCCCCCTTGATGTTTTGCTGGATCCACGACGGAAAGCAGTAGAACCTGGCCAAAATCAGCTTTCGATTATACCGATTTGGCCGGGTTCAGGAGATCGCCGGCCATCTCCTGATTTGTGTCAGAAGATGGCCGGCAATCACTTTCAAAAATGAGCTGGATAATGACCTAGCACGCAGTATATAAATAAAAAAATATTTGCCGGAGCCATGTTTTCTGGAATTTAAACTTGACAGTCAAGTAAACCTGAAATTATGATGCAAATGGTAAGCAAATAAAATTGTACTTTAAAAATTAGATTGATAATATAGGGTAAGGTAAATTAATATTATTTATCCTATCTTTTTAGGGGGAGTTTACATGAGAAACATCGGAGTAGCGAAACATGCATGTTAGATTTGAACCCTCAACTGGCACTCTTTCATCTATAGATAAATTATAACTTCATAAGAAGATACATTATTTTCTAATAGTAAGTTATAATAGTTCATAGAAGGATAATAAGATGTTAACGTATGTAATTTGGTCAGCCAAAGAGGAGGTGGGTGCTGTCAAATCTCATTGATAAAATATTGTTCAATGAGTTGCACCACTGAGGTGACCAACATTAATGGTCCCTTTTACCAAGCTGTTGCAAAAGGGGGTCTGTGCTGGCATCAGCATGTGTTTTTGATGTGCTGAGGCCTCCTTTTACTGCAGCAAGTAAAAGGTAGCTCTTTCTTTTTTTGAGGAAATGGCCATGCAGCAAGTGAAGCACTTGCCAAGCAGACTTTTCAGGGGGAGTCCTTACCACCACCCATTGAGGTAGCGGTAAGGGCTCCACAGTAACCCAGTGGTAACCGGGCAGTATGTGGCCCTGCCTGATTACTGCTGGGTACACACCAGCACTATTTTTGTAGCACTGAATATAATGGTACGCTGCTCCAACTGAAAGAGCTGAAGGGGGAGGGGAGAGAATAGGAAAATAAATTATTTGGAGGATCCATACATTTGTAGGAAAAAAGACGTTTTAAGTAGTGTGCTAAATGCTGAAAGAGAACTCAGTCACCTTAAATCCAATGAAAGTGCATTCCAAAGAATAGCGCCAGTTCTGACATGAAAGGTTTGGATATTGTGGTTCCATCCTGGCTCCCATAGCAGTGCCCATGATTTGCAGATAGCTATCATTACTGAAATGGAAACAGTTGTGAGTTAGAATGAATGTGATTTATTTTGTAATAGATTCTGGTGTGTATTTGTGGTCCAGGGTAGATATTTTTAAGAATTTATCACATGCTGCTATGACATATGCATAGAGAATATTGCTGTATAGTGATTCTACATTCACTGTGACCATAAGAAAACCAAGCGGTAGATGCTTGATGCTTTCTAATTTGTTCAGAAAGTCTCTGGTGTCTTGTGTGAAGCTGTTATCTTGTGCACAAAGAGTTTAAGAATCCTTTCTTCAAGCCCAGTACCAGATATGATAGGTACCAGTACCAGATATGATTGGTTTGCCAGAGTTTCCAGATTTATGGATTTTAGGTATAATGTAGAATGTGCCCACAGAAGGATGGTTTGGTATGAGTTTTTTTTTAGATGTGGCTATACTTGTTTTGAAGTATCTTGAAAGAATTTTTCAACTATTTTCTATGATCCTGTGTGGGTTACTCAATCAGTTTTCTATAGTATGCATTGACTGAGAGCTCTCTGTGCCCTTCTATGTATTTAAAGGTTATGGATTTGATATACTACCTTTCTGTGGTACAACCAAAGCAGTTTACACTTATTATATGCAGTTACTTTCTCTGTCCCTAGTGGGCTCACAGTCTAAGGGCCCTGTTTACTAAGCCACTCTGTAGATGTGCTAGTGATTTTAGCATGTGCTAATGCTAGAGACACCTATATATTCCTCTGGGTGATTCTAGCATTAGCTCATGCTAAAAACACTAGCACACCTTAGTAAACAGGGCCCTAAGTTTAGTACCTGGGACAAAGAAGGGTTAAATGACTTGCCAGACTCACAAGAAGCCAAAGTAGGAATTCAACCCAGTTTCCCAGGTTCTTAGCCCACTGCACTAACCACTAGGCTAGTCATCTTGTGTCCATAATCATTACAGAGCTTTTCCACTTTCAGCTGAAAAGCACACATGATTTCTTGAGATAGCAATATGCATATGTCTTTTGAATTGTCTTACCATTCACAAACAGATGTAAGTATTCAACATTCTGGTGAACACATAAACATAGCATATATAAATAATTATTTGCATATTTTAATGTGTGTGTGTTCAGGTAGGTTATGCATTCAGTCTGAATGTTGAAAATTTTGGCATAACTTTACATGTATTATTTATCTATGTAACATTATAACAGCTCTTACTGCATTCAACATTGAATGCATAAATTATATGGATAACAGCTGAATATCATCACTTAGGGATGGGCAGCCAGAAAATTTTAATTTTGTGTCATTTCCAGAAATGTTTATTTTGATTGTTTCTATTTGGCCATTTTTTGTGACAGGAGAAAAGTCATTTAGGACTAAATTCTATAAATGGTGCCTAAACAATTGGTGCCCATAAGAAATTACATTTAGCACTATTCTGTTAAGAGTGTTTAATGTTATGTGCTGTTTATAGAATAGTGCTTAGTGTTAGGAATCATGACTACATTTAGGCATGACCATTTACACCAATGAAACCCTGCTGTAAATATCCATGCCTAAATTAGGTGCTGAGTCCTTTTATTCTCTAGCAATTTACATAAATTAAAGGAATACCCCTGATTCATTCATTGCCCACCCATGACCACACCTACTTTTTTAACCCATGCCTAATTTAAGCTCTTAAATTGTACTTAAATCCAAATAGCACCAATAATTGCTTGTTAAAATATCAGTTATCAGTGTTAATTGGCTCATTATTCAGTTACATTAAATGGCTCATTATTCAGTTACATTGTGCACGTAAGTTGGGCACATGTCCAAATTTGCTTACATAATTTTTAGCGACTATATAGAATTTGCACTATTTGGGACTACTCTTTCCAAAAAGTGTGCACTCTCTTGTTATCATGTACATTGGATTGGTGCACTATTGGGAAAAGAGTAAACACTCATTTATAATGAGTGCGCCCTTTTTCCATATGGAGGGCCATAATCGAACGGGGCCGGCCATCTATAAGGGCGGCCATCTAGAACGCCGGCCCCATGAAGCGGCGTACCGGTCTGTATTATCGAAACAAGATGGCCGGCCATATTTGGTTTCGATAATACAGTCGGGGCCGGCCAAATTTCAACATTTGGCCCTTAGAGATCATCGACGTTAGAGATGGCCGCCATTGGTTTTCGCCGATAATGGAAACTAATGGCGGCCATCTCAAACCCGGCCAAATCCAAGCCATTTGGTCATGGGAGGAGCCAGCATTTGTAGTGCACCGATCCCCCTCACATGCCAGGACACCCTAGGGATCACTGCAGTGGACTTCATAAATTGATCCCAGGTACATAGCTCCCTTACCTTGTGTGCTGAGCCCCCCAAATCCCCCCAAAACCCACTACCCACAACTGTACACCACTACCATAGCCCTACGCTGTGAAGGGGGGGCACCTACATGTGGGTACAGTGGGGTTTTTTTGGGGGGGGGGGGGTTGGATGACTCACATTTACCACCACAAGTGTAACAGGTAGGGGGGATGGGCCTGGGTCCGCCTGCCTGAAGTGCATTGCACCCACTAAAACTGTCCCAGGGACCTGCATACTGCTGTCATGGAGCTGGGTATGACATTTGAGGCTGGCATAGAGGCTGGCAAAAAAATGATTTTTTATTTTTTATTTTTTGGGTGGGAGGGGGTTGGTGACTACTGGGGGAGTAAGGGAAGGTCATCCCCCATTCCCTCCAGTGGTCATCTGGTCAGTTGGGGCACCTTTTTGAGGCTTAACCATGCCTCCGTCCCACCTTCGGTACACTGCCGACACGCCCCCTTGAATTTTCGCCGGCTCTGCGATGGAAAGCAGTTGAAGCCGTCCAAAATCGGCTTTTGATTATACCGATTTGGCCGGCTTTAGGAGAAGGCCGGCCATCTCCCGATTTGTGTCGGAAGATGGCCAGCCTTCTCATTCGAAAATAAGCAGGATAGGGTGTCATCTTTCAAAGAATGTGTATTGTGTTTTTCTTCTGTTTGTTTTGGGGTTTTAATGGATGCAACCATATGGCATATATCATTGTCATTTCCCATGTGATTGCAAATAGCCCATCCCTGTCACCACTAACTATATAATATCTTGCTCATCCTAAATCCTTGGATTACTTACAAGACTGTCACCAGGGTTGGGAGAAGGAATGGGATGTTTCCCTTAGGGCTGTGGTCATCAACGGTTGTGACAGCTAGTGTATGGTATTGACCTAAGTGCTATCTGTCAGCCTACCATGACCCGATCCACCCACGTCACACCTGGTTTCCCACCCTGCTGCTGGTAGATGCTATTGCAGGTTTGTTAATGGTAAAATTCATAATTCTGAACCCAGGGACTGTTCAGGGCAGGAGCACTGAAGGTCTATTCCAACCCTGAACACTGGATATCAGGGGCAAATGCTGATGAGTAGCCGGGGTGTGTTAGAGAGTTGTGTGTGTGTGTGTGGTGGGGGGTGGGGGGGGGATAAACTTTGTAGCTACAGGAATGGGGCTTGACATTATGTGGGGTAGAAGCTATCATTGAGTTGGGGGAGGATTGGGAGATTGTAACTGCAGCAGGTAGATTTTATATACACTGACAAGTAGCACATGTGCACCCATGCTATCTATGAATGCAAGTAAAGCAATGCCTCTGTAATAGCTATCTGCTCTGTGTGGTGAATCCAGAGCAGATGCAGTGCACACTCCCTGCATTTACTGCACAAGCTTTGCACTTACCATTCATTAAGTTTTGCTGTTAACACACGATAAGGGCCCACAAATTATTTAAGGCCACTTTCCCATTATGTGTCTATGGGCAAAGAAACTAGTAAACCCATTCCTTTAGATACCTCTGCAAATCACTGGTAAAATCCAGCAGTATTCCTTCCCAAATCATGTTGTCAGCTCTGTGATATTATCACCTTGATAGGTGAAACAAAAGGCAATTGTCTCTTTGTTTCATATATCACCATAGCCTGGGTCCTTCACCTGCAGAAAAAATGGCATATTTCCTGCTTCCCTGCTGCAACTGAGCTCTCTGTAAGCTTCTGCCACAATATTTTAGGAAATTTGGGTTGGTCCTGCTGTTCCAAGTGTTATGAGACTTGAAATTGTAAGTGCTCCTGCACTTCTGAACAGCATGACTCAAGCTTACAGAGAGCCAAGTTGCAGTGGGGAAGCAGGAAATATGCTGTTTCATTTACAGCAGGCACCAAACAGTGGAGACAACTGTGATAACACAATACAGTGTGCAGATGAAATTCTTAAAATGTCCTTTATTAACATAAATGGCATTCAATTGTTGTGGGGGCCTGGATCAGAGCTGTGTTTTGGCATTGTAGCCTGCATCAGGAGTCCAAAATCAATCTGAGGGAAGTCCAGATTTAAAAAAAAAATGTACATATCAAAAAATAAATACAGAAAAGGACAAATAAGAAAATATATTAAATTATATATAGTTTTGATTTTATAACTATTTCAAAACTAATAAAAACAAACAGAAAAAAATATTCTCACTATTAAAAATGGAAGTGAAATGTCAAATGTGAACATCCCTAGGTTGCAATAAAAATTGTGTGTTAAAAATACATAAAACACACATAATAAGGAAATCAAATCCTCAGTGTGTGTACATAATCCCCCTGATTCTCTAAAGGTTGCCAAAAATTGTGTGCACAAATTTAGGTGTGTTCCCAAGTTGCAAGTCCAATTTAATAGAATACTGAGCCAATTAGTAACAATAATTGGCTTTTTAACAAGCAATTATTAACATTAATTAGATTTAATTGGGACTTACTCATGTAAAGTTAGACATGGTTCAAAAAAAGATGTAGAAATGGGAGGGCCATGGGCATTTGGGGGCAGAACCGGGGTGTGGTAATTACAGAATATGGGTACTCTGTATGTAAATTTAGGCTTGGGAATTTGTATCACATTTTCATTGGTGCAAATGGTGGTGCCTACATTTACACGTGACCTCTCCTAACTAGCTTCTGACACACATAAAAAATATATATGTGATAAAATCAACAAAATCATTACTGAAACAATTTTATATACACATTATTTTAAATATTAAAAACAATATGCGAAGGAAATGTGAGATCAGCATTTACAAATTGAACATCTGTATACAAAACGGAGTCAATATAAAATAACCTGTGATGCACAGAATGAAGAGACTTATTAAGAAATAATTTTGCAAACAATCTCATATTGAAAACTTGAATCAATGAGCACTATAATGAAAACATATAAACTCATTGTGAACAGCACTAAAGGGGGATGTCAGTAGCACTAAGTAAACTTTACAGAAACACCATGTTTGAGCGTGGCAGAAATTTAAAGAGCCAACAACAATGCCAAAAACTATATTAGAAATATTCACTGATGGGGTCTTTTACCAAAGTGCACTAGCATTTTTAGCATGCACTAATGATTAGGATGTGCCCAATGTTAGAGACACCCATAGGAATATATGGGCATCTCTAGCATTTAGTGAGTCCTAATTATTAGCGCACGCTAAAAATGCTAGTGTGCCTTAGTACAAGACCCCCTAAGAGAGTTGAAAATTAAAACAAATGTGTGAATAAATGTAAAAACATAAATAATGAGCTAAAAAAGGGGAAGTGTAATATCAAAACAATAATAACTGCACACTTGCTGATGTCATGCTAGTTATACATAGCTGAAAGACATATATGAATGAGCAATGGCAGTATAAATAAACTAAAATGCATTGTGTGCTTTGGCCTATTTGAAATGTGGGATCAGAGTTACAAATAATAATGATACATATATCACATAAAAATAAACAGGCAAAGGGGTATTCTTGTACAATCTTAACAAAATTGCACTGAAGGAAAAATGAAATTATGGAAAGATAAATAAAAATGATAGGGGAGATGGGGAGGGACAAGGAGGGGATAAAGAGAAAAAAGGAAAGAAAAAAGGGGAAGGGGAGGAGAAGGGGAGGCAGAGGAAGAAACAAGGGGAATAAAGAGGTGAAAAGGTGAATGGGTGTGAAAAAAGGAAGGGGAACAAAAAGAGAAGAGACAAGGAGATGAGGATGAAAAAGGAAGTGGGAGGGGAAAGAAGGAAGGAAAGGGTAGGAGAAGGGAGAGGTAAAAAGGGGGGGAGTAGAGACAAAACAGGGGGGAAAGAAACAAAAATGGGGAGGGATGTATGGGAAAAGGGGTATAGAAGAGGGGGAGAGGGAAGAAGAGATGGGAGGAATCAAGGGAAGGGAAAAAAGAAAGACAAAAGCAAAGAAGAAGAGGAAGGGAGAAAGGGAAAGGGACACAGAAGGAGGAAAGGAGGGCAAGGGGAAGGGAAAGAGGAAAAGAATAAAGAAAAGGGAAGGGAAAACAGAGAGAGAAAGGGGAAGGGGAGAGAGAAAAGAGGGAAAGAGGAAAATAGGAAAAAGGAAGGGAAGAATAAAAAGAGAAGGAAAGGGGAAAATGAAGGAAGGAAAACGAGGGAGGGGGAACCCAAGAGAAGAAGAAAAAAGGGAAGGAAGAAAGGGAGAAGGGTGGGGGTAATATATGGAGGATAAATCATGTGAGAGGACAGATAAAATAAATTGAATGTAAAAACTTATCATAGAAATTATCTGAGATCCAATTCCTAATTCATGCCATAGAGCAGTGGTTCCCAAACCTGGTCCTGGAGGCACCCCATGCAGTCAGGTGTTTAGGATACCCACAATGAATATTCATTTGCTTCCTCCAGTGCTTGCAATTCTATTTCATTAATATTCATTGTGGATATCCTGAAAACCTGATTGGCTGGGGTGCCTCCGGGACCAGGTTTGGAAACCATTGTGATAGGGTGAAATAGTATTAAGTTCAGAAATAAATTTCTATTCCTCTTGCAACAGAATATAATCTATATCACCACCCTGTCATCTTGAATTTATATGTTTAATAATGAACTATCGAAGATTATCTATGCAATGTCCAAGTTCATGCCAATGTGATACAATAGGTGCAGAAACAACACATTCTTGAAATATAGCTCATATGCATACTTAATCTAGTTTTGACCATCATCTTCATTTTCCCCACATATAGTAGATTACAGGGACAAATAATAATGTGTTCAACATATGAGGAATTTCAATTTTTAGAGTGATTAAGATTGACGGGTCTATTGTTAACTTGATGTACAAAGTGGGTGAGAATCAGCAAGTGTCTGTATACAGAACAGGAACTGCATTTGGAATGTACTATATGTCTTATCCTTGTCTGATGCTGATGGAACTAATTTTTCTTTTAAATTTCTATTCCGGGAATAGACCACAAATCGATTTTTACCTATGAAGCAATTGTGCGCCTCCAGGATGTGCCATTTTTGATAACACATTGTATATTGTTATCTTGATGGGAAAACTATAGGGTCCAAATGTGTGGATTAACCTTTGGGGATTTCATTTCCAACAAAGACTCATGACACTGTCTCTAGCTCTACTTAAACTTTGTAGTATATACTTCTTTGGTTACCCTCTTTATTGGAAATGTGTAGCTTTTATAGTACCCTTGTAATTTTGCGCATAGTCTTTGCAACCTTAAAAATTGACAATAAGTTAAATTACTCTTTATGCTCCTGTTATGATAGCATGAGAAATGGAGATAAATAGTTTTATCAGTATGCTTTAAATAGATGGTAGTAGTAAGCTGTAATGTATTTTCTTCATCAAAATATTTAAGTAAGGAATTTCAAGTGTGACATAGTTTATTTTAAATTTAAGATTGGGGTCTCTAGTATTGAGCCATGAATGAAACTGTAGTAGTATGTCTGGACTTCCCTTCCAATGCAGAACAACATCATCAGTACAGTGTCTAAAGAGTCTAACCTCTGCGCTAAAAGGATGATCCTTCAAAAAGGTTTGCTCATAGTTAGATATGAATAAATTATCAATATTGGGTGCCATGGCAGCACCCATTGCCTTTCCCTTAATTTGTTGAAAAAGGTTTTGTGGAAAACAAAAATAATTCTGAGTTAGCGCAATGGTGGCAAAAATTAGAATGAAATGACTTGGTAGTCCTTTCCTTTAGTACATTTTTAATACTACCAGGCCTCAATCTGGGGAATATTGGTATATAATGAATTAATATCAAGGATGACCAAAAAGAATATCTTCTAGGTCACCATCAAACTCATCCAAAATGTTTATCATGTAAGACAAATCCCTCACACAAGATTTGTATGGAAATATGACCCTAGTGGTAGTAGCATGAGATAACTGATAGGGATGACATTTTGAAGCCAACACAAGACTAGGCAAGAGTGATTGGGTATTTCTCCTGCCTGAAGGTCTCCTGGACCACCAGAAGGCTCCTAGATTACCAGAGGACCCCCCCCCATAGATTACCATTGATTCTGAGATGTATGAGAGAGGGGGAAGGGGATTGTGGGGCTTGTTGATATAGGGGTAGGTGTGTCTTGTATTGGGGAGGGAGAAGAAGTCTACAGACAACCCTGATCTAGTGGTCTAGGACACAGGTTTGCAGCCCAATTCTCTCGGATAGATAGATAACCACAGCAAAAAAAAAAAAAACCTGGTTATTTTACTTTGATTTTTGGGCCCTGACGTGACTTGTGAGATATATCACCACAAGTTGCTTTAGGACATTTGCTTAGTAATGAGATGCAAAACAACAATTTGCATATTTTGAATCTCATTACTACCCAACAAATGGCAGCTCAAAATTCACTGTGGTATTTTTGGTCAAACAATGTTAGGGCCATTTAAGTCACATGAAAACCCAAATAACAAGACTTAAAACCCTAACACTGCTTGATTAATTCTCCCATATATGAAAAAGGTTTTTCAGATAGCAACTTCTGGATAACTTTTGACCCTACCCTGGAAAGTCTCTAATTCTATCTCATTTTATCCATATAACTTTTACCTGTATCTATCTATCTATCTATCTATCTATCTATCTATCTATCTATCTATCTATCTATCTATCTATATCTAGATATATAGATATATATATAAAGAGAGAGAGAGAGAGATATATAGATAGATATAGATATAGATAGATAGATAGATATAGATATACAGTATCTATATCTATCTATATCTATATCTATATTTATCTATCTATCTATCTATATCTATATCTATATATATATATAGATAGATAGATAGATAGATATATCTATATCTATATATACATCTATATCTATATATCTATCTAACTATCTATAGATAGATAGATAGATAGATAGATAGATAGATAGATATATCTCAGTTTATATGATCATAAATTCCCTATGGAATGGAGGAGTAGCCTAATGGTTTGAGCAGTAGTCGATAATCAGGAAAACCTGGTTCAATTTCAACAGTTGTACCTTGTAATATTTTGGAAATCACTTAAACCTCCATTGCCTCAGATGCAAACACAGATTGAAAGCCATCCAGGGACAGGAAAATACCTACTATGTCTGAATATAACTCACCTTGAGCTGCTAAGAAAGGTGTGAAATAAGTTCAAGTCCTACTTAGTGTGTTGGGAAATTAACATAAAAGAAAGAAACGTGTAAGGATCTCATAAGTGATTTTAAGAAGCTAGCATAGGTTCTACAGTGAAGAATGATTACGTAGAAACAGAACAATATAACTTTTACTGTGCATTAGATGTTAGCATGCTTCCATGACAACCTCTACTACACGTTTAAAAAGTACTGCAGCAAAAACCCATGCTAGCTGCCTTACACACGAGTGGACATGACAGGAGTGAAGACATGGATGTTTCTGATTTTGTTCGATTGTCGAAACCAAAGACGTCCATGTCAAAAATGACCAAATGCAAGCCATTTGGTCATGGGAGGAGCCAGCATTTGTGTGCACTTGTCTCCCTCACATGCTAGGACACCAACCGGGCACCCTAGGGGGCACTGCAGTGGACTTCATAAATTGCTCCCAGGAACATAGCTCCCTTACCTTGTGTGCTGAGCCCCCCAACCCCCCAAACCCCACTACCCCCAACTGTACACTACTACCACAGCCCTTATGGGTGAAGGGGGCACCTAGATGTGGGTACAGTGGGTTTCTGGTGGGTTTTGGAGGGCTCGCTGTTTTCTGCACAAATGTAAGAGGTGGGGGGGGGGGGGGATGGTGCTGGGTACGCCTGTCTGAAGTGCACTGCACCCACTTAAACTGCTCCAGGGACCTGGATACTGCTGTGATGGACCTGAGTATGACATCTGAGGCTGGCATAAAGGCTGGAACAACATATTTTTAAAGATGTTTTTTGAGGCTGGGAGGGGGTTGGTGACCACTGGGGGAGTAAGGGGAGGTCATCCCCAATTCCCTCTGGTGGTCATCTGGTCATTTCGGGCACCTTAGGTGTAAGAAAAACAGGTCTGGGTGAAAACGTCCAAGTGCTCTTCAGGGACGACTTTGTTTTTTTCAATTATGGATCAAGGACGTCCAAGTGTTAGACACGCCCAAGTCCCACCTTCGCTATGCTTCCAACACACCCCCTTAAATTTTGGCCATCCTTGCGAGAGTGCGGTTGAAGACGTCCTAAATTGAGCTTCGATTATACGGATTTGGACGTCCCTGGAAGAATGACATCCATCCTCCGATTTATGTAGAAAGGTGGACGTCCTTCTCTGTCGAAAATAAGCCCAATAGTGTCACCAGTTTGTGGTTCTGTCCCCTTTGCTATGTTGTTGGTACCTGAATTAATGCAAGACATTGTTGTCCTCCATGGACTATTGCTTCAAGAGGTAATTTTGTAACTGAAAGCATGCATTAATAGTACATGCATATTTTTCTAATACAGTTATCAGTGAATATTCTAATGAAATAATATACACACTTCCCATTTTGAAAACTTTTCCAAGGAATTTATGCAGACATTTATACCATGTGCAGATTTATTGAATTTAAGTGCATGCATATATAAAGTCCATATTTAATCTTATGTGCGTACAAGCTATAAGCAAGCCCCGTCAACCTTTTGACCCACATGGCATCAACAACTAGTGGGCAGGAACAGAAGTTAATTTCTTTTTCTCACCCCATCCAAAGAGGTATTCTGTAATTTTCCAAAGAATGTTTGCAAGTAAAACAATCCCTTATGTGTAGAAATAGGCTTTTATACATATGGTTGACCAGTATCCACCAGACAAGGTATTCATAGTTTAAAAATGCAAAAACATGCATACCAAAATGGAAACTACTTTTGAGTTGCTAACATTATGCTGATCACCATAATTTCAATGCAAACGTTTGCTTCCTCTCCTTTGCTAAAAAGAAACTCATCCCACACAAATAGTTTTGAAGTCTTTCATTAGTGGCTGTGTTAGCGTATAATAAGTATAATGAGAAGGCAATAAAAATCCAAAGTTAGCTAAGGGTCCATAACCTTTTCAACTATGGACCTATTTCCAGTCTTTTTTTTTTTTTTGTAAGTGACTACCAACCACCTAGGCTCAAGTGACTAGAATCCAGCATTTGCACTGCAACTATATTATTCAATTCCCATAAGTTAACATGCTGGGCTACTGGTCAACAACTAAAAGAAAATAAGTGGTGGCAGGTGAAAGAAAAACACCCTTATAGTAGATCCTGAAGTCACTTCAAAGCCTGAGGCATGGCATTTTGCAATTTACACCTAATGAAACCTAGTGTCAGGAAAATTTATCTAGACAAACGTGATTCATTCAGATAAATGGAATCTGCTAGTGTTTTTTTTTAGATAGTGCTCTTGTTTTTATCTTCATTTATCCTAATTATATATTGATGACACACTAAAACTTAAAAGATATCACCAATGAAAATAGCACTAGACAGGGGTTCTCAATCCAATCCTTGGGACACACCTAGCCAGTCAGGTTTTCAGGATACCCACAATGAATATGCATGAGATAGTTTTGCAGGCAGTACCTTCATTATATGCAGTTCAATCGTATGCATATTCTTTGTGGGTATCCTGAAAACCTGACTGGCTAGGTATGTCATGAGGACTATGTTGAGAATCCTTGCACCAGAAGAAGCATTTGCTTGAGACAGTGATGTCTTATGCCTTTGAGAAGATTGTTTAGAGCTATGCATTAGGAAGATGAATATAATTTAGCCATTGCTTTGATTTTCCAAGTAACCATATTACTTTGAATACTTTTTAGAAAATAATCTGCAGATTCTAACCAGGGAAAACCCTTATACCCCAGGAAAATCTTTTGGAAATCTTAAGTAATACCTTTTAGAAGCTTCTGCTTAGGTGTGCTTATAGCATACTTTCTGGGTTTGTGGATTATACAGGGAATAGTGCAATATTCAGGGCTGTAGCTTTACTAATTCACAAATGACATTCAAATACAAAAGTTTATAGTAAGCATAGTATAGACAATATAACAGGGTGAGCCACTGGGGCCATGAATGCACCAATATTCCACCCAACTTAATATCAGCAACTAGATGTGCCAGTGCCCTTGTAGATGAGCAACATAGACCCTATTTTCAAAGTACTCTGTGTTTACGTTCATGCTTATTCATTCTTACTATACTTCTTTTGGTGAAACAAACTGCAAAGCGGTTTACACATACTAAAAAATAAAACAGAAGGGAAGGCCAAAATCCAACAGGACAGGAATAGCAAAGACAGAAATAGAGAGGATAAACAAAAAACATGCCTACTGACCCCAGGTTAAGTAAAAACTTAGCTGTCTATAATAAAGCCTTTCAAAATTGGCTAAGTTGGGAAGAGAAAACTTGGAACAAGCATTGGAATTTCAGCACTTGTGAATCTAGCTTACATCGGGGTCATTTTACTAAGCTGTAGTAACAAATAGACTTAGAGTGCCCTTACATGGACCATTCCTGTGCACTAAGGCCATTTTTACCACAGCTGTAAAAAAACAGATTTTCTATGTATTTCATTAATGACAGTGTGTTAATACTGCCATTAGCATGTGACCATTAAAAAAAATACCATGGCAGCACTTACCACCACCTATTTTGTAGATACTAAGGACTCTTGCATTATCCATGTGCGAACCAGTTAGAGGGACATTTTTGAAAGGTCATCCAAGTATGAATTAGGACGCCCTCGCGAAGTCGTCCAAAATCAGGTAGGTATAATCGAAAAATAGTATGGACGTCCTTAGACATTCCATTATCGCAGCGTGAAACACCCAAATCAGGGATGCCCAAGTATAGTAGAAAAGGACACCCATCTTCCAGAACCACCAAAGGACATCCCCAACAGTCACTGTACTTGCCAACATTTGTCATATGAACATCCTTCGGCGGTTCTACAAGAAAGGTGTCCTTATTACTACACTTTGGACTTCTCTGATGTATCTGGTTGTTCCACAAGTACAGTGCATGTAGTTGCGGACATCCAGGTATGGGAAATATAAGGAATATTCATAAGTACTGTAACAAGGACATGTGTCTTGCAGAACTGCCGAAGGACGTCCATCTTATTAGGCCCGCCGAAGGACGGCGGGATGGAAAAAGTTCTGATTATTCTCTTCCCCATGCCAAACAAGCACATTTGGAGAAACTGCACCCAAGATGATAAATATTGTTATCTCATTGTGATACAGTGGGATGCTTCAATATATGTAGAGTCAGCAGAGTCAATGACAGGTTCAGAGAAGTGGTTCATTTTTGTAAGACTACATTCTAACTTATAAATAACAATTTCTTTTGTATCCATATATTATGCATGTTGGGCAAGCTATTCTGGTACAAAATGCCTACAAATACACTTAAAATGTTTTAATACTTTAATATAACTGCTTTAAGAACTAAGAATAAAAGTATAAGATGTAAGTATAAGATGTACAATATTGGTTCAAAACAATGGTCCACTGAGCCAGGCATCCATCTCTGACAGTGGCCTATCCAGGTGCAAGACCCTAGTAGGATCTTAGAGTAGGTCACTCTTTGTTGCTTATACTGAGGGATAGGAGAAGGCTTTCTTTATGTTTATTAATTTTAATATACTGCTCAAACTAAATAGTACAAAGTCGTTTATATAATAATAATAATAAAAAAAAATATTACAGTGCATAATAGGAAAGCCTATCTTACAAGGTCATATTCATCCTATCATCCACACTAGCTTAAAACATTAATAAAGCCACAATAACACACAGTAAAATATATAAACATCAGTATAATACTACTTGCAGAGCCCACATAAATGTATATCCCCAAACTCTCAACTGGAGAACACCTGCACAAATAAAAGAGGGGTACTTTTACTAAGGTGCGCTGAAAAATGGCTTTTTTAGGTAGTGTAGGCACGGGTTTTGGGCGCACGCCTATCCATTTCCAGTGCGCCTATAAAAGAGGCCTTTAAAAAAAAATTGATAAAAATGAACAAGTGGCAAAATCAAAATTGTTGAGCGTCCATTTTGGGTCTGCGACCTTACCATTGACCTAGCAGTAAAGTCTCATGTGGTAACCATGTGGTAATGACCTATGCGCATCAAATGCATCAACTTCAATGACCAAACGGCAAGAACCACCATAATTGGAAGAAAAAATCTTAGAATAAAATGTTATGAGTGAAGGTTCACCTAGAGTCCCCACCACTCTTGTATCAGCTCTAGCACCTGCATTTGCCACAGAGTCACCTTCCTTGCTGATATTACATCTACCACCAAAGCCCTCAGCTTCTGAACTTATGCTGCCTGAAGACACAAAGGCATCAGCACAGTGTCCAACTCAATCCCTCAAAAAGCTAATCTCTTTACAAGTCCCTCCATATTCTCTCATGCCAAAGGGATTCCAAAGTACTCAGCCACAACCTGAAATGCAACTGATAACCTCTTGGAAGCATCAGAACCATCCGCATGCTCAAAAACAGAATCATACAAATAATGGGCAAGCATAGCTAAACCTGAATCCTTCTTCATGATCCAATGGACAAAAGTACTGAAAACTTTAAATAGTTGCATGACAGAACAACTCATGAGCATACATTTATCAAAATAAAAGGCAACCAAAATTTATAGCCTAACAAATGAAATTAAGTTAGATGCATTGGTAACAATGAAAAGGCTAATCCAATGTCAACTTTTCCCAACCACACACCCCTACCACAACCCCTAACTAACACCACAACACAGTCAAATGATTCATGCTGAACCCTGTACTGCTTTCTTGAGAGACAATCATTCACCAAAGCAACAGGAAGGTATGACAAATTGTGTATCAACCTGTACTTAGTGAGATCCTTCTTGCTAACCACTTCTAAAGGGGACAAAAATGTCACAGGAAAGGGAGCTCCAAAAATGGTTCAGCAATTTTCCCTAAAACCACTTTGACTGCAGGTTTTATGGCAATGATCCCTGTCAACATATGCATAGATAACTCGTTGCGTACATTATTGCAAACCACCTTAAAACACAAATCAACCGAGCTGTTTCCACCTCCTGTACTGAGCCAACTTTGGCTGCATCACCCACACATTAATAACTGTGGATGCTTTATGCCAGATGGAATCATTTGCTTTGTCCCTGCACAGCTGAGTGCTTTGAGCAACCACATATAGTGCTGGGTGGGTCCTTACACAGTTGGTACAGCAGTACCCAAGCTTGCAATAGATAAAACTGCAGGACAAGTAATTGAAATAAGTACATAAGTACATAAGTAATGCCACACTGGGAAAAGACCAAGGGTCCATCGAGCCCAGCATCCTATCCACGACAGCGGCCAATCCAGGCCAAGGGCACCTGGCAAGCTTCCCCAAACGTACAAATATTCTATACATGTTATTCCTGGAATTGTGGATTTTTCCCAAGTCCATTTAGTAGTGGTATATGGACTTGTCCTTTAGGAAACCATCTAACCCCTTTTTAAACTCTGCCAAGCTAACCGTCTTCACCACGTTCTCCGGCAATGACATTGTATCCAGTGTTTGCCTTTCCCTGCACTGGCTGCCCAAAGAAGGACAAACCTTTCTTCTATTTACCACTGGTTCCACCATTTGCCCCTTTGTTCCACCTTGTTCTAGTGGACCTTGTTCTTTGCTGAACACCTTTATCAGCCATAAATTCACAACATGAGTACCCCATAGCATATGCACATTCTCTTCCATTTTGTCCCAAAACTTTTCTTTGTAGTTCAGCCAAGCCCTACCCTGATGTATCTAATAGGCTTCCAAAATAGAATTTTCATATGCCAACATTAGACCATAGTGAGCTGCCTATCTTCTCAGCACAAATTTTAGCCTTAAAAATGTTCTAATGTGATACCTTTCTCCCTTTCACCATAGTTTCCTCCTTTTTGCATCCTCCTTTTTATTCCAACCTTCAATGAAAAGAAATATATTAATATAATGCACCTTCCTAATTTTTTTCCTAAGACCCAAGAAACAGATTCCTACAATTTGGTCAAAGTCACCAAAACTGAAAGGTCCCTCAACCCCGCCCCTGTGACTTTTCCAGTATTGCCACCACTGTCACCACACTCCCTGAGGCAGAAGAAGTATACTCAAACTCCAAAGAAGACCCTGAACGTGTACGTGATTGGGGCCCCGTCAAACCCAACCAGCACCCTATTCAATATGCTGGCATGGACCAGGCCTCAACTGTCTTCATTTATTTATGTGATTATTTAAGCATTATAGTTCCTTTAATGCATGTTTTTATTATGTTATCTTTGATATGATTTGGTGATAAATTAGGTAATTAAAATTAAACTTTATACCTACATGGCTAATAAATAGCTTGTGGATTTTTACTGCACACTCATCTAAACCCCTTCAAATGCCTAAATGGGTTTAGATGAGTGTGCCTTGACCATCTAGCTTATTTTCAAAAGAGAAAGACGCCCACATTTTGACCCAAATCGGGAGATGGGCGCCTTTCTCTCATGGGCGCCCAAATCGGTATAATCGAAAGCCGATTTTGGGCGCCTCCAACTGTAGTCTGTCGCGGGAACTAACAAAGTTGACGGGGGCTTGTTGGAGGCATGGTGAAGGCGGGACTTGGGCATGTTTATCAGCCGAGGGAGAGCTGGGCGCCCTCGGCTGATAATGGAAAAAAGAAGGGCGGCAGTAGCGAGAATTTGGGCTGCTTTTTTTGGACCCTTTTTTTTCATGAACATGTCCCCCAAAAGTGCCCCAACTGCCCAGATGACCACCGGAGGGAATCGGGGATGACCTCCCCTGACTCCTTCAGTGGTCACTAACCACCTCCCATAAAAAAAAAAAGAACTTTAAAAACTTTTTTTTGCCAGCCTGTATGCCAGCCTCAAATGTCATACCCAGCTCCTTCTAAGCAGTATGCAGGTCCCTGGAGCAGTTGTTAGTGGGTGCAATGGACTTCAGGCAGGTGGACCCAGGCCCATCCCCCCCCCTACCTGTTACACTTGTGCTGGTAAATGGGAGCCCTCCAAACCTCCCCCAAAACCCACTGTAGCCACATCTAGGTGCCCCCCTTCACCCATAAGTGCTATGGTAATGGTGTAGAGTTGTGGGGAGTGGGTTTTGAGGGGGATTTGGGGGGCTCAGCACCCAAGGTAAGGGAGCTATGGACTTGAGAGGTATTTTAATTTTTTAAAAACTTTTTACAAGTGCCCCCTAGGGTGCCCGGTTGGTGTTCTGGCATGTGAGGGGGACCAGTGCACTACGAATCCTGGCCCCTCCCACGACCAAATGCCTTGGAGTTTTTCGTTTTTGAGCTGGGTGGCTTCGGTTTCCATTATCACTGAAAACAGATACCACCCAGCTCAAATCCGCCCAAATCTGATGTATTTGCTCAGCACCAACCGTATTATCGAATCAAAAGATGGACGCCCATCTTTTTCGAAAATACTGTCTGTCCCGCCCCATCGCGGACCCATCCTCGGAGATAGTTGCCCATGGAGATGGGCGTCCGCGTTCGATTTTGCCCCTCCATATCTTCCAGTAACAAATTCCATAACTTTATAGTGACAAATACTTTCTTCAGTGTGTTCTAAATGTGCTGCCTCTTTGTTTCATGAAGAGAATCCTAAGTCTTAGTACTAAAACCTATTTATTATTTCACCTTTCTTCATTGAGTATTTTAATTTCCTTAATCATTTTTTTTGCTCTCTTTCTATTTCCACCATAGCCTTTTTGAGATGGGGGCAACCAGAAAAAAATATATAGCAATATTCAAAATGCAGTCAGACCATAGGTTGATCCAAAAGCACTAGTTTTCTCTGTTTCTTTTTCTATTCCTTTGCTAACAACACCTAGAGGGACATTTTCGATATGACTAAATTTGACTTTTTACTGAAAATGACCAAAAATCAAATAGTGAAAATGACCATTTTCAAACCAGAAAAATGTTTATTTTTTCTTTGAAATTTACCATTTCCTAGATGTTGTTCGGCTTCGTACGACTACCATTTTGGACCATTAAAAAAAAAGTGAAAAACGCACAAATTCAAGCCATTGGGATGTAGGAGGAGCCAGCTTTCCTAGTAGACTGGCCACAAAGGCACCCCAGCAGAGCAGTGCGGCACCCTGGGGGGCACTGCAGTGGACTTCACATAAATGATTCTAGATATATATCTTACCATTACCTCCTTATATTGTATGGGGAGCCCTTCAAAACCCATCAAAAACCTGTACCCAACTATACACCACTATATGAGCCCTTATAGCTGCTGGTTTCACCTATATGTAGGTACAGTAGGTTTGGGGGAATTTGGGGGACACTGACACTTTCCACCAGAAGTGTAATAGAGTGGATTATAGACCTGGGTCACCTTTCTCTACAGTGCACTGCATCCACTACTAGGCTATTCCAGGAACCTGCTTGCTGTTCTAATAGGACTGGCCATAACATGGAAACTTGTTATAGTGGCTGGTATGCACTGTTTCATTTAGATCTTTGTGAGGAAGGAGGGGATCAGTGACCACTGAAGGAGTAAGGGGGTGTCATTCCTTTATTGCAGCAGTGGTCATCTGGGGCACGTTTTTGTGGCTTATTCGTTAAAAATGGGTTTAGACCAAAATGTCCAACTTATAGCCCTGAATATTTTTGTATTTTTTCCATTGTGGCAGAAAAATGTCCAATTGTTAGAAACACCCAGACCCCTCCCTTAACATGCCCCTTGTGATTTGAATGTACATCTGACGGACTGCATAGAAAAACATCTAAAAATTGATTTTGAAAATACCAATTTTGACGTCTTTGTGAGAAAAATATCAAAATGCAGATTTATGCCACTTTTAGGATGTTTTTCTCTTTTGAAAATGAGCCCCTAGTATTCTATCTGTTTTTGTTTTTTTGGGCCACTACCACATCCTAACTTAAGAGTTCAAGATGTTATCCACAGTGATGCCAAAATCCTTTTACAGCATGAAACCCAGTATTGTGTACCTATAGTTTGGATTAGTTTTCCCTAGGTTCATCGCCTTGCACCTGTGAACACCAAATAAATAAATTGGTAACAATTGATATGTGCAAAATGCATATACCCTGGGATTCTATATAGTGTAACTTAAATTGTGCACACAAATCCAGTTGTATTCTGGATTTGTGCAAGCAACTTAATTAGTTAACGAGACAGTCAGTGCTGCTAATTGCCATTTTTCAAGCAATTATTGACACTAGTTGGCATTAATTAGAATTTACATGTAGAACTGTCTAAGGGCCTTGTTTACTAAGGTGCGTTAGTGCTTTTAGTGCACCTACACTTAGCACACACGCTAACCATGCAGGCACCTATAGGAATATTGTAGGCATGTACATGATTAATGTGTGTACATGGTTAACACATGTTAAAAACATTAACGCACCTATAACGCTTCTTAGTAAACAGGGCCCTAAGCGTATTCTATAATGTGATGCACGTAAATTCTAAGTCACATAGTTAAAAAGAGGTATGGCCATGGGTGTGGAGTGGGTGGGTCGTGGGCATTTCTAAAACCTATATGTGTTATTATAGAGTACACCCAGTCCATATGTAATTTAGTCATCAGTATTTACAGCAAGTTTTACTTGGCATAAGTGACCACAACTAAATTTAGTCACGCAGATGGGCACTTGGCACATTCTATAAACCGCACGAAAATTTAGGTCTTGGTGTATTTTGTTTCGGCACAAATATTTTAGGCATCATATATAGAATCTAGTCCATATTGCCCAAACTACTGCAAAACAGTGGCGTTCCTAGGGGGGGGGGGGCGGTGGGTGCGGTCCGCCCCGGGTGCATGCCGCTGGTTACTTCCTGTTCCGGGGCAGAGCGGGAGCATGGAACAAACGAAGGACAGGCGCGCGCGGCCACCCCCCCCAGTGGTGTGCACCTGTGGGGGGTTCTTTCGTGGGGGGTGTCCTTTCGCCGGGGGGGGGTCGTGCTGCATCCAGGGGGGCACTGCACCCGGGGCGGGGCGCATCGGCGATCCACCGCGGGTGTCAGCCCCCCTAGGAACACCACTGCTGCAAAGTTCATTGTTACATGTGCACCTGTGCACTTCGCTCCAAATTTCGAAGTGAAAATGTGTGCACTTTCACTTTTATAATTGCCTAAAAAATAATTGCACTTATTCATTCTGTGAGCATTCTTTTTACTGCAGTTCAATACACTATAAAGAGTCAGTATGTGGAGTCATTCTGGATCTGCTACATTGCCAGGAGGAGATACAAATATTTATTTCATCTAGATAAGACATTGGGATCTTGTTATCTATGATCTGAGATTACAGAGGTAGGGAAGAGGTGGATCCCAAGACCCTCTCTTGATTGTGTTGTGGTTGAGAGGGAGCAAGGCAAGTGTTAGACATGCAAGGGCCAAGGGCTGAAACTGGGAGGGAGGCCCCAAAGCCTGCTTGCAGGTGATGCCTCTTTCAGCTTAAGGCAGGCTTGGGATCCCAGTCAATGACCTTCTTTGCTACCTGATATCACAGGCCCTGAAAGGGAGGACAGAGACCTGGAAAGGGTGGCCTTTGTAGACATGGAACAGGAAAAAATCCAAAAGGGCCAATGTACTAAAATGCACTAAGACTAGCACAAAATTAATGTGTATGAAAGACCATTTATGTATTTTAATTTAATGCAATTGCATGCTAGTCCACATTAACACAGAGTAATGTACAGTTAAAGCAGGCCGACATGATAAATGCAATGCACAACTCATTAAACAATGTAAATTGCTTTAAAGCACTGATAACAGAACAATACTACGTCTTTTCAAGGCAAAAACATAACCATATCTCACCAAGGAGGCTAGCTCATTGTTGACATCAATATCTCCCATTGGCAAAAGTTGTCTAAGTGCCTTAAATTTACAAACAAAAAAATAATTATGCCATTGGTACTGCTGAAAACTGCATAAATGCTTTTGAATATCAGCCTTAACTTCTTTTCCCTATTCCCCTGACTTCATATTTTTGTTCCTTTTTCTCTCTGTAGAACATCTGTATGCATACACATGTCCCTTATTACTGAATGTAAGGATTTCAAAAAGTACATTTTATCAAAAGTATGTTTGAGAATTTTTGTACAATGAGCCCTCTTTTCAACTGAATAACTGTGCTACACAAACCCTTATTTTTTGATATGCAGTTTTGCTGAGAAATAGTGTTTTGATTCTTAATTTTGTCTGCTGATCCCAAGAGATGCAAACCTTGAAAATAAATGCAGTCCTGTTTTGTTTCCTTGCAGCTTCTATATCATAGCTACGTTGTTGTAATCCAAAGGGACAGATTGATTTTGATGATGCAGATGGGAACTTAATCCTTGTTATTATCCTTGACTGCAAACAATAATACGCATTCCAAATACGAAACCTGCCCACCTGGAGCGAAGGTTGTTGACCGCAAGTATCACTTTGATAAAATGTTAGAAAAGGTTGGGAAGAAATCAATTACTGTGGTGCATTAAGCTATTTGGGATTTGGTTTTCAGATCCTCTCTCCTCCCAAACTTCCTATTTTACATTATTTGGAATTGCAATGTCCAGGTCAGGATGAGCTATTTTGGTGGTATTTCACAAAAGGATCTACAAACACAGAGCCTTTTTTAAAATATCTGCTGCAGTGTGCATTTATTAGCTGGCACATACAGCGGGTGCAGCCATTTTGCAAAGATATATGTTGAAAAAATGCAGTGCCTCAGCAGGAAACTCCAGCTTTCACGGTCATCTCCCACACTCTATGGGGAGTAAAAATCTCCCACTAACCAGCATCCCCCTCCATTGGCAGCAGAAGATACATTAATAAAATGTCATCTCCTGCTGCCATGGGACCAGTCTTATAAGACCATAAGAATAGCCATCCTAGGGCACACCGATAGACCATCTAGCCCAGTATCTTACTTCCAGCAGTGGCCAATCCAAGACACAAGTACCTGGCAGAATCCAAAAAGTTGCAACATTCCATGTTCTCATTCCCAGGGACAGCAATGGCTTTCCCCATTTCTATCTCAATAGCAAACTATGGACTTTTCCTCATGGAACTTGTCCAAACCTTTTGTAAACCCAGATATGATAACCATTCTTACTGCATCCTCTGGTAATGAGTTCCAGAGCGTAACTATTCTTTGAATGAAAAATATTTCCTCCTATTAGTTTAAAAGCATTATCATGTAACTTAATTGAGTGTTCCCTAGTCTTAGTACTTTTTGAAAGAATAACACCCAATTCACGTTTACCCATTCTACACCGCTCAGGATCTTGTAGACCTCAATCATATCACTTCTCAGCTGTGTCTTTTCCAAGCTGAACAGCTCTAACTTCTTAAGCCTTTCCTTACATGAAAAGATTTCTATACCCTTAATCATTTTGGTCGCCTTTCTTTGAACCTTTTCTAATTTCACAATATCTTTTTTTGAGATACGATGACCAGAATTGCACACAATATTCAAGGTTAGGTCACATCATGGAGCAATACAGAGGCATTATAATACTCTTTGTCTTATTTTATATCCCTTTTCTAATAACTTCTAGCATTCTGTCTACTTTTCATAGTCTACATGCATTTTAACAACTTTGAATAGTTTTGTGTCATCTACAAATTTAATCACCTCACTCATCATGTCGGTTTCTAGATCCTTTATAAATATGTTAAATAACACTGGTCCCAGGATAGATCTCTGGGCACTGCACTATTCATCCTTCTCCACTGAGAAAAATTACCATTTAAACCTACCCTCTGTTTTCTATCTTTTTAACTAATTCCTAATCCACAACAGAATATTGCTTCCCATCCCATGGCTTTTTTAATTTTCTCAGGAGTATCTTAAGAAAGTTTGTTAAAGCTTTCTGAAAATCTAGATACACTCAACCTTTTCCGGAGATGGGAAGGTGGTAGAACTAAATGACATGAATTCAGGTTGAAGGGGGCAGACTCAGGAGTAATGTTAGGAAGTATTTTTTCATGGAAAGGGTGGTAGATATGTGGAATGCCCTCCTGTAGGAGGTGGTGGAGATGAAAATGGTAATGGAATTTAAACATGCATGGGATAAACAAAAAGGAATCCTGTTTAGAAGGAATGGATCTACGGAATCTTAGTGGAGATTGGGTGGCAACACCAGTAATTGGGAAGCAAAACCAGTGCTGGGCAGACTTCTATGGTCTACGCCCTGATCGTAACTGAATAGATATGGATGGGCTGGAGTGTAAAATTTTAAGGAGCTTCAATGTTAGCTTCAGATCATTTAGTACAAGAATAGTGCTGGGCAGACTTCTACGTTCTGTGCCCTGAGAATGACAAGGACAAATCAAACTTGGGTATAAATATAAAGTATCACATACCATGTAAAATGAGTTTATCTTGTTGGGTAGACTGGATGGACCATTTGGGGTTTTGTCTGTCGTCATTTACTATGTTACTAAATTACTATCAGGCTCATTTTCTAAAGAGATGGACGTCCAAAACGTGACATAAATCGGCACTTGCACGTTCATGTCAGAGAGACATCCAAATCGGTATAATCAAAACCCGATTTTGGACATCTTTCTCAGAAGTTCATCGCAAGGACGTCCAAATCTCAAAGGGGTGCATCATAGGCGTGGTCGAGGTGGGACTTGGGTGTTCCTAAGATTTGGACGTATTTGAGGCATAATGGAAAAAAAGCAAAGATGTCCAGGACTAAAACTTGGACGTTTTCACCCAGACCTGTTTTTATTACGAATAAGGCAAAAAAAGGTGCCCAAAATGACCAGATGACCTTTGAAGGGAATCAGGGATGACCTCCCGTTACTCCTCCAGTGGTCACTAACCCCCTCCCACCCTTAAAAAACATGATTAAAAATATTACTTGCCAGCCTCTATGCCAGACTCAGATGTCATAGGTCCATGACAGCGCATGCAGGTCCCTGGAGTAGTTTAGTAGTAGGTGCAGTGTACTTCAGACAGGTGGACCCAGGCCCACACCCCCCTACCTGTTACATTTGTGGAGGAAACAGCGAGCCCTCCAAAACCCACCAGAAACCCTTTGTACCCACATATAGGTGCCCCTTCACCCGTAAGAGCTATGGTAGTGGTTTACAGTTGGGGATAGTGTGGTTTGGGGGGGGTTGAGGGGGGCTCAACACACAAGATAAGGGAGCTGTGTACCTGGGAGCAGTTTATGAAGTCCACTGCAGTGCCCCTTAGGGTGTCCAATTGCTGTCCTGGCATGTCAGGGGGACCAGTGTACTAAAAATGCTGGCTCCTCCCACATCCAAATGGCTTGAATTTGGACGTTTTAGACTTTGATGTCTTTGGTTTTGAAAATGGCCAAAAATCAAAGATGTCCAAATCCAAGGACGTCCAAGGTATTTTCGAACACAGAGATGGACGTCCATCTTTTTTTCGAAAATGACCTTTTCCCCGCCTCTGAATTTGGGCATTCTACAAAGATCTCCAAATTCCAACTTAGATGTTTCTTTCGAAAATGCCCCTCTATATGAAGCAAATTAGTGAGGCAACACTTTCCTTGGCTGAGTCCATGTTAACCCTGTCCCATGAAATTGTTTATCTCTATGTTATGTAATTTTATTCTTTATCATAATTTCCACTATTTTGCCCATCACTGACATCAGGCTTACTGGTCTCGGTTTGTAATTTCCTGGAACGTCTCTGAAACGCTTTCTAAAAATCGGTGTTACATTGACACCTTCCAATTTTCAGGTATTATTGGTGATTTTAATAGCAGATCAGCAATTTCATGTTTGAGTTTTTTCAGTACTTTTGTGTATATACCATCCAGTCCAGGTGATTTACTACTGTTTACTTTGTCGATTTGGCTCAGTACATCTTCCAGGTTCACCGATATTTCTTTCTGTTCCTCTGCATCATCACCCTTGAAAACAATTTTTGGTACAGATTGATCTCTTAGATTAGTAAAGTCTGAAGCAAATAATTCATTCAATCTCTCTGCTTTGGCCATGTCCTCCTTGAGTGTCAATTTTACTCCTTGATGAGCCAATGGTGCCATGGATTCCCTCACAGGCTTTCTGCTTCTGTTCAGTTTCATTCTTTGAGGTGTGTGGTATTGGAACAACTTTGGGTTTCTGATCTCCGGGAAGATCAAAGAAAACCTTTGCAGCTGCGTGAATAAAGGCCTGCTTGACATGCTTGAGCCTTGCAGACTAAATGCCAGGATAGAGTGGTCTGTGTTTTTTTTAATGGTCTCAAGCTGAGGAGTAGCTATCAGTCATCAGATTATTGTTTGTATTGATTGGAGTAAATCCTCATGATGGGAGGAACTAATTGTTACAATCATTTAAATTTTGGCGTCTTGTTTCTTCATCGCCATTTTGAAAGGAGCTGAGGCCAAGGAACAGTTGCTGATGTAAAGGCCCTCATGCAGCTTATTGTGAAACAGGGGACTCCTGTTGGGTATTGGAAATTTGAGTCTGTCATCTATACCGGAATATCAAGTTGAACAAGCTCCTGTATATACTGAAGTTGGCCAGTTAAGTACTTTTTGGATGTTCAGTCTAGCAAGATTATTTTGAACTATTTCTGTTCTTGTTAATGTGTGTGGGTTCTATTCATTCGCAAAAGTTTATATGATTTAGCCCCAATGTACATGAACAACCTCATTGAATTACCCTCATGTAATGCCTCTAAATCATCTAGAGAATAATTTACCCTACATTTCCTGAATTGTAAGAAAGTAACCTACAAAACAATCCGTACTGCTAACTTTTCATATCAAGGCACTAAAATTTGGAACTCGTTACCTAAAACCATTAAATGCATCGATTATTATTTGTTATTCCAAAGTCTATTGAAAACACACTTCTTCAGTCTAGCCTTTAAGGAAATAAGCACTCTTCTCAAATAAACTCACGGCATTATTTTTTACTTCACCCTACCTCCCACTACTCCTGTCTATCCCAGTTAATCCTAGCCCTTTATCTTTTTCTTCCATATTTCAATTATCTAGCTTAAATCACTAAGGGGCCCTTTTACAAAGGCTTGGTAGGCTCTATGCACATGCAGCACATGCCGAAAATAAGACTACCAAAGGCTAGTGCACCCCCTGGTGGTAATTTCATATTTGGCATGCACCCATACCACCAGGACAAATAATTTTTTTTATTTCCTATTATGTGCAGCGTTTCTGGTGTTAATCAGCAGTTGGCATACGCTGACCAGTCAGCGCACATGTAGCATGTGAGACCTTACCGCTAGATCAATGGGTGGCATTAAGGGCTCAGGCTGTAATTAGGCAGGCCTTTTTCCCAGCTCAGTGAAAAAAAGCTCTTTTTCCCAGATGCAGTAAAAACTGGCCTGGGATATTTATTTTTGTGTTACAGTTGTACCCTGCGCTTTCCCACTCACGGCAGGCTCAATGCAGCTTACATGGGGCAATGGAGGGTTAAGTGACTTGCCCAGAGTCACAAGGAACTGCCTGTGCCTGAAGTGGGAATCAAACTCAGTTCCTCAGAACCAAAGTCCACCACCCTAACCACTAGGCCACTGGCCCAGTATATGCCAAAAACACTTGCCCACACTACCACAGGCCACCTTTTTGCTGTGGATTAGTAAAAGGACCCCTAAGTTTTTAATTACGTCTGTTCCTAACTCAAGTTTTACTGGTTTAACATTATATGATGTATTTTACTTTCAGTTAATATATTTTGAACATGTTCATGCTTTTCTAATTGTTAGGTAAGTCACATTGAACTTAAGTTCTACTCGGGCTAATGCGGGATATAAATGTCATAAATAAATAAATAAATAACAATCAGCGTTGCACCTTTTCAGGACCTTAGCATAATGTTTTCTGTTCTGGAATTTTTTTGAACCTATGATGGTATGTTGCTGGCACTCTTATGTTACAACACTTGTACCAGCAAAATGAGGTTTTTTCTCCACTTTTTGGCTAGTGCTAGGTTAATATGGTAGTGCATGCTGTATGGTCCTATAGACCTATTTTAGTGAGAGTAGATTTATTGGCTCTTCGGTGTTACGCTTATAGCTTTGTGGTATTTTGGTAAATGAAATCACCCATTACTATATTGTTGCCAAATTTGCTAGTTTTTCTAATAACATTTTTTCATCTGCCTGTTCATTCCGGCATGGCGGACAGTAATATACCCCTACCAGTATAACTTTCTCTTCGCAGATGGAATTTCTATCCATAAGGATTACACATTGCTATCTGTTTCCTGCAGAATTTTTATTTTGTTTGATTCAATTCCCTCTAACGTATAGCCCAACCCAATTGATCCACCCTATCATTACGATATAGTTTGTACCCTGGTAACGCAGTGTCCCATTGGTTTTCCCCCTTCCACCAGGTCTCTGAGATGCTTATTATAACTAACCCTTCATTTAGTGTTATATACTCTAAGTATCCTCCTATTTGTTAGACTTCTAGCATTTGTATACAGACACTTTAAGTTGTGGCTACTTCTTGCATCTACAAGCTACTTAGAATTTGACAGGGATCATTTGCAACATTTGTTCTGCTTTCTTCTTAAACAATCCTAGCTTTCTTTCATCTCTGTTGAACCCTCTCTATCAGAATTCCCTAAATGTCCTGTTTTGATAGTATCCTTCATGGATACTTCACTCTGAACCATATGCTCTTGAGTGACTGTCTGTCCCCCCCCCCCCCCCCCAATTCTAGTTTAAAAGCTGCTCTATCTCCTTTTTAAATGTTAGGGCCAGCAGCCTGGTTCCATCCTGGTAAAGGTGGAGTCCATGCTTTCAGAATAAGCTCCCCCTTTCCCAGAATGTTGACCAGTTCCTAACAAATCTAAATCCCTCATCCCTGCACCATTGTATTAACCAAGCATTGAGTCTTCAGAGCTCTGTCTGCCTCTTGGGTCCGACGCATGGAATGGGGAGCATTTCTGAAAATGCTACCCTGGAGGATCTGGATTTCAGGTTTCTACATAAAAGCCTAAATTTGGCTTCCTGAACCTCCCTCCCACATTTTCCTATGTCATTTCTACCCACATGTTCCAAGATAGCAGGTTCCTTCCCAGCATTGTCTAAAATCCTATCTAAGTGACACATGAGGTTTGCTACTTTGCAAGAGTCAGTCAAGTAACCAAGCAATTCTCACAACCACCAGCCCCTACATGCCTAAGTATTGAATCACCAACTACAATGGCTAACCTAACCCTTCTCTAGGGCAAAATACCTTGGATACACATTATTGGTACAAAAGCATATTTCATTCCCTGGGAGACAGGTCCTGGTTACAGGATTCCACATGTTGATGCTCTTCTTTTAGGTGACCTCCATCCGCCTAGACAGCACAGGGGCTGTCAGAATGGAGGTGGGACTTCTCTACTATATCCCTGTAGGTCTTCTTTATAAACCTCTCTGTCTGCCTCAGCTCCACAAAGTCTGTCATTCTACCCTCAAGAACGGTAGATCTATTCTCTGAGAGCTAGGAGCTCTTTGCACCTCTCACCAACTGGGAGATAATTATACATGTGACACTCAAAGCAAAATACTGGATAACATCCCTCTCACAGCTGGACTGCTCTCTGCATCTTAGTATTGTTAAGTTGTTTAATTACTAAAACCTGTTAAGTTAAAAGGGTTAATAGACTAATATAAAAGTTATATGGCATATTCTGTGATTTATTTACTGTCTGCTTCTCAGCATGTATAAAATTGTTAAAGTCAATCTCTTGCAGATGAGTATGTTCTATAATGACAAATCCCTCTTGTTCACTTAATTGAAATAATTGACTATTAACTAATACTATAAACTAAGGGCCTCTTTTACAAAGCCGTGCTGCCGATTCCCGGTGCAGCAAATGAAAAGAAGCCCATTCAATTCCTATGAGATTCCTCTTATTTGTCACATGGGAATTGGTAGCATGGCTTTGTAAAAGAAGCCCTAAGTGATATGCCAGGCTTGGGTGGGGGAAAAAAAGACTGAACTAGGCTCTACTATGCCTTCCTGAGCTATCTGTAAGTGCTCTAGGATGTGACAGCTAAATTTCAACCTCTGGCAGAAAGGTCACATTTAAGACTATGGGGGAAAAGGTTTTACACTATTTAATCTAGTTAATAAAAAAAGTTTGCCTTTTATTTTATTACTAGTAAAAAAAGGCCCGTTTCTGGAGCCAATGAAACGGGCGCTAGCAAGGCTTTCCTGTGGCCCCCCCCCCAACCGAACGCACCTTGGTTGTTAGCGATGGCATTGCGCCGCTGTGGCCACCGTCGATGTGTGACTGTGGCCCCCCCACCCAACACACCTTCGTCGTCAGTGGGTGGCCCATTGCGGCACCCTGGCCGTCGTCGATGTGAGTGAATTGCTCCACCTCTGCCCTCAACGTCATAACGTTTGACGCGAGGGCGTGGCCCCGAGGTTGTGAGTTTCTTGGCTTCAGAGCTTCGAACTTACGAACCTTGGCTTCAGTGACGTCATCTGACAATAGAACGTTGAGGGTGAGTTTTATATATATAGATTTTTATATTTACTGAAGTTAATATTTTAAGTTTACAAGAGATGAAAAAATAAAATATACAACTTGTCAGAAAATAAGATACAATAAAAAGACTGATAATGTTGCTCTCAATATTGGGGACTACAGAGGAGATGATGATGTTTGAATTCTTTTATTTAAAGTTTACTTTTTTTATATTCAAACTACTTTTATCAATAAACCTATAATCCCAATCCCAAGCAAAATAAAGTTCACTTACCCAGAGAGATGTCCTCTTCTCCAAGAAATTCCTCGGCTCTTATCACAAGACTGGTCCTGTGGCAGCAGATGACATTTTAATAAGGTATCTCCTGCTGTTTGAGGGGGGAGTGGCTTGGTGTCATTTTCATGTCTGTTGAAGATGGGGTCAGGAGACAGAGTGAGGGGTCGGGGCATGATTGGGTGAAGTGGGACAGAGCTGGATTTTGGCTGGGCAGAGTGAGGTGGAGCTGAGGGCATGGCTTATCATCACCCTTTTAAAGATTTGGCCCCCTTGGCATCTCTGAAAATGAACAGTACAGACCAGGCAGCTTCCACATAGAGGTGTCAGCACATATACATGGATGTGGCAATTTCACAACTTCCATGGATAAGTGGTGCTACTTCCATGTGTTGCTGTCCCATTTTACAAACATATATATGTGCTGCCGATTAAGTAGCAAGGCCACAATCTGAATGTGGCTTCATTTTGAAAGTGGAAATAAATTACGTTGGATTAAAGAGAATGGTTGTTTTAATCTCTTATGTAATGTCCAGGCCAAAACAAGTACTTTTTTAAAACCTCTGCATTTAGGCAGGTGTAAATCCTAACATGGAAATGTTTCCCATAAACATATATTCCCATTATAAACAAGGGAAAACAGTGTAGATTATAGTCTTGCCCTGCCATGCCCAAACCACGCCTAAGCTAGCCCTAATTGAAATTTCGATTTGGTGTGGATAGCTATGTCTAAACAGAGGATTTCTGAAATTGGCATTTACACATTTATGTATGAATTTTAAAATACTGCTATTTACATGTGGATATGTATTAAAATAATAGCCTTAGGCTTTTAGGTAGGAAATTGAAGTCTAGAACCTCTGGGGCTGCATTCTAAGAAATTTTCCTCTTTCCACAAGCAGGACCTCAGAGGCAAGCTGAACTCCAGCATCTCAAAAGAACCATCTCTATAATTCATTGCCCCTCCCTGGGCAGCCCATTTGGCTAGGCTAAAGTTCCTAGTTCTCCTTAAATCATCAGAGCATCATTCAAGCCAATACAGAATCTAACACAACCTTAACAACCAGGCATACCTCGGTCAAAAATAAGAGTCCAAAAGCAAAGGTCAGGCTTGTAAGGCTGCCTGACACCTTCCTTGTAACTCCTAGATTTTTAGTTCCTTCTTAGTGCTACAACCTTTCATTGGCAGATACTTTCAAAAAGGGTTTCCTATAGTCATGTAGAGATTCCCCTGGCAAGTTTCTGAAGGTTTGTTTTGTTACCAAAAGAAAACAGCTCTTTATGTTGGAGCTTGGCTTGCCCAGTCCTGTCTGGAGCTCTTCACTCTCCTAGCAGAGACTGAGGTCTGTTACTGACTTCTTATAGGGACCTTGAATCCTTTTTCCCCCTGGATCTAACCTCTGTGGTTGCTCAGGCAATCTACTCAACCCAGTTTCCTCTGCTAAGTTTTAATTCAGTGTTTGTCACCATCCTCTTCCTCCTGACTTTTATTTTTCTCTTCTCCTAATGAGTGATTCTATGGTCATAGTTTTGTTATTTTCTTTTTTTCTCCCTTGTCCTGAGGCTGTAGTGATGGGATTTATAATTTGTCAAAAGCAGACAAATAATATGAATGATTCTAAATTACCCATCACCTGCTAACTGTGTTGTGAATATACAACAAAAAACATATTTTGAACCGTCTGCATGAGAAATCCAGAAGTCTGAAAAATAAGAATTAGAATGCATAGCACTAAAGGGTGCTATGGGTCAGGTCTAGTTGAGGTACTACTAAGCTTTGTTTCTGCAGACCAATTCTGTTTGTCCCTTCTTTGGGTTTGCTAGTCTTTTCTCTATCTGAATTTGTTTGAATATGTGATGTGCACACATATAAAACTAAGGGGCATAATTGTTAACATAGGCTACTGTTAAGATGTGTTATTTTACTTCTAACTTATACTATTTTAGTACAGGTCCCATTTTATACAAATAGACCTAGTTACTAATAATTGGAGTTAGCAGTACAAATAATAGTCATAATCAGTGCGTTTTTTTCTAGCAATAAAGGTGCTGGTACTCAAATGCCAGCTCACCCTTCAGGGGTGGGGTGATCACTGAGGGACCCATCCCACAATAGCCAAGCCCCCTGCAACTAGTCACAGAATCTATGACAAGGCAGAATTGGTGTGTAGAGCCTGAGCTCTCTCATTAAAACTTGGGGTCCATGGGTCAATTTTAGCAGACAATGGAAAAGGTGCCAGTACTCAGTACCCCCAAGTACCCCCTAAAAAAAGTCCTGGTCATAATCATAGCCAACATTCATAATTCCCACCTCCCCAAAATATCAAAAGTCCACCTAAGTACTGTTCTGCAAATACCCACATAACTTATATTGTGCATATTTGCAATGGGCTGTATATATGGGTGGAGCTTGGGGAAAAGCCTGGGCAGGGCCCAAATGTACAAGTCACTTAACCCTCCATTGCCCCAGGTACAAATAAGTACCTGTATACAATATGTAAGCCGCATTGAGCCTGCCATGAGTGGGAAAGCGCGGGGTACAAATGTAACAAAAATAAATAAAAATGTGTAACTTACAGAAAAAGTCAAGTTACGTGGGTATCTGCAACAATTAAGTGTTAACACTAAAGCTGTATGGATGGTTTAAATGCTTGTGCCAAAATATTTAAAGTGTATATACTCAGTTATACTTGTATTCTATAAAGGAAACTGAATGCCTACTGTCCTTTATAGAATAGCCTTTTATCACGCTCCCTGTAATATAATTGCTTCCAAAGTGAAATGCTTAGTACCTCACTAATATGAACAGCCTAGAATTTAGAGCAGCAAGCTGAGAAGGAAGAAATTCCACTGCTACTTTTTTTGCACAAATCATTTAGGGGTCCCCCTACTAAGCTAGTGGGAAAAGGGGGCCTGCACTGGCATCAGCATGTGTTTTTGATGTGCACCGAGGCCACGTTTTACCGCAGTGGGTAAAAGGCTGTTTTTTTAAAAAAGAATTGACAATGCGGCAAGTGAAGCACTTGCCATTGGCCATTTCAGAGAGAGCATTTACTGTCACCCATTGAGGTGGCGATAAGTGCTCCTACACTAACCCAGAAATGGTGTGCACTGGGGGTGGGAACTACCACTGGGCTGTTGCGGTAGGCCGGTGGTACTTCTGGTTTAGCGAGCGGTAAGCCTGCATTGGGCTTACCACTGCTTAGTAAGAGACCCCCTTAATCTTCCATTGCCTCAGGTAAAATTTTAGATTATAAGCATTGTGGAGACAGGGAAATACCTTCTGTACCTGAATGTAACTTGTCTAGAGCTATTACTAAAAAGATGTGAGCTAAACCCAACTAAACAAAATATTACTGTAGGGGTGTTATTTTTGCCACCTTTGTGTGGGCATGAGGCCTAACTTAGATCATGTACCATTTTCTGAGCAAGATTGTCTTGGCTTCTACATAATTCCCTTAGGTACTGCATCTTGTAAGTTTTTTTGTCCCTGTTCAAGGACATCTTGTTTATGTGGAGATGCTGAATGCAGCCTTTGTCTATTGTTCACTGGTATGAACAGGGAGGTGAGTGACTTTCTCAGCCAAACCAAGAAACAGGGTGAAGAACACTGGAAAGAAGCCTAGAAAAATCTAAATAATAATACGTTTGTGGCTTGCTGTGAGGTACACATGAAGTAATTGGTCTACTATAGGAAAACAGAATTAGCCAATGAATTCAGTTGGGAAGAAGTGATAAGTTGTTGGCCCTCTTGGTAATGTCTCTTTTTTTAAATTATTTTTTAAAATCCTTTATCAAATACTTGTTGCAAGCCAATAAACCTGCTGGAAATATATATGATTTCATATATGAACAATCAGCAACAGGAAATATATTGTCCAGTTCCCTTTGTCAAAACCAATTGAATTAAATAGTTGAACTTTTTTTGTTTAGTTAATTATTTATTATATGTATATGTGAACCTGGGTTATGATACACATATAATCATCCAATAAGGTGGATATGACAGAGACAGTATATAAATAACCAGAGTAACAGAAAGCACAATGGAGAAGTAGCCTAGTGGTTAAATCGTTGGGTTCAAAGCCAGGGTATCCCAGTTCAGATCCCACTGCTGTTCCTTGATAGATAGATAGATAGATACAGAAACCAGAATTAGCATTTCTAGGCCTGGATGTATATAAATCCAGTAGTATTTTAGAACAGGATCTGCCAATGCAGAGATTATCATTAGAGACCATGCCGCCATTTTGTACCCAGAGCCAGCAGGGGCAGAATTGATTGGGGATCGCTCCTGCACGCATGACCCTGAACCATCAGTAAACCATTCTGGTAAGTCTAGGGGACCAACAGTGTGTGTGTGTGGGGGGGGGGCAGTCTTGAGGAGGGGTTTGGTTTTGGGGGGAGGATGTTTCAGGGAAGTTCTTGCGGAAGAGGATGTTGGATGGAAATTCTTGGAATGCAGGAAGAATGTTGATGGGAAGCTCTCTAGGGGGAAGAAAAGGGATACCTCAGGGGGAATACAGGGAAGGCCCAGGGGGGCTAAAGTATGCTTCTTTTTGGAGGACAGCACGGGAGGTCTTTGATGGGGTGAGAAACCAGTAAGGTGCAGTAAAAGAGCATCTCTTATTGCACCTTGCTAACACTTGTTTATTGAAATGAGCAGGTGTAAATACTGATGTTGAGCTGTTGGGATATACAAATGTATTTTGATCCCACCTTAGCCATTACCTGTAACACACCCATAATATATCCCCTTCCAACATACAAGTAGTGAAGATAAATAATGGCCCATATCAATATGTGAATAACTGAGCACCAAGCAAGGAGCAGAATAATGACATGACAGACATCTTGAACTGTACAGTCACAGCAAAACAAAGTGTATAACTCAGGACTTTGAAGAAAATTAAGTCATATTATATGTCAGTAGTCATGATTCAACTCACAGCTGGAAAAGAGGTTCTGCTTTAAAGAAATCATTGTCGTAGCAATGTAGCATGTCCTGCAAGATGACAGAAACTGGCAACATCTCTGAAGAATGAGTGTGTTGACTGTGCTGGTGTTGCATAGAGAAGGAATAGTTAAATCCATGAATGTGCAGCGGAAGTTAATGGTGACTGTCCTAGTGAAAGTTTGTAGCAAATGCACAGGGGAAACCTGTAGTGACTCAGTGTAGGCCTAGTACACAAAAGGCAGTTCTGCTCAGTTGTGGCAGTTGATATGTGCACCTAGAAGGTTTTTTGATCATGTGCAAAACCACTATGCTGAGAATGCCCAGGGCATAAGGGAACTGATTGCATAAAGAAAGACATTTATTTATTTATTTAAGACTATTTCTGTTCTGCTCTATCCCCAGTTCTAGGTGGAGTACAAATATTTATGTATGTTAAAATCCTGTACCACCTTGTCCAAGGGAAGGTTTGACTGAATTGAGAAACTCCAAATAAATACAGCAAAAAGGAGCTGACTCCTTATAATGCTCCTCTATGTCCTGACATCTCAAACCTCTGTGCAGGTGGAAGGTATTCACCAGAGAGTTCTGTCCGACATCAGCAAACGACTGAGGCAATCTTCTCATTACTACAACTTAGAAAGAAAGTTATAAACATGATCCCTGTGATGATGAAGATGCTCAGTCCTATTATTTCTCTGAGCTGTCGACATGACCATGCAAAACATGCAGGTCATAACTAGGAACTTTAAAGTCAAACCTGAAAAGATCTAAGTCTTAAAAGGAGAGGTTTCCTGCACAAAGAGGGGGCACAATGGAAGAGATGATACTTGGAAAAAAAAAGAACTTAATTACAGTATTTGAAGTACTAATAATATTAAAAACTTTGATGGCATATTGAAAAAAGAAATTAAATAAAAATTACTGAAGAAGATGTTTCATCTGAAGTCCCAAATTTTGTTAGGAAAGCTTTGACATATATCACATTCAGCAGATTGGGAGATGCAAAACTGAGATGTTGAGGGGACCACTGCATACAGGAAGGGCTATGCATGTCTAGAACAATACACTGGGCTCTGGGAGAGCAGTTCAGTCCTCATGGGTGATGTCACCCACTTGTTTGATTGAATCAATCCTGCTTGTAGATGAAAAAGGTTTTATCCACAGAAATAACTCTGAAAATCATCCTCTTAGGGGGCAATTCTATAACCTAGGTACTCACATTTATATACATCAATGTCTAGAATAATATCATATATATACTGTTGGAGGTAGACTGGCCTTGGTGCTGATAAGATCTTTGTACCCCCCCCCCCCCCCCCCAACACAAGTTCAGAACACAGCTCTTTAGTAGTAAGCCACAAGTTTTATTATACTTTTTATCCAGAACACAGTTTTAACTTCAGCAGACCTAGTTAACTCAGCAGTACTCCAAGCTTTATCTAGGATTCTTCTCTGGTCTTCTAATAAATAGCACTCTGTCTCACAGCTTTACACAGCAATCCATTCTTTTTCAGCAACTTTATCAATCAGATCACTTCCTGTACATCTCCCAGCCTTCAGGCTTACATACAAGGGATTTTCCTTTGGAGCCCAGCAGGTGGTTCTCATTACTCCCCACCTGATTCAGTGCTGCTCTGCCACAGTGCACTGCTTTGGCTCTTTGCACTGGCCTCTGCCTTCCAGTGCTAATAAAAGCAGAAGGGGAATGGTCCCGTCCCACCCTGTATTTCCATTGACATTGGAATCCTCCCACTGACCACTTCCCAGAGCTGAGGCAGATCAATTACATTTGACTCACTGTTCCTTTAAAGTGATCCATCAGCTCTCCATAGCTTCTTGCAAACCCAAAGTCCTTATCCTCTTTGGGCATTCCAGTTCCCAGGCAACCCCATGTCCATAGCCTCACGGGCATGGTAGGTCCATGGCTTTCTTTCTCTCTTAGGAGTGACTTTCTCCCTGTACTGCTCTTTTGACCGCCATTTTAGTTGTCCGTTTCTGTTCCAGTAGCTTCTGACCCCCTCCCTCCTTTCTCCCAGGAGCGCCCTCTGGCTACCTATCATTCCCATTGGATGAATCAGATGGAGACTATAATTCCCAACCTGCCCCTATGATCCTCCCTTGCAGTTTGGGCTTCCCTGCATGGTTTTCTCAGGTTATGCCTACTCCTCCCCCATCATCCTTTACTTAGCATTTCTCTGAGGATCAATATGGTGTGCCTGGAGGTAAGCTTCTCTGCCTTCTTCCTGGCTTTCCCATTATCAGCCTCCTGCGGGGAGCACAAAGGCTCACACTCTATCCAGGGACAACAGTCACTGAACCCCACAGCCTCTCACCCTTTGTCATTCTTTCAGATAAGAGCTTATTTGTTGTCTGTTTCCTTATGGCTCCCTTCCATGCTTAGTGCTGAGATGCCCCTTGCAGATTCTCAGGGATTTATGTGGCCATAGTCATCCTGTTCCTATCCCCATTAGTCTCTGGTGATACCCCTTGAGTGTCACAGTACATATGTGTACACTTAAGCACGTATATGCCAGCATGTTACCTAAGCATTATTCTGAAAATACCTTCTTAACCTACATAGTGCATATTTGCAAGGGGGGTATACACAGGGAAGGAGCATGGGCAGGACATAAGCAGGGCTCCCACTTACCCCCAGATTCTGTATATATGGTGTCTAATGCTGTATACAGAAATTTGTCAGTGCGGCCAAATTGTGCGTGCAACTTGATTAACAAGCCAATTGGCCTGATAATTGGCCTCTAAAAAGCAATTATTGGCACGAATTACAATTTATGTGCAGACCTTTCTAAGCATATTCTGTAAAGTGATGCATTTAAATTCTAATGCACAGATCTCTAAAGGGGGTATGGCCATGGGAGGAGGATGAGAGGATCATGGACGTTGCTAAAAATTGCACACATTGTTATAGAATATAAATTTACAGGCGTTAAAAATGCTAACACACCTTAGTAAACATACCCCTAAGTCATTTAGAGGTCCTTTTACTAAGTTGGTGGCAAAAGGGGGCCTGCATTGGTGTCAGCACGTGTTTGTGATGTGCGCTGATGCCACCTTTTACCGATTTTTTTTGGCACCATTTACGGAATTCACCCCTTATTGCATAACTTACAGAAAATTTTAAATTATGTATGTCCCGGCTGTGCTTAGGCACTCACACATACATCAGATCTATGTCTGGCATAAGGGGGCCCTTTTACAAAGGTGCAGGAGGGCTAACATGTGGATAGCACGCGTCCAATCGGCACTACCACCAGGGTAGTGCTTGCTCCTGTAGTAATTCCTAAGTCATTTAGAGGTCCTTTTACTAAGTTGGTGGCAAAAGGGGGCCTGCATTGGTGTCAGCACGTGTTTGTGATGTGCGCTGATGCCACCTTTTACCGATTTTTTTTGGCACCATTTACGGAATTCACCCCTTATTGCATAACTTACAGAAAATTTTAAATTATGTATGTCCCGGCTGTGCTTAGGCACTCACACATACATCAGATCTATGTCTGGCATAAGGGGGCCCTTTTACAAAGGTGCAGGAGGGCTAACATGTGGATAGCACGCGTCCAATCGGCACTACCACCAGGGTAGTGCTTGCTCCTGTAGTAATTCCAATTTTAGTACGCACCGAATCCCACGGTAGAAAATAATTTTCCATTTTCTATTGCGGGAGCATTCCCGGCGGTAACCGGCAGTGCGTCCACATTGGCGCTCACTGCATGGTTGCCGCATGGGTAGCATGTGAGTCCTTACCGTTAGGTCAGTGAGTGGCAGTAAGGGCTCAGGCTGTAAATAGGCACTCGCTAGCTTTAATATTAGTACAAGCTCATTTCACAGCCCATTAAAAAAATTCCTTTTTCCCAGATGCGGTAAAAAATGGCCCAATGTGCACCTAAAAGACGCACCCACACTACCACAGGCCACTTTCTACCATGGCTTTGTAAAAGGACCCCAAGGTTAGGCATGTCTATTCCAAGTTACTCTAATATTCTATAATGGAACCTAAGCACTTAAGTTCCTTTATAGAAATGGCTCCAGCTGCGCAACCTTGGGGTGTCCAGTTATAGAATTCTTAATTATGAGTGGATTAGATAAGGTATGAATTAAGCCCTTTTATGATCAACTATTTTTGCATGATATTGTGGAAAGCAAAATGGATAGAAAAAGATTTTTAAACAAGATACTATATAGTATCTTGCTTAAAAATCTTTTTCTATCCATTTTGTTTTCCACAATATCATACATATAACACACACATACATACATACACACACACACACACACACACACACACACACACACACACATATATATATGTGTGTGTGTGTGTGTGTGTGTATGTATATATGTGTGTGTGTGTGTATATATATATATATATATATATATATATGTGTGTGTGTGTGTGTGTGTATGTATATATGTGTGTGTGTGTGTATATATATATATATATATATATATGATGTTCAGCATATATATACTATAGGATCACACTGCTATGCTACATGAAAAGAAGCACATTTGTTTTATAAAACAAACTATGCTGATTTCAGTTTGTTAACATGAAGGCACACTCCAGGTTTTATCTTCTCACATTATTTAAGCTGTAATATCAAAGGAAGGTCAAATATTTTAATTTTAATTTCTAAAGTATTGCTAAATGGCAAGAGTAGTCACATTATGTAAATCATAATTTTAAATTAAAATTTAATAAGTCATCCAAACTGTTATAACCACACTAATTCTTTCACAGCTAGCATCAATAAGTGTTGGTGTAATCCAGGCTGAAAAAAGCAATCTAATTTCATCAAATGTACTACTAGCCAACTTGGCAATCTTCCACCAAGATCAGACAAATGTCTGCTCTGTGGAAGCTGAAGACACAGTAATAATGATCATAGCTGATACCACATTAGTGATAATGACAGTGTGGCTTGCAAATATGAACCAAGCTTGGATTGTCTCATTCATAAACAGGGATGTAGCATTATCTGTTTGAACTCAGCATAAGCCCTGCAGAACTGAATAGTTGCATTGATGCAGTCTGGATCGCATTTACGTAAAACTGACTGGCAATTCATCAGATGCCCTGTCCATGTTTAATTATTCTGCATAGTTGCCTTTCCATGCAGCAAAAGAAGTTCGATTTTCAGGATAAAATTTGAATATGATACAGATCATAAGCAAACTATTAACATAGGGGTCCTTTTATAAAGCTGTGGTAAAAACTGGCCTTAGCTATTTTTACTGTGGACATAAAACCCCTGGGGGTCCTTTTACTAAGGTGCGCTGAAAATGGCCTGCTGTAGTGTAGATGCATGTTTTGGGTGCACACAGAATTATTTTTCAGCGTATCTACAAAAAAAATGCCGTTTTTTGCTGAAAATGAATGCGCGGCAAAATCAAAATTGCCAGCCATTGACCTAGCGGTAAAAAATCCAGGTGATAATGACCTATGCATGCCAAATGCCACTTGGCGCATGTCCATTATGCGCACCTGAAAATAAAAAATATTTTTCAGACACACATATCAGACATGCACCAAAAATGAAATTACCGCAAGAGCCATGCGGTAGTTAGGCGGTAACTCCATTTTGGCGCACATTTGGTCTGCATAGACGCTTACGCTTAGTAAAAGGGCCCCCTAGTTTTCTATTTCTTCCATTAATGGCATATGCTAATGTTGCCATTAGTGGGAGGCTAGTTAAAAAAATGACTTCATGAGCACTTATCACCACCTATTTTGTAAGTGGTAAAGGATTCCACGTTATCTGTAACTGGTTAGTGCAGGAATAACCACTCTCTGTCCCTGACCCGCTCCTTCAAAAATAATTCCCTCAAAATATTTACCACGTGGTTACCACACGGACAATCCAAAACTAATTCATGATGCTATAGCGTATCCTGTGTTAGGCCATTTTTTTGCTGCATTAGTGCCTCATGCAGCTTAGTAAAAGAATGCCACAGTAAGTCCTCAATTTAGAGACACTCAAGTGAAAAGGATTTCCTGCAAGGAAGTTTTGGCTAATAACAGTATTTTTCAGGTATGTTTCTAAGGGTCCTCTTTACTAAGCCACACTGTAGTGTTAATATGTGTTGTAGCTTAAGGCCTATCCACTGGAATGGTGGTGGGCCAAGTTACAGGACTTTGGTCAGCTGAAAAGCCTTGACTAGGCCTGATAACCCACTAATGGCATTACAGTTGAGAACCTGCAAAAGCAGACTATATGATGAGTCTTAATGAAACTTGGTACACCTTATAAATTGAATGTAGCACATATGATGATTGAATAATGGACTAAAATGGATAAAATCTGGTTTTTAAAATGAAGTTTGTGGTACTCAGATCATAAGAGCATATGAAAGCTGATATGAAACTGAGATGTCAATAATAAGATATTTTTGTAAAAAGAAGATGTTGACAAAAGCGGAAACAGGTGCAGATATTTTTGTAATAAGAAATAACATGTTTACAATAACGGAAATATTTCAAAATAGCTAGAACAGGAAGGGAGATGGTACAGATGGTACAGATGGACATCTGCCGGAAAATTGACTCAGGGGTTGGGCAATAATAAGGAAAAAAAGGGTCTTGCATAGAGATCTTCGCCTATAAAAGGAGATGAGATTTAGACAGAAAGTTGGAAGTTTTTCCCAACACTTGACCGACAGCATATCTCTGTCCAATTGAACCCAGAATCTGTTTGATGAATGTACTGACCTGAAGACCTTATATTGGTGAGAATAAATACTTTATTTCTGGAAACTATCTTTGTCTTTATTTCTATATTTCTATATTTCTATTTACTCTCTACTTATCATTTGTTCTGCAAGGTAATCCACACATAAGTAGTACTCTGTCTCTGAACTAATTTGGGTTGACTTTCAATAGAGTATATGTGGGAACATAAATGGCCAAAGATCTATCTACATCCTAATACACAGAGAGCTGTGGTCATGGGAATTGGATGTGAACTAAGCCTTCTAATGCCTCCCCAGGTGTCTCAGGAATTCAGGGAGGCGGTCTATAAGATCATAAGAGAACAGACCCTCTGTACACCTCCGTGTGGAAAACTCAGACGGGGGTCTACAGAGGGTCAATAAAAACAGTAGGCATGCAAACGGTCTTAGCGCTTGCTAATGCTAGAGACACCCATATATTCCTATGGGTGTCTCTAGCGTGTATGCGATAAAAACGCTAGTGCACCTTAGTAAACAGGACCCTAAAGTAGTCAGTGCAACTGCATTTGATTAAAGGTATCTAAGCAATGACCCTGTTTCTCTATTAATTAAGGTAATCAATAGAAATAAAATAAAACATGGAAAAGAAAATTAGATGATACCTTTTTTATTGGACATAACTTAATACATTTCTTGATTAGCTTTCGAAGGTTGCCCTTCTTCGTCAGATCGGAAATATGCAAATGTTGGTAGATGACAGTATATATGAGTGAAACATCAAAGCATTTCAGTGACAGTCTATATGCATGGAGACAGGGGATGATGAGTGTTTTGTGGGTGTTCTGAAATGTACATGCATAGTTATAGAATACTAGTACAGAAGGCCCGTTTCAGACAGAAATGAAATGGGCGCTAGCAAGGTTTTCCGCGCTGGTCCTGGCAGGTAACATTCAGGGCAGGCTAGAGAATTTGTGCCGTTTGACTGAGGGATCAGTCCTTGCTACGGGCTGGCTCGGTGTGATGGCGACGTCATAGGGCTCGGATGTTGTCGGCCGTTTTGTTGCTGTATGAGTGCCGAACGCAGGCAAGAGAAAAATAGAAAGGGGGGTGGGGGAGCGTGAGTTCTCACAGCACCCAATCTCACCTGGTCCTCCAGATAGTTGCAGTTTTCGTTTAACGGCCATTCCCCAGAGGAAGGAAAACAACCCCTCCCCATGTTTGTTGAAAAACAAAACAGCTGGCGTCGGACGGAGGGAGGGGGGAGCAGCGGCGATCTGTGCTGGAGGGTTGAGTAGTGGGTGCGGCGATGCGATTCGCTGAGTGTCATAGCCCCGCCCTCGACTTCATCACGTTGTGACGCGGGGGCGGAGCAGACACTCATGGGGAGAAATTCCGATCTATGCCACCTCGGAAGTTGCAGCTTCATTAGAACGTTGGGGTTGCGAATTATGTGCAGAAGGGGCGTGGCTGACGGCAGGTCTATGAGTGACAGTGAGTAGTGCATGAGTGACAGTGAGTGGTGCTGACAGCCTAGCCTACCAACCGTGCAGTGCTTCAGTGTTTCCCTGCCACAGAGTGAGCTTCAGAATGTTTGAGGTGGGAATTATTTATAAAGATGGTCTAGTGCATGTAAAGCTATGCACCAGGTTTTAAGACACATTTTTGTTGGTGTAAATGGATGCTCCTAATTTTAGGCACTGAGATATTAAATAAACATATTATATAATTGACATCTAAATCTAAGCGCCGATTATAGAATATGCTTAGTTGGCACTGATTTCAGCGCTGATTTTTTTAGGCACCGTATATAGAATCTCCCTCATATTCCTATGGGCAGCTCAGCGTTTAGCGCCAGCTGATTTTTAGCATGAGCAAAAAACACTGGCACACCTTAGTAAAAGACCTCCTGAATATTTTACATAGAACATTTTACATAGAAACAGAGAAAAATGAAGGCAGATAAAGATATGGTCAATATGTTGTTAGGCTGTAAATCAGGTCAGTTACATAGTCAATTTCTTCTTCATTATCCCTCTGTAAGGAACGTTAAGTATTTTAGATCTTTGTCTTCTATCTCATATCAAGCTGTAACCTTTTGGAATGCATTGCCTTTGGAACTCAGAAATTACCATGGGCCCTGTTTAGTAAGGTGTGCTAGTGTTTTTAGTGTGTGCTAAATGCTACAGACACCCATATATGCCTATGGGCATCTCTAGCGTTAACACGCACTAAAAACGCTAGCGTGCCTATAGTACGGCTTACTAAAAAGGGCCCCAAAATTTTAGGAGGTTGCTTAAGATCTTTTTATTTAGAAAATATGTTGTGCCTGGTTCAATTGGAGAGTTCAATTCATTTATCTTATTTTCTATGGACATTAATGTGTTCAATTACCATTAGTTTTATTGTGTATTACTTGGACAATGTGTCCTTTTTAAAATTATTGTAACCTGCAGTAAATTTTTTTTGGTATTTGCAGGTTATAAGTCCTGTGTAATATAATGTAGCGTACAAGTCACAGCAATGGCCAGTAAAGTAATCCCAGCTAAAATAACCCCAACTAAAGGAACTTGGATCCAAGATGGATGCATCTATCTGACGTGTGCTGAGTTTCTCTGTGTTTTTTCTATGTCTTCCTTTGCTATGTCAAAGTGAAGGGGTCTGTCAGCTGCTGGAGCCTCTCAGAGACCCAAGTCGTCCTGCTGTTGTTGGCTCCATATTCTCATTTGTGCAGAGAACCAGAATTCCTGCGAGGTCAGTGAGCAGCCCTCTGGAGCAGCATGGAGCAAATGGAGACTCTGGAGCATTCCCTGGACTAGAGGTAACACTCAGCCCCCAACATGAAAGCCTCTTCCTTCCAGCTATGTGGTAGCAGCTTTCCAATGTTAGTATCAGTGCCCTGCGTTCAGTTTTGTAAACTGCTATAATGGCAGTGTTTTGTCCGAATTGTGGTATATGAAATGTTCACGTAAATAAATGAGTGAGACAGAAGATGCATCTTGACCGATAAAATTTGTTTCACTCAATAAAGATTAATTAAGCCACCTAGAGTTAGGTATAGTATTGTATAAGGAAATAAAAGAAGGAAACAATCCTTTGATTTTGGATATAAAATCCTCCATGGATCCATCAAAGCACAAGTTTGCATAGGAACATGCTAATAACCCCTTAAATTTGTTCATTTAACATTTTATCCCTATATTCAGAATAGTGTCCAAGGGTAAACTGAAGTCACTATCCAAGATGACTTAGAGAGGCAGTTTTGATATTAGATCTAGGAGTGGCCTAGTGGTTAGGGTGGTGGACTTTGGTCCTGGGGAACTGAGTTTGATTCCAGGCAGAGGCAGCTCCTTGTGACTCTGGGCAAGTCACTTAACCCTCCATTGCCTGCAGCATTGAACCTGCCATGAGTGGGAAAGTGTGGGGTACAAAATGTAACTAAAATACAATAAAAAAAAAATACTTTGGACATTTTGCAGAAAATGTCCAAAAATCCAGTAGTGAACATAGCCATTTTTGAACCTGAAAAAAAGTCTGTTATTTTATTTTTTTTAATGGCCATTTGATAGCCATTGTTGTGCTCAGTGTATCTATCTTTTTGGACCATTTTTGAAAAACATTCAATTGAAAACAGCACAAAATCAAACCTTTGGGATGTAGGAGTTGCCAGTATTTTTAGTAGACTGGTCACACAGACATCCCAGCAGAGCTGTGGGACACCATAAAAGGTTCCAGGTACACATCACTGTTACCCCCTTATATTGTGCAGTAAGCCCTGCAAAATCCACCAAAAACCAACAATAGCCCTTAAGCCTGCAAGTGTCACCTACATGTAAGTATAATAGGTTTTGGGTGGCTTTTGGAAGCCTCACACTTTTCACCACAATGTAACAGTTAGAGTGGGTTATGGGCTTCCTGCTCTAATTGGACTAACCATAATACCTGAAGCTGTCATACAGCTTGGTCTGTAATGTTTTTATTTTTACAGCTTTGGGGGTGGGGGGGGGGGGCAGTGACAACTGGGGGAGTAAGGGGGTCATGCCTTAGTCCCTCCAGAGGTCATTTGGTCATTTGGGGCACCTTTTCTGACTTAGTCCTTACTTAAACAAGTTTAGCCCAAAACATCTAGATTTTAACCCTGAACATTTTTGCTTTGTTCCAATATGGCAGAAAAATGTAAAAGTTAGAAACACCCAAATCTCACCTCCTACACACCCTGACACGACCCCTTGTGATCTGGATGAACTTCAGATGAACTGCATAAAAATGTCTTAAAATGAGTTTTAAAAATAGCAAATTGGACATTTTGGGGGGAAAAAAATGTCCAAATGCCGCTTTGTGCCACTTTTTTTGAACATTTTTCTGTTTTGAAAATTAATCCATAAGGGGGTCATTTTTGAAAGACAAAAACATCTAAAAAGTGTCACGAAGCACCATTTGCACGGATTTCTTCTCAAAACATCAAAATTAGTATTTTGGAAACCTGTTTTGCAGATGTCTAACTATGAATTTCATCTGCAGTGTGTCCAAATCACAAGGGGGGGGGGGGGGGGGGGTTGATGGCATTTCGAAGGCAGGTTTAGGGTGTGCCTAACACTTGAATGTTCTACAGCCATAATGGAACAAAACCAAAATGTCTAGGGTGAAAACTTCAATGTTTTGGTCTACACTTATTTTTATAATAAATAATACAGAAAAAGGTGCCCTAAATGACATGATGACCATTGAAGGGATTCAGGAATGATGACCCCTTTACTCCTCCAGTGGTCACTGACTTCTTCTCACCCACCCCCGAAAAGTGAATTAAAATTGTACTCACTAGCCTCTATGACAGTCTCAGATGTTATAGCCAGGTCCATTACAGCAGCATGCAGGTCCTTGGAGTAGAGTAGTGGTGGGTGCAGTGCAGTGCAGAAAGGTGTACCCAGGGCCATATCTCCATCTACCAGTTGCACTTGTGGTGGAAACTGTGAGCCCTCCAAAACTCACTTGAAATCCACTGTATCCACATATAGGTGCCCCATTCACCCGTAAGGGCTATTGTAGTGGTGTACAGCGGGAGGTAGTCGGTTTTTGGTAGGTTTTGGAGGGTTCAGCAGACAGGATAAGGGAGCAATGGTGAGATGTATACCTGAGAGCATTTATATGAAGTCCACAGCAGTGCTCCATTGCTCTTATGCGATGTCTGGGGGACCAGTCTGCTAAAAATGCTGGCCCTTCCTACATCCTAATGGTGTGATTTTGTGCATTTTTAACTTGTGTGAGGTTTTTTTTCGAAAATGGCCTAAAAAGGTAAATGTACAAAACACAAAACCTTGTTTGAAACAGTATTTTTGAAAAAAAGATCTATTCACCTGCACTGAGCACGCATTTCTAAACACTTGTCAAGGAGTGTAAACATAGCTATTTTTAGAGTAGATATTACTATTATAAATCTTATTATTTTTTTCACACACGTTTTACAGTTGCTCATGATTGGATGTTTCTCCGAATATGTTTATTCTTTATCCTTTTGCCTCCTTTTTTATATAGCGTTTTAGCATTAATGTTGTTGCTTTGTCATAATCAGTCTTTTTAAAGGTACGTTGAATCAGGTTTTCCCTCTTGTACTCTGGCATATGTACCTTTCGACTTTACTCTTCATCCTCCATCTCTAGACTCATCGAGCATGTCATATTTATACACACACTTTCCTTTGCCTTCATTTTTATTTCATATTGACACATAGCTGTATGTTGTCATAAGTACATACGTATTGACATACTGGGAAAGACTGAAGGTCCATCAAACCCAGCATCCTGTTTCCAACAGTGGCCAATCCAGGTCACAAATACCTGGCAAGATCTCAAAAAAGTACAAAACATTTTATACTGCATATCCCAGAAATATTGGATTTTCCCCAAGTCCATTTAATAATGGTCTATGGACTTTTCCTTTAGGAAGCCATCCAAACCTTTTTTAAACTCCGCTAAGCTAACCGCCTTTACCACATTCTCTGGCAACAAATTCCAGAATTTAATTACATGTTGAGTGAAGAAATCTTTTCTCTGATTCATTTTAAATTTACTACGTTGTAGCTTCATCACATGCCCCCTAGTCCTAGCATTTTTGGAAAGTGTAAACAGACGGTTCACATCTACCCGTTCAACTCCACTCATTATTTTATAGACCTCTATCATATCTTCTCTCAGCCACCTTTTCTCCAAGCTGAAGAGCCCTAGCCACTTTAGCCTTTCCTCATAGGGAAGTCATCCCATCTCCTTTATCATTTTCGTCGCCCTTCTCTGCACCTTTTCTAATTCTACTATATTTTTTTTTAGATGCGGCAACCAGAATTGAACACAATATACGAGGTGCGGTCGCACCATGGAGCGATACAAAGGTACTATAATATCCTCATTTTTGTTTTCCATTCCTTTCCTAATAATACCTAACATTCTAGTTGCTATCTTAGCCATTGCAGCACACTGAGAAAATGTATTATCAACAATGACACCTAGATCCCTTTCTTAGTCTGTGATTCCTAAAGTGGAATGTTGCGTGGCATAGCTATAATTTGGGTTCCTCTTTCCCACATGCATCTCTTTGCACTTGCTCACATTAAACGTCATCTGCCATTTAGATGCCCAGTCTCCCAGTCTCGTAAGGTCCTCTTGTAATTTTTCACAATCCACCCACAATTTAACGACTTTGAATAACTTTGTGTCGTCAGCAAATTTAATTACCCCACTAGTTACTCCCTAAACGTATGTGCGCTTTTTCTCGCTTTATCAGCCATATGAAATTCAAGACGCATTGTGATGTATTTACCTCTCACTACCAGTTAGTTCCTCTCCTTAATACTATTTTGAAACCATCAGTATAGCCTTTTTGAGCATTTTCTCTTATCTACTATTAAAAAAAAAGGGCTACTCCTTATTTTGATACTCCAGAATCTGTCCATTATTCTTCTTTTAATACACCAAAGTACACCTAAACGTACTTTTATTGTTTAAGTCAAGTTCCAATACAGAATAAAGTGTATTGAGTAAAGTTTCAATACAGAAGAAAGTGTATTTATCTTCATCTCATCTCTTTGGTTCTTTGGAAGAATCCTGTTGATCACGATACTCCCCGCCTTTGATTGGAAAAAAATAGACATTTTCCTTTTTTTTTCAAAAATGGGTATATTTCCTATTCAGATTTGGTACGTTTAATGAAAAATGTCCAAAGTTTGACTTAGATGCACTTCGATGCTCGTCTAAGTGGAGGGGCATAATCGAAAGGGACGCCCAAGTTTTGCTAAGGGTAGGGAAACCCGTATTATCGAAAGAAGATGGACGTCCATCCTTCATTTCGATAATACGGTCGGGGACGCCCAAACCTTGACATTTAGGTCATCCTTAGAGATGGTTGTCCCTAGATTTGGTTGTTTCTGATTTTCGGTGATAATGGAAACTAAGGGCACCCTTCTCAGAAACGACCAAATGCAAAACTGTGGTCATGGGAGGAGCCAGCATTTGTAGTGCACTGGTCCCCTTGACATGCCAGGACACCAACTAGGCACTCTAGGGGGCACTGCAGTGGACTTCACAAATTGCTCTCAGGAACATAGCTCCCTTACCTTGTGTGCTGAGCCCCCCCCAAAACCCTTACCCGCCACTGTACACCACTACAATAGCTCTTACGGGTGAAGGGGGCACCTAGATGTGGGTACAGTGGGTTTCTGGTGGGTTTTGGAGGGCTCACATTTACCACCACAAGTGTAACAGGTAGTGGGGGGATGGACCTGGGTCCACCTGCCTGAAGTGCACTGCACCCACTAAAACTGTTCAAGAAACCTGCATAATGCTGTGATGGACCTGAGTATGACATTTGAGGCTGGCATAGAGGCTGGCACAAAATATTTTTAAGGATATTTTTTGAGGGTGGGAGGGGGTTAGTGACCAGTGGGGAAGTAAGGGGAGGTGATCCACGATGCTCTCTGGTGGTCATCTGGTCAGTTCGGGCAACTTTTTGTGGCTTGGTTGTACTAAAAACAGGACCAGGTAAAGTTGTCCAAGTGCTCGTCAGGGACCCCCTTTTTTTCCATTATGAGTTGAAGACGTCCATGTGTTAGGCACGCCCAAGTCCTGCCTTTGCTACACCTCTAACACGCCCCCGTGAACTTTGGTCGTCCCCGCGACGGAAAGCAGTTGGGGACGCCCAAAATCGGCTTTCGATTATGCCGATTTAGGGGACCCTGTGAGAATGACGTTCATCTTCCGATTTGTGTCGAATGATAGGCGTCCTTCTCTTTCGAAAATAAGCCTGTAAGTCACCCAAAATGTAATTATGTTTATGATAGATTTTTAGAATGTTCATCTCTCTTATTTCCTTGCTTCGGGATACTTAAATTAAAGTGCAAGCTGTAACTAATATTGTTTCTTAGCCTAATCAGATAATTGACTTTCTGACAGTATAAAAGATATTTCACAGCATGAAATGAAATGCCATTAATATGAGAGAATGATTTAGTCACAATTTTTCAAAAAGCAAGATTAATAAGCTATCCACTGGTGTTAGATATAATCTTCAGATCTCACTTTTCTACTGGATTACTGTATTAGCTTTTGCAACTACAGCACAATTCACTCATTAATAGTTGCATCCAATGAATACATTAACTGCAATGATCTACATTCAACACAGACTTTTTAGATGATATGAGGTAATTTTATAAAGTTGTGCCTAGTTAACTTATTACGCAAACACCCATTAGAGTTTTATGCGGATCATTAGATCAAAGAAAGCCAGGCATATCCTAGGAGCTAACAATAAAGCTATCTAAAAGTGACATCAAAGTATATTTAAACATTCAAACAATTTCTTAAAAAAAGAACCCTTTAATAACTTTCTAGATATGAAATACTCCTCATTTCTCTAATATAAATAGGGAGTGAAATCCAAATAGTCAGATCCTGATATGCAAAACCTGCAGAGAAAATGATTTGGAAAGTACTAACATTTACAGAAGCTTGAGGGGTGTGTAAATGAGTTCCAAAGCCACCCTGTTGCCTGACATGCACATGGTACTTCCAGAAGGCATCACTACGATATGAAACATACACAGATCTGAAGGGAAGTGCAGCAGTTCATTCTCGAGAATCCATGGTAGGCCCTGCAGGAAGATTGAAGGGACCTCTGAATTTCACCTGAGTGACTCACACTCTCTCCCTTTATCTCTCTTTCTCCCTTTCTATGCAGATTGAGGATGTGAAAAAGTAGGTCGAAAACCTACACCTGCATTGAAGGGATTGGCTAGAAGAATCTGGGCTGAAATGGAGGAAGAAGAAGGACAGTACCAAGCCCTTACATATATCAGCATTATCATAGAATAGCCACATGAATGTGATTATTCACTGCAGCCCCAGCCCTTGCCTCAGCAGCTAGCACTAGCAGCACACCTAGCACCAAGCTGTCAGCATAGGAGCTCACATTCCTCATATGCTAGATGATAAGAAACTGCACACACCACGGACAATTTAGTAAAACCTCTGAATAACTGCTAGAGCAGTCCTTCTCAACTGGTGTGTTGCAGCACACTAGTTTGCCCCAGAGACCATGCTGATGTATAGCACAAGTGGCAGGAAAGGAACACCTCCCACCACCCCACCTCCATACCAGAACACAAGTGACTAACACCTCCCCGCCCCCAAACAGAAAATCAGCTGTATACAGAAAATGGTGACACAGGGCCTTGGGACACATGTGTGTGCTCAGCATCTACAAAACTCTACCCCCTCTGACCTCAGCAATCACATCAGTAATGGTGAGAGTAAAAGTGGACAAGTGTGTCCCTTTTCAATTCTGAGGCTCCATGCTTCCCTCTTCAATTTCTATAACAGACCATGACACAGAAAAGGATGATCAGGGAACATGCTGGACATGAAGGAAGGTAGAAGAGTAGAAGAGGAAATTGGTGGGAGCCATGCTAGACACAGAAGAAGATGGAAGGATAGACTGTGAGGACATGCTGGACAGGAAGGAAGGTGGAAGGAGAGATTGAGGTACTATGTTGGATGCAGAGGAATGTTCAAAAGGGAGATTGTGTGAGATGTTGGATAGTAAGAGAAGTGGACAGGGAGATCAGGGGACATGCTGAACATGGCGGAAAGAGAGATGGGAGGACACACTGAACACAGAGGACAGTGGAAGGGAAGATCAGAGAATGATGCTGAACACAGGGAAGGTAGCAGGGAAGATCAGGGGAAATACTGGAACAGAGGAAAAGTAGAAGGGGAGAATGAGGACAATGTGGACATAGTGAGAGGAAGATCAGAGGCAGATGCTGGACAGGAGGGAAGGTGGAATTGAACATCAGGGGGAAATGTTGGACATGAATAAAGGGAAAACAGGAAAGATGACTGACATGGATGGAGAGGGAGGGAAAAGAGGGGGGTGGACATTGGTTGGGGAGAGATGGAAGATAGAAACAGGAAAAAGAGGAATCTTGATGACTGGAAAAGGAGAAGAAGAGTTGAAATTTGAGGGGCAAAAAATCAATTGGACAAATCTGAGCATGAAGAATCAATGTCTGCAGGGAGGAAATTAAGAAGATTGGAGGAGAGAAAAGAAATGTCAAATGGACAGAGAAGAAAAGGCAGAGACTTGGATCAATATGATGAAAAAAATAAAATTATCAGACAAAGAAAATAGGAAAAAATACATTTATTCTCCATGTATTGATTGTAATATGTCAGTTTTGGGAATTGACTTCTGCCTTTATATTTTATGGTGCATGCAGACTCTGGCTTTTTGAAATTTCAAGTTAATTTTTGTCTACATATTTCAACTTTTAGTTTGTGGTCACTTTTCCTGTATTTGGAGAGGATCTATTTGTTTTCTTGTGTGACCAAGGCCAGATATTCTGTTAGCATTGGGTGTCTGTTGGGACCTGTAGAGGGGCATAATCGAACGCGAACGCCCATCTCCATGGGCGTCTATCTCCGAGAACGGGTACGTGAAAGGGCGGGACAAACCGTATTTTCAAAAAAAATGGGCGTCCATCTTTTTTCCGATAATACGGTTTGTGCCAGCCAAATGCATCGGATTTGTGCGGATTTGAGCTGGGCGGTTTCGTTTTTCAGCGATAATGGAAACCAAAGACGCCCAGCTCAAAAACAACCAAATCCAAGGCATTGGGTTGTGGGAGGGGCCAGGATTTGTAGTGCACTGGTCCCCCTGACATGCCAGGACACCAACCAGGCACCATAGGGAGCACTTGTAACAATTTTAAAAAATAAAGCAAACTACCTCTGAAGTCCATAGCTCCCTTCCCTTGTGTGCTGAGCCCCCCAAAACCCACTCCCCACAACTCTACACCATTGCCATAGCACTTATGTCTGAAGGGGGGCACCTAGATGTGGGTACAGTGGGTTTTGGGGGCGGTTTGGAGCGCTCCCATTTACCACCACAAATGTAACAGGTGGGGGGGATGGGCTTGGGTCCACCTGGCTGAAGTCCACTGCACCTACTAACAACTGCTCCAGGGACCCGCATACTGCTGTGATGGAGCTGGGTATGAGATTTGAGGCTGGCATACAGGCTGGAAAAATAAAGTTTTTAAAGTTGTTTTTTTGGGTGGGAGGGGGTTAGTGACCACTGGGGGAGTCAGGGGAGGTCATCCCCGATTCCCTCCGGTGATCATCTGGTCATTTAGGGCACTTTTTTTGGGACTTGTTCGTGAAAAAAAGGGTCCAAAAAAAGTGACCCAAATTCGCGCTAAAAACGCCTTTCTTTTTTCGATTATTAGCCGAGGACGCTCATCTCTCCTCGGCCGATAAACATGCCCAGTCCTGCCTTCACCACGCCTCCGACACGCCCCAGTCAACTTTGGCCATTTCCGCAACAGATTGCAGTTGAAGACGCCCAAAATCGACTTTCGATTATACCAATTTGGATGCCCACGGGAGAAAGACGCCCATCTCCCGATTTGGGTTGAAATATGGGCGTTTTTCTCTTTCGAAAATAAGCTGGGTAGTAACCAAGCTTTTTCAGTTTTTTCAATAGGATTCACTGTGATATTTTTCATATTACCTTTTTCTTAGGAAGCTCCTTGTTAGTAGTGTTATGGAATGGTAAATTTGTTCTATAGATTTTTGAAGGGCCAATGATCAAAAGTAAACCGAGCGCTTAAGGTCATTAGTGCCATACTAGTGCACACACACACACTTATCAATGCAGAATGATCAGTGGAGCTATTGCTGTAAACGAGTGTGCCAGGCACTTGCGCAAATAGCATGTAAATGTAGTTGATTTCACGCAAATAAGGTAATTTTGTGTTCCTCCTCGATGATCAAAAAATAGCAACCGCAATGATCAGAGGTATTGAATGGCATTAAGCAGAAAACAATGCCACAAAATAACATCAGGTCAGGGCTGGCGTTACTGTCGAACATGTCCCATCAGGTAAAAAAAAAGTTATATGTATATAAATTATCCCTCCTGTCTCTGATTATTGCCAGGTTAGTGCCACACAAGACATTTCCCAAGGTTTTCTTTTCCCCCAGAAAATGGTGCACACTCGGAGCAAGACTACCGTTGGCAGCTATTGGGCCAGCAGTAGCCCTGTAAAAGGGTCCTTCTGTGCTAACCAATTAGTGCAGGATTAGCAAGGAAGCCTTTGCCATCTAGAAAATAGGTGTTGGTTAAGGCTCACATGTTAATGGCCATGTGCTAATTAGGAAATTAGCGTGTGACCTTTAATTGAGGAAATGGAAATGGATCTGCACACACCTCCCCAGCACTAAAAAATATTTTGTATATTTTAGTGCTAGGGACATGTTTGGGGGCAGAGTGTAGGCGTGCCCAACGCTAATCGGTTAGCACAGGTAGCACAAACATCAACCGATTAACACATGCTTGGACGGGCATTTTCAAAAGAAACGTCTAAATCAGAATTTGGACGTTTTACAAAGACGTCCAAATTCCAAACAGGAAAGAAGGTCATTTTAAAAAAAAGATGGACGTCTAACTTTTGTGTTCGAAAATACTATGGACGTCCTGTGATTTGAATGTCTTTCAGGCTTATTTTCGAAAGAGAAGGGCGCCCATCTTTTGACACAAATCGGGAGATGGGCGTCCTTCTCTCAGGGTCGCCCAAATCGGCATAATCGAAAGCCGATTTTGGGCATCCCCAACTGCTTCCCATCACGGGGACGACCAAAGTTCCCGGGGGCATGTCGGAGGCATAGCGAAGGCGGGACTGGGGCATTCCTAACAGATGGGGCGTCCTCGAGCGATAATGGAAAAAAGAAGGGAGTTCCTGATGAGCACTTGGCCGACTTTACTTGGTCCATTTTTTCTTACGACCAAGCCTCAAAAAGGTGCTCAAACTGACCAGATGACCACCGGAGGAAATCGGGGATGACCTCCCCTGACTCCCCCAGTGGTGACTAACCCCCTCCCATTCTGAAAAAAACAACTTTAAAACTTTTTTTTTGCCAGCCTCACATATCATACTCAGGTCCATCACAGCAGTATGCAGGTCCCTGGGGGGGGGGGGGGGGGGGAGATGTGTGTGTGTCAGCGAAGGCGTGGACTTCCTTTCAAACATTTTGGACATCCTGAACTCCCCCCCCCCCCCCCCGACAGGGACAGCCAAATTTCAAGGCAGTGGAGTGGAGGAGTGGCCTAGTAGTTAGAGCACTGCTCTTGCAATCCAGAGGTAGCCAGGTCAAATCCCACTGCTGCTACTTGTGATCCAAAATCCAAATAAATAAATAAAGGGGGTGTTAGAGGCATAGCAAAGGCATGGACATCCTTCTCACAGAAATATCCACAGAGACAGAGGCATAGCAAAGGCACCTAACACTTGGACATCCTTCACCCATACTCAATAAAAATAAAAAGACATCCCTGACAAGGACTTGTGCTTTTTTAAGGTTGTAGATGGCAATTTATTTAAGGTTGTAGATGGCTATTATACACGCAGCTTGTCTGCATGTATGAACCGTCTTTGGCATGCACAGAGCAGCCATGCATAATGCTTGGCTGCTCTGCATTGGCTTCCCCTCCTTAGGAAGGAAATCGTGTGCAAAAAAGCAAACAGCGAGCAGCTCATTTGCATGCGATTTCCTTCATGCATGCCCGTTCCTTTCCGAATCGCTAAGGGATCGGTAAGGGAAGGGCTTTTTCAGTTCAGTTAGTGCATCCACTGCAGTGCCCCCAGGGTGCCCAGTTGGTGTCCTGGCATGTCAAGGGGACTAGTGCACTACGAAAGCTGGCTCCTCCCACGACCAAATGAGTTGGATTTGGTTGTTTTTGAGATGGGCGTCCTCGGTTTCCATTATCGCCGAAAACCGGGGATGACCATCTCTAAGGTTGACCATCTCAACATTTATGTTGACCATCTCTAAGGTCGACCTAAATGTGGAGATTTGGGCGTCCCCAACCGTATTATCGAAACGAAAGATAGCCGCCCATCTTGTTTCGATAATGCGGGTTTCCCCGCCCCTTCACGGGGATGTCCTGCGAGGACGCTCTCAGGAAAACTTGGGCACCCCATTTGATTATGCCCCTCCATATATATTACACTGGACTCTGGAGCACCAATATATCTACTATTGGGAAACTGGAACAAGCTGCATTGTTACACAGACACTACATGCTAGCAGAATCCTTCACCTCAGTCACACATGCAGAACATGGACAGACCCTCATCTATATAACATAAGAATAGCCATACTGGGTCAGAACAATGATCCATCTAGCCCAGTATCCTTTTCCAACAGTGGCCAATCCAGGTCACAAGCACCTGGCAGGAAAACCAAATTGTGACAACATTCCATGCTACCAATCTAATACAGAATAGAGAGCAACAACAACAACAACAAAAAAAACAACAAAAATTGAAATAGAGACCCCCCCCCCCCCCACCTCCTCTCTGCCCAAGGAAGCCAGACTCTATAAACAGTGTAATACTGGTAAAAAAGAAACAGAAATACATTTTCTCTTGTACGTTGCAAAATAAAAATAGTAAAAAATGTACCTTTTACAAAGCAGGTACATCTGAGTCCTTACAAAGTATTAAATAAAAATAATTTTCTCCTACCTTTGTTGTCTGTGGATTTCGCTGGTCCCAGTCTTTTTTTCCATGTTCCACAAGTCAGCCATACAAATTCTTTTCCAGGTTGGCCTTTCCATTTCTTCTCTCGCCTCTTGTCTTCTTCATTTCCTTCTCTACATCTGTAGGCACTGTCCCCTTCTCTTCATCGTTTTATGTCTCCACTATGAAATAGATGTGCATAGAGCTACCAAGTGATCGAGCTCTAGAAGGGAGATTTTTCAACCAGTCCTAGTGTGAAATGACATCCCAAATTCATGTGGGATTTGCAGTCCCTGATGCTACCCATCAAAATCTGTGCTGCCGTACATTCAAAATTACTTAAGAAAATGCACTTGGAGCCCTGCAGGGTTGCTAATTTGAAGACATCGAGATGCACATTTTTAAATACTTAACAAACCTTATAAGTACAGAACTCAGCTCTAAAAAGTAAGCCAAAGTCTATCTAATATGAGGAGGAAATCGCCTCAAGAAAAAGCCCCTCCCAGAAACGTTTACATGGGATAAAGGCTATACTTTATCATCATGGGCGTTTCAATCAAACTAACTCCTCTTATTTTATGAAAAGTTTTTTAAAAACATTTTCTGAAAATAGTTTTTCTAAATATTCAAAAAAGCCACTGTGCCAAATATACTGTATATAACAGTTCAACTTAACTTTGGCGAACTGTAGGCTTTCTCCTTTCTGACCGTGGTTTAACTGTGGTCAACGGTCCCGTTTCACATTTCGCTGCTTCAGGACCACAGCCATATAATCACCCGGTTCTTTATTAACATTTCTTGCAATAGAGAAGGAAGGGAATTCTTATGCACCACCCTTAACTCAACAGCAGTTGTCTGTCTGTACCAATGCAGGGGAAGAGACCTGGGAGCAGCTGGCTGAGGGCAGGGTACAAAATAAAATACCTTTTTCTACTGTTTGAACAATTTATTTTCTCATTTGCTTTGGTCCCACTGTCTCTTTTCTGTTTTTCTCCATTTCTTCTGCCTTTACAGGGTCTCTTGCCCATCTGACATTTCTTCTGTCTCCAAGTGCACCATCCTTCTTTCCTCTGCACCACTATTTGTCCTGTCTAGCATCTCCCTTCTGTGTCCCTTGTTCCTATCCTACCCCCAAGTTCAGCATCTGCCCTTTCTGTGTCCCCATCTCCCCCCCCCCCTTTTCAGCACAAGCCTACCTGGTCTCCTCATCTCCCCCTTTTCTAATATCTGCCCTTCTAGTGTCTCCATCACTCCCTTTTTCTAACATTGCCCTATGTCCACATCTTCCCCCTTTTCCAGCATTACCTCTTTCTCCCCATCTCACCCTTCTCCCTATATTCCCATTTCCCCTTCCAGTAGTGCCTCTTTGTGTCCCTATCTCCTCCTCCCCATTCCAGTAGTGCCCTCTCTGTGTCCCTATCTCCTTACCCCCCCCCCTTTCTAGTAGTGCCCCTGAGCTTATCAGTGAACAGTGAAGAAAAATGAGCTCAACCTATAGAGTTTATAACTGCCGTTTCTACCGGCTATAATAATTTTAAAGTTGTTTTAGTGATATTCGATTATTATTTCTTTTCTCCTCCAGCTTTTAAGGCGCTGCCTTTCCAACTGAAACTGCTTTAGACTTGTTACAGATGGACCAACAATAAAAAATTACAAGTTGGATGCAGTAGCTCATAAGTTTGCTTGCTTTGTTTTGAGTGAACTGCAATGACAACTGCACGGGGGAGTAGAAACAGATTAACCAAACTGACGCAACGCTGGCAGAAGGCTGGCTATGTGAATCGCCGGTGTCGGAGGAAGAACACCTCAGGGCTTTAAAAACAAGCGACCACGTGGATGGGAGAGAGTGGGCAGAAGAGACAGGACTCAGAGTAGATGCAAGACTCACGCGGGAGGGGGGAAGAGGCAGAGAAAGCTATTGGCACCACAGGCATTTGGCACTTAGGTGCCATCTCTTCTAAAACTCTGTTTGGGGGAGTGACCGCTCCCCCTGCGCCCCACCTAGCTAAGCCACCGTGGCCACATTTCCATGTTTTCTGTTAATGGCCAGACGCTATTTTCCAAATTAGCACATGGCCATTAGCACATGAGCCTTTACCAACACTTATTTAGTAGGCAAAAGAGCTCACACGCTAACAAGCTCATTTTCAAAAAAGAGATAGACGTCCAAAAAATGACATAAGTCAACATTTGGACGCTTATCTCACAGGAATGTCCAAATCAGTATTATCAAAACCACACAACAGATGCCCCAAATGACCAGATGGCCACTGGAGGGACTGGAGGGACTCGGGGATCACCTCCCCTTACTCTCCCAAATCACAAAACATTTTTCCAAACAGCACTTTCAAAAGGAAAAAATGTCCAAATTCAGACTTAGATGTCATATCCAACAATGCCCTTTATGGTACTGTCTTTTCATAGGTAGGTTAGTATGTTGAGTTTTGTGTTCTAGGGTACCCCCTTGCCAGTCAGGTTTTCAGGCTATCCACAATAAATATGCATGACATTGATTTGCATGACATTGATTTGCATATACTGCCTCCATTACATGCAAATCTTTTTCATGCAGATTCATTGTGGATAGCCTGAAAACCTGAATGGCAAGAGGGTGCTCCAGGACCACCTAGGGAAACACTTCTCTTGGTCTCACTGTAATATTTATAGCACCGTCTTTTCATACATAGGTTAGGGCTGTTATGGTGTGGTAAGTTTTCAGTATAGGTTTTGGGTGTCTTTTTGCAGGGGTTTGTGTTATTTCACAAAGTGTCTTGCCCTATTTGAATATAGGCTGTGGGGCAAGGGCCACTTTTGGTGGCCTTTGTCACTCAAAATAAAAATGCTCAGGATTAGTGTTCTTCACATCCTGTAGAGTCACCTCATAAACAAAAGCCCATTTGATTTAAACAAGGTGTCTAGCAGTGGAAGGAATGTGTATGCTATTCCTGAGGTGATGGTCATGATTTGAATATTTTTACTTTGTAGTTAAGAAAACAGGTTGCGTGCTCTGGCCAGTCCAGTAACCTTTTCTGCGTCCTGCCTCCTGATGTAACTTACTGTTTCCTTGTAGGCAGGACACAACAGAGACAGCCTGTATTAATCCGTGCCTGCTACAGCCCCTGAGCAACAACAAAGACACTGTTGTCTAGCTGATACCAACCGGCACCTATTTTATAAAAGTCTGCTCTCCCTGAGATCAAAACTTGGCTACGCCTCTGTGTGGCCTCAGCACGTGGGGAAACCCACACGCTAATTTTAGTGCATGGCCCCTTTTAGAGCAGCTTAGTAAAAGGGCCCAACAGAGTTTTATTGAATGATAATTTAAGGGGACCCCCCCTCCTCCTCCTCATCTGATGGTCTGAGGGTGATATTCTTCCTCCCAATACAGGAAAGAGCCTCTAAAGTGGCCCACTAAATTCCTCTGTTTTTTTTTTTTTTAATTATTTTGAGGGAGAAATTAAAAAAAGATTTTGAAGGCCCAGATCCTGACTACATGAGCTTGCTTTTAAAATATCTGCTCAGAAAATGTATTCTGAACAGAATCTTATACTCAAATCTCAAATTATTAGATCGCAGAAGTCCCAATAGCAAAAGATTTGAAAAGTATTTTCTTTACAACTTTTTAACTATTAAAAAAGAAAAGACTCCGGAAGAGAGTATCTATGTCAGTCTCTCTGAACTACCTATATTTACCCCTAAAAGTGAATTCATTATAGTCTGCTAGTATATCAAAGAAATGAATGATCAAAGTGGTTTTAATAAGCAACCAGTATTTCTAGAACATGCACTTTCATGTATCATGTTTTGTTCAAAGTCATAAATTTGGTGGCTTGCAAAGATGACACTTAAGAAACTACCCATAACTATACTGTCATTTGGAATCCTATTTATTTTAAATATACCCCAAAGTCATTCCCAGATACATTTAGATTTTATTGTATTTCTGACAAAACATAATTTGCTTGACAGGCCTTAACATTTTTACCCTCCTATTTACTAAGCCGTGCTAGTGGCTGCCGTATGTCACTGCTGATACAGCCCATTCAAGATGCGGCTTTGTAAACGAGGTTATTAATTTACTAAAATGATACCTATCTACTGTTTTTTTTTTTTCTAGGCAAATTATCTCTGTCAAAAATACAGAAAACTCTAGATATAATTGGGCATCACTTAGGGCAGTGGTTCCCAAACACTTTTGGTTCACAGTGCCCTTAGTAACTAAGCAATTTTTCATGGCAACCTCACCCCCCCCCCCCCACCCATCCATTTCTTCCCCCACCCCGGTTATACATTTCCTCACAGCCCCCTCCCCCCTGAAACAGCATGGAGTCCTACCCTGTCTAGGGACAGAGCGTCTCACTACCTTTACACCTCCACTGACAGCCAAGCCTCCTCCTTTGTGTCTGGCCTTTAGCCTGTGCTGGGTCCTTGGGAAGTGCCGAGAAGTGAACAGCAAACTATCCTTGCCTTCCTGCCCCATATATGATAAAAGTATGAGGAACTGTCAGGAAGCCCGAGAAGTGAGCAGCAGCCTATAAAAGCCAAAGCTTGACTGTTCCTGCACTGTGATTTGCTATTTACTGTAAGGGGAAGAGTGTTTGTGAGCAAAGCATGATGGATCTATACTTTGTCACTAGGTGCTGAAGCCATGCTCCATGCACCTCTACAGGCTGCAGCCGGGGTGCATCATTAATGTGCTTCTCATTCTGCGGCACTCCTCTGAGTTCATCACTGTCCACCAGGGTGCCATAGCACATAATTTAGGAAATGCCGACTTAAGGGTATTGTCATGAAATGCCTAGCCACTTCTCTGGGGCTAACCCTGCAGCCACTTAGAGTGTCTATCCCCAGCACAGCTCAGGTCCACCTGCACCTTGGCATACGCTCCTCACTAGCACCCTCCTTCCACCGACTGGGTCTTAACTGCCTCTGGGCGAGTCTTCTGCTCTCTCAAGTTATCCCCGGTTATTTCTAGGTTACTAGGGCCGCACTCCCAGTGGTCCCACAGTTCCTAGAAAGTACTCCAGACCTACCCACAAACCACCAGGATTCTTAGTCAGTCCAGACAAGCAGAGTCAAAAAACTAAAAAAAAGGTTTTTTGTCATAAAAAAAATTATACAGTGAACCATAAAACAGATGGAACAAAAACAGCACACAATAACGGGTAACGGAATATGAATCAATATTGAAACTATCTAAGCATTTAGTCACTACCTAGATAGTGCCTGGGAAGTACAGGAAATATAGCTGCTCATAGGTAATAGAATATAACTGCCCACAGGATCTCAGTAAAGAGCTCTCCACTTCCAAACTAAGACTGGAGAAAAATCCAGTATTTCCAGACTGAATTTGAGCTCCTGGGACAATCAGAGCCCAGAGCAACATTTTAAAAAGTAGCTGGCCACATCACTGCAGGTTACTTCCTCTCTGTGGTAAACTAAAGAAGGAACAGTCATTTCTCTGTAACAGCTTTAAACATAAAACATGCACCACCTGCTGGCCAAACTAGAGAAATACACTTCATGAAACATAATTCATATGCTGGAAAAATCATCATTTTGCCACATATCTCTCTATATAAAACACACCTCCAACATTCTAATGAAGCCTCACTTTCCCAACGTTCTAAAGTGAGGCGGCAGAGACCACTTTTTGAACATCAGTGTTTGCCCCGCCCACGCGCTGCTGATTGGCTGTGCCTCAGGTGATGCACACAAAGTACGGTTCCACCCGCCCACACGCTGCTGATTGGCTGTGCCTCAGGTGATGCACACAAAGTACGGTTCCACCTCCCAAACACTCACATGGACTTAGAAACCACCAAGCCTTTGAATGGGACCGGTGCTGCAGAGGAGCAGGAGTGGGACAGCGAAGAAAATGCAGCGGCGTTCAGGAAAAAAAAAAAAACACACACACGAGTCCCGCCCCTTCCTGAGGAGGGGGTAGCTACCAGCACGGGGACCAACCGCGAGGAAAGCGCGGACGAAGAACGCCACTAAACAACCACTACATCGCGGACCTTACTCTGTAAGCTGTTCATGCGGTGAGTCTCCAAGCCGGCGTTCAGTGCCTACAACAGAGACTTCCAAACACATGCACCCTCAGCCCCGCCCCCCTACAGAACGCCACCCACATTCCACACTAAAACCAAACCAACCCCCCCCCCAAAAAAAACCCACCCAAACGGAAACCTCCGGCGCCCAACCCCCCCCTAAAAAAACGGATAATAGCCCACCTGAGTGCCCAGCTGAAATCAGTGCCTACAAGGAGACCTCCAGACACATGCGCCCTTAGCCCCGTCCCCCCCTACAGAACACCACCCACATTCCACACTCGAAAAAAACCCCATATCTACTCCTACTGCCTGCCTGCAACGGATCCCTCTGGTTTCAACAAAAATACAAGTGCCTACAAATACCACATCAGAGTGCCCTGCTGAATTAAGATTACTGTATCACACTCACATGCAGAGAATCACCCCCTACCAGCCACAAAAAAACCCCACATCTAATATGGACAATCAGCATCACTCACTAACACACATACATACAACCAAACTGCCCACCACCCAAAATGCCACACACTGCCATGGACAGACAACATCTTGCTTTCACACTCATACACACACACTCCCTCCCCCAACCCCCTTAATACAAAAACTGAAACAGTAAAAACCTACATCTCTCTCTTACAAACACCCACAGAATCCCATAATCCCCCCCCAAAAAAACACAAACACTCATACAGAACAACCCTACCCCACAAACACCCCCCCACCAAATGGCACACACACCCACAGACACCCACAACCCTCCTCAAAACCACAAACACTCATACAGAACAACGCTACCCTACCCCACAAACACCCCTCCCCCCCCAAAAATAGCATACACCCATAGACCCCCACAACCCCCCCTCAAAACCACAAACACTCATACAGACTTTACAACTTTAAAAAAAAAAAACTATTTTCCTTTTTTAAAAAAAAATATATCCCTTAATATCAAACAGAAAAAGAAAACAAAACAAAAAAAAAACACATGCTAGCGCCCGTTTCATTTGTTTTGGAAACGGGCCTTTTTTACTAGTATATTATAAATAGAGAGTAAAAGTAACAGAAAAGAGTTGAAGCAGAGGTGGGGAAAGTTTTTTGTTTGTTTCCTCCGTGGGCTACTTTAGAGGCTTTTGACTGCATCAGAAGGTGGGGATCCCCCTCAGATCATGGGTGTGTGTGTGTGTGTGTGTTTCAAAGTTAAATGCATTAAAAATATCAATAATGGAAGAATGGTAGTAACTTATACAAAGAAATCATTTATTTGCAGATGTTTTTATTTACTCCAGAGAAAACTAAGAAACTTCATTTAGGGTTCCTTTTACAAAGCTGTGCTACTGATTACCAGTGCACTGAATGCAAAGAAACTTCTTCACATTCAATGTGCCCTTATCAGTAATGCAGCTTGGTAAAAGAAATCCATAGTTAACCTCAGATGTGGTTTATTCTTTTTGGAAAATAAAAATAACAGAACAATGCCACTTCAGAAAACTACTTTACTAAGGGCCCCTTATGCGGCTCATTCCCACATGCTAAGGCCATTTTTACTGTAGCGGTAAAATGGCCAAGTTTCCTATTTTTTTGTATTAATGGCCACATGCTAATTTTGTTGTTTCCAGGAAAGAGCAAAGGTCAACCACCTAGGTGGAGAAACTAGGTCTGCTATGAACAAATTTAGTCAATGAGAAGGGAGTAGAGTGATCAACAAGGCCCTTCCAAAGAACCAAGGAGACAAGATGAAATATAATAATATACTTTATTCTGTATTATTTATTTATTGCATTTGTATCCCACATTTTCCCCACCTTTTTGCAGGTTCAATGTGGCTTACATATTGCCGTTAACGGCATTAGCCAATTCCGGTCTGAACAAATACATGGTACGAAAGAATACAAGGTGATGTGGTAGATAAGGTACATGTAAGATAGGTGTAGTTGGGGGAACTTAGAGGGGGAGGGGGAGGAAGAGTCAGGTAATGTCCTTTACATTCTTTGGGTGCATTGTGCCGCAGGTGTCCATGTATTTTTATGTTGGGTTGGTGGGGTATGCTCTATTGAACAGGACCATTTTTAGTGATTTCTGGAAATTAAGGTGGTCTGGTATAGTTTTTACTATTTTTGGCAATGCGCTCCATAGTTGTGAGCTTAAGTAGGAAAAGCTGGATGCATAGATGGATTTATATTTGAGTCCTTTGTTGCTTGGGTAGTGGAGGTTTAGGTATGATTGTGTAGATTTAGTAGTATTTCTGGTTGGCAGGTCAATAAGGTCTGTCATGTATCCAGGCTCCTCGCCAAAGGAGTGGCCTAGTGGTTAGGGTGGTGGACTTTGGTCCTGAGGAACTGAGCTCAATCCCCACTTCAGGCACAGGTAGCTCCTTGTGACTCTGGGCAAGTCACTTAACCCTCCATTGCCCCATGTAAGCCACATTGAGCCTGCCATGAGTGGGAAAGCATGGAGTACAAATGTAACAAAAATAAAAAAATAAATGATTTTATGAACAGTCATGCAGATTTTGAACGTGGTAGCCAATTCAGCTTTTCTCTGAGTGGTTTGGCGCTATCAAAACGTGTTATTATGGCTTGACTCGACATGGCACCGTGTTTCGGCAAATGTGCCTGCCTCAGGAGTCTATATCTGGTTGTAACGAAATGAACAACAGTGGGAGTGTACGGAAAGTAAAACTGTAAACCAGGATTGAGTCTTTAAAAAGACTGATACAGGCGAAGTAGAGGAGAGCAACAGCTTTAATACTAGATGTTCTAGAGTGTTTGGTGATCACCATTCAAAATATATCATGTTGCTGTACATAATTAAAAAAAGAAGTCCAAACCAAACGTCCAAATGAGAAGACAAAGACAAGGGCTGACATATGACAATGGGATGGAGATAGAAAATTGAATCCTAGTAATACAACATGATATGGTATCTGAACATAAACATTGAAGTCAGTCAACACATATATTAAAGGATTGGATTTTGGTATGTATTCTAGAAAACATTGTACACTCCTAATGATATTGCTTCCATAATAAAAAAATTTAAAAAAACTGAACTAAAATTCCTGTAAATAACATGGAAAATGTATATGAAATTACATTTTTTGAGCTGCACGCCCAGGCAGATTGCATTTCAGTACAGTGAATTTGTAAAGTTTGATGGCAGGTAAATTCCAGTTATTCTTGGCAAAGACATCTGATGCAAATTGCATGTTATAGATTATATATTCACTTTAGATCAAAGACCTTATTTAAGAGATTACAAATGGCATTAATAGTTTTGAAATTACAGAAACACGTCTTTAAGTTGAAAGATGGATCTTCTTCAAATGAGATTTTCCCAGATATTGTATTCTGTCACGGTGCTTGCCTTGACAGGTCTGGCCTCCCTGTTCTTCTAGTATTCCACTATTTTTCATTCAGTATCTCATTTATGCCTCTTTTTAAAGAAAAAATAATTTGTCAAATAAATAGGAAACACAATCATGAAAGCACTTTCTATGGTTAAAATACTGTTTTACCTGTGGAAATGGAGTTTATGATGAGTTCCTATCCTATAGGTGGGTAAAGGTTGGCATGTATATTAATAACATGCCAACTTTTAACCACAAGGTTTTAGATGTGTTCTGCAGCAGGGTCAATTTAGGAAAAGAAAACTACAGTACACAAGTAATTTTGAATAATCTAATCTATGTAGGGAGTTATGCCTTTAAAAAGTGCCCACACAAAGTCAGTTTTTTGTCTCTTACTTTAGTTATAATTGTAGATCTATTATCTCCATTTTTTTGTCTTGGATTGTGCAAATTGTTTTTAATTCTTTTCTTATATTCCTAAATAAGTAAATCATTCCAGGTGTTCTGAGGCTACATTTCTGATTTGTAATATGTATGCTAAATGAGCTATAGGCTTAACTAGATATAGCAGTATCTGCTGTCTGGATAAATGACACTGACAGTGGTTATTCATCCATTATCAGTTATACTATGTTGAAAGAGTTGCTGAAAATCATTACAAACTTTCCCGGCAATATAATCCATATACTGCCAGGATGGAACGAAGATGGAACCAGAAGTTATTCAGTTAATGGTAATATTCAGTCCTTTAACCAGATTCCTATCTGGATAAAGTTAGGGCAGAAAAAAGCTGTTCTGTCTTCATCCAGTTAATGATCCAGATAATGGGGCCATTCTCTGCTCTGCTCAGAAATTCAGTGCCAGCCACTACCTGGACACCAGCGCTGAATATTCAGATTTTCTTTCTTGGCTAATACTAATAGTGGTAGGTGAATACTGCACCAAATATTTCAAAGCATGAGCATGCAATGCCTGTAAAGGAAGGGCTTCAATAGCATAATTGAAATCTCCTGATAGTTATATTTTAACAGCACATGTACTGGTATATTTGAGGGATTCTTGAGCATCATGCAAGGTATTGGTGTCTTTCAGCATTTCACAATGTAACTATTGTAGGTACAATTTTTTTTCCTATAAGAAAGATCTTTAATTATAGGCTATCTTATCTTCCTTAACCTCTCTTCTGGGTATAGTGAATACTACAAACAGATTTAAATTTAATTTCCAGTGTTTTATAGCTTTTAAAAATTTTTCTTTATCAATGTATTTGTTTATGTTGCTTATAGCCTTAGTTTTCAAAATAGAGTTTAGAAGCTTATAGTAATAAAGATGACTTTTCCCTCTTGGCAAGCATTACAAAAGATTGTTCTTTTTCTTATCTTCCAGACCAGACTTAAATCGGACTGTCATGTAATCAATGCACTATGATAGGCTGATTATCATGTAGGATAAGTGATATCTATTAGAAAAAATTGATCCTGACATAACTCCAGTAAGGCAGAAGCTTAAAGCTAGAGGCCATGGGCCCTGGACTGGCCTTTGTACATATTTAATGGCTGTCGTTCTCCTTGAGGTGCTTGAAAACTGCAAACCTCTCTGGGCAAATCTATATTGATTGAATAATCCTTGTCATCTGTTAGGACTTGTTAACAAAGCTGTCACACTACAGCCACTAGCAAAAAGATTGTATTTGATAACTTCCTTTACATTTTGCTTAGGAAGTGCATTAATACCTGGAATTTCAAGGGATTACTTTTTTTTCCACTTTTTTTCTCTCAGGTAACTCCATGTATTTTATGAATTTTTGCAGTTTAGTCTCCTGAAGAGGCCATGCAGGTGAAATATGTGATCATGGTTCATTTACGTCTCCTGAAGACACCATGTAGGAGGTTCTTTTACAAAGCCATAGGAGGGCTAACGTGTGGGTAGCATGTGCCAAATCGGCACTACTGCCAGGTTTGCACATGTGCTCAGAGGTAATTCTGAGTTTGGTGCGTGCCAAATCTCATGGTAGAAAATATTTTTTTATTTTCTACCATGAGTTCCAGGCAGTAATCAGCAGCGTGGCCATGTTGGTGCAAGCTGCATGTTTACCATGCAGGTAGCACTTGAGTCCTTACCACTAGGTCAACGGCTGGCGGTAAGGGCTCAGGCCATAAATAGGCATGATAATTTTTTTTGTGCAAACCCATTTCTCTGCCCATTAAAAAAATGGCCTTTTTTCCCAGTCACAGTAAAAAGTGGGCCAGCATGCGCCAAAATGATATGCCCACTCTACTGCAGACCACTTTTTACCATGGCTTTGTAGAAAGGAACCCTAAGAGATGAAGAGACTGATGAATTGAACCTCTCTGTACCAATGCTAGCTGCCGCCGTGATGATTATGACTAATTAGGTCCAAATGGAGTAGTAAGTTGGACGGGAGCTGTTACATTATGATTTCAAGTATGTACTTACAGATTAGATCACTTTTGATGTGCAGATTGTTCTCATTGAATGAGTAGAGAGATTTATTATCATCTTTTGAAAACAATAACTGTTATGAACTTTTATTACATTGAGAAGCACCATTTTCAGCAGGAGGGACACTTTTGTACATTGCATATTTTGAACAAGAATTGTAATATTTGTTAAGTATCATCACTGTTTGTTCAGCTAGTTAGCCAGTGAGATTGTTTTAATGGGTTTAGTTTTATTAAAAAAGATTGTTGTACTGTTTTTTTTTAATGTTATTTTTGAGTGATTGTTTATGATTTCTTTGTATTAGTAATAGTAGTAGGTAACTCCAGAGAGATGCTCCTTTTTAAAATGACTTGTTACCAGCTATAAAATTAAATCACTATATATTCAAGCTTGATATAAAGAAACAGAAATGCTGTGAGTAGTTAATAGTCATTGCTTCTCTGTGCCTTGCATTGCTTTAACTGGCAAGCTCTGAATGATTACGACAGGGAGCTTGATAAAAATTGTAGGGGTGGGTGTGCTCATGGCCATCCCTGCTGACTTCATTTCCTTTTATGAACACAGAAAAATTCATCAAACAGAAATCATTAAGTGAAGCAGATGGGGTTTTATATGTGTCTAGAGATGATAAGCATCCCACGAGACATCCCATCAGATCAAAACAGTAATCCTGAAAAGGTGTTGGACATGGAATTGCATAGCATTGTTTCCTTCACCAGAATTTTTTTTTATGAATCAGAAATGGTGGTTTACAAATCTGTAAAACAATGTGTCATACTTGCTCTACTGAAATCTTTTCTATGTGTCATTCACGTACTGTATTCATTCAGTGAAACAGGAGAAAATAATTATTTCCATAAATATGCTCTACTAGCAAAAGAATTCACAACACCCAGAATTTATATCTTAGTATTTCTGGTGCTACAGTGATGGTTCCAATTCTATTCTGTCACAGCCAATTTCAACAAATAATCTGGAAGAAAATACACTGCATAAATAGAAAATGCATTACCTTATATTAGGCCGAGAGATAGAATATTAGAAAAGTACAGTGCATTTTTATGTTGAGTACAACCAGGTTCACAGGATGCTTACTGGACTGCATTGTATGTGAGGAAACATGCCTGTTTCAAGGTTCCTATATTCTTGCATCTTATTAGTACTATCAGTGGATCTCAATCTTTGCCATATCAGGCTTCCAGTTGCTTCATTTCAACTCTTATCTTCCCCCCTCACACTTAGGTTTGCAAAATTGAATCAAAGGAAGAACAATTTTTAAAGCTATTTCCATTGACAAAACAATGTATTAGCTGAACAAATGGGCTTTAATAAAATTGCTCTCCCTATGTGCAACTGAAGTATGTGTATTGCCATTTTCAATGTAGTTTTATCTGCTGCAGAGGGAAGCAATCCTAGACAGCAGTGGAGTCTGGGACTGCGCTTTTGCATTTTCCAAACTATGGAACCCTTTTACTAAGCTGCTGGAAAAAGTGGCCCACACCAGTTTTGGCACATGAAATTGGTGTGCGCTGGATCATTTTTTGCCATGGCAGGAAAAAGGTCTTTTTTTTAAAAAATGGGGCAGTAAATGGCTGTGCACTAATATTACTGCCACCTATTTAGAAGTTGGTAAAGGCTCACTTTCTACTCGTGTGGCAATCAGGCAGTGCACGGCAATGTGGCCACGCTACCTATTACCGCCAGGAACATCGCCCTCCTCAGTAGAAAATAGAAAATTATGTTGCATTGCGGGAAACTGTGTGCACCAACTTCAGAGCTATAGCCTTATGCCCATGTTACCCCAGCAACAGGATTGATTTGGCACAATCTACCTGCTCCATAGCACTACCACAGCTTAGTAAAAGGGCCCCTATGTGAATATTTTTTCCTGAGACTGTTTTCAAAGTGAAGGGTTGTGTGTTCTTCCATAAAAGTTCTGCAAAGTTCATGGAGTGAAAAGGCTGTGCACATTTCTCACTCATGCAAGCAGGAAGAAAATGAAACCCTTAAGGAGCAATAGTGAACTGTCTACATTGGTATTTTTGACCCAGAGGGTTTACACTAATAATCAAAATTATTCTTCTTTAGTGTATTCAGTTCTTCATTTTATTATCTACTTTTCTTGCAATAACATGAAGATTCTAGCATCAAAAACATGATTACAATAAAAATGTACTCTATACACAGCATGCATTCACTGCATAATAAAATATAAATAATCAAGGTTGCTGAGAGACTGAGCTGGGCTCTTGACAGGGCCGTTGCTGCCGGGTCCTCCACCAGGACTGCAGCGGATGCCCACCCAACCGCACTGCCACGTAGCCAGACAACAAAAATTGGGGGGAGTGGAACCCAAAATGAAGGGGCACATTTTGCCCCACCCCCTGCCCCCTACCACAACTCCACATATCTTAGTTGGCTGGGGTCCTCAAGGCCCACCAGCAGAAGTCTTCCTCCAGCACTGTTCTCTGCCAAATTGCCTGCCCTGCGGCTGCTTTTCCCTTCATGTCACACAGGTAAAAGTTAACACAAGTTACAAGATAAAATGGAGTAAAATATAAAGTGTAAAGAAGATAGATATCTAATTCAAAAATTTTTTTTGATTGTATGTAGCTATAAACAATAAGCTATATATGATTTAAATGAAAAAGCTAACCTGTATGTAGTTGTGACCCAAAAATAGTGAAATATTGAAACAGAAAAACAATGAACCAGGATCAAATCTACAATAAAAGAAATTAATGAATAAACAGCATGTATACATAGGACATTAATGACTCGTTTGAATTAATAATTAATATATTAATAAAGTTTAATATTGATGATTGTTTCAAACTTATCCCGATTTTATTATAAGATGAAATTTACTTCCTGGATACTTACTCCACTCTGTCTCCTCTACCTTAACTATGTATTTCTTTTTTTTCTGGAACTGGTAATCATCATTACGGAAATATGTAAGCCACATTGAGCCTGCAAATAGGTGGGAAAATGTGGGATACAAATGTTGTAAATAAAATACATATAATCATGATAATCATAACAGAGATGGCAAGAGGAAAAACACTGAAGCAAAGAGACACCTATTTATAACAATAAGTGTACTCTGTATGGATGCTAAAATGTTACAAAGTTATTGATCAAAGGATGAATAAAACAAGTTACTGTGCACCCTGGATTGTACTTCATATTTTGCTCCATTTTGTCTTGTGACTTAAGTTAACTTTTACCTGAAACTCCTAATTTGTTTTACGTTTGGTTTACACAAAATGTACATGTGCATAGGTGTTGTCACATTTCATTTTTATTTTTTGTATATTTCCAAGTATATATATTCATCTGTTGTTATTGATTTCTGAAATTTATTGAAATCAGTATTGTTTAAGAAGGCTTATTCCCCAGGTCTAACCTAACTTGAATTAACTATAATTTCAGATCCAAGGACAATAATTACCTGTCATTATCACTTGCCTTTTGATGTTTAATTGTTATTTTATATCTTATTCTTCAATTTGTATAATTGTTTTTCTTGTACTGTAGCTTGCACTACAGACTTTGTAAGCCACTTTGAGCCTGCGATCAGTGGGAAAATGTGGGATATAAATGTAATAATAAATAAATAAATAAATAAATAAATTGTGGTTTCTAGACTCCTGAGGCAGGCACCATTGCCAAAACATGGTGCCATGTCGAGCCTATTTTAATAAAGGATAAAGTGCATACATGGTTTTCAGTATCATCTTTATGCTGATGACACCCAGCTATACCTCTCCACACCTGACATCACCGCGGAGACCCAGGCCAAGGTATCGGCCTGTTTATCCGACATTGCGGCATGGATGTCCAACCGCCACCTGAAGCTGAACATGTCCAAGACCGAGCTCCTCGTCTTTCCTCCTAAACCCACTTCTCCTCTTCCTCCACTCTCTATCTCTGTTGATAACACCCTCATCCTCCTCGTCCCATCTGCCCGCAACCTCAGAGTCATCTTCGACTCCTCCCTCTCCTTCTCTGCGCATATCCAACAGACTGCCAAGACCTGTCGCTTCTTCCTCTTCAACATCAGCAAAATTTGCCCTTTCCTCTCTGAGCATACCACCAGAACTCTCGTCCACGCTCTCATTACCTCTCGCCTTGATTACTGCAACTTACTCCTCACCGGCCTCCCACTCGGCCATCTATCCCCCCTTCAATCCGTTCAGAACGCTGCTGCACGTCTTATATTCCGCCAAAACCGATATACTCATATCACCTCTCTCCTTAAATCACTTCATTGGCTTCCGATCAGATATCGCATACAATTCAAGCTCCTCCTCCTTACCTACAAATGCACTCAGTCTGCAGCTCCTCACTACCTCTCCACCCTCATCTCCCCCTATGTTCCTGCCCGCAACCTCCGCTCACAGGACAAAGCCCTTCTCTCAGTACCCTTCTCCACCACTGCCAACTCCAGGCTCCGCTCATTCTGCCTTGCCTCACCCTACGCCTGGAACAATCTTCCTTTACCCTTACGCCATGCCCCCTCCCTACCCATCTTCAAATCTCTGCTTAAAACTCACCTCTTCAATGCTGCCTTCGGCGCCTAACCGCTCGAGAAATATAAAATGCCCTAATCTATCCACCCTATCAGATTAACTGTTCACTCGTCCTCTAGATTGTTCACTTGTCTTTAGATTGTTCTCTTGTCTTTTAGATTGTAAGCTCTTTGAGCAGGGACTGTCCTTCTATGTTTAAATTGTACAGCGCTGCGTAACCCTAGTAGCACTTTAGAAATGTTTGTTAGTAGTAGTAGTAGTAGTAGTATTTCCATCTCATTTCCTCGGTTTTCTGGAAGAATCTTGCTGACTACACATATCTAGGTGCCATATATAGAATCTAGGAATTGGGCGCCAAATTAATAGAATAAGAACAGTTGCATACACATCTTAATCTACTAATTGGATGCTAATTGGGGTTAACAGACAATTACTGGCTTAGTGTTAATTGGCACCAATTGGCAGTCATGCATGCAACTGACCTTAGTCACTATACTAGAAGCTGCATGCACAATTTCTAGGATGGGAAGGACATGGATGAGTCAGGGGTATTGCTATGAGTTACACGCACAGGTTATTAAATACTAGAAGCTACTCGTCTAACTGCCAACAGTTAAGCACAAGCACTTACACCAGCCTTTGACATGGAGTAAGTGTTTGTGCTTCAGGTTAGGCAAGAAACTGTGAAATTACACTACAGTTCTATAACAGCAGTTCTATGCAGAACTGCTATTACAGAATTTACACTCAGCACGCATCATCTCTTACCTATCTGTATGTTCCATCTTTGCTTATACCCTACACTGTCAATTAAAATGTTCTGTTACATATTGTGTTGACATTGTAAGTAGTATACTATCCAGTTTATTTTCGAAAGAGAAAGATGCCCATATTTCAACCCAAATCAGGAGATGAGCGTCTTTCTCCCGTGGGTGAACAAATCGGTATAATCGAAAGGCGATTTTGGTCGTCTTCAACTGCACTCCGACACAGGAACGAACAAAGTTGACGGGGGCGTGTTGGAGGCATGGCAAAGGTGGGACTAGGGCGTGGTTATTAGCCGAGGAGAGATGGGCGTCTTTAGCTGATAATCGAAACAAGAAAGGCATTTTGGACGAGAATTTGGTCCGCTTTATTTGGACCCTTTTTTTTCAGGTCCAAGTCCCAAAAAAGTGCCCCAACTGACCAGATGACTGCCGGAGGGAATTGGGGATCACCTCTCCTGACTCCCCCAGTGGTCACTAACCCCCTCCCACCAAAAAAAACTCCACTTTACAAACTTTTTTTTCCAGCCTATATGCCAGCCTCAAATGCCGTACCCACCTCCATGACAGCAGAATGTGTTCTATCCTGTGACAGCCTTTCCCTGGTTCTGATGTGGCTCTCGGGTAAGTGTGACACCTTTTCTGTTAAGGGCACTGCAGAGTCACATCAGCAATGCATTGTGGTGGGGGTAGGGTATTGGGCTCCGTGATTCCAGTAGCTTGTGTTACATGCTCACGATGTTGGTAGTTGGTAGGCTCTACTCCCATGGTGCTTTTCCCTCTGCTTACTGGGTCAGAGTGTGCCCTGTTTTGTTTCCGGTAGTCCATGAGGTAGTGGCCATTTTTGTAAGCCAGTTTTAGATCCCTTTCATGAGTTAGCCACGTTACAGAACTTAGTTCTTACCTTGAATGTTGCTGAAAGAGGGCATTGTACAGCATTCTGCCAGCTCTGACCTACTGCTAATCTCAGTACCAGGAAGACTGTTTGCCAGTGGGGCACAACATCTGATCTGCAGTTAACTGTGAGTAAGCGTGCTTATTCCAATAAAGGATGTTTTTGGAGACATTAGTCTTCAGGTGTCAACTGGTGTGCCAAGATTATACAGCAGCAACAAGTCCTAGAGGCCTGCGTGTATGCAGGTCCCTGGAGCACTTTTAGTGGGTACCGCAGTGCACTTCAGGCAGGCGGACCCAGGCCCATCCCCCCTACCTGTAACATTTGTGCTGGTAAATGGGAGGTCTCCAAAACCCACTGTACCCACATGTAGGTGCCCCATTCACCCCTAAGAGCTATGGTAGTGTTGTACATTTGTGGGTAGTGGGTTTTGGGGGAGGGGGAGGGGTTGGGGGCTCAGCACCCGTGGTAAGGGAGCTATGCATGTGGGAGCTTTGTCTGAAGTCCACCGTACTGATCTCTAGGGTGTCCAGTTGGTGTCCTGGCATGTCAGGGGGGCGAGTGTACTACGAATCTTGGCCCCTCCCATGACCAAATGGCTTGGATTGGGACGTTTTTGAGCTGGGGGTTTTTAGTTTCCATTATCGCTAAAAAAAAACAAACACCCTGCTCGGAAACGACTAAATCCATGGCATTTTGGTCCGTACAAACCGTATTTTCGAAACGGAAGATGGATTCCCATTTTTTTCGAAAATACGGTCTGTCCCACTCCTTCACGTACCCGTTTTCGGACATAGACGCCCATGGAGATGGGCGTTCGTGTTCGATTATGCCCCTCCATGCCATACTTTCTATTGTTATTTGAATATTTTTACTGCTGTAATTGTCTATTGCTCATTTATTCTTACTGTACACTGTCATGAGTGAATTCCTTGAAAAAAGCAGTAAATAAATCCTAATAAACAAATAAATCATCCCAGTGCCTAAATTTCGGCACCGTTTATTGGAATGTACTCCTCAGTGATTCCAATGTGTCATATTCTCCCATCCACCAAATCACTTGTTGAGGAGCTCCCTAAGAAGCAACTGCTTTTGGTTCACCCTTTCAGAGGAAATTTGCAAGTGGCAAATTGCCAGGAAACTGGGCTGGTTCTTCACTCCATCCTGGGTCTGTAAGGAAGGCCTAGAGTGGAAACATGCCTGGATCTAGAGACTGGCTTGCAATTACTGCTGAAATACTGACAGATAGTGAAGCTGTATTTAAGATAGTTAAGAACATAAGAATAGCTACACTGGGGCAGATCAATGGTCCATCTAGCCCAGTATCCTGCTTCCAACAGTGGCCAATTCAGGTCACAAGTACCTGACAGAATCCCAAATATTAGCAACATTACATGCTACCATTCCCAGGGACAGCAGTGACTACCTCAATAGCAGACTATTCCTCCAGGAATTTGTCCAAACCTTTTTAAATCAAGATACACTAACCACTGTTACCGCATCCTGTGGTAATGAGTTTCAGAGCTTAACTATCCATAGAGTGAAAATAATATTTCCTCCTATTCGTGTAAAATGTATCATTATGTAACTTCATTGAGTGTCCCCTAGTCTTAGCAATTTTTGAAAGAATAAACAATCAAATCATATTTAAATTCAGATGGGGTGGATCTTTGTTCCACCTTGGTCCTGTAAGCAAGACTTAGAGCTGATAACTGGTCTAGACTATAGACTGATCTGGAGCCTTTATTATAGCTTTTGGTAAAGAGTGATGTTCAGCTGCACTAGCTCTTAACCCACCTATTTCACTTGTACTTTTGTTTTGATTATTATTCTGGGCGTGTGTAATCATGATATATATTCATGAGGAAAATGTAGGGAAAGAGAAGAAAAGTAATGACGAGCTGCTGTATGGATGGATTTGGAAGCAAAATTGAATTGAATGTAAAAGTGAACGGAGACTCAATTAAATGATCTGAGGAGAGGTATTAATCTGTCATATTGACATAGAGGAAAGAAAAGCTGTGAAACAGATGGATTGAAAAGAGATCTGGAAAAAATAGTTCTCTATAGTGTAAGTATAAGGTATCCAAATGAGTGGATAAGGGTTTTGATAGCCTTTTACATGGAGAAAATGCTAAGGTAAAATGCTGGATAGATTTGAAAATGCAATCTCAATCTACATATTATTGTCCTCCCCTGGCTGGAACACTCCTTCAGAAATACTTTTCACAATGTGGATAATAGCACTGCCCTGCAGAACTATGTGCATTAGTCTACCAATATTGAGAGTATGTAGTTTTCAAATATTGCTTTATACAGGTTAAAATATGGTTTAGCTACCAGAATCAGCTTTCAAAACTATATTCTTAATTATTTCATTCTTAGGAATACTACATATATAAATATATAGAAAGTAGAATGTCTTCTCGTTCCTAGTGATCTGTCAGCAGCACTGATGCAGGTGGTTTCTTGCTTTTTTTTTTTTCCTCCTTCCTCTCTTTTGGCAGGTGGCTCTCCTCTGTCCATCTTACATTGAAGGGTGAGGAGAAGAGGCAGGTAGTTCTGATTGTTAGACTCTTACTGACTATGTGGGTGGGTGGGTAGCCAGGCAGAAAGGTACAGTACAGACAGTATTAGTTGGTACACAGGAAGGAGCACATTGGTTAGAGGTATGAGCTGAGCACCAGGAAAGCCAGGTTCAAATCCCACATCTGCCACTATAACTCTGGGTGACTTTCAGTAAGTGTCTTAATTCCACATTAGCTGAGGTACCTTCTTAGATCAGGGACATATTTTATCTGAATATTTACCACCACTGTGCAGTACAGCATGTAAGTACATAAGCATCACTGTACTGAGACAGAGCAAAGGTCCTTCAAACCCAGCATCCTGTTTCCAGCAGTGGCTAATTCAGGTCACAAGCACCTGGTGATCCCAAAAGAGTGAGGTAAAGAAGTAGTGGAATTTTCCAAGTCTACCTCAATAATAGATTATGGAAAGCCAACTAATTAAGTAGTGGGCTAATAACATTGGCTAAGCCATTGACTTTGCAGAAGTTGGTTTTGAGGGTTGGGTTGGGGGGATGTAAGGGAAGATAACAGAGTAATGGTTGTTAATGGGGGGCAGGGTTAGAGGGTCAGGATAAATACATTAGATTTGTTGATACAAAGGTGGTTGCTGGAAAAAGAAGGATGGGGATTGGATGGTGTGAAGATTTTGATTGGTTAGAGGTACAGGTGGGAAGCTGGGTTCTGAGGGGAGGAAGGTTTTGGTGGATGTTGAGAGTTAGAGAGCTATAGGGATCAGTGGGAAGAGACTGTGTGGAACTGGGCTTACGGGAAAAGTTGGGGAATTTAATTTGAGCCATTTTGTCTTGCCTGGTAGTGGTGCCAATAGTTTCTGCTGGTCTTGTTAGCAGGTCTCTCGTTGGAATGGCTGTGCAGCTGTGCAGTTCCCATGTGTGTACAGCCTGGTTTGTTGGGGCCGTGAACTGTGCCTGTGTGGCTGTGCAATTCTGCAGCTGCACAGCTGTGTGGCTGTATGTCTGTCAGAGCTCCTGCTCTGTGTTTGCCATGCTTTGTGTGTGCTGTGACAATTATGACCAGGGGTGGTTCCTGAACATGAGCGGCTGTTCAGTACTTGCCTGCCCACTCTGGAGGTGCAGCTTCAGTCTACTATGGTATATGCAGATATGGGGTACAGTTCCTTGTGTTGGGAATGTGCTGCTTGTATTTTTGCAGTGGGAGATGGTAAGAGTGTGTTTCAGGCATTGATAGGTTAATTGTCTCATTGCAGGGCTTGTTTGAGTGTGTGAGATAGGGAGGGTTGTGGAAGTGCTTTGACTGGTCTGTGGACATCAAGAGGTGGGGGGAGGGGTTGGTTGTGAGCCTATTCAGGGTAGCTTGAGAATAGTGATCTAAATTTGCAGTCTTGGTTGGGGGTTTGGTATTTAGGGTCCTGAAGTTGGGACCTGTTGTTATTTCTTTAGTTTGGTGGGTAGAATTTTAGCAAGTGTAATTCCCCCCTCCTGAAAGGGTATTAAAGCTTAGGTGGCGAAGGGCATGAAATGCGGCCCCTACTGTTAAAGATTCTGGGGGAAACAGGGCCACTCAACACAAGACAGGTAGGCCTAGGAGATCTAGGTGAAATACATACTCCACTCCTGTGCTGACAGGGGATGTGACTGTACCAGCCTCGAGGAGGGCTGTGGGGGTTGCTGGTTTAAGACAGCAGGGGGATGCTGAAATCATAGGACCACCTAGGTCTGCTTCCATTCCGACTCTGGCCTTGGACACTTCTGGTGAGTTGGGTCAATGTGTGTCTGTGAAAAGAAGAATTGTTGGGTGCTAGCTGGTGACCCTTTCAGACTGTAGGAGACTTCAGATTTGTGAGATTCCTTTTGTTCCCCTTCTTCCTTCTCCGTGGAGGGTGCTCCGGTCGGTACTCAGCTTGGGGCAGCACCTTTGTTGGTAGGGTTTTCAGGAAATTCTGTGTGGATCTCGTATTTAGTCATACATTATCCAGCTTATAATCGAAAAAGACAAACGCCTATATTTCGACCCAAATCGGGAGATGGGCGTTTTTCTGGCAAAGGCGCCCAAATCGGTATAATCGAAAGCCGATTTTGGGCGTTTCCAACTGCACTCCGTCGCGGAAACGAATAAAGTTGATGGGGGCGTGTCGGAGGCATGGTGGAGGTGGGACTGGGGCGTGGTTATCAGCTGAGGAGAGATGGGCGTCTTTAGCTGATAATCGAAAAAAAAGGCGTTTTGACCGCGATTTTGGGTCACTTATTTTGGACCCTTTTTTCTCACGAATAAGTCCCAAAAAAGTGCCCCAACTGCCCAGATGACCACTGGAGGGAATCGGGGATGACCTCCCTGGACTCCCCCAGTGGTCACTAACCCCCTCCCACCAAACAAAAACCACTTTAAAAACTGTTTTTCCAGCCTGTATGCCAGCCTCAAATGCCGTACCCACCTCTATGACAGCAGAATGTGTTTGATCCTGTCACAGCCTTTCCCTGGGTCAGATGTGGCTCTCGGGTGTAGTACAGGGTCACATCAGCATTGCATTGTGGTGGGTGTAGGGTATTGGGCTCCGTGATTTCATTAGCTTGTGTTACAGTCTCACGATGTTGGTAGTTGGTAGGCTCTTCTCCCATGGTGCTTTTCCCCCTGCCTACTGGGTCAGAGTGTGCCCTGTTGTGTTTCCTGTTGTAGTCCATGCGGTAGTGGTCATTTTTGTAAGCCAGTTTTAGTTCCCTTTCCTGTGTTAGCCACGTTAGAGAACTTAGTTCTTACCTTGAATGTGGCTGAAAGAGGGCATTGTACAGCATTCTGCCAGCTCTGACCTACTGCTCATCTCAGTACCAGAGAGACTCGTTGCCAGTGGGGCACAACCTCTGATCTGCAGTTAACTGTGAGTAAGGGCGGTTATTCCAATAAAGGACGTTTTCGGAGAGATTAGTCTTCAGGTGTCAACTGGTGTGCCAATGTTATACAGCAGCAACAAGTCCTAGAGGCCTGCGTGTATGCAGGTCCCTGGAGCACTTTTAGTGGGTACCGCAGTGCACTTCAGCCAGATGGCCCCAGGCCCATCCCCCCCCCCCACCTGTAACACTTGTGCGGGTAAATGGGAGGCCTCCAAAACCCACTGTACCCACATCTAGGTGCCCCCTTCACCCCTAAGAGCTATGGTAGTGTTGTACATTTGTGGGTAGTGGGTTTTGGGGGAGGGGGGTTGGGAGCTCAGCATCCGTGGTAAGGGAGCTATGCATGTGGGAGCTTTTTCTGAAGTCCACCGCACTGACCTAGGGTGCCCAGTTGGTGTCCTGACATATCAGGGGGGCCAGTGTACTACAAATCCTGGCCCCTCCCACGACCAAATGGCTTGGATTAGGACGTTTTTGAGCTGGGGGTTTTTAGTTTCCATTATCGCTAAAAAAAACGAACGCCCAGCTCAAAAATGTCCATTTTTTCGAAAATACGGTTCGGCCCGCCCCTTCACGGACCCGTTCTCGGAGATAAACGCCCATGGAGATAGGTGTTTGCATTTGATTATGCCCCTCCACATGAGATTGCTCCTTTAGTGGAGGCGGAGAATTTTTTTATACCTTGCTAAGCTAACCACCTTTACCACATTCTCTGGCAACAAATTCCAGTGTTTAATTACACGTTGAGTGAAGAAACATTTTCACCAATTCGTATTAAATTTACTACTTTTTAGCTTCATCACATGCCTCTTAGTCCTAGTATTTGTGGAAAGAGTAAACAAACGATTCACGTCTACCAGTTCCACTCCACTCATTATTTTATAGACCTCTATCATATCTCCCCTCAGCCATCTTTTCTCCAAGCTGAAGAGCCCTAGACACTTCAGCCTTTCCTCATAGTCCTTCCATCTCTTTTATTATTTTTGTTGCCCTTCTCTGTACCTTTTCTAATTCCACTATATCTTTTTTTCAGATGCGGTGACCAGAATTGAACACAATATTTGAAGTGCAGTCACACCATGGACCAATACAAAGGCATTATAACATCCTCACTTTTGTTTTCCATTCCTTTCGTAATAATATCTAACATTCTATTTGCTTTTTAACCACCACAGCACACTGAGCAGAGGGTTTCAACGTATCGTCAACAACAAATAAACTATTAAATTAAACTGCATTCTGCATTCTCAACCATGCAATTAATAAATGGCATAAACTCCAAGGCAAGAACAGTTCCAGAAGAGTTAAACATATCTGCTCTATACATAATCAGATCTTCTCTCTCTTACTTTATCATGGACCTCAGCGGTGTCACTCAAAGGCTCAATACTTCACCTCATCACAAGGTCCCCTATATTCCTTAATTGTTCATTATTTCTTATCTTCACTAGAATTTTTCATAGGAAATATGACTTTTACTTGATATTTCTCCCTTATATAAAAGAACAAAGAGTACTCATCTTATCATGAAGATTTCTAACATCTTTCTCAATTGGTCAGGGGAATATATCCGACATTTCACCCACAAGGTTGCATCAATAAAATCCCCTTAAGATGCCAACTATACCCTCCCAACTGGATGTGTAAAGCTTAAGGGCAATGAAGTATTGAGCCTTGAGTGACACCGCTGAGGTCTCTGATAAAGTAAGAGAGAGAGAGAGAAGAGTTGATTATATGTAGAAATAATATATGACAGCCATCATTGCTCTGTATTAACGGCATAACTGTTTACTCTAAATACTGGGAATTCCCTCTTTTGGAGTTTGGTAACAAAAAACCCAAATAAACAACTTAGCATAAATTGGTAAATAAAGCCCCTCCAAATCTAAAATGAACTCAAACTGATATCTAGAATGATGGTTCTATTGTTGTCAATTTAGTCAAAAACAAAATATAAATGAAGGTAGGCCTAATAATAATAATAATAACAACAACAACAACAACAACAACAACAACAACAGTTTTTAGGTCAAGTATGATTAAACTCTGACAGTGCTCTGGTTCCTATTACTTCTACTGGAAACTTGTTTCAGAATAAGATTGTATGAATTTTTCAAACAAAGTTTGTGAAGTAGTTTAATGAATCCATATGAAAGTTTAGTTTATAGAAATAATTTGATATACTAGCCTGCTCTCCCCCCCCCCCCCCCCCCACCTACCCAATAAAAAAAATCTGATGCATTTTCCTTTGGTTGATTAATCTGTCAAACTTTTGAACAGAGTTCCTTGTTTCACAGAGTATACAGAGAAATGATTCAATGCAATTCAGCATATTTATATGCAATCTGTCACCTTTTCCACAGATTCATAAGAAAAATTCTGTGAACTTGCTGTCAGGCTCATGCCAGGTTGAAATTCATCTGGATGTAATTGAACTTCGAATATTGCATACATCTTTACTCCTGAACATTCCACTTCCTATTTATTACCATACATTAATTGACATCCATTCCCACAAACTTGAAATTTAATTAATAAATGAAAGACTTTTCAATGTCCAGCAACTGCACTGCAAATAATATGATGCAGTTATCTGTAAAGACATTTCAATGTCCATTTTTGTATTGCAAATATGATGCAGTTTTCGACACCTATACAGGTGGCCTTAATTGTGGAACATTATTTACAGTGATAAGCTTACAAGGTGCCTAGATTTAAGGGCCTAGAGGATACATACAAGTATATGAGGTTAGGTTTGAGCACTTACACCAACCAAAAGCTGGAGTAAGGCTCATACCTAAATGCCAGAGATATACATATAATATATAGTATTCTCTCTCAGTTATGTAGATGTGTGAGCCCTATCCATGCTCTGCCCAGGCCCCACCCATGAGTATGGCCACCTGTAAAATATGCACTATATAGGACCTGCATGTATTTATAGAATAGTGTGTATGTACAGGAATTCTAATGTTAGCACCTTCTTTATAGAATTACCCCCTTAATCAATTCTCATCACAGGTTTCACATATCAGAGTACCAAATTTTGGAATTCTCCACCTAAGCAACTGAGATGTATAGATGATTACTTGAGATTTCACAAAATTATTAAAGGCATTTCTGCTAAGTACCCATCTTATAAATAGACAATAAACTAATGTTGCCTTACATTCTTATTTGTTTCAACTTAACCAGTTCATTAGCCTTAACTCATAATAAAATTGTAATTATGCTAATATGTTGAAATTGTTACAGTTAACTGACTGTATTCTAATTTGATGTTTTCTTGCATGTAAGCCTGAATCTGAACATGTTTGGGATAATTTGGGGTACAAATGTCATAAATATATAAATAAATAAATAAATATACTTATTTGCATGAACCGTAAGGCATTCTTCCCTCCCATTCTCTACCCATTCCCCACCATTTCATGTTAGCTATTAATGTGGAAATTAATGTGCATTAAATTGCCAAGGTACCAAATAAAAGACTAGATTCAGTATTGGGTACCAAAAAAAAAATCTGGATGAAGTGCTATTCTATAAGTGCTCCATCGAGTTGCGTTCTTTTTATAGAATAATGCTTATCGCCAGGATCTATGCCAACTTTGAGTGCAGCAATTTACACCAATTGAAACCTGGTGTAAATCCTGGTGCATAAGTTAGATGCGGCTGCCCCAAATTGTATAATACTGTGCACATCTTTAGTGAACTCCCCTGATTCACCCATGCCCCTCCTATGGCCACACCCCTTTCCAGTTGTACACTAAAAGACTTGTGCACAGATCTTTATAGAATAGCACTTAGCAAGATGCATGTGCACAACCTAATTGGAGCAAATTAACTACAACAATTGGTTGTTAGCACCCAATTATTGCTAATAATTGCTCGGTACTCAATTAATATGCACATGCTTGGTGCACACCCAAATTTAGGCATGTCATTTTGGGCACCATATATAGAATCTGTGGTTTGGAGGGTAATTCTATAACTAGGATCCTCCATTTAGGTGCCATGAGGCAGTGTGATAGCTGCCTATTCTGAAACCACACCTAGATATAAACATGCCTAACATTTAGAAACCCACCATTACATTAGCGTAGAGCTGATGTAAGTGCGAGCACACAAACGTGGCACGGGCACATGTAACTTATTCTGTAAGTTGTGTGCACACATAGGAGCCCTGACTGTGTTCTTCCATACTCTGTTACAAGAAATTCTATTCACTTCTCCAGCAATTAATATGTTAGACTTTCTGCCCACATTCGCCACGAATTAATATGTTGGAAGAAATGAGTTATTTTGGGGAAAATTAGCTCGAGAGCAACTCGCTACTGTTTATAATTTAAGAGCAAGCGCTGTATTTATAAGTTTTAGGATATTAATTTCTCCACCAATCACCAAAGGTGATAATTGCAATAAATTAAATAAATTAAATATATATATATTCAGAACACAAAGAGACCGTATTTTTAGATTCAAAAAGATTGATTTAATATACACTTGCACACGAGAGGTAGGTTTCAAGATCTTTTACAGGTAATCTGTGCTTAAAATAGAACAAAGTAGCAGGTAGATCAAAAGTTGTTACTCACAAGTCCTTGTTACACAGTATGAACAGCATTAGGTAAGCACATGTTTTAGGAACAAGGCTTCAGCGGAGCGGACCCCAAAGAGAGCAGCAGTTTCCAAGAGAGGCAGGTTTCCAGAGGAGGCAGGTCCCAAGAGAGGCAGGTTCCAAGAGCGGCAGGTCCCAAGAGAGAGAGCTGGGCTGTTTCCAGGCCTTTTATAATGTTAGCAGAGAAGCATGGTGTGTGCATGTCTTGGATATTTTGCAAGGCATTATGGTTAATGTAGTCTCATGTCTGCACACGACCCCTGAGTTGGTCTCATGTCTTATGACATCACGGTCTGGATTTTGCTGGCAAATGTCTTTTGATGTCCTGTTCAGTCTCTGGGGCAGATACACATTCCTTTCTGCACATGTCTGGAAGCTGATGGGAGGGGCAGGTATACCTTTGACAAGCAAATGTCCTGTTTATGGTCCACCCTTTGAAGTCTTTTGTCTTCAATGGATTCTCCAGACTCTCTGCCTCCTTGCATCCTCTGGTTAGGTCCAATCTTTGTTGTGTTGATAAAGCAGTCTTAAGTCTTTTGTTTTGAGGAATGAGAAAAGGCAAGGTGAGGCCCCAAAGGGAGAAGGAAGGGGGCTTTTGGAATGAGACTATTTTCTCTGCTGCAGTGTTTTTAAAAGATACACAAATATATTGCTGTATATATATCCAGCAAATATGCTACATATTTCAGTAATAAACTGATACCGTTACATTCCCTCTCTTGGCTCCGAGTGAAAATAAATTTTTAATATATTGGAATGAGGAGCCATAAATGAACTATAAAAGCTAAAATTAAAAAAACAACTCTAACCTAGTACAGACTGGACCGTGCAGGTATTTTCCTGCCGTCATCTACTATGTCACATCACTATGAATCTTGGAATATGTCCTTAGCTGGAATATGACTGTTATAAGCAAAAAGACTCATCATTATTACTTTTGTTTGCTCATGACTTACATTTAGGTAGCTAGGGTTAAGTTTTCTGTGGTCAGTTTCATTAGGCTTCCATTCAGTCAGGTGGCAGAGTATGGCTTTGCTCTGGTTTAAAATAGGATTGCAAGTACACTTTATATGACTTCAGCCACACAAGCGTCATTTTGCTCTATTTCCAGAGACCATCTCCTTTTGTGTCACCTGCTCAGGGGCATAGGCTGCTCCCAAGTTTGTGCCACAGGATATCTTACCCAGTATGCTAGCCAAATCAATAGCATGAGAGTGCACAATTGACCAATTTATACCACCACAATGGGGTGGAACAATCTATTCAGTCATATTTTCAGCGTTTGACATTCCAAGGAAAAATATTCTATGAATGTTTCCTAACACTGTGAATGTTTCCCTATATTCTCTATTTCAGAGGCTAACTGAGGTATTCACAGCAGTGATCTAATACATAAGCAAGAGTGTAAATGTAGAGCTTATTATACTACTGTTTCATTAGAAACAAGAAAGACATATGTATGCAATTATAATAATTTCCTAGGTTACTATTACACACAAAATAATTATTCTATCAATCCTATGCAATAATATTTACTTAATCATTGACCAAATTAAAAAAAACAGAGTCATGGTATAGTGCCATGAACTACCTTTCAGAGAGAAACTTTTTATTTTTCAGAGAGAAACCTTTTATGGGTAATGAGTGTGGTAAAAGGTTGCCATATTTATCTGCTTTAGCAGTGTTTAATGTAGCACTTTAATAGACAATACTCATGTGTTTAATGTTGTAAAGAATTTAGAAAAGATATGTTAATTTTACTTTGCACACAGCCAATATTTCATTCCAGGGAGAGACATTGTGTGCGTCCTGGCTGTAATGTAGAATAAACTAAAAAGGTCAGAAACATTCCCTGTACTGATTGTACCTGATAGATCATGTAAAAGGAAACCTTTGCTCATAATTTCAAATATACACATGTGAATATATAACCTTAGATAGCAATTGGTAGAACTTATTATACGTGAGCCATAGCTTGAATGATTCTTTTCTATAGCTTGCCTGCCAGTGAAAATGGTCTCTCTTTTTTTTTTCTTGGGCAAGGACATGGTACAATGTGAACTAATGGAAGGACTGTTAGTAGGGAGGGTCTATGAATGTCTGCTTATAGTTTCTTGGGTACCCCATAACATAAAACAAACATGTAACATGGAGACCACATGACAAACAAACAAAGAACTCTATTAGGCCTTTAGGTCTCCGATCGTCCATTCCAGATCCAGGATTGAGCTTAACCTGTAAGTAGAACACAAAAGCAACGTATGCGGCATCCATCTTGGATTTGCCAAAGCATTTTCATTCTTTTAGAAGTGAGCAACAATTAGCAAAATTAATAAAGCACGAAGAGCACCAAAAGCATCACCTGCGGCATCCATTTGGATTACCACAGCAGTTTCATTTACTATCTCATAAGTAGAACAACATAGATCTGTTTATTTTTAAAATATCCTAGCACCATAAAAATATTAATCTCGTAAGTAGAACAGAATCAGATCTATTTATTTAGAAGAGTATCTGAGATAGCCATGTATGTATTCATTACTAGCGCCATAAAAATAAGCAACAATTAGCAAAATTAATAAAGCACCAAAAAGCAGCACCTGCGGCATCCATTTGGATTACCACCGCAGTTTCATTCATTTAGAAATAAGCAACAATTAGCAAAATTATATATGTTTTTTATCTCAAGTAGAACAGCATAGATCCGTTTATTTTTAAAATATAAGTAGAACAGGATCGGATCTATTTATTTAGAAATATATCTGAGATAGCCATATATATATTAGTTACTAGCACCATTAAATCTTAGATTTAATCTTAGATTTACACTCGAACTCTGAAAAAGACAGAAAAACACATTATACATTAATTTAGCAGGTCACATGGCTCTCCGGTTCTGGTGGGGGGGGATCCCTCTCTTGTTCACAGTTCCTTCCCATAATCTTATATCATTGTATGCGAGCAGCAGCGTGCAGTGCAGACATGCTTTACTTTCTTAAGCTTTAGTTTCTTTTCTATAAAAATAAGCATAACTTGTTAATTCACATTAAAGCACAATATTAAGTTTCAGCTCCAGCGGGAGTTACCTATTATAAGGAGGCATTTTTAAAACTTCTTACCCAGTATTTTAGTTTCAACTCCAGTGGGAGTCACTCATCAGAAAAAAAAAACATTTCTGAATCCTTAGTCAATATTATATAGGTACATCTATTTCTCAAACATACTATAGTCACAATAGAAGCTACATCTTAAAATCTTACTTATTGCAGAGAAACATAATTAAATCTTACACACTCAAAAGGACAATAGCAGCTACATTTTTAATTAAAAGAACAATAGAAGCTACATTTTAAAATTCTTATCAGTGTTACAAAGGGCCATTGCAAAAACTTTTTCCATTTTCCTGTCCAACCTATTTTTAAAATTAGCACCTGGATTTCCCTGCCATCTGCAGAGTGGGTCATGCTGTGGAGAAGTCCAGTCCAGGCTGGATGCATCTCCTCATGTTTCTAGGAATTAATCTGCAGGAAGGGCTGACAGAATAATGTCAGTTTCTGGTCCAGGAGGACTTGCAGTTATAAGTTTCTGTTTATCTGGTGGCAAATTTCTCTTGTTATTGTTAGCTATCTGTAATATCTGCAAGGCTCCATGAGATTTTAAAATGTCCCATGCTTGCTGGTGGTTTTCAGTAGCTACATACTGAGGAGCTGATTTCTTTATTAGAGGTTCCCTTCCATGGGAGCTTAGATCAGAATGCAGCCCAGGTGGTGCATCTGTGTGCTGAGGAGCTGAACATTTAACTGGAGGCTTACCTTCATGAGCATTTAAATCAGACTGCAGAACAGGTTGTGCATATATGTGCTGAGGTTTTGGATGCTGTGAGGGGGTCTGAGAACTAATGGTTCTAGTTAAACCTCCTGCTACAGGTGTGGACTGTGAAACTGTTACCACAGCTGAAACATGCATGGCTGTAGCTGTATTTGGGTCTGGAGGAGCACATGGGAGACCCGTAATGGCTGACCCCTGCAAATGTGAATCCTGTAGCTTTTGTTTTAAGGTTTGTATCTCCCTGTGACAATGTGCATGCTCTTCACCTAGAGTGGGAGTCTGCAGTGATAACTCTCTGACTAAATGCTTCAAGTCTGGGACCTGGCTGGCTTGTATTTCTAAGGCTGAAATTTGGGTCTGCATCTGATTTTCTTGGGCTACCTGCTGTTGGACTTGCTGTTTAAGAGAATCTACTTGATAACTTAAGCAACTAGTCATTGTGATTAAGAACTCCTTTTCATTCTCTATCTGCATACATTCTCTCTCTTGGGCTAGTAATTTCTCATTCAATTCTGCATGTTCCCTTAAGGCTTTCTTATATATGGTCCACATTAACCAAGTGCATGCAGAAATTCTCTTGCTCCCTTCCTTAATTGAATATAAATTACAATATTTTTCGAATTTGCTCTCCATATCAGAGATGCTACTAATGTCCTGCACTACGCTAGGGGTCCATGGATTGGGGCCCGAGGATTCTATGCATTGCTTAGGCAAAGTGGGGTTATCTATGTCCTCCTCAAAAGAAACTGCAAAATTCTTTTTTATTTTATGCCAGAGCATGCCTAAAGATTTGATTATGAGATACATAAAGTACATGAGTGCATAAGTACCTAAACAAGACCAAACATCCATCCAGCACAGCATTCTGAATACCTGAAAACCTTATCAGTTTATCAATCGGAAATTTAATTAATGAAACCTGATACTCAGTTCTCTATAAAGCAGCAAAATACAAAAATATAATTTAAGAACAGTGCTATCTCATTCTATTTGCACAGAATACCTGCCCGCGTTCTCCACCAATTAATATGTTACAAGAAATTCTATTCACTTCTCCAGCAATTAATATGTTAGACTTTCTGCCCACATTCGCCACGAATTAATATGTTGGAAGAAATGAGTTATTTTGGGGAAAATTAGCTCGAGAGCAACTCGCTACTGTTTATAATTTAAGAGCAAGCGCTGTATTTATAAGTTTTAGGATATTAATTTCTCCACCAATCACCAAAGGTGATAATTGCAATAAATTAAATAAATTAAATATATATATATTCAGAACACAAAGAGACCGTATTTTTAGATTCAAAAAGATTGATTTAATATACACTTGCACACGAGAGGTAGGTTTCAAGATCTTTTACAGGTAATCTGTGCTTAAAATAGAACAAAGTAGCAGGTAGATCAAAAGTTGTTACTCACAAGTCCTTGTTACACAGTATGAACAGCATTAGGTAAGCACATGTTTTAGGAACAAGGCTTCAGCGGAGCGGACCCCAAAGAGAGCAGCAGTTTCCAAGAGAGGCAGGTTTCCAGAGGAGGCAGGTCCCAAGAGAGGCAGGTTCCAAGAGCGGCAGGTCCCAAGAGAGAGAGCTGGGCTGTTTCCAGGCCTTTTATAATGTTAGCAGAGAAGCATGGTGTGTGCATGTCTTGGATATTTTGCAAGGCATTATGGTTAATGTAGTCTCATGTCTGCACACGACCCCTGAGTTGGTCTCATGTCTTATGACATCACGGTCTGGATTTTGCTGGCAAATGTCTTTTGATGTCCTGTTCAGTCTCTGGGGCAGATACACATTCCTTTCTGCACATGTCTGGAAGCTGATGGGAGGGGCAGGTATACCTTTGACAAGCAAATGTCCTGTTTATGGTCCACCCTTTGAAGTCTTTTGTCTTCAATGGATTCTCCAGACTCTCTGCCTCCTTGCATCCTCTGGTTAGGTCCAATCTTTGTTGTGTTGATAAAGCAGTCTTAAGTCTTTTGTTTTGAGGAATGAGAAAAGGCAAGGTGAGGCCCCAAAGGGAGAAGGAAGGGGGCTTTTGGAATGAGACTATTTTCTCTGCTGCAGTGTTTTTAAAAGATACACAAATATATTGCTGTATATATATCCAGCAAATATGCTACATATTTCAGTAATAAACTGATACCGTTACAACTCCACACATGAGTGTACCCCTCCTTGCAAATACCCACTATGTAGGTATTTGCAGAATAGCACTCAGATACCATGCTAGTACTTATAAGGGTATGAGTTTTAAGTGCTAGTATTCTAAACATTTGTGCAGGCCATGGGCACATAAATATTAGCATCCAGTTTATAGAATTGCCTTTCAGCTGTTAGCATGCACCTTCATGCATGCATCAAATGCACAAACGTGTTGGCACCTGTCTTGGAGAAGGTGTAAATTGGTGCAAGAGCATTTGCTGACTACTGAGGACAGTTTTAGAAGCCTATTTTATTAAAGCAAATAAGCATAAAATAGGCGTTTTTGGAAATGTTTATAGTTGACTATTATCCCCCCCCCCCCCCCACACACACACACACACATATTTGTGTTTATCTCATATGATGAAAGTTACCCGGCTGAAAATCTTATATCCTTTTTTTGTGATAATACTTGTGTGGTCACCAAAAGCCAAGGGCACATCTCAGTCTGTAATGCAAGGGACACATAAATGCAGCGCCTAGTCGCATATCATTATCCAGTCAAAAATGGTATACAATCTGTACTAAAACAAAATAAAAAATTTTAGAGCATTAATATTACCAATGAGGCATCTTTTTATACACAGACCTTCTAATATTAGAACAAAGAAATATAAAAATAAAATGTTTCTGCTTCAGCTATCACAACTCTAGTGCTTGCAGAGTTTTTGAAGCTATACATTCCAGTTCTATATTTTTTGTAAGTATGCCAAGCTCAAGGCCTGTACAGCATGTGATCTGTAATATACTTCAAAAGAACACCTTTGACATTTCAGATAACTTGCAAATGATGATGCAGAGAGATTTTTTTGCCACTACAAAGAAAGAACAAAAGAACGAACATGAAAGTGAAATCAATAAACATATGGCAATTAATAAAACATTTGCCATGAACACCCTACAAAGACTTTCACAACAGTATAAAAATCCAAGTTATTTCAGTGTGAAGTTAAAATGTATCAGCTGTTTTATTAAGATCTCCTTTTAAGAGACAAAATACAGTATAAGTACAATTATAGATATGGATCCTGTTGTAAATCTACCAGTTGTCAAGGTACAGATCAAGAAGGAAGCATTTTTAGTAGGGAAAATATTAAATCTATTTAAAGATCTGAAAACAGGAAATCTTTAATTTTAAATGTGGAGCTTTGATGTTACTTAAAAACACATTTGTCTTTATCTTATCTTTAGAGATTTAAGAAAAGATTTCTGAGGCATAACAACTTTTCCGTAACTGTCAGAAAAGGGGTTTACATAATTGCAGTTTAATTATTAAAAAAAGTTGTAGTTGAAATCAATCTCAACCTTTTAAGGGCTTAGGCTTTCAGAGTTTCTAATAAGAAGGGAATTAACTTAATTGTTTATTCCTTCTTTTCTCTAGTGTTCACCATGGTAATGAATTTGTTTCTAAGGAAGTAAATGCATTCCACTATCATGCAGGAAGAAAGCTTTCAGAAATATATTGAAAAATTATCTTCTTCAGCCAAGTATTTGCTGTAGCTATTGCTATAGCACAAAGGAAAGTGGAATGCCTTTTTTGGGGAGGGGGACCCCAGCTCCACCCCTAACCCCAGCATGTCCCTTTCCATACTATTTCCTATGCCACCACCCCCCCCCCCCTTACATGGCATCCAGCATCTCTCTCCTTCTCTGCCTCTCAATACTTCCTTCCCTCCTCGTGGTTTGAAGCATTTTTCTTCCTCCTTTGTCCAGAGACTTATCTCTATTCCCCTTGGGTCAGAGACAGTGCATTAAACATTACAGAAGATGCATCACGGTTGGTCAGTGTGAGACCTTGAGCTCAGGGTTTGTTGGTTCCTTTCCCCTTCAAATTTACTGTTTTAGAGGGGATGAAGCTGGCAGGGAGGGAAGGAGGGAAACCTTTGATGGTGCCATGGCACATGTTTCTCCCCCCCCCCCCCCCCCCCCTCATTCTGACATCTATGTAATAGTAATAGTGTGTATAGTCCACCAACTCCCATATCTAGGTTCAAAGTGGATTACAAAAACATTCATAGAACAAAGAACCTGATTTTAAAAAAATTAGTCTAGAAAATACATTACAAAACCTAATAAATAATTTTTAAACAAATAAGCCTTTAACTGTGTACAAATAAACTGTAAACCATAACTGAATGCATGTTTTCTTCTTTATCCTGGAGCTCTTCCATTATTTAGGGCTACTTTGGAAAAATAAAACCCACCAAGATGAGAGCCACGACTATTGCCTGATAAAATGGTCAGTGCCCTGGGAAAGTGTGTGTGGGGGGAGGGGGGGAGAGGGCAGGGGCAATTTGATAAGGGCTATGAGCATATAAAGTACCATTTAAGTGGTAATTCTCTAAAAAGCCATTTAGATTCAGGCGGCAACTGCATTTTATTGCAGCTTAGTTTACTTTACCTTAGGAGTCACTAATTAGTAGCAATATAGTACCACAGGTTAGTGACTCCAGCTGTAAGAGAATAAAGCAACTTGTGATCAACTACACAAGTCATGCTACTCAGTTTTCATAAAGGGGTTGAAATTGTCAACAAGCTGCACAGTCCAGGGTTTCTCTTCCTCCCACTTCACTCACAGCAAAGACCACCCCCAAAATACCCCTACCTCCCCAAGTCCCTCTCAATCCCCTGAAGATGCATAAGTCCCTAAGTGTTTAAGCCCTTCCCCACTTCTTTTGTACTACCCCCAGACACCCCAAGACTCCTACTCCCTTATAGGTCCCCCTGGTGTATTTATTTTTATTTATTTACTGGGATTTATTAACCACCTTAATGAATAGATTCACCCAAGGTGGTGTACAGTAGGTACAATTTAACATAAAATGAATAATTTCATCAACAGCATAACAATAGTAAAATAACCAAGAATAAACAAATACAATAAATGAGGTAATTTTGAAAATAGTAAATTGAAACCTAATAGAATTACCCAGGGGTCATAGGACAGGAGCAATTCCTTGCCAGGAGCAAGCTCAAAATGGAATCAATGACCCCTAGAGGCAGTCTCATGATACTACCACTATAAGTCAGGTTGCCATTGAAGGCATCTGGGACTATGGAGCAGTGTGTATGTGGATATATATTTGTAAGAAACTAATGAGAGGGATATCATGTATTAAATGAGGGCATGGGGCAGTCTGGTCTGAGAAGGGATCTGTTTGGGGTGATGGTACAATGAAGTGGGTCTGCAGGAAGGATGTGTGGGAGGTACAACAGAAGGGAGGAGTCTGAGATCTGCAGGGAGAGTATGTTGATACAGTGAAGTGAAAGGAAATGGGAGGGTGCAGTGGAGAGAAGTGTCTGAGGTAGGGGTACCATAGGAGCTGACTCTGTGGGTGCTGTGGGTGCTTGAGCACCTCCAATATTGAGAAACATTCCTTGTATGGATCCAGGGAGGGGTTATTTCCATTGGGCTTAGCACCCCCAATAATTTTGAAAAAGTTGGCTCCTATGAGGGGTACAGTGTAGAGAAAATGTCCCAGGTATGTAGGGAGGAGTTGAAGGATGCCATGGAGGGTTCAGGGAAGACTTCTGTTTTTTCCCTCCTCATGGGGCATATAAACTATTTTCAAAGTCATGAAGTAGACAACTGCAGCACATACTTCACCTGTCTCTAGTTATGCTGCTGACCTGTCTCTTGATCAAATTCTCCTCCATACAGCCAGGCAGCTGATAAAGTGCTCAGGCTGCTGTGTGACTGCAGTCTCACGTGAGCCATGAGATCCTATGGCTCTTATTGTGAGACTTCAGTCTCAAAGCTGCAGGAAATGAAACACTTTAGAACTTTACTTGCTATTAAGTCCCATGGGGTAGAGTTTAAAATTGATCAGGTGGAAGTGCAGAACACAGCTAGAGTTAAGTGCAGTGTATGCCATGCTTGCCACCTTCCAGACCATCGGTTATGGTAGTCATTTTGAGGTTGCAGCCATGACCTTAGGACCCCCTACATCACCAGAGCTAGCAAAGATAGGTTTGAGGAGGTCTACAGGGGATGGGAGTGGGGTCCTATTAAAGGGATTCTTCAGAAGCATAGCTGGGGGGGGGGGAGCAAGGGGTGCAACTGCTCCCCCCCCCCCAGATCTCCTCACCTGATCATCCTCTTACAGCATTTCATGTTTAGAGGCAGGCAACAGCACTACCAGCTGTAAAAGCAAAGTGAAAGCACTGAGTATTTTAATAGCCGCCCTCTGGACTGACTCCATCCTGTTTATATTTTTTGGAAGGTGCAGTCTCCAGAATTGTACACAATATTCTAAATGAACTCTCACCAGAGTCTTATACGGGCGGGGCATCATCATCTCCTTTTTCCTACTGGCCATTCCTCTCCCAATACACCAGGCATCCTTCTAGCTTTTGCTGTCACCTTTTCTACCTGTTTAGTTACCTTAAGTTAATCACAAATGATCACACCCAAGTTCTGCTCCTCTTTTGTGCACAAAAGTTCTTCACACCCTAAACAAGGAGTTTTCAACCCAATCATTGAGGCACACCCAGCCAGTCAGGGTTTTCAAAAACCCTCACTGAATTCAATGGGGATATCCTGAAAACCCCGATTGGATGGGTGTGCCCTGAGGACTGGGTTGAAAACCTCTGCTCTAAACTGTACAGTTCCCTTAGGTTTTTGCAGCCCAAATGCATGATCCTGCATTTTTTAGCATTAAACCTGAGCTGCCAAATTCCAGACTATTCCTCTAGCTTCACTATGTCCTTCCTCATGTTATCCATACCATTAGGGTATCTACCATATTGCAGATTTTGGTATCTTCCACAAAGAGGTAAACCTTAACAGACAGTCCTTCAGCAATATCGCTTACAAAAATGTTAAAAAGAACCAGTCCAAGAACCAAACCTTGTAGCACACCATTGGTAACATCATTTTCTTCAGAATGAGCTCCATTTACCACTACCCTCTCTTGTCTTCCAATCAACGAGGAGTGGCCTAGTGGTTAGAGTGGTGGACTTTGCTCCTGGGGAACTGGGTTCAATTCCCACTGCAGGCACAGGGAGCTCCTTGTGACTCTGGGCAAGTCACTTAACCCTCCATTGCCCAGGTACAAATAAGTACCTAAGCCACATTGAGCCTGTCATGAGTGGGAAAGCACAGGGTACAAATAAAAAAACTAGTTCCTAACCCAGTTAGTCACTTTAAGGTCCATAACAAGAGTACTCTGTTTATTTATTAGTCATCTATGTGGAACCATGTCAAAGGTTTTGCTAAAATTTAAATACACCATATCTAGCACTCTCCCTCGATCCAACTCTCTGGTCACCCAGCAAAATACATTAATCAGATTTGTCTGACAAGATTTGCCTCTAGTGACATCATGTTGCCTTGGGTCCTGCAATCCATTGGATTCCAAAAATTTTACTATTCTCCGTTTTAAAAGCATTTCCATTAATTTTCTTACCACAGAAGTCAGACTTACTGGTTGTAATTCCCAAACTCTTCCATGCTTTTGCTTTTGTGGAGAGGGACCACATCTGCTTTTCTCCAGTCCTCTGAGACCACTTCCAATTCTACAGAAGCATTGAAAGGTCAACCAGCAGAACCACTAGAACTTCCCTAAGTTCCTTCAGTACCCTCAGATGTATGCCATCCAGCCCCATCAAACTGTCTCCACCTTTAGTATGGCCAGCTCCTCAGGAATAGAATTATCTGAAAATCATTCATGGACTACCACTCCTCCATTGCTATAAGTACATAAGTAATGATACACTGGGAAAAGACCAAGGGTCCATCGAGCCCAGCATCCTGTCCACAACAGCGTCCAATCCAGGCCAAGGGCACCTGGCGAGCTTCCCAAACGTACAAACATTCTATACATGTTATTCCTGGAATTGTGGATTTTTCCCAAGTCCATTTAGTAGTGGTTTATATGTGTTTGTCGTCTATGGTCCTGCTCCCTGCCCTTCAGCTGTGAACACAGAACAGAAATATTTATTAAGCAATTCCCCCTTATTGGTATCAGCTTCTACTTATTCCTCCCGTTCATTTTGAGGGGCTAATTATAGGGATACCTAGCATGAATGGAGGAGTAAGACAGTGGTTAGTGCAGTGAACTTTGATCCTGGGGAACTGGGTTGGATTGCCACTACAGCTCCTTGTGACTCTGGGCAAGTCACTTAACCCCATGTACAAATAAGTACCCAAATAAACTATCAGGCTTATTTTCGAAAGAGAAGGGCCCAAGGTTCGCCCAAATCGGCATAATTGAAAGCTGTTATTGGGCATCCTCAACTGCTTTCTGTCATGAGGATGACCAAAGTTCACGGGGGTGTGTCAGAAGCATAGCGAAAGCGGGACTGGGGCATGATTAAGAAATGGGCGTCCTCGACGAATAATGGAAAAAAGAAGGGCATCCCTGATGAGCACTTGGGCCACTTTACTTGGTCCATTTGTTTTTACAACCAAGCCTCAAAAAGGTACCCAAACTGACCAGATGACCACCGGAGGGAATCGGGGATGATCTCCCCTTACTCCCCCAGTAGTCACCAACCCCCTCCCACCCTAAAAAACACTTTTTAAATATTTTTTCCAGCCTCTATGCCAGTCTCAAATGTCATACCCAGCTCCATCACAGCAGTATGCAGAAACCCACTGTACCCACATGTAGGTGCCCCCTTCACCTCTTAGGGCTATGGTAGTGGTGTACAGTTGTGGGGAGTGGGTTTTTTGGGGGGGTTGGGGGGCTCAGCACACAAGGTAAGGGAGCTATGCACCTGGGAGCAATTTGTGAAGTCCACTGCAGTGCCCCCTAGGGTGCTCGGTTGGTGTCCTGGCATGTCAGGAGGACCAGTGCACTACGAATGCTGGCTCCTCCCATGACCAAATGGCTTGGATTTGGTCATTTCTGAGATGGGCGTCCTCGGTTTCCATTATGACCGAAATTCGGGGACGACCATCTCTAAGGACGACCATCTCTAAGGTCGACCTAAATTTCATGATTTGGGCATCCCCGACCGTATTATTGAAACGCCCATCTTGTTTCAATAATACGGGTTTCTCCGCCCCTTCACCAGGACGTCCTGCGAGAACATCCTCATGAAAACTTGGGCGCCCCTTTAGATTATGCCCCTCCACGTAAACCACTTTGAATGTAGTTGCAAAAACCACAGAAAGGCAGTCTATCAAGTCTCATTCCCTTTCCCTTCAACTTTGAGTCTCACAATGCCACTTTTGCACTTCTTCCTATCACTAACATATCTAAAAAATGTCTTGTCCACCACTTTACCATATTGGCTATTATTAATTCCATTTGCATCTTTGCTTTCCTGACTACTCTACTTTCTGTGATCTCTTGTAGTTTATGAAGGCTAACCTCTTTTTCCTTACCTTTTCAGCTACTACTTTTGAGAACCAAAGATGCCTCCTTCTCTTACTTTTATTTACTTTCCTTACAAAAAGTTTATTGCCCTTAAAATAGCTCCTTTCAGTTTTGTCCCTGCTTTCCAACTTTGTCCAGATGTTTCAGTCCAGGTAACAATTCCTTAAGACAATCCCTCATCTGAACAATTGTTAGTTTTTTTTAAAGTCTAGAACCTTCATTTTTGAATGAACCTTTTCCATACCTATCTTAATATTAAGCACACCATCTAGTGATCACTGGATGCCAGATGATCACCTCCTATAACATCAGAAACACTCTCCCCATTAGTAAGCACTAGGTCCAGTATAGCCCCATCCCGCATGGGTTCCATTACCAACTGCTTGAATAATTCCCCTTGTAGAGAATCCAGAATCTCCCTGCTTTTAAAAAACCCCGCAATAGGGATATCACAATCAAAATCTGGCATATTAAAATCACCTATTAGTAGTACTTCCCTTTTCACAGCTATATTTTGAATGTCTTCAATTAAATCTCTGTCCATTTCTTCTGTCTGTCTGTGAAGGATAGCTGTATATCACACCAAAGTAAATACATTTTAAACCACAATGCATCTTCCTTACCCTGCAGTTTCTGCTTCTACCTCTCTAGTGCTGCAATGTATACAGAGTCTGACTTCTTGAGGATTCAGATTAATGTTTGTCTACATATTTCTGTTTATAGATTATATTTACTCATTTGGTGTATCGAAGGTCTGTGTGTTCTGTGTGTGTGAAAGAGGCTAGGTATTTTGTTAAGCACTGACCCCCTGATATTCAGTCCTATTTCGTTCATGGCCGATTAAATAGCACTTAGCCAACAATCCGTGAATACTCAGAGGGGGATAGCTAGATATCTCCCGCTGAATATTCATGGCCAGCACATAAGGATTGCTGGCCATGCTATATATTGCGCCTAAAAAATAATTTGTGGTGACTGGTTGGCACGTGTCAACTGCCAATTAATGCTGAAAATGCCACGTGCAGTAGGAAGTAAAAAATGGTTTGTCTTGGTGGTAAGGGCATGCACCACCAAGACAAATCATTTTTTACTTCCTACTGCACGTGGCATTTTCAGCATTAATTGGAAGTTGACACGTGCCAACCGGTCACCACACATGTAGCTCATGATCCCTTACTGCTAGATCAATGGGTGGCATTAAGGGCTCAGACCATAAATAGGCAAGCACTGGTTTCAGTTTTACTGCAGGCCCTTTTCCCGGCCCTTTGAGAAAAGCCTTTTTTCCCAAACATGGTAAAAACTGGCCTGGTGCACGCCAAAAACACGAACCCACACTACCACAGGCCACTTTTTGCCACAGCTCAATAAAATGACCCCCTTAACCAGCTAGGCTAACTGCATACATAGGACCATATAAAAGTCTTCCCTATGTTTATATGGTACCTCATAGCTGGTTAAATGATGAATATTGACTTAGCTTGTCTATCAGGAAGGTAGATAATTGGGATCACTCAAAAAATATTAAACTGACCAATATTCAATGATATATTTATAGGGAAATTTTTAAAAAGAGAGTTCCCAAGCAAACCGCATTAAGCGCTAATACACATTTATCCCCGGATTCTATATATATCGCACCTAGTGTTCCATGCCAAAATCCAAGCATATTCTGTAACAACGCGTGTAACTTAATTGACTTAACAAGCTAATTAGTGTTTAGAATAGCACTTTACAAGCAATAATGAGCACTAATTGGCAAAAATTAGAATTTACACACACAACTCGTGTATTCTGTAACACAGAGTGCCTAAATTCTAATGTGTGCAACCAAAAAGGGGCACGGTTATAGGTGGAGAAATGAACGTTTCATGGGCATTTCATAATTTACATGCAATTTTATAGAATATGGCCCTTTGCATCTAAATATATGCGCCGGTATTTACACCACTTTTTCCTTGGTGTAAACGGATGTGTGCAGTTTTAGGCACTGGGACATCAACTAAACATATTCTATACACTGTGCCTAAATCTAGGAGCCGCTTATAGAATACACTTAGGGAGAAATTTGTTCTGTGTGGATATTTCAGGCACCATATATACAATCTGGCACTTAATGCAGAATGTTTTAATGGATTTTGCAGTAATTTGCCTGTCAGTATGCGTTCATCATGCGTTATTTATATATTCTTTGTTATATTTTTTTGAAGGGGCATGGGTGAGAAATGGACATGGAAGCGTTATCCAGCTAATGCCAAAAATGGCTGCTGTGACCTCTAGTGGCAGCCTTGCAATATTTTGAAGTATTTCATCCCTAACTCATGTTGTTCTAGCACTGGTTCCATTTTATACAATGAAACCTAATTGCTAATAACTGGGATAACAGTAAAATTGGTAGCCTACATTGAGAACTTCCCCCCTAAAGGGGGATTTTAAACCATTCTGTTAGTCCTTGTTCCATTTGAACTGTTACTTCTAGACAGGGCCGTGCCTAGGGTCTCTGGTGCCCCCTGCAGACTATCAGTTGGCGCCCCCCCCCCCCCCCCCCCCCCCCGTCTAGCATAAAATACCATAAATACCAAAATACCATACTGTGCAAAATATAAAGACAACAGATGTAAATTTGAAAAAAACTAACAAGTACCAATCATCACTTTACAAATCAACAAATAGAAATAAAACAAATATAGAAAATAAAATAATACCATTTTATTGGACTAATACATTTAGCTTTCAGAGGCCAAAACATCCTTCCTCAGGTCAATACAGTATAGTGCTGTTACCGTATCCTATCCTGACCTGGGGAAGGGGGTTTTGTTCTCCAAAAGTTAACCAAAACGCATTAAAATTAGTCCAATAAAAATATTACCTTGTTTACATGTTCTATTATAAACATTTATTAACACAGCTACAATACTACTTTATCCTAAAGCAAAAAAATAAAAATATATATTTTATTTACAGTTTGTTGTCTCTGGTTTCTGCTTTCCTCATCTTCTTTTCACTGTCTTCCTTCCATCCAGCATCTCTTTGTTCTCTCTCTGCCATCCAGTGTCTGCCCTCTCTGCTGTCCCCTCCATCCAATGTCTGTCCTCTCTCCCTGCCCCTTCCATCTACATCTGTCCTCTCTCTCTCTCTCTGCCCCTTCCATCCACCATCTGCCCCTGTCTGCCCTCTCTCTCCCCCCTTTCATTCACTGTCTGCCCTTTCTATCCCTTCCATCCACTGTCTGCCGTTTCTCTCTGCCCCTTCAATCCACCATTTGCCCTCCCTCTCCCATCCATCCAGGATCTGTCCCCTTTCTCTGCCCCCTTTTTTCAGCCCCCAGTTCCAGCCCCACTATCCCACCAGTCCCCAGTTTCAGCCCCAGCCCTTTTCTCCAACCAGTCCTGAGCTTCAGCCCCCACCCACTTCTCCCTTTCCCCTTTTCAGCCCCCAGTCCCCACAGTTTCAGCCCCTGCCCCTTTTCAGCCCCCAGTCCCAGTACTAGCCCCCTTATCTCACCTACCCTCCTTTTCAGCCCTCAGTTCCAGCCCCCTTCATCCACATGGTTTGCATTAGGGCCCCCCTTTTCAGCCCAACCCATTCTCTCACCTGACCCAGGCATGCCCCATTTTCCCTCATGACCCCTTCTCAGACCCCAGTTCAGCCCCCTTCTTCCATTTGAGAACCCCCACCCCACCCCTTCTCCCATCTGAGAACCCCCTCCCCACCCCAGTCCCCTGCTCCCATCTGAAAACCTCCTCCCCATCTGAGAAGCCCTACAACACCCCTCTCCCATCTGAAAATCCCCCCTTCTCCCATCTGAGAACCCCCTCCCCGACTCTCCTGCCACCACCCTACCTTTAAAAAACATTTTGTGAAGCCGAGTTGCAGGCAGCGCCTCGCCTCTCCCCTGCCCTCCATCCACCCATGTCCAGCGACCCTTCTCTCCCCCTGCCTTTCATGCACCCATACCCAGTGACCCTCCTCTCCTCTGCCCTCCATCCACCCATGTCCAGCAGTGACCTCCTCTCCCCTGCCCTGCATGCACCCATACCCAGTGACCCTCCTCTCCCCTGCCCTCCACCCACCCATGTCCAGCATTGACCCTCCTCTCCCCTGCCCTGCATGCACCCATACCCAGTGACCCTCCTTTCCCCTGCCTGCCCTCCATCCACCCATGTCCAGCAGTGACCCTCCTCTCCCCTGCCCTGCATGCACCCATACCCAGCGACCCTTCTCTCCCCTCCATGATCCACCCATGCCCAGGGACTCCCTTCTCTCCCCTGCCACCCCTCCTAAGTTGTTCAGCGGTGACTTCTTCTTCTCCTCCCTCCCTCCCTCCCTCCGGATCCGTCCCTCACCGCCCTGTCCTTCAAATTCTTCGGGGCAGGCAGTCTTGCCTGCCCGCTGCCAGCGCTGACTCTCCCCTGCCGGATCGCGCTTCAAAATGGCCACCGAGACTTCAGCAGAAGTCTCGCGAGGCCGCCTCTGGAAGTCTTGGCGGCCATTTTTAAAGCATGAACCGGCACAGGGGAGAGTCAGCGCTGGCAGCGGGCAGGCAAGACTGCCTGACCCAAAAAATTATAAGGACAGGTCGCTGAGGGACGGATCCGGAGGGAGGGAGGCGGGAGGACAAGCAGTATGGCGGGGCAGCACCGCAGCTGCGTCCTTGAAGGCAGGCGCCCCCCTGCGGTGCTTACCCCGCTTACCGTGTTGGCACGGTCCTGCTTCTAGATTAATGTAACTGCTGTGTATGAGAACTACCAGGTATTCTGGTATACCCACACCTCTTAATGTGGACCAAACTTTTCATGATTTACACAAAGGCCTGCATGTGTAGTTATCCTTTTGATATTTTTTTCTTTCTTTTTTTTTTTCTCAAAGATCTATCCCATATCTGTGATAATGTCTTTTGTTCCTTGTTCTTTTCTCAAACCTGCTTGAACTTCACACAGTTTTTGGTCATTATGCATTGTAGTTGCCATACAATACAATATTCCATAATGCAAATATTTATATATATAATATACTAGGGCAGTGGGGAACTATCTGTTGGTGCATATTGACACCCAGCTATGGGGTGTTGCTTTGCAGTTCTGAAAATCACAATGTCTTCATGGGCCAGAAACAGGAAGATACAGATGGAAATGCAGCATAACAATGGAGAAATGCAATGGAACAGCTAGCCTTGTATACACTGGTATACAATCTCTGCAAATCCGCACATTCAAAAGTTAGTAGAGAAGGGAGAGGAAGAGGAGCAGTGTGATCATATGTGATGATCTTAAGGTGGCCAAACAGGTAGAAAGGCGATGGAAAAAAACAGAAGAATGCTTGGGTGCATAGTGAGAGGAATGGTCAGCAGGAACAAGGAGGTGATAATGCCCTGTATAACTCTCTGGTGACACCTCATTTAGAATATTGTGTACAGTTCTAGAGACTGCACATTGTAAAAGACATAAACAAGATGAAGTCATTCCAAAGGATGGCAACAAAAATGGTCAGTGGTTTTCATTATACAGTGAATGTGGACAGACTTAAAGATCTCAATACTTTGGAAGACCTCTGTTGCATAAATTCACAGGAGGCAAGCCTCTTTCAATTGAAAGGAAGCTCTGGATTCAGGGGACATAGGATGAAGGTCAGAGGGGACAGATGCAGGAGTAACTTAAGGAAATAATTCACAAAAGAGTGGTAAATTTGTAGAATGGCCTCAAGGTGGAGGTGGTAGAGATGAAAACTGTATCTGAATTGCAGAAAGCTTGGGATAAATACATATGATCTGTAAGGAAGAGGGAGAGTAGATGGGATGTATGAGTAGTCTGGATAGGTCACATGATTGTTATCTGCTTTCATTTTTCTATGTTTCTGTGTTTCTCTGACCAAAGAAAAAAAAGAGTTTAATCATGCTTGGACTGAGCAGGATAGAGGTTAAAAGAGAGATAGCTGAGTTTGGATTAACTGCAGTAAGTTTTTACACATGGTAACGCCAACGCCTGAGCAGTAAATGCAGGGGGCATGCATTTACCATACAGGGCAGGCACTTATCATACAGAAACTATATTACACGCAGTGTCATGGGAATATTCATGCTATCTGCCACAGCATATAATGTGGTGTGGGCCCATATTCAAACCCTCACCCTCAGAGTCCTACATTCCTCTACCTCCTGACCTCTCATAGATCAATCTAGGGTCTCCATGGTGATCTGGTGGCATATGGTGGGACTATGTTGGGATCCAAAATAGCACCGATGACCCCTAGCAGTAGTTTTGTGGAACTACTCCATTCAAGAAGATTTCCCCTTCCCCCATCACATACCCCATATAATCCCCACCATCGCATGTCCCACCCTGTCTGATCCCCAAGTCCATAAACCCTGCTCATCAGAAAACATGAAAATATCTTTATATGCAAGGATGATCCTGCTGGTAGTACAACAATACTACTGCTAGGGATAATTAGCAGCACTTTGGATCCCAGTGCAGTCCCAGGTAGGAGAGAAGGGGTCCATTGCTGCTATATGCCATTGGGTAGGTTCCAGCGGGCTTCAGGGAGTGTAGGAGAGTAAGGCTCTGGAGGGGTGGAGCTTGTTCTCTGGGGGGTGGAGTTTGTAGACAAGAAAGAAAACTGGACAGGTCGGGTGATATCAGGGGAAATCAAAAGGGATATATGATATTGAGGGTTCAGAAGGGATATGCGATGGGGGGATCAGAAGTATCAAGGTAAGTGATGTTGGGAGGATTAGGAGGAGTGCCTGAAGGTATATACTGAACACTGCATTGAGTGCATTATTTAAAAAGGCGGTAAATAAATCCTAATAAATGCATAAATATAACATACATATATACACAAATATCACTCATGAAGTATTAAAAAGTATTCTACAAAAGAAGTGCTTACAAGCGGTTTCAGCTTAAGCAGTGTGGAAAAATCTGAATCAGCTAAGACCTGTTTTTTAAAACACAGTTTTGTATTACATACTGCATGAATAATACAAATGCTACTGCGTGTGGTGACATTCAGTCAAGCCAAGTTTATAAAGGAATGTCATCAATCCTTAATTATAGCACACAAAAAGGACTTAACATACTAACAGACACTATTAATACACAAAAGATGGTTAATTAGTTTACTATGTTTTAGAATAAACTTCAGGGAAAAAAAATGCTCCCTTGTCTCAATTATGCTTGCCTAGTATTTCAGCAGACAAGTTTTAACTGCAAACTGTAGATTTAAAAAAAAAATCTGAATTTATTGTACATTTACTACATATTACAATAGAAAAAAATGTCCTTTACCAAAGGACCTAAAAAAAAAAGCATAAGGGTAATGTAATCCACAGGGGGAAAAACGCTTTTCATGCTGTCTTCCCCTAAAAATTTAGAACAGAATACAACAGCTTTGAAGTTCCCCATTTCTTTAAAGAACAAGGTTACAAAAATCATGCTCATAGAAAGAGTATCCAGCAGCGGCTTCTAAATGGAAGTTAGCCATTCTGCCCCACCTACAAGAGCAGGAGCCACGGCAGGTGCCAAAAGATGAGACATTCTTCTCCTGAAAGATTTATGTCATATGGATTTCAGGTTCTTTGTAACAGGATCTGTAAAAGCTACACAGGCAGGGTTCCAACTGAAAGCTAAATGCTGGAGTGCTTAGCAATCATTGCTAATTACGCTGTAAGTACATTTCTTTTAATTGCTAACACGACAGCAGGATTGCAAAATGCTATTTCACAGACACATGACTTCTGGTATTGCTTATTTATGTCAGGCTTCCTAAAGAAAGCCTTAATACCTCCTTTTTGCTTAACTTTGGTGCCAACTTTGACCGGTTGAATCCCCAAATATGTATCAGTAATCAAAAGGTATGTTTCAGAACAGTAGGGTCTGTTTGGATGATTCCTTCTTATTCCATCTCTGCTTGTTTTATCTTTGCTGGAGATGTGAATAATTCATAGACCTCTATCTGCTTTGCAGTCAGACTCATTCTGTCCACCCAAGACTGTTCAACTTTGTGATGTATTATTTAATAATTTGCAGGGCTGTGCTGTTGTAAGGTGAGCACTAGGACGGCTTGCAGAACTGTTACAATCTGCTCTAGTTAGCTGTCCTTTCTATGCCTCTCTCCAAACAGCAATGGCTATTGATTGTTTTCTTTTTCTTACAAACCTCTGCCATGTAATCCCACAGCTGATCTCAAAGCTGTTACTATAAAGTAGAAGTTGTGCCTTGTTCTTGAAAACAAGAAATGGTGTTTTGATTCACCTTTCTTTCCTTCCCTTTTCCTTATCAATTGTTCTTTTCTACACCTCTTTGCTTTGAACCTCAGTCAATGACAGTACCTTTGGAAGTGCTGCAGGTTTCTCATAGGGACAGAACTAAAAATTGAAAGCCTCTGGGGGAACTGATGCATCTGCTTTCTTTACAATTGTAGACCCATTGAAAATATGCCTGTCTGAAACTTTTCAGGCTTTGAAACTTTTTTTCAAATAGAGATTGAACTATTTCATGCTTTTTTTTTATTTTGTTTTTTTGGAACAAATATGTGCTGTTCTCTATGGTGATAAAACAATAGTGTGCTTTGAAGCCCTACTGAGCAATATCAAACACACAGAGCAGGGGAAAGAGGAATTCATCAGAAACTTGTCACTGCTTGGCTTTAGCTTATAACAGAAAGAACTTGACAAACTGGTCCTAACATCACTATTTCAATTGTACAGAGGACCTTCTTCATCACAAATGCCTTCAAAGCATTTGGATATAACAAAGTTAAGTATCTCTTCATCATGAAAATAATTCTTACACATGCCAAGGTTCACTAACAACTTCTTCAAATAACAAATATTTTTGTAGTAACCTCTTCACATAACAAATGTTTATGTTGTTTACCCAATTCATGTTGGGTTACTGTGTGAGAATAAGAGCATAAGAATAGCCATACTGGATCAAACCAATGGTCCATCTAGCCCAGTACCCTGCTTCCAACAGTGGCCAATTCAGGTCACAAGTATCTGACAAAACGCCAAATAGTAGTAATAAATCTAATAGTTGGACTCAATATGTTTTTAACTTCATTTCAAAAAGGCGGAGACCATTTAGCTATGTCTATTCAAATTAACAGTTGCCCAGCGCCATACGTTCTTCCATTTTCATATTCATATTAAGACATTTTCCTTGTATCATTAACATTTTAAGCTTCAGTCCATTTTAGAAATTCGCTTAACCTTCAGTTCACTGTCTTCATTAAAGTAACTAAAGGACCTCAGTAGCTCAATGAGTACTATGGAGGAGTGGCCTACTGGTTAGAGCACCGGTCTTGCACTTCCAGAGGAGGTTGGTTCAAATCCCACTGCTGCTCCTTGTGATCTTGGGCAAGTCACTTAACCCACCATTGTCTCAGGTGCAAACTTAGATTATAAGCCCTCCTAGTAATATTCATGCTATTGATCTCAGGGGCAAGCAGTGGCTTTCCCCATGTTTATCTCAAATGTTTTTTTTAAACCCAGATACACTAACTGCTCATACCACATTCTCTGGCAACAAGTTCCAGAGCTTAACTATTTATTGAGTGAAAAAAAATACTTCCTCTAGTTCATTTTAAAAGTAGTGCAATGTAACCTCCTTGAGTGTTCCTTAGTCTTTGAATGATTTGAAAGAGTAAAAAAAAAAAGATTTACATTTAACTGTTCTACACCACTCAGTATTTTGTAGACCTCAATGATATCTCCCTTCAGCCATCTCTTTTCCAAGCTGAAGAGTTCTAACCTCTTAAACCTTTCCTCATATGAGGGGAGTTCCATTCCCTTAATCATTTTGGTTGCCTTTCTTAGAACCTTTTCTAATTCTTTTACACCTTTTTTAAAGATACGGTGACCACTATTATACACAATACTCAAAGTGTTGTCACACCATGGAGCAATACAGAAGCATTATAATATTCTTGGTCTTATTTTCTATCCCTTTCCTAATAATTCTTAGCATTCTGGTTTCCTTTATGGATGCCACCACACAATGGGCAGAAGATTTCTGCATATTGTCTATGATGACACCTAGATCTTTTTCTTGGGTGTTGACTCATAAAGTGGAACCTAGCATCCAATAACTATGTTTTGGATTATTCTTCTGAATGTCATGCAATGCTGTGCTACATAGCTCTTCTATTCTACAATACCAAAAAATAGTTCAGTGAGGATTACAATAAAAAAAAATAGCCAAATAAGTAATCCAGGAATTTACAAAAAATTCAAAAGTTACAGAAAATGTGCAACACTTTACACTTTTTCACAATCCGCATGCATTTTAACAACTTTGAATAGGTTTTGACTTATCTTCAAATTGAATCACCTCACGCGTCATTCCCATTTACAGATCATTAATAAATATGTTAAGTAATACCAATCCCAGTACAGATCGATGTGGCACGCCACTATTCACCCTCCTCCACTGAGAGAATTGGCCATTTATCCCTACCTTCTACTTTCTTTCTATCCATCAATCAATTCCTAATCCACAACAGAACATTGCCTCCTATTCCATAGGTTTTTACTTTCCTCAGGGCTCTCTCATGAGGGACTTTGTGAAACATTTTCTGAAAATCTAGAAACACTACATCAAGTGGATCCCTTTTATCCACATGTTTATCCGTGCATTCAAACAAATGAAGCACATTGTTGAAGAAAGACTTTCCTTGGCTGAATCCATGTTGACTCTAGCCCATTAAACCAGCTCACCTGTTTACTAAGCCATGCTAGCAGCTACTATGTGCTAATGCCGACACAGCCCATTCACTTTGAATAGTGTGTCGGCACTGTGTCAGCACTTAGTAAAGAGGGGGCAGGTTTGTCTATATTTTCAATGATTTTATTCTTTATAATAGTTTCCATTATTTTGCCTGGAATTGAAATCAGGCTTACCAGTCTGTAATTTCCAGGATCACCGCTGAAACCCTTTTCAAAAATAGGCCAAAACATTGATGGTGAATAGTCTAAAGAACTGATGCAGACAGCCTAAATACTATGTTTTGGTTGTTGTTTTATTCTGTTTTTATTTATGCAAATGTTACATTTCCAATTCAAGAAACAAATCTTGTTAAAGAAATAAGCAGAACGCAACAGAATAGTTAAAAAGGAAATCTATAACAACTGAATATAATATTGTAAGGCTTATTTTTGACGATTGTGTATGAGCTGATGATTTTGACCTTTCTGTTAACTGTTATTGTCATTGGTACTAAATTTACAATATGTTATAAAATCAATAAAAAACTGATTGAACTAAAAAAAAAAAAAAAGGCTTATTTTTGAAAGAGAAGGACGCCCATCTTTCAACACAAATCGGAAGATGGGCGTCCTTCTCACAGGGTTGCCCAAATCGGCATAATCGAAAGCCAATTTTGGGTGTCCCCAACTGCTTTCTGTCACGGGGATGACCAAAGTTCCCGGGGGCGTGTCAGAGGTGTAGCGAATGCGGGACTTGGGCGTGCCTAACACATGGGCATCCTCAACCGATAATGGAAAAAAGAAAGGCACCCCTGATGAGCACTTGGACGACTTTACCTGGTCCTGTTTTTCGTACGAACAAGCCAAAAAAAGTGCCCCAACTGCCCAGATGACCACCGGAGGGAATCAGGGATGACCTCCCCTTACTCCCCCAGTGGTGACTAACCCCCTCCCACCCTCAAAAAAGAACTTTAAAAAAATGTTATGCCAGCCTCTATGCCAGCCTCAAATGTCATACTCAGGTCCATCACAGCAGTGTGCAGGTCCCTGGAGCAGTTTTAGTGGGTGCAGCGCACTTCAGGCAGGTGGACCCAGCCCCCCCTACCTGTTACACTTGTGGTGGTAAATATGAGCCCTCCAAAACCCACCACAAAACCATTGTACCCACATCTAGGTGCCCCCCTTCACCCATAAGGGCTATGGTAGTGGTGTACAGTTGGGGGTAGTGGGTTTGGGGGGTTTGGGGGGCTCAGTACACAAGGTAAGGGAGCTATGTTCCTGGGAGCTTTTTCTGAAGTCCACTGCAGTGCCCCCTAGGGTGCCCGGTTGGTGTCCTGGCATGTCAGGGGGACCAGTGCACTACGAATGCTGGCTCCTCCCATGGCCAAATGGCTTTCATTTGGTTGTTTCTGAGATGGGCGTCCTTAGTTTCCATTATCGACGAAAATCAGAAATGACCAAGTCTAAGGACAACCATCTCTAGGGATGGGCGTCCCCGACCATATTATTGAAACGAAAGATGGACGCCCATCTTGTTTTGATAATACGGGTTTCCCCGCCCCTTCACCGGGACGTCCAGCGAGGACGTCCTCAGGAAAATTTGGCCTCCCCTTTCGATTATGCCCCTCTATGTGTTCCATTTACCAGTTCATAATATAGCCATCAGTGACTAATATTTTTTACCTTTTACTATATTTATATACATTACAATATGCACTCCTTTATTGTTATTTATTAATTAACATATATTTACATCCATACTTTCAAACAGATAAATCTCACATTCCCCCAACAAATCTCCTCAAACAGCAATCCTCTGGACTTTATAATATAATAATGTCCCATATATCGTGTTGTCCACAATAGTCTTACAAGGTACAACCCTACAGGTTACACCATCTCCCCATGTTCAAATACTGGCAACACCTCAATATGTCCCAGATATATATTCCAAAGAGAGCTCCACTTAGGCCAAGCGATGATTAATCAGTGTTTGAACCATGAATTTTTCTTGCTGTGACCTTGATCTTAAACACCAATAGATGTGAAATCTTCGCAAGATATAACTTCACAAGGAGACTTGTCTGGATTTTAATCACACGTATCAATTGCATTATAAAGAATGAGAAGTTCTATTTCCAAAATTACAAATGTATAGAGTAGATGAAGATGATACTGGAGAGCTCACAGGCCTAGAGTTCAGAAAAAATAGGTAAATGCTCAAGATCATAGAAAATATATTTGAGGGAATATAGCTTGATTTCATGTTTGCATGGGACATGTAACCAAAAAGACCTCCAAGTTTTAACACTCAGGATCTTAGTTTCAAAAACTGTTTTTTTTTCCTGGCTATGTCCAGATAAACCTTTATCTTACAATTAAGAAACATAGGGGCCCTTTTACTAAGCTGTCTTAAGTGCTAATTCTTGCTTAATAGGAAAATGGGCTAACACAAGACATGCTAAAGCATTCTGCATTGGGGGACCCTTTAACAAAGCAGCAGTAAGACCAACACAGACTTACCGCATGCTAATTTGCTCAATGCAGGCGCCAGTGGTAGTTCCAACCCTGGTGGGCACCATTTCCCACACTAGAGAAAATGTGCCCATATTTATTAGCATGGCACTAACCTGGCAGTAACCTGGCACCGTGTGCTACCTAGTTACTGCCGGGTTAACATGGGAGCTCTTACCGCAATCTCAATAGGTAGCGGTAAGCGCTCCCCCCCCCCTTGTCAACACAGTAAGAACAATCTTACCGCATAGCCATGTCTTTTTTTTTCAACCTTTTTACTCACTGTGGTTAAAAAGGGCCTCAGTGGGTAGCAAAAACAGCCCCCACCACTCGTGCAGGGCCCTTTTGACCACAGTTTGGTAAAAGAACCCCGGTGTTAAATACATGGTATTTATTTTTTACAATTTTTTGGAGGGGAAGTGTCAGGGAAATGGGCATGGAAGCGCTATTCAGCTAGCATGCTGACATTATCACTGTGCTAACTGGTTATCATGTCCATAATGTGAGAGCCCTCAGCACCTCCTATATAGGAGGCAATAGTGCATGGCCACAAATTCAAGAAATAGAAATATGCATATTTTATGGTTGCACTAGAAATGGGCTTAGCACATAGGGAAGTCCCACATTAGGGTGTGCTAAGCCCATTTACTAGTGTAGCTTAGTAAAAGGGAACCATAATGTCTCAAAGGGCCCCGTGGAGGGGCATAATTGAACGGGGCGCCTACATTTTCCTGGGGCCGTCCTTGCAGGACGGCTCCATGAAGGGGCGGGGAAACCCATAGTATCGAAACAAGATGGGCGTCCATCTTTCGTTTTGATAATACGGTTGGGGATGCCCACATCTCAACATTTAGTTTGACCTTAGAGATGGTCGTCCTTAGGTTGTCCTTAGAGATGGTCGTCCCCGGTTTTCGGCGATAATTGAAACTGAGAATGCCCATCTCAGAAATGACCATATCTAAGCCATTTGGTCATGGGAGGAGCCAGCATTCGTAGTGCACTGGTCCCCCTGACACGCCAGGACACCAACCGGGCACCCTAGGGGGCACTGCAGTGGACTTCATAAATTGCTCCCAGGAACATAGCTCCCTTACCTTGTGTGCTGAGCCCCCAACCCCCCCAAAAAACCCACTCCCCACAACTGTACACCACTACCATAGTCCCAAGGGGTGAAGGGGGGGCACCTACATGTGGGTACAGTGGGTTTCTGGTGGGTTTTGAAGGGCTCCCATTTACCACCACAAGTAACAGGTAGGGGGGGATGGGCCTCAGTCCGCCTGGCTGAAGTGCATTGCATCCACTAAAACTGCTCCAGGGACCTGCATACTGCTGTCAGGGAGCTGGGTATGACATTTGAGGCTGACCAAAAATAATTTTAAAGTGACCACCAGTGGAGTAAAGGGAGGTCATCCCCGATTCCCTCCAGTGGTCATCTGGTCAGTTCGGCACCTTTTTGAGGCTTGGTCGTTAAAAAAATGGACCAAGTAAAGTCACCCAAGTGTTCGTCAGGGACATCCTTCTTTTTTCCATTATCGGTCGAGGATGCCCATGTGTTAGGCATGCCCCAGTCCCGCCTTCGCTATGCTTCCGACACGCCCCTGGGAAGTTTGGTCATCCCCGCAACGGAAAGCAGTTCAGAACACCCAAAATCGGCTTTTGATTATGCCGATTTGGGCGACCCTAGGAGAAGGACGCCCATCTCCCGATTTGTGTCAAAAAATGGGCGCCCTTCTCTTTCGAGTGCCTCTTTTAACCCTTGGTTGTCTAGTAATTTAACTGGCTTCCTACTTCAAATGTACTTTAAGTTTGTAATATAAATATTTGTCTCTATGCTAAGATACTTTTTAAATTATCTTTTGGCATGGCTTGTTATACCTTGATGTCTAACTTTCCAGTGCTTATACACATTCATATTTTCTTTATTTGATTTTGCTTTCCATGTTTTTGAAAGCTATCCTTTGGGTTAATATCCTCTTTCACTACATTTAAGCTTCCAATATGATATTTTTAAACAGTGACTACACTCTAGGTACATGTTGAACCTTTTGTAACTCCTCCTTTTCACCTTTCTAATTTTCTTCATTTTATTATAGTCTCCCTCTTTAAAGCTAAATGCTACTGAAGTAGGATTTCTTAATGAAATACGACTGAAATCAAGCATTGTGTAACTATGGAGGGCTTTGGTTAGATAGGCATATTTGGAAATAACTATGGGAGTATTCATCCAGCAGTTAGCATTAGTGTTAACAGTGTTCATCGTTTACCCTTTCCATAATCTCAAGAAAGATATAGTGGAATAGGAAAAGGTGCAGCGAAGGGCGACTAAAATGATAGCGGGGATGGGACGACTTCCCTATGAAGAAAGACTAAGGAGGCTAGGGCTTTTCAGCTTGGAGAAGAGACGGCTGAGGGGAAACATGATAGAGGTATATACATAGGCGTAGTTTGGGGGGGGCGAGGCGGGGCAATGCCCCCCCAAACGCAGGGCCGGCACGGCACGGCAGGCAGCTCTCCCTTCGTCCCGCCCTCAGCTCCCCATTCCTTCTCTCCCCCCCCCCCCCGGCGCGTTTTACCTTTTAATTTGCAGAGGCAGTGACGGCAGTAAAGAAGTAAACAGTGCAGGCTTGCCTCCAGCTATTCCCTTCCCTCACGCAGTTGTCCTGCCTTCGCGGAAACAGGAAATGCATCATGCGGAAGGCGGGACACTGTGAGGAAAGGGAGAAATTGGAGGCGAGCCTGCAGTGTTGCACGAATCGAGAAAGGAGCCGAACTGCCGAAAGCGCGCTGACACTACTTGTAATAGCGCAGCTTTTCCTTGCGGGGCGGGCATAGAGTTTAAGAAACAAGAGTTAGAGGGCTGGAGGCAGAGAGATGCCATCCCCCGTGCTTCCTCCCCTCGCACCTGATTCTTACCCCCTCCCAAAAAGATAAGAAACGAGCCTGCCATTGAGACAGAAGAAGCCCACGGGGAACAGGGCACCTTATTTCTTATCTGTTTTTTTTTTAATTATTACTCTGTGTATATATATATTTTTTTCTAATTTTTATTTTTGCTTCATGCAACAGCTTGAGGAAGTCAGCAACATATTAAACTATAAGGTGAATATGCTATTTTAATCCCCTATAGGTATGTGTCCACTTTGGAACAGCGCTAAGCTACTTTTCTAAGCATGGCTGTATTTTTATTTCACATTAAGTCAGCAGTTATGATTGTTTTATTTTTTGGTTTTGTGCTGTTCTATTTAATTGTGTGATTTTACACTAGGCAAATACACATCCACATTAAGGTCATCAGTTTGCTTGTTCAGTGTTTTGCTGCTTTTATATGTCATGATTTGAAGCAATTGGAATGACCTATACACCGGCTGGCATTAGCCAAGTATATATGCATGTGGAAGGCACCTTTAAATGTATTAGACAATTTTTAAACCAATATATGTCACTGATTGGATGCCACTGTATTGATGTTCCACTATGTGTTTTATTAAGTTGTTTTAGTTATTATCTATTATGCTTTGTGGTTTAGTTCCCAAAAAAAAGCCAGCTCTTGCTCCCTTCCTTCCTTCCTCCATATTAGCATAATTTGCATATGCATATATGCAAATGAATATGCTAATATGCCCCGCCCCTTCCTTTGCCCCCCCAAATGAAACAGTTAAACTACGCCTATGGGTATATAAAATAATGAGTGGAGTGGAACAGATGGATGTGAAGCGTCTGTTCACGCTTTCCAAAAATACTAGGACTAGGGGGCATGCGATGAAACTACAGTGTAGTAAATTTAAAACAAATCAGAAAAATTTTTCTTCACCCAACACGTAATTAAACTCTGGAATTCGTTGCCGGAGAGCATGGTGAAGGCGGTTAGCTTGGCAGAGTTTAAACAATGGTTAGACGGTTTCCTAAAGGACAAGTCCATAAACCGCTACTAAATGGACTTGGGAAAAATCCACAATTCCGGGAATAACATGTATAGAATGTTTGTACGTTTGGGAAGCTTGCCAGGTGCCCTTGGCCTGGATTGGCCGCTGTCGTGGATAGGATGCTGGGCTCGATGGACCCTTGGTCTTTTCCCAGTCTGGCATTACTTATGTACTTAATAACTTACAATCATAAAAGTGGCATGACAATTTTATTTATTTATTTATTTTCCAATCTGCTCCAAAGAAAAATAGTGCAAAATTTGATTACCAATTGTAAAATTGAAGCTTATATTAGTTTTCAAGAAGCAAATAGTCTTCTCGCTAGTACTGTCTACTTATAAGATGAATCGTTTTGCAAATATCTAATTGTGATTCTGAAGGGTGCACATGTGAAACATCTTTCTTGAGTTTTATATTTGAGATGGCTGCTTAGGAATAGTAAATGAACCAGAGCTCTTCTATCTCAAAGAACACAAAGGATAGTATTATAACAGTGATCATACCATTCGTCAGGAGCATATGAACATCATGGGGATGAAATTCAGTAGTACAGACAGGCCTCAATAATTGATCTAATGACAGTTCATCAAATGGGCAATTTGTTTAATGAGAATTGATCTAAAATACACAACAGCTAATAGGCCAGTTGGTCTAGAAAACAATTGGTCTAATGGCACAATTGGTCTAAACAAAAGAAGAGACAAGATACTGATGCAAAAATCAGTGTAATTTTGTAAGAAAAAAAAACTACAACAAGATACAGAAATTAAAGATTAACATACAAACTTCACCCCTTAGGGCTATTGTAGTGTTGTACAGTTGTGGGTAGTGGGTTTGGGGGTGGGTAGGTTGGGGGGCTCAGCACCCAAGGTAAGGGAGCTATGCACCTGGGAGCAGTTTATGAAGTCCACTGCAGTACCCTCTAGAGTGCCCGGTTGGTGTCTTGGCATGTCAGGGGGACCAGTGCACTACGATGTAATTATAAATTTTTCAAATTAGAAATTAGATCAAAAGTTTTCAATAAATTTTTATAACTTTTCTTGATGTTTCAAAATTTTCTGGCTTCCTAGTTAACAATTATCCCCACCTAACCTGTCTCAAAGTTGTAATAATTATCTATACAAATTCAAGATCTTTCTCAGATAAGTAGATGCATATCTTACCAAAAAGCACTATTTGAACTATCCAACTTAAAATTTGATTCTTTAAATTTCTCTTTATTTTATTTTTTACAGGTTTAGACCCACAGTAAATTCCTATCTACAGGATTCTAGAATTATCAAACAGGTAGGTATTCCTATTCTCTACTTCTGCTCTATTTGCGCCTCTTTTACCAAATCGTGCTTGCCATTCCTGTGCGGCAATGCCAACAATGCACATTCAAAGTGAATGTGCTATCAGGTTTATTTTCGAAAGAGAAGGGCACCCATCTTCCGACACAAATCGGGAGATGGGCGTCCTTCTCTCAGGGTCGCCCAAATCGGAATAATCAAAAGCCAATTTTGGGCTCTCTCAACTGATTTCCGTAGCGGGGATGACCAAAGTTCACGGGGGGGTGTCGGCACCTTAGCGAAGGCGGGACTGGGGCGTGATTAAGAGATGGGCGTCCTCGGCCGATAATGGAAAAAATAAGGGTGTCCCTGACAAGCACTTGGCCGACTTTACTTGGTCCATTTTTTCTTGCGACCAAGCCTCAAAACGGTGTTCAAACTGACCAGATGACCACCAGAGGGAATCGGGGATGACCCCCCTTACTCCCCCAGTGGTCACCAAACCTCTCCCACCCTAAAAAAAACTATTTTTTTTGCCAGCCTTAAATGTCATACTCAGGTACATCACAGCAGTATGCAGGTCCCTGGAGCAGTTTTAGTGGGTGCAGTGCACTTCAGCCAAGCAGACCCAGGCCCATCCCCCCTACCTGTACACTTGCGGTGGTAAATGTGAGCCCTCAAAAACCCACCTGAAACCCACTGTACCCACATGTAGGTGCCCCCCTTCACCCCTTAGGCTTATGGTAGTGGTGTACAGTTGTGGGGAGTGGGTTTTGGGGGGTTGGGGGGCTCAGCACCCAAGGTAAGGGAGTATGCACCTGGGAGCAATTTGTGAAGTCCACTGCAGTGCCCCCTAGGGTGCCCGGTTGGTGTCCTGGCATGTCTGGGGGACCAGTGCACTATGAATTCTGGGGACGACCATCTCTAAGGTCGACCTAAATGTTGAGATTTGAGCATCCCCGACCATATTATCGAAATGAAAGATGGACGCCCATCTTGTTTCGATGATAAGGGTTTCCCCGCCCCTTCGCGCAGCCGTCCTGCGAAAACGCCCTCATCAAAACATGAGTGCCCCGTTCGATTATGCCCCTCTTTGTTAGCATTGCAGCACCAGGAATCACTTGTGTGGTATAGAAAAGAGACATTTTAGCTCTCTTTGCTTTTTCTCACGTCATATAATCTCAGTATTTAATTCTTTCAATGTATCTGCCTTTGTCTTTGTCTCTCTCTTGCTCTTTGTGCACACCTAGATGTAATTATTTTGTTACTTACATCTCTCTTGTAAATTGGATTAGGCTTGAAATTATTTTCAGATTTATCTAATGATGATAAGGCACCAGACTAATTTTCAAGGGCAACAAATTCCACAACCTGGGAACACCAGAGCTAAATAATTCCTTATAGGATGAACATAACATCATAGATGATGGTGATGGTAAATCGAGCATATTAATATTAAGCTGAACAATGTGGCAGATTGTTTTGACAAGTATGTTAGGGAGGAGGAATGCTGGGGAGCTCATGTCTCCCTGACACATCTTAGACAGATGTAGAAAGGAGGGGGTGGTATGTGCTTGTGTGGTGGTGGTGCTGGGGGGGGTTCTTATCAGTATTCTTCTGCTGATCCTTTTTTTTTTTAATTCTGTGGAAGGGAGGGAGATAGTGGGGAGCAGTGGGAAGTAGGGAGTGATGCAGGGACAAAAATACCTATTTCCGTCCTGTAACCAAAATTGTTTTGCCATCCCATCCCCACCCCATCCCTGCAATCAAGCAGAATTTGTAACTGCATCCCCTAATTGTTCCTTGCATTCTCCATCCCTGTTCTCTCACCATCTCCACAGTCTTAATTTTCTTCCCTGCATCTCCCTGCTCAAAGCTGAAAGAAGATTTTATGAAATTTTATGTTTATAGGCTTAGCAGGCATTATAAATAAATAACTTAGGCCTATAGTTTAAAAGACCTACTCAGCAAAGAAAGACATGTGAAAAGGGGAAACTGTCTCATAAAACTGTGGCAAAACCGTAACTTTTCATATGCACCAGTGGCGTTCCTAGGGGCGCTGACACCCGGGGCGGATCACCGATGCACCCCGCCCCCCCCTCGGGTGCAGCGCCAACCCCCCGTGAAGCGCCACCCCCCCACCCCGGCAAAAGAACCCCTCCCCCCCCCCCGGGTGCACGCCGCTGGGGGGGTGCTGAGTGCCAGTCAGCATCGTTCGTTTCCATGCTCCCTCTGCCCTGGAACAGGTTACTTCCTGTTCCAGGGTAGAGGGAGCATGGAAATGAACGATGCTGACTGGCACGCAGCACCCCCCCAGCGGCTTGTACCCGGGGCGGACCGCCCCCACCGCCCCTTGGTACGTCACTGATATGCACACAGTGCAAAAAGTAATCATAGGCATAAAAAAACCCTAAACACTTTTTTATATGTGTTTTTCTTTTGAAATGTACAAAAAATATTTTGTAGTCTTTTCCTAATAAATCAAACTTAAGCGCGCTAACATCAAAATATGAATCACTTATCTTCAGCACACCATCCAGTTCATGTGAAGAGTGGTACACCTCCGCTTCCAGATTAATAGCAACATAAATCTCTCACACAGGCACATTGTGAAATGCAAAAACAGTACCACTAATGCTATGATTCACACAGCAAGAACCCTACCTATTACTTCTGGGGTAATTTGGTGCAAATTGAAAAATGCAACTTGCATGCTCTACCTGCACTCTGACCAAATGTTTATGCTAGTTGATATTTTATTAGAAATCATTTACACATGTAAATGACTAGAATACTGGCATTTATGCATGTTGCAAGCACCTCAAACTAGGTGCCACCTTAGATAGGGTCCCTTTTACCAAACTGCAGCAAAAAACGGCCGGCACTGGCATCAGCGTATGTTTTACACATGCGCCGAGGCCCCCTTTTACCGCAGCTGGTAAAAGGGAAATCTCGCCTTCCTGCAGGAAATAGCCATGTGGCAAGTAAAGCACTTGCTGCGTGGCCATTTCCGGAGGGAGCCCTTACTACTACCCATTGAGGTGGCGGTAAGGGCTCCAACGTTAACCCGGCGATAACCGGGCAGCACACAACATTGCCTGATTAACACCAGGTACATTCCAGCGCTACAAAAATAAATAAAATTTTGTAGCGCTGGAAAGACATGGCCCTAGGGGCGGGATGTACCACCAGGCTGCTGCGGTAGCCCAGTGGTACTTCCTGTATAGTGAGCGGTAAGCCTGCGTTGGGCTTAACATCACTGGCAGCTGGCATCAGCATATTATAGGTATAGTTTGGCAGACTTTGGAAGTATACATGTATTCCCTATTTTGCAATGAAAATACATGCCTATCCCAACTATTTTCTTGTAAATATTTACACTTGCTTTGAGTCACTTATTATTGTGAGCTATCTGTGGTTTGGAAGTGAGTGATAGTAGGGAGAATTGTGCTTCTGGGGCTAAAGACCACATGAAAACATAAAAGATGTGAGTTTTGGACCTCAGCTCTTTAAGGGAGCACATTATTAGTGTGAGATACCAATAAGATGGTTATTTTACCACAAGTAGTGCTGTTTTAGCACAGTGTCTCATTGCATAAAATCACAATCATAGAGTTTATATCCCATAAGAGATTCAATGTGGCCAAAAAAAAAACATATTAAAACATACCATATAGCCAAAAAAAGGTGTTTCAAATTAATAATAAGCTCCACCTACACTACTTTCATATATTTTTGAAATAAAAAAGCTTTCAGATGTCTATGAAACACAGTATATGTTGATAACTATCTAACTTATATTGGAGTAATGTTCCAATAACAAACTTCTAAGTAAGTAAAAGAACTATTCAGCATTTTCTTATCGAGAGGCAGTTTTTTGAACATAAGCTCTTCTTATCTGTCAGAATATAAAGTAAGTTTATTTGCTATAAATGATCCTCCCTATTAATCAGATTCTGTGCTAAAATAGCATGACCTGTGATAAAACAATCCATGTTAAAGGTAGCCCATGTTGATGCTTCCTCCCTAATTGTTTTCCCTGGGACATAGAGCTTGGCAAGACTTACACATGCAAAGTGTTGCCAATGTTTTTCTGAATGAGTTGTGTTGTTAAGTGACTGTTCCCACTGTAGATGCCGCCAAGTACATGTATTTTGTCCCCAAAGGCTCTACTCTGTATAAAGATTAGGTTCACAAATCCAGTCTCTCATTTTCCTATATTATCAACTTAAAAATAAAACAATCTAGGCCAAAAATGTGCAAAATTCCCACAAATGGCCAAATATCTTAAGGAATTGAGCTCATGATGAGGCCCTTTTACTAAAGTGCAATAAAATTTGCAGTTAACATGTTTTAATGTAGGATACTACCATAGGTTAACTGCAAATTTTACCCAGCACTTTTTGAGGATTATCCCACTGTTGTTTTCTTGTCTCGCTCTAATGTAATCATTAGCATGTGGTACCTGCAGAACATTAATGTGGGACTACTAGCACTTCCTATTTAGGAGGCACTAAGGGACTCCTTTACTAAGGCGAGGTAGGCCTAATGTGAGCCTGCTGTATGGTAAAAAGGCATTACCATGGGATGTGCTGAGGCATCCCGCGGTGGTTTAGACAGCAGCGCATACTACTCCTGTGGTAAAAAATATTTTATTTTTTGCCACAGGAGGTATGTCTGGGGGTGGAGAATAGGCAGCAGCAGCACGGGAGCCCTTACTGTCTCCTAAATAGGTGGTGGTAAGGGCTCCTGCTGATAATAGCCATGTGCTAATGGGGGAATTAGTACATGGTCATAAAAAAAGCCCCGACCATGATCATTTTTCAGCTGTGCTAGAAAGTGGAAGGAGCACGGGCAAACCCACACGCCAATTGCAGTGTTGGCCGCTTTCTAGTGCATCTGGCTGGCTAATACTTCCATGCCAACTCTCCGTCCATCCTCTATCACCTTAGCCAAAAATTTCAAAAATTCAGTAACACACAGGTTAACGCACACAACAGCACACTACCACACAAAACCTTAACGTGTTTATGTGGTAGCCTGTTATCACATGGTAAATGTGCACTAATGGCTTACCCCCAGATTCTGTATATGGCACCTTAATTTCCATGCAGAAATCGAAGCATATTCTTTAACAATGCATGTAACTTAATTGTTTAACTAGCTAATCAGCGCTGTTAAGTGGATGTCAGCAAGCAATTAGCAGCACTAATTGGTATTAATTTAGATTTATGCACACAACTCGCTAAGAGTATTCTTTAATGTCCATAGTTGAAAATTGGGTGTGGTTATGGGAATGGGCAGTCTGTGAGTGTTTCTAAAATCTATGGGTGCTGTTATAGAATACACCCACTCCGCACCTAATTTGAGCGTTGGGATTTACACCAAGTTTTAGTTGGCATAATTGATCACGACTACATTTAGTCGTGCGGAACAGCATTCGGCATATTCTATAACATATACCTAAATTAAAGTGTACTTTATAGAATCTGCTTTGATTTCTGCTCGGAAATCCACGCACAATATATAGAATCTAGCCCTTAATACCCTTTAGAAAAAGGCTCCTGTATTTTTCTTATCTTACACTGTACTGATAAGTAGATTAAAGTCTTTGGATATCTTTCAACCATGGGAATTGTCTTCTGTGCATAACTTTTTCTGCATCTACAAATTTCAGAGAATAAAAAAATAAATGCTAAAACCATTTATAGCATGCACCACTAAACAGTTCCAGATTTCTGTAAAAATCTGCAAACATCAACATGTAAAACAATGGAAATTCTAGTGAGTACCTGTGGATTGCTCCCATAAAATATGGTTCTTTTTAGTGGTCTATATTTTGTTATGAACATTTTAAGTCCATCAAGTGCTTCTACAAACAACATAAACCACATGATTTAAGATCAAATTTTTTAGTTGCCAGGATCCCGAAATAGGCTTACCACTATAGTTGGTTATTTTACATAATGCATTTTTGGGTCACATCTGAGAAGAAGTATATATGTTCTTGAAAAAGCCTTGTACAATATCATCTTTAGATAATTCTTATGTTGGTGTACCAACATGCATCCCAACATTTAAAAAAAAGTTACCTTTTTCTGTGCATTCACCTTTTGAACTTTTCTTCAAAATTATTAACACATCCTTCAGTTTTACAGAAAATACAGCCTTTTTAAATCTCATAGTAACATAGTAAATGACAGCAGATAAAGACCTGTACAATCCATCCAGTCTGCCCAACAAGATAAACTCATTTTACATGATATGTGATACTTTATACCAGAGTTGATTTGTCCATGCCATTCTCAGGGCATAGTCCGTATAAGTCTACCCAGCACTGTTCTTGTACTAAGTTCTGAAGCTAACATCGAAACCCCTTAAAATTTACACTCCAGCTCATCCATATCTATTCAGTCATGATCAGGGTGTAGACCGTAGAAGTCTGCCCAGCACCGGTTTTGCTTCCCAATTACCAGTGTGGCCACCTAATCTAAAAGACATGAAAATCTAATGAACCATTATAACTCTTTTAAAGATTTTTCATAAAATAGCACTAACCCTCCATTGCCCCATGTAAGCCGCATTGAGCCTGCCATGAGTGGGAAAGCACGGGGTACAAATGTAACAAAAAAAAGATAATGCTTCAGTTAATCGCTCCCTTACATGGTCTGTAGCCCCGCCCACCGCATCCCAGGATGCAATGGGCAGGGCTGGGTGACGCCATTTTGCAGCGGCGTCAACAGAAAGAGGAGGGAGGCAGGCAGGCTGCGTCCCTCCTCCAACAAAAGGTAGGGGGGCCAGCCGGGGGGGCCGGCAGGGAGGGTGGGTGACCATGGACCACCAGGGAATCAGAACGCTGGGGGGAGAGGAGTTGGGGTGGGCTGGAGACCCACTGAACCTCCAGCCCCCCCCCCCGTCGCTGAGTGGGAAGGAGGGTGGGATAGCGTTTGGCCAGAGGCGGCCACCATGAGTTATGGGGGTTTGGGGGGGGGGGCTGGAGACCCACCGGATCTCCAGCCCTCCCTGGGCATGGAGGGGCTCGGATCGTCGTGGGGACCGGAGGTCCACCGGACCTCCAGTCCCCTGTTTGCGTTTGCTTTGGGGGGAACGGGGGCCTGCCAGCATGCAACTGCATGCTGGACAGGGCTCACCATTCCTCCCCAATGATCCACAAAGTCTAACGCCAGCTCAGAGCTGGTGTTGATTTTGCCGCGGCCAGCGACCCAATCTTTGGCGCGCTAGCCGCTGATCATTGGGGATGAATGCTGGAAGCCCTGTTTAGCATGCATTTGCATGCCACTTGCGCTAAGAGCCCTCGAGTGCGTTGTTTCAGGCGCTCGAGGGCTCTGATCATGGGTGGGCTGCAAACTCCGGCGCTAGTATGGCGTTAACAGCCTCTAGCGCCGGAGTATGCTTTTGACCATGAGGGCCAAAATGTCCAGGACTAAAACTAAGATGTTTTGAGCTAAACCTGTTTTAATACTGACTGTCACAAAAAAGTGCCCTTAATGACCAGATGACCACAGGAGGAATAAAGGAATGACCCTTAATTCCCCTTACTCTCCTCCCACCCCTCAAAGATGTAAAAGAAAGTACACATCAGCCTATATGACAGCTTTGGATGTAATGGCCAGTCCTATTAGAGCAGCAAGTAAGTTCCTCGAGTAACCTAGTGGTCAGTGCAGTGCACTGTGGAGAAAGGGACCCAGGTCCGTAATCCACTCTAAACTGTTACACTTGTGGTGGAAAGTATCAGCCCCACAAAACCCACCAAAACCCTATTATATCCACATATAGGTGACACCTGAAGACATAATGGCTATTGTAGTAGTGTACAGTTGAGTACAGTAAGTTTCTCACTGTACAATATAAGGGGGTAAGAGTGAGATGTGTACCTGGGACCTATTATGTGAAGTCCACTGCAGTGCCCCTTAGGGTGTCCCACTGCTTTGCTGGGATGTCCATGTGGCCAGTCTACTAAGAATGTTGGCTCCTCCTACATCCCAATGGCTTGTTTTTGTGTGTTTTTCACTTGGACTTTTTTTTTCTAAAAATGGTCCAAAAAGATAAACGCAGTGAGTACAGCAACGTGTAGGGAAAGACCATTTTCGAAACAAAAAGCTAAATGTTTTTTTCATTTTCAAATATCACTATCCACCTTATAACTGAAAGAGAAAAACGCCTAGATTTCGACCCAAATCGGGAGATAGACGTTTATCTCACAAAAACGACTAAATCGGTATAATGGAAAGGCGATTTTGGACGTTTTCAACTGCACTCCATCGCGGAAGCGTACAAAGTTGACGGGGGCGTGTCGGAGGCGTGGCAAAGGTGGAACTGGGGCGTGGTTATCGGCCGAGGAGAGATGGGCGCCTTTCGCCAATAATGGAAAAAAAGTATGCGTTTGTAGCTAGAATTTAGGGCACTTTTCCTGGACCCTGTTTTTTCACGAATAAGGCCCCAAAAAGTGCCCGAAATGACCAGATTACCCCCAGAGGGAATCGGGGATGACCTCCCCTGACTCCCCCAGTGGTCACTAACCCCCTCCCACCACAAAAAATGATGTTTCACAACTTTTTATTTTCACCATCAAATGTCATACCCACCTCCCTGGCAGCAGTATGCAGGTCCCTGGAGCAGTTGTTAAGGGGTGCAGTGGACTTCAGGCAGGTGGACCCAGGCCCACCCCCCACTACCTGTTACAATTGTGCTGCTTAATGCTTATTAGTCGTCCAACCCCCCAAACCCACTGTACCCACATGTAGGTGCCCCTCTTCACTCCTTAGGGCTATAATAATGGTGTAGACTTGTGGGCAGTGGGTTTTGAGGGGGATTTGGGGGGCTCAACACACAAAGGAAGGGTGCTATGCACCTGGGAGCTCTTTTACCTTTTTTTTTGTTTTTGTAAAAGTGCCCCCTAGGGTGCCCGGTTGGTGTCCTGGCATGTGAGGGGGACCAGTGCACTACGAATCCTGGCCCCTCCCACAAACAAATGCCTTGGATTTATTCGTTTTTGAGCTGGGCACTTTCATTTTCCATTATCACTGAAAAACAAAAACGCCCAGCTCACAAATTGTCGAATAAAACATGGACGTCTATTTTTTTCGAAAATACGGTTCGGTCCGCCCCTTCACGGACCCGTTCTCGGAGATAAACGCCCACGGAGATAGACGTTTGCGTTCAATTATGCCCCTCCACATTCACCACTGGAATTTTAGACATTTTGACCAAGATTTCCAAAGTCAGATTTAAATGTCATTTAAAAAAATGCTTCTTCATGCCTCTTATCTATATAGATGGATCCATGTCTCTTTACTGTGATGTGCATGAGACCATGACTGGAAATTATCTAGTATCTGACATTCTGTTTAACTTTGACCAAATGAAGAGGCACTACTTTCTCAATCATCTTCCCAACAAAGGTCAAATTAGAAACCTCCCTGTAGTTTTTTTCAGATCAGCCAAGGCTTCACTTTAAATGTGGCCTTACTACTGACATCTATACATATTATGAAAATTGGGCCTTTGATAATGAAGCAATTACTAAAGAACAAAATCAACTTTTTATTCATGCTAACTATACCAGTGAGGAAGGACATGGATCAAAATATTATGCGCTAGATATTCAAAGAGGTTTTAATTTTACTGATAGCACTAGGCACATAAACTCCTTATCCATGAATTCTCAATGGCACAGTATATGAATAATGCCACTGAAAATTCATTCTGGCTGCCCTGATACTACTGGTATAGTGCCGGGGCACAGTGAAGGTGACAAGATCTAGTAAATATATATAAATAGTATGAGAGAAATGAAAAGTAATGCCTCCATCTCTATAATTCATCAACAAATGGCAGCACTGTCTTGCTACACATGTTCACTTGTTCTTTGAAATCTCTTCCTTTAGCTCAGTTGGCAATAAGTAAAGTGATCTCAGCAAAAATCTATCCTAAATTAAGCCATTCAGCCTCATGGAATGGTGGCTAAATATTGTTGCTATCTCTATAATGGTGGTGGTTGGCACTGCAGAAGTGCTGAATATATGTGGACTATTCAAACATTAAGGGCGAGTATTTAGAACAAACACCGACCATGGAATTTTAAATATTGACCCACATACGTATACACTCATACATATTAACATGTTCATCATGCATATATAAATTTGCTGCCCAAGAGCAACACAATCTGTCCTTCTCTTACCCCGCTAGTTTTGTGCTGGTAGCGATTTTACTTACACAAATATATAAGCGGACAAGAAAAAATTGTGAATGGGTAAATCTTTACAATATTAACCTCATTATATAGAAAACTGGCTACTGTACTGTGAAATTGATTCACTCAGGAATTTCTTTAATTTGATTCTTTGAGGGAAAAGCTTCGTAAATTGGGCTCTGTGTAATCCATTAGAGAAAATATTTGCTTAGTTAAGCACAAAGGATTCAGAAATGCTCAGGTTTTTCCTATTAGGTCAGAAAATGAGAAAGTAAATTTGTTTTACAATATGGCTATCAAAACCTATCCAGCAGTCACATGAGGAGCTAAATAGCATGAGATGTTAAATACTAATAAACACAAAATCCTAAAATCCAATTAAAATGTTAAACCACTTTTAGATGTGAAATGCATTCATTTTAAAATCGTATTTTAATGTGCTGTGTCAAATAGAACAAAAAAACAATATTAATCTATGCTACTCAAACAATTTCCATCAATTATCAGGAAAATGCAGCAAGACATGGATTTCAGGTTGATTGAGTTTTTCTTTAACTTCAAAAATTAATAATGCAGGCAGGTGAACCAGTTTTTGAAATACAGAAAATTTAAGATGTTAATGTTTCCTTCAAAGTAAAAGAAAAATGTATTATGTCAGATTCAGGAAATACTTATCAACTTAAAAAAAAAGTGTAAAATTATTCTCAGAAGGGAGAAAAATATTTACAATTCAATAGAAGGCAAACCCTACTTCATCAGAAGGCACAAGAGATGGGCAATCTATTATAAATGCCTCATATCACAGATAAATATTTCAATGCAAATAAATAAAGGATGCAGAATGTTTCCATTTTGAATGACTTTTCACAGATCACTGCACGAAATTGCTGTGGGATTCCTCTCTTTCCCAGACCCTTGTCCAAAGTTCGGTGTCCCCATTGGCTTCCTCTGCTGCAAACAAGCAGGTTACATTATGCTTTCAATTTGGAGGTACAAAGAACCAATTAATCAGCTTCCTTCAAACAGAATATAAAATCAGTGTTTGGTACACTAGAACTTGCTTGTGTATTGTGGAGACGTTCTGCTTTTTTTTTTTTTTTTTAGTTTCATAGTAATTACTACAAAATGTAACATTCATGTCAAACCTAATGACTTTTTTTGTTAAAAAAGTTGTTGTTTATTAACTCATAACCTCGTTTATGGACTAAATTCAATAGCAATCTGAAATGTACACTCTATAAATTCATCTTAGATCCAGGTTTTTTAAACAAGTTATAGTTTTTCAGTGTTAAATGTTTATCAGTTTATATTTTGGTTGAAATGCATTTCCTTACTATATTAAAGAATTGAACTATAGTGAAAAATAAATGGCTCTTTTATGATGTAAATAGCAGGTAGGGTATGCAAGGGAAGTAAACACACATGCAGGTTGTTGTGGGTCTACCATATTGTGAGTCCACCATACTGTTTGTTCAGATCATTGTGGCAGAGTGGGTTTAAGCTGACATTACTGGGTAGGATGTTCTGTGGATCCTGCTGTTTTTAGAGGTCCCTACATTATCCCATTTACTAACACTTTTCTCTTTTCCTTTCTTTTTATACAGATTCCCCTTATTCATCTAAGGAAAGTTTATTTGCAGGTAAGTTCTTTTTTACATTTTTCCCTAAGGGGCCAAAATACATGTAAACGTTGTAGAGTTAGCGGGTGTTTTCTACAAAATGCAGATGCAGAGGAGCTCCTGGTTCTGGTTTCTGACATTTTTACCTGGAAACATGTAAGACATTTTTTTAAATATCTCTCTTCATAAAGTAGTGGCAGGTTAAGATTTACTACTACTACTACTACTACTTAACATTTCTAGAGCGCTACTAGGGTTACGCAGCGCTGTACAAATTAACAATTAAGGACGGTCCCTGCTCGGAAGAGCTTACAATCTAAAGGACGAAATGTCAAGTTGGGGTAGATAAGTTTTCCTGAGAAGAGGTGAAGTGGTTAGGTGCCGAAGGCGATATTGAAGAGGTGGGCTTTGAGCATTGATTTGAAGATAGGTAGGGAGGGGGCACGGTGTATGGGCTCAGGGAGTTTGTTCCAGGCATGGGGTGAGGCGAGACAGAAGGGGCGGAGCCTGGAGTTGGAGGTGGTGGAGAAGGGTACTGAAAGGAGGGATTTGTCTTGAGAGCGGAGGTTACGGGTAGGGACGTAAGGGGAGATGAGGGTAGAGAGGTATGGAGGGGCCGCAGATCGAGTGCATTTGTAGGTGAGTAAGAGAAGCTTGAACTGTATGCGGTATCCGATTGGGAGCCAGTGAAGTGACTTGAGGAGAGGGGTGACATGAGTATATCGGTTAAGGCGGAAGATAAGACGTGCGGCAGAGTTCTGGATGGACTGAAGGGGAGATAGGTGGCTACGTGGGAGGCCGGTCAGGAGTAGGTTGCAGTAGTCAAGGCGAGAGGTAATGAGAGAGTGGATGAGAGTTCGGGTGGTGTGCTCGGAGAGGAAGGGGCGAATTTTGCTAATGTTATAGAGGAAGAAGCGACAGGTCTTGGCTATCTGTTGGATGTGGGCAGAAAAGGAGAGGGAGGAGTCGAAGATGACACCGAGGTTGCGGGCAGATGAGACGGGGACGATGAGGGTGTTATCAACTGAGATAGAGAGTGAAGGGAGAGGGGGAGTGGGTTTGGGTGGGAAAACAATAAGTTCAGTCTTAGACATATTCAGTTTCAGGTGGCGGTTGGACATCCAGGCAGCAATGTCGGATAAGCAGGCCGAGACTTTGGCCTGGGTATCCGCAGTGATTTGTGGTGTGGAGAGATAAAGCTGGGTGTCGTCGGCATAAAGATGATAGTGGAAACCATGAGAAGAAATCAGGGAGCCTAGGGAAGAGGTGTAGATTGAGAAAAGAAGGGGCCCAAGGACAGATCCCTGAGGAACTCCAACAGAGAGCGGGATAGGGGAGGAGGACGCACCATGAGAGTGTACTCTGAAGTCTGAAGTCTGAAGTGTATTTAGAAGCCCCCGGGGCGCTCTCAGTTCCTTAGAGGGTCTTTTACAAAGGTGTGCTAGCGTTTTTAGCATGCGCTAAGTTTTAGCATATGGTAAATGCTAGAGACACCAATATATTCCTATGGGTATCTTTAGCGTTTAGTACATGCTTATTTTTAGCACGCTCTGAAAATTCTAGCACACCTTTGTAAGGATCCTTTAGTAAGCCACTGACCATATATTCCGCATCCTGGTTAGGGGTAGAATGTATAAACAATGTGGGTTCCCTACAGGACTCCCTGCCCACCTTGTGCAATCTCAGCCCCAATTTACTAGTTTAAGTATCTATTCTAATATGGCAGCAGTAATCCTAATTCATCCCTTCCACAGCATGCCCTATCTTGAAAAATGGCCACATGTTACTCCAGCAGTACAATATAATGTATTGCTCTGGCTTGGGTGATGCCATTTTTCAATACAAGAGTGAATGGGGATTATTCTTATCCCCCTGTTGAAATGGACCCTTTAAAGGTCAGTCCTGGGTCAGGGGATGGAGCCTGATACAGAGGTTAGAGCTTCTGTGGGGGAGCCACACTGTTTTATATATTCAGCCCCAGACCAAGATGAAGTATCTGAGCAGCCACAGCCACACAATGGATTTGAGCCCCCTAGGCAGCCTTGGATATAAAACCAGTGACAACGGTAGAGACATGCTGGTGACAAGTAAAAATGGGATTTCATTGGCCATCATTAAAAATAACCACTTATTGCTGAGATGTATTTATTTTGTTTTATTCAAAAATGGGCTCACAAAGCCTTTTTTTTATGGTCAGTTTCCCAAACCCTGCCCTTAATGAGCTGTTTTTGCATGCTCTTGCAGTGCACTGGCTTATTAATTTGGATTTGAATTTTAAATTTATTATTTGTTAATTCCCAAATTTGCGCTCAAGGCACATTACGTTATTTCTCTGCCCAAGTGGGCTCACACTCTAAGCTCACACTCTGAGTTATACCTGAGTAATGAAGGGTGAGATGACCTGCCCAAGATTACAAAGAGTGGAAGATTTCAATAGAGAATGTGCCACCGTTTGCCACTAGAAAATCTTCTTTTGCCAAATAATTGCTTATTACATTGTCTTATACTTTCTGTATTCTTTTTTGATATCCATATCTACTGAATTCTCTGTCAGGTAAGACAAGCATGGTGCAACGTGTTTCTTAAACTCATATGGAATTTTATAATTGAAATTTTAGCAGAGTTCTGTTTTTCTACTAATATTATGATCAGAATAGCAATAGAGTCCTGTGTGTTTTCCAAATGTATGCATAACATGTGAGTCTGCATTTGCTTTAAATGGAACCCTTAAACAGGTGATCGCCTGGTCTCTTGTAGGTTGGTTCTGATATGGTAGATTGATCCCATTTTAAAGTTTTCTCAGCCCCTTTTTATCATCTCAGGAAGGCTTTTACCAATCGCACCTCTCTTTCCTATGCTTAAAAACTCATCTGTCAATAATCAAAAGCAATTACCTGGATATACTGACCAAGATATTCAGCGGCACTATCCAGATACATGGATAGATTAGCATATAAAAGCCAACCAAATTTCAGTTTTGATTTTGGTTACGAAACCAAAAGCAGCCCAAAATTGTTTTTCTGTCTGGTTTTGGTTTCGGCTGAAAGGTTATTTTAATTTCCATCTATGTTTTCAGTTTTGGCTGAAAATGACTGTGTGTTTTCCATGGAAGTTGAAAATTTATGCTTTTTCCCATTTGTCTCCTTCCCTCCGTTCCCCTCCTCCCTGAACAGGAGTTGTCCTTCCTCCAAGACATTCCTGAGTGCCTCCTCCTACCCATAGGTCCCCCTGGGCTTTACAGTTCCTGGAGGTCTGGGCTGAAGTTGGGGCAGGTGCAATCCACAGTTACTCCTGCCTATTCTGCCTGTTCTCAAAATGCCACTAGACCACTAGAGACTGTAAAGTAGTCCTGTGGGGGGGGGGGGGGGGGGGGGAGGGTGCTACATATGGCATTAACAATATATATTTATTTATTTATTTTGGTACTATGATCTCAAACTATGATTTTGCACAATAGGTTATATGATAGACCTGCTTATAATCGAACGAGAATAACGCCCAAGTTCCGACCTAAATCGGGAGATGGGCGTTCCTCTCACAAAAACAAATAAAGCGGCATAATCGAAAGCCGAACTTTGGACGCTTTCAACTGCACTCCGTCGCGGATGCGGACAAAGTTGACGGGGGAGTGTCGGAGGCGTGGTGAAGGCGGAACTGGGGCGTGGTTATCACCCGAACAGAGATGGGCGCCCTTCGCCGATAATGGATGCGTTTGTAGCTAGAATTTAGGGCACTTTTCCTGGACCCTGTTTTTTTGACGAATAAGGCCCCAAAAAGTGCCCTAAATGACCAGATGACCCCCAGAGGGAGTCGGGGATGACCTCCCCTGACTCCCCCAGTGGTCACTAACCCCTCCCACCACAACAAATGATGTTTCACAACTTTTTACTTTCACCCTCAAATGTCATACCCTCCTCCCAAGCAGCAGTATGCAGGTCCCTGGAACAGTTGTTAGGGGGTGCAGTGGACGTCAGGCAGGTGGACCCAGGCCCATCCCCCCCTACCTGTTACAATTGTGCTGCTTAATGCTACTAGTCGTCCAACCCCCCCCCAAACCCACTGTACCCACATGTAGGTGCCCCCCTTCACCGCTTAGGGCTATAGTACTGGTGTAGACTTGTGGGCAGTGGGTTTTGAGGGGGATTTGGGGGGCTCAACACCCAAGGGAAGGGTGCTATGCACCTGGGAGCTCTTTTACCTTTTTTTTTGTTTTTGTAAAAGTGCCCCCTAGGGTGCCCGGTTGGTGTCCTGGCATGTGAGGGGGACCAGTGCACTATGAATCCTGGCCCCTCCCACGAACAAATGCCTTGCATTTATTCGTTTTTGAGCTGGGCGATTTCATTTTCCATTATCGGTGAAAAGCAAAAACGCCCAGCTCACACCTTGGCGAATAAAGCATGGGCGTCTATTTTTTTTAAAAAATACGGTTCACTCCGCCCCTTCACGGACCCGTTCTCGGAGATTAACGCCCATGGAGATAGGCGTTTCTGGTCGATTATGCCCCTCAGAGTGCGCCAAACAAATGCTTTTGATACAGGATTTTAGCAGGAATTTACCCCCCTCTCTGTTTACAATGCCACGCTAGCAGTTGCCATGTGCCAATGCTCACAGCTTAGTAAACAGGGGGTTAAGTAGGTAAATTTAGGATGATAAGTTTGTTAAGTATTAGCCTCTCTTTGGAGTTATGCCATCAGCTGTCAATCCCAAGTGTCACAAATTCAGTGTAAACTGTGACTTTTAGTTTCATTTTTCATTAAATGCGGTCCATGTGGTTGGAGACTATTTTATTTGTAGGTAAAATATGGTCTTTTCATTATTTAAATTATTATATTCTGGCTTGGATATTGTGGGTTTAGCAGAAGGATGCAGATGGCAAGCTCTGACAATTACCAGTGGCCCTCACTTGTTCACATTTGCGCAATCAAACTTGAGTTTATGGTTTGGGGTTTGGCTTCGGCCTAAAGCTTTCAGGCAGTTTCAGTTGAAACTGTAAAAGCAGTTTTGGTCAGTCTCTATTAGCATACAATCTCACTCAAAAGGGAAATATTTTATTTTGGAATGGGGATTTTAGTGTTGGAGTTGTGAATCTGGTGCTACATCTAATTGGGGGAGGGGCGGGGGAGTTTGAGAGCACTGAAAAACACATTAGTCTGGCTATCCTTTCAGTGGAAAGTTAACTGCACCTCTTGAAGTGTAATTAACTTTTAAAGCAATAAACTGAGTTATAAAATTACTTTCTTTTAGCTCATGTTGGGCTACTTTCTTATTGGCAATATTTGCAAATATCATGCAATAAGGCAGTTTTAACACATGTTGCTGAATTATTGTAGCCCTTAATAATTGTTAAAAGAACCTTTATGTTGCACAGCAATGTGAAGTCTTTCAAGGAAGACTGATATTAATGTACCATATATTTCTTGCATATTCATTAAACCAAATGTCACTTTTTGATGGCATTATTAGCTGTTATAACCATACAACACTCTTAATGTAAGTAACAAGAATCATTATATAGAAACAATGAATTATACAATATGTACGACTAGTGGCATATATTGTGTATAACTCTGAAAACACAACACATCCATAATGTCAACTTTTTAAAGCATAATTAACATAGATCTACATGTTTTTTCATGGTTTGTACAGAACAGAGCTTTGTTGTGGTAGAAGAAAAAATAAAATATTAATAAAACAATACTTTGTTCTCAGCACAATGCAATAGAGGTGGTTGTAAAAACTGGATTCCTGCAGTTGCTACAGTTTTAATTAGGAAGGTCGCTCTCTTTTTGGACTTCCTTGGATTCATTTAATTTCCACAGAGGAGAAAACAGTCTCTCTATTTTATTGAACACAGTTGAATTTTTATTTCCCAAAATCAAAACAGAAACATTTCTTGGCATCTCTTATGAGCACTGGGTGTATTTGCTCTTTAGAGATTAAGCTTTTTTATACAGGGATATATCTTGCAAAAAAAAAAGTTAAAATATATTCATACTGGGAAATCTGCTCAACAGGGATATCATAGCAGAAAACACCTAGCCAGTCTATTTTTCAATATCTTAGAATTCACTTCAGGTCCATGAAATAGTGTGGATAATGTATAGCTGCACAGTGAAACTAACTTAAATTGTATTTAACTGTTTTCTTGTACCAACTGAAAAGATTTTTCCATGATTTTGTGGTTTTGTTTGGGCACAAGTGTTCCTTATGTACAAATTAGCTGTGTAAAAAAATGTCAACACAAATCTGAACTCTGGTGTTAGCGGAAAAAAAAAAAGATAGCTCCTGTTTCTGAAGAATTATGTGATAATGAGCTGTTTTGCATTGTTTTGCATTGCTTTGAATTGTAGTGTTTTGGCAGTAACAGACTATGCACAACAATATACAGCATGCAAAGGGGTCAACGTGCCAATGCTTTTGCAAAGGAATCTTTGCTCATAAAATTACAGAAAAAGGTGAGAAAACAATTTCTGTATATTTCAGATAGTTCTTTGCATTTTAATAAATTTAGGGACTCCTCTGCAAAAGCATTCACATAGTATGTCAACATGCAGATAACAGATTTTAAACATTAATTAATTTGATGATGACAATAACTTATTGTTTTAAACAAGATCTATAGAAAGGAATTTTTTTTAATGTCACAATATCATAAAGAACAAATAGTATATACGTCAATTGCAAGATCTAAATATAAGGAAGGATCACGGGTTCAGCAGTGGACCTGATAACATTGGCTTTGAGGCCGGCAGTGGTGGGTAATTGGGAGGTGGGTGGAGGGGTGATTGACAAAAGGTTAATGGGGAGGGGTTATTAGAGGGTAGTAATTGAACCTTTGAGATTTGGTTTTGATGGGTGTGTGACTAGAAGAATAACAGTGTGCTAGTAGGGGTGGGGGAGGGTGAAGAGAAAATACTTGTTAGGTTAAAGTAGACAGGATGAGAGTTTTGATGATGAATGGGTTAAGTTTGGTTAATGGGGATGTGTGGTGCATGCAGGATGATTGGGCAGAGAGAGAGAGAGAGAGAGAGAGAGAGAGAGAGAGAGAGAGTTTGTGCTAAGAGAATTGTTGCTGGGCTCATTCTGAAGTGCTTTGGCAGATGGATGGGCACCAGATTTGGGCAGGGTGAGGGATTGCAGGTGTCGGGATTCTAATTCCCTTCCTGCCCTCCCATTGCTTTGTGCTTGGGTTGCTTAAGTAGGAAAGGTACATTCTTGGGGGTTTGGTGTTTTTAGGTTTTGTTGGGCACTGGTGTGGGTTGGGAGTCACAGCTACGGGAGCTTGACAGCATTCATGGGGAATTTAGTGTAAAAAGGAAGTGATGAATTAATAATATGTTGTGGTGTGATTTGCCATATACTACCCATACGGTAGCCCTACTGCACTTTAGTAAAAGGACTTCTAAGTGTTTTAAAAGCCTGATTAAAAAGCCAGGTTTTAACACTTTCTCTAAAGCTACATTTATCTGTAAGAAAACACAAATTATTAGGTTGTGATAGGGTTGTACACAGAAAAAAATATTCTGTTTGCCATTGGGTCACTTTTTGGCTGTTTTAGGTAGTTTCAAACTTTTTTGTTAATGAAATTTTTTGGATTATGTAATTCAGCACTATGCCTGCTTCAGGATTCTTATAACAAAAATGAAAAAACATATATATGAAAACTAAACATTAAAAAAAAAATGTTAAACCCAATATATATAAGGCAAATGTAAAATTAATTATAAAATAAATAAATCAATGAGTAAAATTGATAATAAATTACAATAACCATTCACCAATACATTACAGTATGACCAATGAATAATATATATGAAAAAGGTGCCATATATACACAGAGTAAAAAAAAAAAATGGACGGTAAAGTCATCAGTCTGAAAAGCTCTTTACATAATACTAACATATAATGTGAGTGATTGAGTACCAGAAGACTAAAAGAAAAAATAATAGCCTATTTCATCCAAATGAATCTGAAACCTTTAAAATACCCCAAAATAAAATATATTCACACATGAGAACCTAAAAAATATCCAAAATCTAATCTTAAAAGGATGTTTAACTAAAACACTATACTCCATTAAAGATAACTCACCAAGATTAGAACCCTAAAGGGCTCATTTTCAAAACAGAAAAATGTCTCAAAAAGGGCATACAGTGGCAAATGGACGTTTGTCTCCGAAGAACGTCCAAATCGCAATTTTTGAAACTCGGATTTGAGATGTTTCTCTCTGCAGTATTTCCAAATCAAAATAGTTAGATGTTTTGGTCTAGACCTGTTTCAATCATGACTAATCACTCAAAAAGATATCTATAGGATTATCATACCAGTGGTGTAGTGTTCTAAGTCACAAAAAGGTGCCCTAGTTGACAAGATGAACACTGGAGGGATTAAGACAACCCACTTACTCCCCCAGTGGTCACTGACCCCCTCCTACCCCCCCCCCCCCCGAAGATATGAAAGAAATAGTCAGTGTTTTTTTCTAGAAAAAAAGGTGCTGGTACTCATTATGGGCGGGGTCACCACATATGGCTCCACCCCTATGATAGCTACACCCACATTAGCCACACCCCATTTACCAGTTATGGCGCATATAAACAGACGTCATTGAAAATATTATACTAGTACAGGAGAACAAAATAACGTGATATTTTTCATTATAAATAATTTCTGTAAGCTGTTACAGCTCCAGTATACCCAGTGCAAAATAAGACACCAGATGTAAGTTCTCAAATTGGACATATTTCAAACACTAAAATGAAAATAAAATGATTTTTTCTACTTTTGTTATCTGATGACTTTGTTTTTCTGATCATGCTGGCCGAGTATCTGATTCTGCTGCTGCTATCTGTCCTCTTAACTCTGTTTCCAGGGCTTCCTTTCCATTTATTTCTTTACTTTCCTGCTTTCTTCTTCATTTCTTGCCCTATATCCATAAGTAAAAGCTGGGTCCTCCGCAGACTTGACTGTCCAGTGGATCCAGCTTCTGCCTATTTTCTCCATCTATGTGCAGTTTTTCTCCTCTCTTCCTTTTCCCTCATTTCATCTCCTTCATCTCTCTTCCCTCCCCTCTATGTTCAGCAATTTCTCCTCTCTCCCTGAGCCCTGCCCTCCCATCCATATCCATCCATGCTCATCTGACCCCTGCCTCTCCATTCATTCCTATCCAGCAATCCCCCTCTCTCCCTGAGCTCTGCCCTCCCATCCATGCTCCTCTGTCCCCTGCCCCCTCCATTCATCCCTATCCAGCAATTCCCCTCTCTCCCTGAGCCCTGCCCTCCCATCCATACTCCTCTGTCCCCTGCCCCTCCATATATCCCCTATAAAGCAATTCCCCTCTCTCCCTGAGCCCTGCCCTCCCATCCATGCTCCTCTGTCCCCTGCCCCCTCCATTCATCCCTATCCAGCAATTCCCCTCTCCCTGAGCCTTTCCCTCCCATTCATGCTCCTCTGTCCCCTACCCCTCCATTCATCCCTATCCAGCAATTCCCCTCTCTCCCTGAGCCCTGCCCTCCCATGCTCCTCTGTCCCCTGCCCCCTCCATTCATCCCTATCCAGCAATTCCCCTCTCGCCCTGAGCCCTGCCCTCCCATGCTCCTCTGTCCCCTGCCCCCTCCATTCATCCCTATCCAGCAATTCCCCTCTCTCCCTGAGCCCTGCCATCCATGTCCAGATGGTCCTCTCTCCCTTGCCCTCCTGCTCCCATGTCCAACTGCCTGCCTGCCTGCCTGCCCTGGCGCCCTCTTCTCCCCCCATGGATCCTTTTTCTTTTATTTTAAATTTACCTGACCTCCGAGTCCGACTGCATGGGCAGCAGCGTCACTGAAAGCGCTCCCCTCCCAAGTCCCGACGTCTCTAGCAGAAGCTTTCTGATTCATTCATTCTCGAGGGCGGGGCACTGAGAATGAACGAATAAGGAAGCTTCTGTTAGAGACGTTGGGACTCGGGAGGGGAGCGCTTCCAGTGATGCTGCTGCCCATGCGGTCGGACTCGGACGGATGTTAGGTAAATTTAAAATAAAAGAAAAAGAATCCTTGGGGGGAGAAGAGAGCGCCAGGGCGGGCAGATAAGTGGCGGTAAGCATGGCGCCCCTCTGCCATGCTTACCTTGCTTACCGTGTCAGACTGGCCCTGCGGATCCAGCACCCCACGCCCCTGGGGGACTGAGAGGAAGTGCAGGGCACAAAAAAAGCACTGGAAATAGTACATATCAGTAAGCAGGCCCCTGAGGTAGTCAAGTAGTCAGTGAAGTGGACTGTAGAGAAGGGGACTCAAGTTTCATATCCCACTCTAACTGGCACACTTGTGGTAGAAAGTGTGAGCCCTCCAAAATCTACCAAAAACCTATTGTACCTACATAAAGGTGACTCTTGCAAGCATACGGGCTATTGTAGTGGTGTACAGTTGAGTACAGTGTACTTTTGGAGGGCTCACAATACAATATAAGGGGGATAATAGTGAGATGTGTATCTGGAACCTTTTATGTGAAATCCACTGCAGTGTCCCCTAGGGTGCCCTACTGCTGTGCTGGGATGTCTGTGTGGCAAGTCTACAAAGAATTCTACCTTCCCTCTCCCCCCATACATCCCAATGGCTTGATTTTATGAATTTTTCCCTTGGATGTATTTGTTTAATGATCCTAAAAGAAAAGAAGAGTATAGAATTCCTTTTCTATTATTAATTGTAAACTGTTAAGCTGGTATTGTTGATGGGTGGCATTTCAAGTAAGAAATACTTGGGTACTTGGTTAGCGCAGGATTAGCACATGAGCCCTTACCACCTACAAAATAGCTAGGTGTCAGTAAGTGAACAGGTGCTAATTTTTTTTAACGGTCATGTGCTAATGTTAAATGTATGACTATTAATACAAAAATTTAAAAATGGCTTTAGAATGTGGGAAAAATTCTTTTTTTTTTAAATCATAGCTTAGTAAAAGGACACCATTGGCAGCAATGTGTTTTTATAAAATAGGCTACAAATGAGAACATTTTCCATCTACAACTCTAGGTGCTCTGTTTTAAAATTACCCTTTTATAGTTATCTATTTTGTGCCAGATTTGTTTGCATAAATTCAGGTATTCAGTGCTTTTTGAGTATTGGGATGAATGTTTATAGAGTGGACTTTCAAATCTATATTGATTTACCCAAAATTTGCCCACAGAAAAAGAAGATGTTAAGTTAATAGATAATTTGTATATTTTGTCAATATTCAAATAGAAACTTTTAGTATACATGTATAAAGAATTCACAGACCTTGCAGCTCCATGGTTTGTCTGAAAACTCCTTCATAAAGTTACCCACACTGAGTTAAAGCTTTGCCTTAGCCCTCCAACACCATCCATTACAGCAAACTTCACATTTAAGCAGTTCTGTTAATAGTCCTACATGATTTCATTAGATAAGCATGAAAGTGACTACTTTACTAACTTTTCAGCATATCTTACTTTTCAAATGACACATAGAGGGTAGTTTTGGATAGAACCATGGAGTGGGGAATTCATATGTCCAAGGCAGGATCCATGGCGTAGCTCAGGCCCATTCAGCAGTAGTGCACCTCACTGGGTGAAGATCTCCTCAAATGTGCCATGAACACCTTCCAGTGCATCTTGGCAGTTGGAGGCAGCTTCACTAGGTGTCAGAGTCAGGTGGTTCACTAAAGCTGCCATCGACTGTGAAGCTGCACTGGAGGAAGTTTGGGGTGCCTTCAAGGAGTTCTTTTGCTGGCAGGGCTTGGTGATCCCTGCCAGCTCAGGTATTTAATATTTTTAAGTGGGGTTAGGGGAGCTGGAGGCAGAAAAGGAGAGGAGTGGGAGAGTGGCAGACTGTAGAAACGACATTGAGCCCACACAAAATTTGAGGTCTGGCTATACAACTGACCAGGATGTGTGAAATTCCCATACTATTTTACAAGATGCTCTGCCAAATGTAAAGCCTTACATAAAACTGGAGCAGGACTGCATGTCCAAGTCCGTCCATGTCCAGAGGGTGCATCACTTTTAAAAGGTTGCATATGGGGAAAAATGTACAATTCACCATGACATAGACTTGAAAATAGCTTTGTAAAATCATTGCTCCTTCTGTAAATTGCCCCATCCCAACATTGCTAGCCCCTCCCCCAAATAGGCATTCCCAATCCCAACTTCCCCTTCCCCCACAGCCCACACAACCCTCCCAAGCAAATTCCCCTTTCCCAGGAGCACACACATCCCCCTTATGCCAAATTTCTCTCATGGTACACCCCCCCATTCTAGACAGATGGGTTTTAGATCACATCATAATGCTGAAATGATTATAGCTTCTGTGTTCAGTGAGATCTATATGAAATTGGATAAGGGTTTTGTTCCTTGGCAATACCTTTCGATTGGTCAGTCATTTCATCTGGTGAACCATTTTCTTTTATTGGCTAGACTGTAACAGATAGGTATGTTCAGCCAGGTTTTGCAATAGTTTGCAAATATTTTGTCCCTCTGATCATTTGTAGTCATCGCCATTGATTCTGTTTTTATTTCTTATTACCATGTCATGTGCCACAAGGTTATATATTGTGTCCATTGTTGTTTAACATGTTTCTTAATCCATCTTCAGGAGTGTTTGACATCAGTGGAAGAATGGTTGAGGGACCATTGCTTAGCCTTGAACACCCCCCTCCCCCCCCCAAAAAAAAAACAATGTTCCCTGTTCGATTTATGGCCATCTGGCCATGCCCTTAATGAACCCTCTCTTGTTTAGTTCTACAATCCAACTTGGTAATTGGTCTTATTGATGCATAGCTGTCATTTTGGCCCCAATTATCTAAATCCATCCGTTTGGGTTTTTGTGCCCTACATCATCTCCATTCAATTCTAGGTGGGGAGGAGGGGCCAGTTCTCCTTTGCTTCATGCTTTGTTTGTTTCACAGCTGGCTTATTGTAACATTGGGGCCAATATTCAGACCATTTGAACCAAAATCATCCAGTCTCATAGTTCAAATGGAGTAATGCTGCGGGAAAAGCTGCAGCCGTGCGGAGATAGAATGCTTTTGCTACATGACTTCCACTAAGCTAAGTGTGCTGCTTATGTTCAAATGTAACAATTTAGTTTATAAAAGGGCACATGTTGATTGTTTTTGGACATTGCAAAGGAGGTTTTTCTGACCAAATGATGACATTTTAACTGGTTGTAACCATGATTGATTAAGAAAAAAAGTTACCAGTAATCATAGAACTTTGCACCAGTTTATTGAGGTCTTTTCCTCCTTTTTTTGAATAGCCAATTTAGTTTTTTTATGGTTATTTTGAATTTTTCCAGTTTCATTGTGCTCACTATTTTTATTTAAGGTTGCACTTAAAAAAAGGTTTGGACAAGTTCCTGGAGGTAGACACGGAGAGGCCACCGCTTACTCTGGGATTGGTAGTGTGGAATGTTGCTGCTATTTGGGTTTCTGCCGGGTACTTGTGACCTGAATTGGCCACAGTTGGACACAGGATACAGAGCTATATGGATCATTGGTCTGAACCATATGGCTATTCCTATGATCTTATATGGTAGCAAGGGTTTGTACCCCTACAGGTCTAGGGAACAAAACACTACTTAATATAACATTAAGGTGTATTTTTTACTGCATTAGCTGCTATTTTTTTAGACTTGAACATATCTGTTTGTATACTTTCCTGTCTAATGAGTAGAATTCCTTTCACAATTGTTTTTAGTCTGTAGACTATCTAATCCTGTACATCAGATAAGGTGATGTGGAGGGGCATAATCGAAAGGGACACACAGGTTTTGCTGAGAACGTCCTCGCAAAACGTCCCGGTGGAGGGACAAGGAAATCCGTATTATCGAAACAAGATGGACGTCCATCTTTCGTTTTGATAATACGGTCGGGGACACCCAAATCATGAAATTTAGGTCATCCTTAGAGATAGTCATTTCTGATTTTCGGCGATAATGGAAAATAAGGATGCCCATCTCAAAAACGACCAGCCCTTTGGTTGTGGGAGGAGCCAGCATTCGTAGTGCACTGGTCCCCCTGACATGCCAGGACACCAACCAGGCAACCTAGGGGGCACTGCAGTGGACTTCAGAAATTGCTCCCAGGAATATATCTCCCTTATCTTGTGTGCTGAGCCTCCCCAAAGCACCCCCCAAACCCACTACCCACCACTGTACACCACTACCATAGCCCTTACAGGTGAAGGGGGCACCTAGATGTGGGTAAAGTGGGTTTCTGGTGGGTTTTGGAGGACTCACATTTACCATCACAAGTGTAACAGGTACCGGGGGGATGGGCCTGGGTCCGCCTGCCTGAAGTGCACTGCACCCACTAAAACTGCTCCAGAGACCTGCATACTGCTGTGATGGACCTGAGTATGACATTTGAGGCTGGCACAAAATATTTTTTAAGATGTTTTTTTCAGGGTGGGAGGGGGTTAGTGACCACTGAGGGAGTAAGGGGAGGTGATCCCCGATTCTCTCCGGTGGTCATCTGGTCAGTTCTGGCACCTTTTTTTGGCTTGGTAGTAAGAAAAACAGGATCAGGTAAAGTCGTCCAAGTTCTCATCAGGGACGCCCTTTTTTATCCATTATGGGTCGAGGACGCCCATGTGTTAGGCATGCCCAAATCCCACCTCCAACATACCCCGTGAACTTTGGTCATCCCGTGATGGAAAGCAGTTGGGGACGACCAAAATCAGCTTTCGATTATGTCGATTTGGGCGACCCTGTGAGAAGGACACCCATCTTCCGAATTGTGTCAAAAGATGGGCGTCCTTCTCTTTCGAAAATAAGCCTGATAGTTTTATTAAACATAAATTGAAACATAAATTGGGGACCTGATAGCAATTTTCCATTTAGCCTGTGTCTGTGTAAAAGATCACAGAAAATGTGTTTATTTCACTGCTATGTCACTGATCATGGGGTAATGGAATGTTCATATTTTTCTCCAGGCTTGATTTTTATGGATCCCTGAATATAATTCACCTTATATTTTGTCTATTTGTCCACCCGGTTTATTTGGAAGGCATGAAGGTTGGCTATACTAAACAGGGATTTTATGGATTTTAAGCTTATTGATAAATGATGATTATGAATATTTAGAAACTATGACTTGTCAACTTATATCTTGGCCTTAAATGGGTTCACTGACTTTGCTGCTGATATAATATAGACCACCTAAATCATGGCAAAAATCTGAAGAAAAGATATTTGAGAAAATATCTTATTGTTCTATGCATTTTTCTGACTTGATAATACTGAATGATCTTAATTTACATCTAGAAGATTATTATGAAGCAAATGTGTTGCAATTTACAATATTTTTTGAAGTCTCTAAATTTGATTTTAGATTCTGGCATGGCTACACATGAGAAAGGTCACAAATTAGATTTTGTGGCCTATTCCGGGGGTTCAGAACATTTGTTTCTGGATCACTTACACTGAGAACCATTAATTTGGTCAGACCACTTTTTACTTTTGTTTTATTTAAAAACTTTTAATGTATACTTAAATGCAGTTAGTGAAAGTACAGTTAAATTGAAGAGAAGTAAAGTTGAACCCTCTCAGTTTTTGGACTTGGCTATGCCTATGCCAATGGTTCCCAAACCTGGTCCTGGATGCACCCCAGTCAGTCAGGTATTCAGAATATTCACTATGAATATTCATGAGAGAGATTTGCATGTACTGTTTCCACCTCATGCAAATCTGTCTCAGGAATATTCATTGTGGATATCCTGAAAAGTTGACTGGCTGGGGTGCCTCCAGGATTAGGTTTGGGAACCCCATAATTATGAACTTAGTTTATTGGATAATGTTATTAATGGTATTCTTGAAGATAAGGTTCTTTTAAAGTTAAAAAAAAGTTGGGAATGTGAATAATCCTGGGCTTTGTGAATCCCTTACAACTGTAGGCGTTTAGAGCACATATGGAGGAGCACCAGGTATAGTTCAGTTTATATTAATTGGAGGAGAAAGGTAATGGAATATAAGCCTCAAGTAGCTCAACAAAGAAAGACAGTCGAGAAATTACTAACTCAGGCAACTCTTCTAAAACTCTCTTTAAAGTATTTGAGAATTTGACTAACAATGACTCCGTACTAGTGGTTCCTAAAACCTTACAGCCTAAGATAGAAAATTTAGCTTTATTTTTCCAGAATAAATTTAACAAAATTAGACAGTCTTGGATTCCACGGTAGTCTCTTCTTTCAATTTAGAAGTGGATTGTATCCCTGTAGATAGGATGTGGGACAATTTTGAGAGGGTTTCCTCAAACACAATTAAGAAATATTTGTCTAGACTTTCAAAACAAATCATGCTGTTTGGATATTTGTCCATCCTGTTTGTTTACTAAGCTGCGCTAGATGTGCACTAGTGTTTTTAGTACGCACTAAACATTAACATGCTCTAATAATGTAGATGCGCATAATATTCCTATGGGTATCTACATGGTTAGCACGTGTTAATTATTAGCATGCACTAAAAACGCTAGTGCACCTTAGTAAACAGGGCCCTGGATTTGTTAATGTTAAACTCCAATTAGGGTGCTATCCTGAATCTTTTGCAGGAACTGTTCTAACCCCTTTACCAAAATCTGCAGGGACAGATTTGACAAAAGTAGAAAATTATCGTTCTGTTGCGAGCATCCCATGGATGACAAAATTACTAGAGTTCTCAGTTAACAAACAAATGCAGAAATTTATAAATACATTTGACATCTTGCACAAGACACAACATGGGTTCAGACCGCAACATAGTTCTAAAATACTGCTTCTTAAGATAATACACTTTTTAAGTCAAGGGCAACAGGCTGTGTTACTACAATTCAATATATCAGCTGCCTTTGACGCTTCAGCCTTTCTACAAGACCTAGAAGAATAGAATAGGATAGAATCAAACTGGTGCCTGAATTCAGCCTGTATCTGTGAACTCCAGTTAAGACAAACTATTGTATTAAAAAAATGAACTCTGTCATACCATATCAGAGCCATGGTACCCTGGATACATACAAGGAGATTACCTGCATGATTAGTTCTGCAAGCCTCCAGGAATTCACATAGACCCAAACACAAAGAATGTTTACAGAGTTTGACTAAACAGCATTGATACTTACATTTAACAATTGTTGCGCAGAGACAGAAATTGCACTTTTTCCACCATCATTTTGCTTTTTGACATACTTTAAGTATTTGTGCTGTGCCTGATAGTTGCCATTGTTTGGCATACTGCCATTGTCTATTCCTACAGGTATTTTCTCAGGACATTAAAAGGTATATTATTTCTAAGCTGTCTTACTTGGTAGTACACCTTTTACCGACTGACTTCTAGACATTGTGATATCCTGATTTGTTCTTGTTTCTGCTTTTCATTATGGAGGAGAAATGAACAGAAAGAATAAATGTTGCCTCATCGAGGAACTGCTGCTGTTTCCTAGAGCAGGACTTTCCTGGCAGAAGCTTCCTGTGATAACTTCATCTCTTGCAGAGGTTCATAAGACTACTGAAGGCTTTCTATTACTGGAGTACAGAGATGCCAAGAGACAGAGTTGAGCCCAGAGCAAGGCCGCTGCAGCCAACCCCTGTCCATTTGGGTCGCCGCCACTGCTCTCCTCCACTCAAGCTGCTGCCATCGCCCCACCCCCACTCAGGATGCCACTTCCGTCCCCCACTCGGGCCACCACCGCTCCCTGCCCCCTTACCGTCCTGCTTCCGCTCCTCCCTCGGTCTGTCAGGTTATCGCGTTAACACAATCACCCAGGTCCTGACTCACAGGAGCAAGAGAGAGACAGGCTGAGGGAGCAGAACTTTCTGCCTGCCCCTGGAAGCCTTGCCGGTGTCGGGCCCCCCTTGGAGGCTGGGCCCGGGGAATCTTGCCCCCCCCTTCTTGGTGGCCTTGCTGGTGCAGTTAGGAACATGTCTGTTTCACTGTGAAGAGCACAGTCAAATCAATTTGGTACACGAGGTATATTTTAGCACAGTATTTGATACTTTGTATGAGTCAGAATCATTAGTAGTTAGATGAATTTTAATAAGTAAGGAACTAATTACTGCTCAAAGTATTAATGCCATCTTCTTTTTTTATTTTTTTTTTGCTTTTGGCATTTATACAATAAATTCTATTTTAACAAAATAGTTTCCTTACTTGCAGTTTCCTCATTGCTGGCAGCCACAATGAATCCAGGGGGAGGTCTGATAATTACCCTAGACATCACCTCTGTCCCATCAGGGGCTGTTGCTTAGGGGAGGAGGGGTGTTATTTCTTTCTACCAGGGGGTAGAAGCTGTTATTGGGGAGGGGGGGGAGAATGTGTATGCTGCTAAGTAAGGGGAAGTTGTTTGGGAAAGGTGGCATGCAATGGAGGAAAACTGGCACTGGTTTAGGAGTTTAATTGCTGGGGTGATCTGGCATCCCAGGGATCCCAGACTGGTGTTTACAGCTGGCCCTACAGCAGGGATTTAGACATGGTTCGGGGCAAATTTATATCTTTGTTTTCCCACAGATGTGGATTCCCTTTAAGAACTAGGGCATGCTGGTCTGTATTGTAGGACCACCCAGTCCATCCCGTCTCCCTGCCCTCTCCATACCTCTTCCCATTTAAACATATTGAGGTTATCCATTTGTTAATGGCCTTTGGGCATCTCCAGATATTTAGATGCTGCCATTTATACATGTGAATGCTTCTAACATAGAGACTAAAATAGATCAAATATCAAATAATGTTATTTACTGTACATATTTGTTTATAGATTTCTTTTGTCCATTTCAAAATTTTTAACAAACTGAAACAGCTTTTGGTGATTGCAGGCAATTCCATAACAATATACTTGAAAAGTTAATGTTGTACTGGATTTAAAAGAAACTACAAGAAGACTACCAAATAGTTACAAGGCTCTGGAGAAAAGCTGCTGCTAGTAGAGCTAATTCAGATGGACACATATTGTGATTTCACAAGTCTAGCATATAATAAATTCATAGGGACTGAGTATTGTGTCTCATGCTTTCTTCAGATCAAAATACTAAACTATTCTTTCTATTCATTGTGTATTTTTGTTTTCTGGAGCTAGTAACAAAATTATGACAAGCAATATCAAAAATATAGAGGGTAATACCTAAAGTGGGCACTAATATTTACATGCCGAATACACATTTAAATGAATGGAATAATGATTTATACGTGCATATAGATGCACATAGTTAGAATTTTGGAATTTACATGCATAGGTGCTATTTTGTAAACAGGTAGCTAAAGTTATTAGTGTATAGTTCAAAGATAGACATACAAATGGGCAGTATTAGGGCAGAACACAGAGTGCACAGTTACAAATGTACGTGGTGGAATATTATCATTTATGAACATGTTTCCACAATTTGTGTGAGCACTTACACCAGCTCCATGGCTTGTGCCTAAATTATAGACACATGTTTTACCTGTTACACTAGTATTCTATAAAGGAAAGTAACCACCTATTTTCCTTTATATAATAGAATAGGTGCCATAAATATATGTGTGCTGTTCTAGAATTGCCCTCAATGTGAGAGTAAGTTTATAAGGAGCTACCTAGTTTTAGGTGCTAAGAATTTACATTAGGATTATTTATTTTTATTTGATTTATTAGGATTTATTTATTGAAGGAAAGTCGGTATATAGTAAGAATAACTCAAACATAAGCAATAAACAATTACAGCAGTAAAAATATTTAAATAACAATACAAAGTATGGCATGGTATACTACTTACAATAAAACACAATATGTAGCTTACATGTGTAAATGACCTCTTAAATAGTGAATAGCATGAAAGTACACACACAAGTTCCATGGTGCATACATTCACTGTGGACGTGCACAGGGGCAGAATTTGGGCAGAGCATGAATGAAGTCTGCAATTCTATCAATATATTATAAAGGGGTCCTTTTACTAAGCTGCCTCGTTCATAAAAACGAGGCTAATGCATGCCTCGTTCATTAAAAAATGACCTAATTTATACACAAGATTGACTTATAGACAAGTACATACAGTAATTAGCACTAATTTAGGTTTATGCATGCACGTGCCTCCATGCTAATCTATAATGCTGTGCACACAAAATGTCTCGGGTGTAACCCAAAAGGGGGTGTGTACATGGGAGAGTCAGGAGCATTTCCAATATTTAGGTGCAGTGTTATAGAATATTGGGGTTAGGAGTCCATCTTGCATACCAGGTCCCAGCAGGTGTAAGTCTTTGTGCCCAAAGTTGGGTGCAGGAATCTGGTCTGCTATTCTACAAAGGGCACTCAGCCTGGATCACCCATTATAGAATAATATTTAGTGTGGATTTTTCCAGTGCCTAAATTTGGGCACAATTTATAGAATTTACTTAATGTGGAAAGAGAGAGCACTGTTTAGAAAGAGGGCATGCTCTTTTCCAGTTGTGGAATCACCATGCATGCACAAAGTATTGTGTATGTGTAAACTTGTGCTCACATATGTGCGCTGTCAGGAAAAGAGTGCTTCCACTTTATAAAATAACATGCCCTCTTTTCACATTGTATGCACCTTTTCCAAAGAGTGTACACTATTATCAACAACTGATGTGGAGGGGCATAATTGAAAGGGGCGCCCAGGTTTTCCTGAGGACGTCCTCACAGGACATCTCTGCGAAGGGGCGGGGAAACCTATATTATCGAAACAAGATGGGTGTCCATCTTTTGTTTCGATAATATGGTCGGGGACGCCCAAATCGAGAAATTTAGGTCGACCTTAGAGATGGTCGTCCCCGATTTTCAGCGATAATGGAAACCGAGGACGCCCATCTCAGAAACGACCAAATCCAAGCCATTTGGTCATAGGAGGAGCCAGCATTTGTAGTGTACCGGTCCCTCTGACATGCCAAGACACCAACGGGTACCCTAGGGGGCACTGCAGTGGACTTCAGAAATTGCTCCCAGGTGCATAGCTCCCTTACCTTGTGTGCTGAGCCCCCCAACCGCCCCAAAACCCTCTCCCCACAACTGTACACAACTACCATAGCCCTAAGGGGTGAAGGGGGGCACCCAAATGTGGGTACAGTAGGTTTGTGGTGGGTTTTGAAGGGCTCACATTTACCACCACAAGTGTAACAGGTGGGGGGCTTGGGCCTAGTCCGCCTGCCTGAAGTACAGTGCACCCACTAAAACTGCTCCAGGGACCTGCATACTGCTGTCATGGAGCTGGGTATGATATTTGAGACTGGCATAGAAGCTGAAAAAATATTTTAAAAACATTTTTGAGGGTGGGAGGGGGTTAGTGACCACTGGGGGAGTAAGGGGAGGTCATCCCTGATTTCCTCTGGTGGTCATCTCGTCATTTAGGGCCATTTTTGTGGCTTGGTCGTAAGAAGAAAAGGACCAGGTAAAGTCATTCAAGTGTTCATCAAGGACGCCCTTCTTTTTTCCATTATCGGTCGAGGACGCCCATGTGTTAGACATGCCCCAGTCCCGCCTTCTCTATGCCTCCGACATACCTCCATGAACTTTGGTCATCCCCGCGACGGAAAGCAGTTGAGGATGCCCAAAATTGGCTTTTGATTATGCCGATTTGGGCGACCCTGTGAGAAGGACGCCCACCTTGTTGAAAGATGGGCGTCCTTCTCTTTTGAAAATAAGCCTGAAAAGAACAAAATGGCCAAATGAAAACAAATAATATTAAAATTCCTGTAAATGAAATGGGAAATGACATAAAACAAAAATTTTCTAGCTGCCAATTCCTATAACGCTGAGAGGCCATTTCTGATAATGTCTTCTTTATTTGGCAGGCTGATGCCTAGAAGTATGTTGCAATAAACCATGTGAGATCAGGCACTACCATTTTTCAAGATGGTGGTGGAAGAAGAGAATGTCATTGGACGCTTGCCTAAAGCCAGGTGTTATTAGCCCATTAGGGTGTCCCAGCATCAGGGGCTTTCTGGACAAGGGTCTTCCTGTGCCAGGTGTCTGGTCAAAGGGTGCTATCAGGAGTTTCTGAATCACAGCTGCTCTAGCTTGGGTTGCTGGGTACCAGTGGTATTCTGGGTTAAGGGTAGCTAAGCCAGGGATGCCATAACTCAGGGTGCTCAGCACAGAGGTACCTGGATATGATAACATTCTTAAAGTGATGGATACTTTTTTATGCTTTCTTGTCAGTGCTTGATTCATTTTCGATTCAGTGTTGAATCCTGCAGTGGAATCGGCTTAGTAAATTATAAAGACATAAAGACTTCCTCCTCATATAGAAGCCTGTGGTATGCTAATGTGGAATGAAACATTTTTATATCATTTTGCACATTTTTAATGCTACAGTAATGCCATTCATTTACTCTATCTGGAGTAAAACTTTTATTCAGCTTGTGCATTATAAAACTATATGCAAAAGCTCAGTACACAGTTCTAATAGACAGCTTATTACCCATTGTTGGGCCCCCTCACTGCTGTGTGCTTCATAATTAGAAAACAGAATTGGCAGAAACAGAGCATGTAAGAATTATCATGTATGTGCATTAATTTTGTATTGCATTTAAGGTTTTGATCTTTACTCTGCAGATTTGAAACACTTGACAGTAACACTGAAAAAGTGTACACAGAACAAATACAGCCATGAGGAATTTTAGTTTAAAGTGTGAAAACATTAGCTCAGCTGGGCCTTTGAAGTTTCCTTCTTCTAGTGAAGGTCAGGAAAGGAGTGACAGTTCCATTAGTTTCTCACCAATAATGATTTCTTTGAAAGATTTTAATCATGTTTTCAATCTCATTGAAGCACAGAAGCTTCATTCTCTTGGCAAATGATCACTGTGTTTATTCAGATCTGTGTATCCTTTCATTAAGTCAGACTGTTCTATTTCTTGTTTAGAATGTTATGATGTGGATCATAATGTAGGTAAGAACAAACTTTATCTTAGGTTTCCCTATTGCCATATATTGAACAATACCAAGAAATTCTGGTAAATTTCTGGAGATAACAAGTAACTAGGGATGTGTATAGCAACAAATAATTTGTTTTCAGTTCTTTTGGCCTCTTTTCTCAATTTTCAAACTTTTTTTGGTCGTCCCACACATTTGTTTTTAAAATGTAATACATGTTAGAATTTTTTAACATGTAGATTGAACATATGTGCTTTAATTTGTAAGCTAATGTGTGTCAAATCAATGTTATGCACACAACATTTTTTAATGAACATTTGTGCTAACAAATACATACCCTTACAAGAAACACTGGATTCTGTATACAATGGTGTTAGCTTCTCCTTCTGAGATCATATCCAGAGGCCCTTACCCGGGTATATTTTTGTACTCCCCAGACTCAAGATAAGGACCAAGACAAGTTAAAGCCAAAATATAATCACTTCCAAGTATTTTTAAATAGGCGAATCAGAATGGCAGATTCAGGTGAGATGCTGATGTTTGAGCTCCAGAGTTTGTATGTTTTCCTTGGCATTTATTTCAAAATTTAGTATCATCTCTTCAGAGAGGAGCAAAGGAACTGTCAGGAAAGATTCTTAGAACCCCCCCCCCCCCCCCCCAAAGATGCACTCCTCCAGCAAATTTTATTCCCAGAACATGTGGCAGCATTTTTGCTTTCTACAATAGATGTGCCCATTACTAAGCTGGACATCACACTGAATTCTGACTTATGAACTGTACCCTTACCTCTGCCCTGAAATTCATTATTCTGTGTTCAGACTGTATCTCTAATGACCTGAGGAGGTACCCAGAATGTGGCAGCTGAGTTTGTCATATTGCCCTGTTGGTTCTCGAGAGGAAAGGGCAGACTTTAGTGCAGGTATATTGAGAATTTAGAGAAGATAATCTCATCAAGATACCCGTGGTAACATAGTAGATGACGGCAGAGAAAGACCTGCACGGTCCATCTAGTCTGCCCAACAAGATAAACTCATATGTGCTACTTCTTGTGTATACCTTACCTTGATTTGTATCTGCCATTTTCAGGACACAGACCGTAGAAGTCTTGCCCAGAACTAGCCCCACCACCCAAACACCAGCCCTGCCTCCCAATCTCGGCTAAGCTTCTGAGGATCCATTCCTTCTGCACAGGATGTGGTGAATCTCTTCAGGTACATGTCAGGAAAGAGTTGAACCCCTTTCATGAATGTAGATATAGCTTTCTCTGGGTAAATATAGATTTGGATTTTGGATTTAATTACTCAACTTATCCAAATCCAAGCTCAAGTCAAGTTACAAATTCAGGCACATATGTTATTATTATTTGTTGCATTTGTATCCCACATTTTCCCACCTATTTGCGGGCTCAGTGTGAATGATGGAAGTACAATTTGTTTCAGTACGATTATGTGTTACATTGTGAAGAGTTATGGGAAGACAAAGTCAAAATATCATTTGGGGAATAGAACAATGGAATGTAACAATGGGGAATTGATGGGCGATAAAACAATAACAAGAGAACATTAGGGTATAACAATTTTATCTGTGGGTAGGGTTATAAGTGTGGTGAAAATACGGGAGAAGAGAACTCAGAAGAGAGTGTATTGATGCATTTTTATTAGTGTGTATGGACTTCATGTGTTTTGATCCTTGCAATAAATTTTCTCAAAGAGATAAGTCTTCAATAGTTTGCGGAAGTTGGTTAGTTCGTAGATCGTTTTCAGGTTGCGTGGTAGTGTATTCCAGAATTGCGTGCTCATATAAGAGAAGGTTGATGTGTGCAGTACTTTGTATTTTATGCCTTTGCACTTAGGGAAGTGGAGATTGAGGAAAGTTCGGGATGATCTTTTAGCGTTTCTGGGTGGCAGGTCTATTAAATCAGACATGTATGCAGGGGCTTCACCGTGAATGATTTTGTGGACTAAGGTGCATACTTTAAAAGTGATGCGTTCCTTGAGTGGGAGCCAGTGTAGTTTCTCACGTAGGGGTTTTGCACTTTCGTATTTTGGTTTTCCGAAGATGAGTCTGGCTGCTGTATTCTGGGCTGTTTGAAGTTTCCTCAGTATTTGTTCTTTGCAGCCTGCGTATAGTGAGTTGCAGTAGTCCAGGTGACTGAGTACGAGTGATTGCACTAGGCCGCGGAAGACAGATCTTGGAAAGAATGGTCTTATTCTTTTCAGTTTCCACATGGAGTAGAACATCTTTTTGGTTGTGTTGTTCGTGTGAGTCTCAAGTGTTAGGTGGCGGTCAATAGTGACTCCAAGGATTTTTAAAGTTTCTGAGATTGGCAGATTTAGTTTAGGTGTGTTAATAGCGTTAAATTTATTCGTGTTGTATCTTCTTTAGTTAAACCACCTATTATTATTACGTTGAACAGGATTTGAATAATCTTGGCTTCAGCAGAGTATCCTGAATCCTATATATTCCAGAATACAGTCCAAGGAAATCAGTCTCTCATCTACGAGATAGAAAGGATTGGGAAAATGGAGGAAACTATAAACATAAATATGCCCATTCGGATCATCCTCCCTCTCCAACAGTGGCCAATCCATGTCACTAGGAATACCTGGCAAATCCCACCCCCCCCCCCCAAAAAAAAACCCAATCCATTCCTTGCAGTTTCCTCCCAGCTAGAAATTTGTCCAACCCCTTTTTATACTCAAAATTCCAAAACAGGAGAGGCACCTTTAAAGAATTCTAATATATTTCTAAGGTACAACCTCCTTTTTCTAAATCCATGCTAGCTCTTTTCCATTAAACTGTGTTCATCTGTATCACCAGTAATGTTGTCCTTAACAATGGCTTCCTCCATTTGACCTACCTCTGTTGGAAGGTTCATCAATCTGAAATTATGAACTTGGATCACCCTTGGCACCCTTATTAAACAGAAGTATTACATTGGCTGCCCTCTAGTTCTCAGGTACAGAGGCAGATTTGAGTGAGAAGTTGCAGACTACCAAAAGCAGGTCAGCAGTTTCATATTTCAATTCCTATACAGCTCAAAGGTGAATATCTTTATGTCCCAGTGGTTTGATAATACTTTCTAGCACCTCTTCCAGATTCACACTAGTTTGTTTTAGTTCTTCTAATTCATCATCTACAAAGAATATTTCCAGCATGGGTATCACTCTCAAATCTTCCACTGTAAAAACTGAAGCAAAGGACCCATTAATTTTTCTGCTATGGCCTTATCCTCCCTGAGTCTCTCCCCCTTTTACTCCCTAGTTATCTGTGGAAATTCTATAAGGGGGTACCTAGTTTTAGTTGCTAGGAAAGCACCTATTTAGAACCTCCTTATAGAAAATAAGCACCTAGTTTTCTTTGTGGAATATTAGCATAAACCACCTTATGCTTGCTTACATTGCAGGCACTGACATATACACCAGCCAAAGAGATGTCGTAAATGCTTGCGTAGATTGCAAAAGAACACACATAGATAATACGATTCTATAATCTATAGGGGAAATTCTATATATGGCACTGAACATTATAAGTTACTTCTGCAGCAAATGTTTGGTACCAAGAAGTATTCTGTTTCAACGCACCAAAATAGGGAAGAAACAGCAGATCTGTAGAAAAACACACTTACATACCCCATTTACAGAACAGTGTTCCGTGTGGATTTGCAAAGGGGGCATGGCCAGGTCAGGGGTGTTCCCTTAAAATGTATTTATTTAGATTTTACTCACACCTTTTTCAGTAGTAGCTCAAGGTGAGTTACATTCAGGTACTCTGGATATCTCTCTGTCCCAAGAGGGCTCATAATCTAAGTTTGTACCTCAGACAATGGAGGGTTAAGTGACTTGTCCAAGATCACAAGGTGCAGCAGTGGGATTTAAACCAGCCACCTCTGGATTGCAAGACTGGTGCTCTAACCACTAGGCCATGCCATGTATTTACTGTTATAGAATTCAGAAGATCCATGCCCAACTTGCATGCTGAGATTTACACTTGGTTTCACCACCCGAACTCTCATCCACTCTCTCATTACCTCTCGCCTTGACTACTGCAACCTACTCCTCACTGGCCTCCCACTTAACCATCTATCCCCCCTTCAATCCATTTAGAACTCTGCTGCGCGTCTTATCTTTCACCTGGACCGATATGCTAATATCACCCCTCTCCTCAAGTCACTTCACTGGCTTCCGATCAGGTACCGCATACAGTTCAAGCTTCTCTTACTAACCTACAAATGCACCCAATCTGCAGCCCCTCGTTACCTCTCTACCCTCATCTCCCCTTACGCCCCTACCCGAAACCTCCTCTCATAGGACAAATCCCTCATCTCAGTACCCTTCTCCACCACCACCAACTCCAGGCTCCGCCCTTTCTGCCTCGCCTCACCCTATGCTTGGAATAAACTTCCTGAGCCCATACGCCAAGCCCCCTCCCTTCCCATCTTCAAATCCTTACTCAAAGCCCACCTCTTCAATGTCACTTTCGGCACCTAACCATTATACCCCTATTCAAGAAATCTAGACTGCCCCAAATTGATTGATTGCACATTTTTTGTCCTTTAGATTGTAAGCTCCTTTGAGCAGGGACTGTCCTTCTTTGTGAAATTGTACAGCGCTGGGTAACCCTAGTAGCGCTTTAGAAATTTTAAGTAGTAGTAGTAGTTAACTCCTCACTCCCAAAGTTGAGCACGGATCCCAGCACTACATGCTATTCCATAAATGATGCCAATCTCAGAATGCCCATTATAGAATACTGTTCAGTGCCAATTGTTTTCATCTCTGAATTTTGAGCACTATTTATAGAATTTCCCCCGTGTGTGTGTGTGTGTATGTGTTGTGAGGAGGATAGAGCATAGAGCCCCATTCGGAGATAAACTTCCCCTAGATTACAATACCCAGAACCCTTTGCGTGACAGGGACAGAACAATAGGCCCAAAGACCCGGAGTGGAACCCTAGTAAAGAAAGGGAAGAAAGTAGCTCAGTAAAAGGCCTGTCATTTGCCCCAGCTTCCTCTAGAGGGAGTGTTAGAGATGAATCCCAATATCCCTGGCTGAGAAAACAATATAGGATTTCTCCTGGGTGTGGTGAGGAGAGGGAGGAATTCCTGAGAGCTCTGAGAGAACAAAGAAGCCTTGAGAGATGGCTCTGAAGGGGAAGAGCACATGGAGTATCTGGAGGAGGGAAAGATGTACCTCTGGAACCCTCAAGTGAGCCTGCTGTAATGGAGTGGAAGACTACAAACCAAGAGAACGCCAGCCAGCAAAGGCAGAGTGGGAGGACACAGGTGAATATTTTCTGTGTAGTGGAAGGTAATTTGCCAGCCCAGGTTGTTGAAGGGCTACTTATCTGAAAGGAGGACATTTAAGCAATTGTCTGCTAATAGTCTTGTGAACTGATGAACTTTTAAGATAGGCTGTTTGAACTGATCCGGAAGGGAAAGAACATAGGGCTCTATGCATCAAAGAAATGTAGAAGGACTGAAAACATAAAGGTCACGTTGTAAACATATTGATTTAGAAAAAATGATGGATGCTCTAAAAAAAATGCATGCAAATGATCGGTGCGGTACTACAAAGGTGGATGCATGAAAGTATCGCTAATCTGATGAAATCCCCGTTAGTGGTGTAGGAAACACATGCGCACAATAGTAATTCGCTAAGCACACGGTATCACTGTGGCTATTGTATGCATGTCTACAAAAACACATCATAGACATGCGTCTGGGGCGTATAAGATACACGTCACTCGAAAGCGGGGCATATAGGTGCATGAGTGACTTTTTTAATCACAACGGCTACTGGCATGTGGTGTCTGCCTCATTGCTTGACTCTGATTTCCTTTTTGTTAGGTGCTTTCACATGTTCATAGGTAAGTGAGTCATTTCATGCACAGAGATGAGCTTATGGCTGGGTGTTAAGTGTGCTTCTTCCTGCATTTTCCTGATGATAACTTCTCCTACATTTTTTTTTTATAGGCATGTGAGTGATTTTTTAATCACTCGCAACAGCTACTGGTGTGTGGTGTGTGCCATGTTGCTTGATTCCTTTGTGCTTTCACATTTTCATAGGTGAGTGAGACATTTCATGCAGAGAGATGAGCTTATGGCTGGGTGGTAAGTGTGCTTCTTCTTTCATTTTCGGTTGTTAACATCTCCTCCATTTTATTTTTCGGGAAGCAATGGAGGATAATGTGCCCCGACGGGAGGAGGAGGAGGAAACAGTGGTTCAAAGTGGGGGCCTTGATGGCAATGGTAAGCGGAAACGAGCACAAAAATTCATAGACGACGAGCTTGAAGTTTTGGTGCATCGTGTATGCAAAGAGTTTGGCTGGCTTTTTAAAAAGTCCAGGCTCTACCTTGGCCAAAAAAACCAAATCTGGATAAAGATTGCGGAGGATGTGAGTGCTGTTGGGGTGCAGAGGCGCACTGTGGAGCAGTGCAAGTATCGTTGGCAAGATTTCAGGGGTCTCATCAAAGCCAAGGCACGGAAGAAGTGGAAGCATGGAAAGGGTACAGGGGGTGGCTCTCGCTGTGCCTTGGAGCTGACTCCCCTGGAGGAGGCTGTGTTGCCCACCCTTGGTCGTGAGCAGGTAGTCAGCCTGTGTAGTGATGTCGACACATCGGAGGAGGCCATTGGTGATGTAGAGGGTGAGTTTGTTTTGCGTATTGCAGACAATGGGGTGACAGTAAGAACTGTGGTGATGGGTGGGTTTGGATCAAACTTGTTTGTGTTTGTCTTTGTAGTTGAACATCTGGAAGACGACACCAGATTGCCAGGTGCGACCCCAGGTCCCACAACTGAGGACAGAGAAGGTGGTAAGTAATGTGATGTGCTGTGGGGTGCTGGAAGGGACCAGTAGTAGTGGGCGCAGCAGCCATTTGTTTGTTTGTTTTATTTGGTAGGTGGCCACCCGGTTGTGGGCACTTTTATAGGGGTGTCAGAGCCTGCAGCACCATGTTGAAGCCAGGATGAACAAGAAGCACGTGAGTAGTGAGGTGGCATTGTGTGTTGCATGAAGTTACAATAGGACATTGGCAGTGTGTGTGTGTGTGTGTGTGTGTAATTTGTACCCTTTCTATTTTAAGGGCTATGGTTACTAACGCATACACAGGGAGGAGAGGATGGGGAGCCAGAAGAAACCGTGACCCTTCAGCTCATCGATGTCACCCCCGTCGATGCCGATGTCACCCCCATATCTTCTGCTGTTGAGTTACGCAATGACCGTCCACCTGCACCCCCTCCTACAGAGGAATGGGAGGATCGGTGCCAGCTGTGGGAGATGCAAGCCAAGTGGAATGAGGGTATCAACACACTGCTTAAAGAAGTGGCTGGGCGTGTTCAGCATTCGACAGATCCCATATGTGAGCAGGTGCGCCTTGTGTCTGATGCACAGTGCAAGTAGCTGAACTTGGTGGGCAATGCATTGATGCATGGGTTGGAGAACACCAACACCCATTTTCAGAAGACCAACACTCATTTGAGTGTGAGATACTGAAAAGGAATTTCCACAAACTACAGCAGCAAGCCGAAAGGCAATTCACGGAGCAACAGCAGATGAGGATGTGCTTTCTGGATCTCTAGCAGAAGATCAGGGAGCTGAGGCGTGAGATATCGCGGGATGTCCCCGCCGTCAGTTTCTGCAATGCAAATGGTATAGTCTCCTTATCTATTCCCTATATATATCTCTCCCACAGTGTGTCCGTCTAATGCGTGTGTTCTTTTTTTCCCCTACTCTCGTATCACAGCACTTCTCTCTGTAAGTATCTCCCGTGGCTACCGTATAGTTTCCTAGCCACCAAACACACACATATTTGTGCACTTTTAACCTTGTTTTTTTCTTACAGCCTGGACGACAAGCCAACCCCCCCCCCCCCCCCCCCCCGTCCCTTCCTGGACTCCCAGCCCTGCTCTTCCAAGTAAGTATCTCACGTGCTTATTGTGTTCATACTTGGCAGATGCACACTTGTTTTTTCTATCCTCACAGGCAGGGATTGCGGCCTTCTCACTATCCCTCCAGATGTACTGATACCTTGGGGGGGGGGGGGGTTCTTACAGCCTGGACGACAAGCCAACCCACCCCTGTCCCTTTCTGGTCTCCCAGCCCTGCTCTTGCAAGTAAGTATCTCATGTGCTTGTGTCCCAGCCCCTCTCTCGATAGTTGATTTTTTCATGCTCACTTTTGGCAAATGCACTTTTTTTGTTTTTTTTTTATTCACAGGCAGGACCACAGGACACCCTCCTGTCCCTCCCCTGTGTGGCAGCCCCTCTCTCAATAGTAAGTATTGTTGGCAATGTACTTTTAAACCGATGGCAATACTTATAGATCTGGGGTACGAAGAATGCCTGTTGGAGAGGCGTTGCAGCACTTCCCAGCCCTTATCCATGCGCAGGATGTCTTGCCTCTTCCCCAGTTGGGGGAATAAATGCTTTTTGTTTATTACAAAAAGCTGTGCTAGCCACAGCACATCTAAGTCGGAGAAGCTGGGCTTTCTCCCACGTGCAGCCATGACTTCTCCAACAAATGCGCATATGCGCGTACCCACGCATAAATAGCACGTCATAGAGGCTTATGCACACACTATATGGACCTGTTATGACGTGCTTATGACAGCTCTGGAGTTACTGTCAGCCCCTGAACACATGTTCAATATATCACAGTAAAGGTAGGGACTGCTTTTGTGCATCGCATCACATTCACATCATAATAGTATTACCTCATTTGCATTCCATTTTCGTTAGCTGCTACTGTGACAGGAAAATGGCTCTGAGAACTCTTTTGTGCATGTCCCGGTTTACTACTTGCGCACTAAACTGGCTAGAACCAGTTTAGAAACCATGTTGCTGGCTCGTTAAGTTTAGTGCATCTGGCTGACACTATGAACTATTGTCAGGGACTTCAAGGCTCTCCCTACTACAGGGAAGCCCACTCCTGGGCTTATAACTGTGGGAGCCCAGATAATTATTTGGGACTTCTTGCTTTTGGACACTAAACATTAAACCCTGATGAGTGAAAATAACTCCCAGGGAATCCTTGCTTGAACCTTTAAGGAGCTTCTGAACTGCCCTGTGTGTGTTTGTCAGTGGAAATAGACACCGTTCCTAAAGATATAGCTGCTACCCCAGAAGTTAACAGTGTGCCTTGCCTACATTCTGCCCAAAATTCACCCATGTGAAAGCTCACCTGCAAAGTACACACCATCCTTTCATGGCCCATATTTTATAGAATATCTCATTATCAGAGAATCAAGTAGGATAAAAGTTCTGTAGGACAAAGCAGGACAAAACAGTGTAAAATGTTTAAGGATTGAAATTTCCTGTGGGACTGGGAAAAATATAGTGGTGGAGGAACAGTACAATCAATTTGGCCAGGATGAAGCAATGGACAATGAAATGCTAGCAGAAATTAGAAAAGCAAATAAAATTGTTAGCAAAATAATAATGGAAGATGTGAATTAGCCCAGCATTGCTTGGGTAACTCATCAGGATTGTTAGTGAGTAAAGTTTCTAGAGGAATAAATGAGAACTTCATGGAGCAGCAGGGCTAAGAAGCAACAAGAGAGGACTACTTTAGATCTAAGCCTCACCGTGAATTATGATATGATGCAAAAGGTAACAGTGGTTGGGTAATTTAATAGTGGAGGAGTGGCCTAGTGGTTAGGGTGGTGGACTTTGGTCTTGAGGAACTGAGTTTGATTCCCACTTCAGGTACAGGCAGCTCCTTGTGACTCTGGGCAAGTCACTTAACCCTCCATTGCCCCATGTAAGCCACCCACATTGAGCCTGTCATGAGTGGGAAAGAGCAGGCTACAAATGTAACAAAAAAAATATCATCAAACTTAATTACTAAGGGAAGGACTATAAAGACAACCACTGCAGTACCATTTAATTTAGAAGGTGCAACTGAGGAACTTAGAAAAAAAGCTAAAGGAACAGTTGTAAATGTAAAAAAATTGAAGGTAGTAGGGATGCTTTTTTAAAACACCACCTTAGAAACTCAGACTTTGTGCATTAGAAATGCTAGGAAGAATCCCCCTCCCTTCTCAGACTATTGCTGGTGTTTGCCAGTCATCCACTGCAAGATTCACACAGCTGAAAGCAGTAATGGGTGAACTCAATGAGCAAGAGCTAAGGCAGGACTCCAGCCAGGGAAATGAAATTTTGCTTAGTCCTTTGAGTCCCATTCACCCTCTGATTCTTTGGGCTATTAAGGAACTGAGAGTTTGAGCATATGAGAAGGCACTATCCTTTGATTTTGTTTCAGGTAAGGGCACCCTTTTGTTGATTGGAAGTTTGATGCCAATGACTGTTTTGGAGAGTGTTCCAGGTTGACAAGTGAATTTCTCCTTGGCCCCTGAGCTGGGGAGTTTGCAAGGAGAATGTGGAACTGGTAGTGTACTGCTAGCAACAACATCAACATTGGTGTGTGAAATTATATTCTTAACCCAGCCTACTGATATTACATTAGACTCCACCTGGATGGCTCTTAAGTCCTTACACTGCATCTTGTTACCTTCAGAGAACAGAGCTCAAAGCTGGATGCTCATTCGCTAACATATGAACAAGTAATTGGTGATGTTACAGTAATTAAAGTACTAATGTAATTTATTTCAAGAGAGGAATGTATTGTGTATGAAAACTGAGAATTTTGATAATTTCACCAAAGCATTGAATCGTCAGTTCTTGAATTTTCCACAATTTTCAGTTTTTCCAAAGTATTAAAGGATGTGTTAAACATTCCTCAATATTCTCTGATTTATCTTAATCAGTTTAAAGAGGAATAAGAATATATTGAGGAAAGTTTATCACATCCTTTAATAATTTGGAAAAACTAAAGATTGTGGAAAATTCAAGATCTGCTTTGATGCAATTATCAAAATTCTTTGATGAAAACTTGTGAAAAGGAATAAAAAAAGAAAAGAAAAACCCTGGAAGAAAATCAAGAGACTGACAGCATGACAAAATACTGATATGAAAGAGGCTATTAAACTAAAGGGGACTCTTTTTCTAAGCTATGTTAGGTGCTAATGTGTGCCTAATACAGGAAAAATAGCCTAACACAGGATGTGCTGAAGTATTCTGTGTTAGTTTTGCCATCTGCATTTGCTAACTATGTTTATTTATTTTTTTGTATTTTTTTGGCAGGGGGGGATTGTCAAAGGTATAGAATGGGCATGAATGTGCTAATCAGCTAATGTGCCTCCTAAAGAGGCTAGTAAAAGATATAATAGAAAAAGGCCTAATTTATGGCCATGCTAGAAATGAACTTAGCACATGAGGAAAATCCACTTAATGACATGCTAAGCCCATTTCTTAGCCCAACTTAGTACAAAGACCATAAAAGGATATCTTTCTTAAAAAAAGGAGTAAAATGTCTCCCAATTAAAAACAAAAAACAAAATTAGGAAAGAGTATAAGCTTCAATAAGGCAGGTCAATGAAAATTTCAAAGAAGATAGCCAGGGGGCACAAACACTCAGAATAAACATTTCATTTCAAGTATATTTGAAGGAAGAAGCCTGTGAGGCGGTTGGTTAGACCACCATATGACCAAAAGTTAAAGGAGTGTTAAGATAAGACAAGGCCGAAGCATACAAGCTAACCTGTCAATATTTAGCCAGATGTGGTCAGCATTTTTTTTTTTTTTAATGTACTGAACATTACAGGCTAAATTAGACCTGGTTATTCAGTTCCAGGACATGTAGTGGCACTGGTATCTGACCTGCTGGGATTTATGCAGGTCCCGATTGGCATTCATCTGAGACCTGCATAAGGGGATTAATAACTTCCACCCTCCCCTTCAAGAAAAGTGCCCCCTCATGGACCTCCAAGTGACTTTTCTGGGAGCAGTACTACCAAATACCTTGAAACTGCCACTAGAGGTCATGGCAGCCGTTTTGAGTCTGCATCTGGCATGGACAGAAGCAAGTGGGTATTACTTCTACCCTGAAGACCTCTAGGCAATTTTTAATAGGAAGGTAGGTCCAGGTGTGCCTTCTGGGGGTGATCTCAGAAGGGATGCTTTGCTAGAGGGGGAAGGGATGCTTTTCTTGGGAGGGGGCAGAAAGGGGTTGGCCCTTACCCAGGGGGATGGAGGGGAGAATAAACAAGATTCTGGCTGTGACTTGGAAACTATGCAGGTGCTAGAGCCAGGCAGACTTCTACGGTCTATGTCCCAGAAACAACAAAGAAAAAACATGATCAAGTACATAATATCATGTTCATTGTTGATGTAATCTAGATTTGAGAATGAAAGACTGTTGGGCAGACAGGATGAACCATTCAGGTCTTTGTCACTCTTACTACTATGTTACTGTATTTAGTGCTGGCATCTCCGAAGCTAAGCAGGCAAAATTAGGACTGCTTTTTATAAAGTCCTTCCTACTTGCTTAGCAATATGTGCAAAGCAGTGGCGTTCCTAGGGTGGCTGACAACCGGGGTGGATCACCGATGCGCCCCCCCCCCCGGCGAAACGACGGACACCCTCCCCCGGGTGCATCTTTACCTGCTGGGGGGTGCCGCGCATCTGTCGGCAACGCTCGTTCCCTACTCCCTCTGCCCTGGAACGGGTTACTTCCTGTTCCGGGGCAGAGGGAGCAGGGAACGAGCTTTGCCGACAGACGTGGGGCACCCCCCCCAGCGGCGAAATGACGGACACCTCCCCCCCCGGTGAAACGACCCCTCCCAGGTGCATCTTTACCTGCTGGGGGGGGGGGGTGCCGCGCGCCTGTCGGCTTTGCTCGTTCCCTGCTCCCTCTGCCCCAGAACAGGAAGTAACCCGTTCCGGGGCAGAGGGAGCAGGGAACGAGCGTTGCTGACAGATGCATGGCACCCCCCCAAGCAGCGTGCACCTGGGGTGGACCGCCCCCACCGCTCCCCCTTGGTACGCCACTGGTGCAAAGGCACTGAAAATCATCAGTACCTGCATGCCTGTTGGTTCCACCTTGATGTCACCCGTGGACCACTCTGCTAATGGCCAGAATTTACTTGGTCGGTTAGTTCAGATATTCAGTGTCTCTGACAGGTAAAGGGTCACTGAATATCAGCAGCCTGCCTGCTTAAGTTGCTTTGAATAGTGACCCCTAAATGAATATTTTGCTTCAGGCTTTACTGAGGAGGGTATGGGAGAGATATTTCCTCCGGAAATACTCTTAAGCTGATGATTGAGAGGAACTAAGGCAAATCATGGCGAACCAGGAAGATGTTATAGAGCTAATTTGATGAACTAAAGAGTAGCAAACTAGTATGACTAGATGCAATGTACTGAATGGATGGTGTGAGTTTTGAGTTAGTGACTAATTTAGGGGCCCTTTTACAGAGCAGTGGTAAGCCCAATGCGGGCATACCACTTCCTCTTCTGGGACTACCGCTGGCCCAACAAGGCCGCCGGTGGTAGTCCTGCCCCGAAAATGCGCCATTTCCAGGGGAAAAAGAAAAACCCTGCAAATGGCTTGCACAGCAATAACCCACTGGTAATTGGGCATTACCGCGCACTGCCCTGTTATCACCAGGTTAGTGTTGGAGCCCTTATCACCACCTCAATGCGTGGCGGTAACGGCTCCCTGCCGCATGGCCATGTGGTAAGAGAACTCTGTGTACTGGGTGCTTTTTTACCCGCTTCGCTAAAAAGGGCCCTGGTGCACATGAAAAATGGCCCTGCCGCTAACGCAGAGCCCTTTTTCACGCACCTTGGTAAAAGGACCCCTTATATTTTAAAATTTAGATTGTTGATATTTACTTGAGTGGAAGCTCTGAACTGCTTAAATGATGATAACACTTTTTTGTGCTGCAATTCAATGTGCCTCACTATGGGGTCTTTTAACTAAGGTGTGCTAACGGATTTAGCTAATAATTAGTGAGTACTAAATGCTAAGAAGCTCATAGGTATAAAATGGGCTTCTTAGCATTTAAAGCATGCTAAATCCATTAGTGCACCTTAAGAAAAGAACCCCTTATGCCATCTCAAAGAATTTAGTATGTGTTTCAATCAAATAGCTGGAAAATAATGTTTGGCCTGTGAACACTACCTATTTTTCATGTTTCTTTATTTCAGGGATTTATTATTTTTTTCAAAAACTCATTTTGTTCAACTTTTGATTAAGTTTTATTTCTAGCCTGTATTATTTGCATGCTAAAATTAAAACAAAAGTCCTCATAGTTAATTGTGTTTTTTTAGGTTCATTTTGAAATGAAACAAAATGAAACAAGCTTGTTCCATTGTATTTTTAATTTTATTTCAACATTAATGCAAATCTTTCATTTTTAATCATTGATATTCTTCTGTCTAAGCTGATTCTATTACAATAACTTATAAACATTCTAACCATTTGAGTTGGAGATAAGACATAGATGAAGAAGTGGTTGTGATCTGTTAAGGAGCATTTGGAGGTCTAGCAAGTGCTAAAAATCTGAAAAGTAAAGCAAGTTTAACTCATTAAGGTGATCTATGTTGTGCTGTGAAAGATCACAGTTGAGAATAAAAAAGGTTAATTTGAATTGATAGACACCAGGAAAAAAAAAGGAATAGAAGAGAAGATCTAAGAAAGTAATCAGAAGTCAATAAATAAATGTATTAAATATATGCACAGCTCCAAAGACCTAGCACAGTTGTGTTTCAACAAAGAGCCTGTTTCAGGGGTCCACAACTGTTTAAAAATGATAATAATTGATGTATAAATATATTTAGTACAACTTGTTAAATTTAAAAACATAATAGTAAACACATAGGGGTAAATAATCTGCTGGCAACAGTCAGTGTTTCTTGGACCGGCACTGAATATCTGGTTATTTGTGGTTGACTAAGTGAAACCAGATAAAGATAGGACTGAGTTTTATGCAGTTCAATTTGTCTGGTTAACTTCAGAGCTTAAGTGCTGAATATCAGTAGTATTTAACTGTACATATGCCAACTCAGCCCATAGGCCTCCCACAAAATAGCCGGCTATGTCTCTAGCGGTTAGTGCTGATATTCAGCAGTACTAGCCAGGAACCTCTTAACATAATTTTTAATCATTTTTACTATGATATTTATTACGGATGAGTATTTTAATTTTATTACTAATAGAAATTTATGATCATGCATGTAATAAATTGTTTATTGACTCTTGGGATTAGACTACCTTCTTAGACCTTCTTCACTGTTTCCTTTCTTATCTTGAATCTATTAGAGTATTTCTCTTCTTGGGTGATATCTGCAAAAACTGAAAGCTTCATAAAAAAAATGGGAATCTTTGGAAGGCCTGTCTGCTTACAGACTGACTAATGGAAAGTGGAAATGAACTTTGGAAAAGAAGTAGTTCTAAGAGAAGGGTACCAAGATGCAAGGGCAATGGGTGCACCAGGCAAATCAGCCTTGTGCTTGACCCCCCATACCAGACTTCTTTGCAACTCTTCTTGCAGAGCCCTACTGCTTTACTCTCTCCTCTTCCTTCTCCTCCTCATCTTTAAGGATATCACCATAAGTATATTCAAAACACATTGTTCTGGGGTTAGCACTTCATGATGCTGATCTTGCAATGCACAAGATCATCTTCAGGAAGTGCTATCCTTGCAACCACACATTTTGAAAATGAGGAATGTCAATGGGAAACCACATCATAAGTTCCTGCTACTCCATCCTGCTGATTCACTTCTCTCTTTGGTTGAAGGGCTTTGGGGATCTCCACTAGCCATGCTGTTCCAACAAGCAGTCTCTAGTTGTCTTTTGCTGCCCTCTCAGATCTGCATAGCTCACCTAGAGGTGGGACCAGCCCTGAGTTTTATTGAGCAATAATATAAGAAACAGAGGCTTACCCTGATTCTGCTGTGTTTAATTCATGACTCCCGTGTGGGATTCACGAAGGTGCACACTCAATGATAAATATCAGGTGGATTCTTTCTTTCAATTTAAAGTTTGGCAATTTATCACTGTTTTGGGAACTTGGTTCATCATGAATGCATATTTCTAACCCAGACCCCTGACACATTGATTTCACAAATCTCAGTCGGGTCTATGGTGGAACATTCAGACTCCCATTGGATTACTGTTTGGACATAAGTATAATTTTGATGTTCTCTACATGATAACTGTCACAGTATAACATGAGTATCACATCTAAGAGAACGAATCATTGACAGACAGACTGCTGATTCTAATGATAGGAATATAAAATATAGCAAATCACTGTGAAAAATCAGTTGCACAATGAGCAGACGGACTGACGATTGAAAACTGTTGACTGACAAAATATAGTTTTGAAGTTTTTGAAGAATGGTCAAGTGTTCTTTTTTTTCTCATCATCCCTCTTTTCGTAACATAATTTTTTATGACGAGTCAGTAGTGTTTATATATGGAACATTTTATCGTGTACTGTATTTCTTCTAGTGTTCCAGTAATTTTGTGTTCATTCAAGTTTGGATTTGCCTTTATAGAAAAAAAGGCATACAATTTCTATAGGCACCTGATATAAAACTACTCTCCATATATTTTTGTTATGCTTGAGTGCAATGCAAATGTTAGAACTGCAGTGATTCTTTGATTAATTAAAATATGGACAACAGATTGCAATTATACAAGATTTACTCCCAACAAAATTAGGTTCTCATAGTGTGTGGCTGGTTAAGAGAATCAGACTACTACTTAGATGAATGGAATCCTTGCAGATCAAATGAGAGTAAATCTAAAGATAATCCACTCTGTAAAGGAACTGGTTTCTACAATGGTATATAGGACTGTATAAAGGAGTTCCTCCAGCACTTTCTTTTCACACAGAGTACCACTCACTTCAAGTTAGACCTTGCAGTGTGCAAATAAGAAAAAGAAAACAAAATATGTGGCTTTATTATCAATAATCAAGGATATTAAATGTATCTGTTTTAAATTATACAATTGTGCTTCATTTTTTACAGAGATTATTTATTTATTTATTTGTTTATTGCATTTGTTTCCCACATTTCCCCACCCTATAGCAGTAATGAAAATTACTTAAGGATTGATATTCAGAAGATTTATTAAGCTAACTTTGGGAGATACCTGGACATATCTTTGGTTTTCAGATTTCCTCCACCCATTGGACACAATTGGCCAGATACAATTTATGAAGTTTTCTTTGGGTATATTTAAAGGTGTATCAGTATTGTTGTTTGATTTTAGCATGGCTTGAATGCCAACACTATTCAAAGTTAACTGGTTAAGCTATATAAGTTGGGGTTTTAGAAGCCCTTTGTATGTTTTGGATGTGAATAACCTGGCATTTATATGTGTATATTGCATTCACCGACCCAACATAAAAAACCTTTACCTGCGACATAACGTAACCAAAGACCGTAATGGACATATCTTAACTCTTTCTCTTCCTCTCTAAGCTCCCCTAATGTACCTACCATACATGAATCTCATTTTACCACAATATCACCTTGTATTTGTTCATTCCGAAACTGGCTAACGCTGTTACGGTACTATGTAAGCCACATTGAGCCTGCAAATAGGTGGGAAAATGTGGGATACAAATGTAACAAATAAATAAATAAAATAAAATTTAAATCTAAATCCTTAGGTAAGCTGGGATATAGACATCCAAAACTCAAATAGTTACAGCTTTATATTCCACTGTTTGCCAATGACAGTTCAAAGTGGATTAAAATAAAAGAAGCTAGATCATTAGTCTAGGATAGTACAAAGTACAAATGATGCCAGAATCCAGGAACTGGGCTCAGATAAAAGTTTAACAGTTACATCCAGCAAAACACCCTTTAATTAAATAACAGACACCTAACTAGCTACACTCCATGCCCAACTTCAGACAAGACCCTGCTCACAGGCAGCCACAGGCATCTACTGCCAGCACACTAGAAACTTCAGACAGAGAAGATCTAGGCCCTAAGCTTCTGTTTGCTTCTAACCCTTTTTTTAAGGGCAAGTCATTTCTTCTATGAAGGACCTAGCATTAGTGCATAACTCTTCTATGATTGTTGCCCATTTATTCTAATAATTTATGTGCTGCTATAATAAATCTGTTTTATAATATTTGGGCCTTGTGTCAGTTACTTGTCAGTATAACTGGGGCTGTGGACTTGAATCCATAAAGGAACATAAGATTGGTTTTATAAGTTCCAGAATGCTAATCATAATTATAATAGAGTGCTTGTTCCCAATTGTCCCGCCCTCTGAAGAGAGGTGGCGTGGGATGATCTGTTTTGCCCCCACAAGGGGGTTTCTACAGAGAGAGAGGGCTGTTAAGTTTTAGTGCTTTTGCCAATCTGGTGAGGGTAACAGCCCTCAATTAAGAGTTGGTGGAAGCCCTCAGTTATGGGTTGTGTCTTACTAGTCCTGTAGTTCTGCCTGCAGAAATGGCTGCCTTCACTTTTTTGTATAGCTGGTAGCATGCAACATGTTTTGGTTGTTGTATGACTGGATTAACCTGCCCTTTCTCAATTTAGTGTTCTTTTCTAATTGTTTTTTTTTTGTTTTTTTTTTGTATTGTAAGCCCCTATGACCTGTTTTCAGAATTGGCAGGTTATCAAATTTTTAATAAACATAAACATGTCACGAGGATCATGTATAATATTCCCGGGCTATACAGTAGTTCCTTCCCTTAGCAGTCCAGGCATATAAAATAGCTCTTCAGTGTGCCAACGTTTTTTCTCAATTATGGATCTTGGGCATCTATGTGCTCCATTGTAGCACTCCACTGGCTTACTCTATGCAATCACTATGGGGGTCATAAACCAGCTCCTGTGGAGTATCCCCTGTTTCAGATGGAACAATCAGATCTGGATGACAGACATGGCAGGGTTTCCTGACAATTGGGTAAGAGTGCATGGGTGGTGTGAGGTGTGTGAAGTACACGTAACTCTTCTAATGATGATAGTGTGTGCATGTGTAGCTGCATGCAGACACACGGGTAAGATTTGCATACAGTCGTTCCAGAAACCTCAAGGAATTACTATGTCCTTCTCTGTTACCAACTCAGTTAAGGGAGATGTGGACACAAGAAGTGTAATAATTGCTGTATGTGCTCCATGATGTTAGAATTAGAGCGTTTTATACATCCACGGACGGCTAAGGAATACATTTTGAAGGTGAATACCACTTGCAGATCGGATCATGTGGTATATTGTATCATATGCCTTTGCAACAAAATATATGTAAGGCAAACAACACGCCCGCTATATGTTCGTTTGATAGAACATAAGAGCACAATTAAAACAAAGAAATGCACTTCACCATTACCTTGTCACTGTGAGTTGCTACAACATGCTTTCCTCTAGCTTAAGTGTTTTGTGCTACAACAGATAGAGATGTCTCCAAATCGTATTGGAGACAACAGAAAGCGTATACTTTTGCAAAGTGAATAGCGCTGGATTTTTCGGTTAAATTCACTAGCTCCTGAAGGATTGAATGGAAGGATAGAATGGTGCCACTTTTTAAAACATTTTTTCTGTGAAATAACTGGTTCAGTAAATTATGAATGAGAAGAGTTAAGAGACACCCCCCCGCCATGGAATAAACTGATTGGTTCATGATAAAGTAGGGCGTCTGACGTGGTCGGCTATTAAGAGCGGCCATTTTGTAATATGCTTGTCTTCCTCTGTTTCACCTGTGCGGAGGTACGAAGCTACAGCTAGGTACTGGAGCTGTCTCCGACAGAGCTGGTACAGATTGTAATTTATTTCTCTCTTCTTATCAGATATAGCGCAGACCACTAGACCCTGAGGCAGGTTATCGAAACGCTGGCCATCCTAGGTCGTGGTCGGGATTCAAGGTGCAGGAAGTACCCGAAGGAGAAGAGGCAACAGACAAGCTAAGTCAATTTAAGCTAACCTATGCTCTGAATGTTGCTTATAAGAAGTAGATAAACAAAAAATTAAAAACAAAAAATAAAAGTAATGAGGTTTTTTGGCCAATGATGAAGCAGTCCTGCCCCTGAAGCCAAACTTGCGCTGGGGGCTTCTTGAGGCCTTTTCCTCTGAAACACCAGAGCGGTTTAAACAACAGTGTCTTAGCTAGACACGTCAATATTCTAATTATTCATATAGACAACAGAAAAATAAGGAAGCACTGAAAGCCCCTATCTCATCTAAATTTTATTTTTTAAAAAGGGCAAACACATAATGGACTAATGAAAATGGGCAGCTTTCCAGTGACGTTTTAAATTAACTGATGTTTTTGTGTCACAGCAGGAGGCTCTGATGGTACCTACACACCACCAGATTTACACATTTAGATATATAATATCATATCTAGGATCCCTCTGGTATTGGAGGATGCCAGACTTTTTTGCATAGTCCCACCTTGAAGAATCCTACTTTCTACTTCATCCTATCCACTTTCAATAGTCTTTAAACATAGACACGTACCTTGACCATTTCCCTACCTTACACAATCTTCTCTTTCTGTTTCTCACCATTGTGGATCCCAGGTCTTTCCCTACTTTCAGCTTCTTAATAATACATGGACCTCTACTCTACCTCAGTCCATTATCTCTTTGTCATAAGTACATCTTCCTATTCCAAGATTCCAGATCTCTCTGTATTTAGGTGGAAAAATAAATTAATGCACAACAAGCAGCTGGCTTGGTAACTTACCCAATATAAGTATGTACCAGAGCTCCTCCTTTGTTGCTGCTCCCATCACTCAGAATGATTAACATTTAATATTTAGTGGAACACCTCTTCACTCACCTTGAGGATTAGACAGAGGCTGGAAGGTCTCAAAGAAGGCAGCCCAGGAGAGAGGAAGGGTGAGGGAGTTCCAGGGGCGGACTGACCATTCGGGCAACCAGGCAATGCCCGAGGGCACAGAGGCTCCAGGGGGCCCAGAGGCTCTGCCTGGTTGCCCTTGCCCGCCACTGACACTGATGCTCGCACCACCTCTGCCACACACTACAGTCACCTTTGTGGTCTAGTGACCACTGTTGCCACACACTCTAAGAGGAAATATATAAAGCTGCTGGCATAGATCCCTGTGCTTACAACACTGACAGCAAGGCAGCAACACTTCCTGCTGCAGTGGGGGAGATTCCAGCAGAGCCTCAGCCTCGCTGTCAGTTTTGCAGCATGCAGTTCTGTACCGGCAGCTTTATATTTTTCTTTTTAGAGCTCAGAAGCACTGGATTGATAAGGAGCCTCAAGTTTGAAGCAGGGGGGGGGGGGGAATGGTGGGGTTCATGCTGAGCATGGAAGAGGGTGGAAAGGGCGATTAGGGTGACATGCTGAGAATGAAAAAAATCAATGAGTGGAAGAAGATAGGAGGAGATAAAAACAAGGCAAATGGACAGAAGGCTCTGAACAGTGATCTAAGAGATAAGAAGGAGCAGAGACTGGACCATAAATGTAGAAAAATAATTTTATTTTCCATTTATTGATTGCAATGTGTCAGTTTTGGGAACTAACGTTTGCTATCTTTATATTTGCACTGTAGAAGGAAATACAACATTTTCTATTTCTCTGGTGTTGTGCTGCATCTAGAGTCTGGTGTCTTGAACTTTCAAGCTAATTGTTGTTTACTCTTAGGGGCCCTTTTACTAAAGCTTAGTGTGCACTAAGTGCCTTTTGTCCCATAGGTATAAAATAGGACGTGCAGCATTTAGCACTACTCATTCCATTAGCACTCGCTAAGTTTTAGTGAAAGGGCCCCTTAGTTTGTGCTCACTTATCCTGTATTTGTGTTTGCAGGTGTGACCAAGGCCAGATATTCTGTTAGTGCTGATTGTTGGGACCTGTAGTAGTAGTAGTAGTAGTAGTAATACAGCGTGTTCAATTTTCCCAATAAGTATTGTAAGGTCATCAACACTGGGAGACTCTTGAGTCCCTCGGCCCTTTAGCTGAGCTGTGTGCTATAAGCCACTGCTAAAGAGCACACAGCAATCCACAAGGTCAGATCATTACAGTGGCGTTCCTAGGGGGGGTGGTGGGTGCAGTCCGCCCTGGGTGCACGCCGCTGGGGGGGGGGGGGGGTGCCGCACGCGCCTGTCCTCCATTCGTTCCATGCTTCTTCTCTGCCCTGGAACAGGTTACTTCCTGTTCCGGGGCAGAGAAGAAGCATGGAACGAACGGAGGACAGGCGCGCGCGGCACCCCCCCCCCCAGCAGCGTGCACCCGGGGAGTTCTTTTGCAGGGGGTGTCACGCTGCACCCGAGGGGCGGGGCGCATTGGCGATCCGCCCCGGATGTCGGCCCCCCTAGGAACGCCACTGGATCATTATACTTTATTGTAATCCCTTTGTGCCAACTGTTCCTCCAAAGGTAGTTCCCACCACAGGATTTCTCAAGAAGCATAGCAGTTCAACAGCATAGTATTCAAAACAAAACAAAAAAAACCCTGAAAGGTTCCAAAATCTCAGCAGTTCATATAAAGCAGTTATGCAAAGCAATTCTTCAAACAAAGTAGCTCAAAAAGGGCTCAAACTCCCAGCAGTTTATGTGTAGCAGGTATGCAAAATAATTTTCCAAACACGGTAGCTCCAGAATGGGTTCAACCCCTCCCCAGCAGTTCATGTAAGCAGTTAGGCAAAACAATTCCCCAAACACAGCAGTTCAGAAAGTGTTCAAACTCCCAGCAGTTCATGTATAGCAGTTATGCCCAAAACCACCACTCCTTCTCTCCCTTTCAAAAGAAATCAACCTAGAAAGAGTGGCAAGGGTCCCTCCCCAACCAGGCCAGCATTATACCCTGACAACCACCCTCATGACGCTTCCATGGTAAACCTGTTCTCTCAGCTCCCCTCGTGGGATAGCCACCTTTTTTCCTTCTTCTACCAGGCTCTCCTCCCGAGCAGACCTCTCCTGTTTCACCTCCTTTTCTTCCAGTTTAGTCAGAGCAGCAATCTCCATCGGCTCCTCTTGCTCTAGTTCCTCCCCCTTTTCTTCCCCTTGCCAGTCCATAGATTCCTCCCCACACCCATTGCTCAGCTGCTCTCCATTTGCTTGATTGGGCAGGCTCAGAACTCCTTCCCTCATCCTAGCTCTCTGGGACAGGTTTTTCCAACTCCCTTCTCTTGCCCTTCTGACCTCCTCTGGGAGCTGTTGGGGATTGAAGTCCCTGTTTCTAACATGGGACCTACTCAGGGGCTGCTGGGAATTGTAGTCTTTTCCTTTTCTCTAATCCCCCAGGGGAAATGACTCCTTCCTTTCTTTACCCAGTCTCCCTCCCTCTTGAGCCTCCTCATTCCTCCCTGTGCCTTCATTGTCCCTCTCATCCTCATATTCCTCATAGTATATTTGTGCTCTGGGCTCAACCCAATATTTCCAATGCTGCCTTTTCCTAGGAAGGTCATTGTTGGTGCTATTATGAAATGGTAGATTTGTGTCATACAGGTCCCGAGTGACTTTTATAGGATTTTGTATAAATTAATAATATGCCTGCTACTATGTTGTTGTGTTCTTTAGATTAATGTTTGGTTTTCTCTTCTTCTTAGATTTTGTGATGTTTGCTTGTCACTCTTTTAAGTACTGTGTAGTAAATTTTCAAATAAAAAACAATTATTTTCTATTAATTAGAATATGTCAGTTTTAAGAATGTACATATGCTAGAGCTGGTTAAGACTTGGCAGGGACCCATGAGAAAGATCTCACTCATTTGGCCTTCCATCTCCAGCATTGCGGTGGTAAATCTCCAGCATTGGGTGGGCCACCCTTGGTGTCTCTGCCTCCAAAGAAGCCACTAGAACACCCCTTCAAGGTAAGAGCTGTGGTAGTGGTAATAGCGTGTGGGGGAGGCGGTGGTATGTGGGCATGGGTGGTAGCGGTGTGGGGGGGCCCAGAGTAATCTCAGTGCCCGGGGACCCAGAGTGCTCTCAGTCCGCACCTGGGAGGTGTTATGTGTAATGTGTGATCAAGACAAAGCAGGACTGGTTAACTGTGCTCTGCATGCTGCCTATTAATTCCCCCACTCTGGGGCTCATCCTGTAGCTAGAACAAACTCCCTGTGCACATACGCCAAGCCCCCTCCCTGCCCATCTTCAAATCTCTGCTTAAAGCCCACCTCTTCAATGTCGCCTTCGGCACCTAACCTCTACACCTCTACCCAGGAAATCTAGACTGCCCCAGCTTGACATTTCGTTCTTTAGATTGTAAGCTCCTTCGAGCAGGGACTGTCCTTCTTCATTATTATGTACAGCGCTGAGTAACACTAGTAGCGCTCTATAAATGTCAAGTAGTAGTAGTAGTAGAAAGAAAAGGCATGTGTACGTATATTTAGAAAAGAGCTCCTATGTAGTTAACAGTTTCCAGGCATATAATTTGTTGCTACAAAGTGCTGAGGGCGTAACAAAAGCTCAGATTTACACTAAAGCATAAGCAGTGAGGACTATCTATGGCACACCTGATCAAGTCTGATGGTACACTGGTTTGAAAACACTGGTATAGACCATGAACAAACATGGACATAGGCTATGACCATATGTATTGTTTTTCAGGTATATCTCCTTGACTTGCTTATACTCCATGAAGCCTCATACGTACAGTTTTTGTCTGCTCAAGAATATATTAGTGAACATATTGCTTTCATGATTTTCCTCCGGTCTGCTTTTGTTTGAGGAGTTTGACAGCCCAAATCAATTGCCTTTCAACTTCCATCCCATCCTCTAGTTTAAATGGCTATCAATAAAAGAAGCTTCATTAACATTAATTCCCAAATAGTTATCTATGTTTGGGATACTTTATCAAGTGTGCTGCTGAACTACTGTAATCTACCACCTAATGAAAATGTGAAATCCTTTCTCTTGTTTTCACTCCTTAACACCAAAAAGGACATGGTATCATCCCTATGAGTGTCATCTTTGATGGACAGGATTAAGAGAAATCCTTGTTTCTTTTGGTGAATTTCAAACACTACTAGACAATGATGCCAACTAAGAGTGAATTAATGAGATAGCAGAGCTTGGCAAGCAAAAAGTAGCTTTAAATAAACCTGATTAGTCTTTTCTCTGTTTCCAAGAGCCACAAGCAATACATGAACAACAACAAAGACCCCACTCTCTCACATTTTATTAGTTTGATAGAAGGGTGCATTTTTCCAAGGCTGTTAATTAAAAGATTTAGACTCCATTCACTCTACTCATATTCCTTGTTTCTTTGCCACGGTTTTTCGTTCCTTCTTTTTTGTGCTGCTGATTTATTGGGAGTGTGAGAGGTAGAATTGCAGTTATTACAGATAAATTGATTTTCCCAGGACTCAGATCTCATTTTATTTGTGAGAAAGGTAGAAATCTTAATTGAGCATGCACATTTCATCTTTAATACTATCTGTTCATCAGATCTAAGAGCAAATTTTGGTGGTACTTTATTTTCATACACTTCATCTTTTTCTTTAAATTAATGTTTTCATAATGCTCAGACATATTAAAGTCATTTTCTTGGTCCTTTCTGCTTCAAAAAAACTGCATAATGCATGGCTTGTGTTATCTGTTCAGTAATTTTTCAGTACTTCAGAATTTTTTAAAATGTTAATAAGAATTTTAACATATGATAAAAGCACTGGATTTTTTTTGCTCTATTTGAAGATACACATTGCATTTTCCAGGTATAGTTATTAAAAAAACACCTACTTTTAACAGTCCTTAGCACTATTGTATGGTATTATTGCTTTCTACAGAAAAATTTCTTTTTATATTTACCTTACATGTGTAATTTCTTGTAAGGTTCCCTGGTTTAAGACACAATATAAAGTCTGCAATAATAAAAATGAGGAGGAGGAGGAGGATGATAATAAGTTTATTGTATATAATGTATTTGTGTATGTAAGCAAACAGAGCATTGCAAGAAAAAAGTTAGAAGACTATAATAACTTGAAATCTGGAAAGCAGAAACTTTATACTGCATATATATTTTTCCTTCAAATATCAAGCATACACATAAAAATTGTACATTTCCTGCAAACTCAGTCTGTATTTTTTTTTCATAGAAGTATAGCCAGGAAGTCACTTACAGTCCATTCATATGTGAATATTAACATTCTCAGTTTAAAATTTATATGCCTTTCTCCACTAGCTCCTGTTGGAACCAACAGCCTACGGCAAGCACTGTGCTGCTTTTTACTTAATTGCTTCTTAAAGCTAACAGTGAATTACATTAAGTGTAATTTCATTGTCGTTGGATCTTGGTGAGTATGAGGTGGCACATTTACCATGGGAGTTCTTTTTCTCTGGTTCACTGACTACATCCGGGTGGGATGCATTTTTCCTGGACTAATCCAGGAGAATCTTTCTTTTCAAGACGAACAGATGTAGATTTACATATCTGGAGGTCTCTGGCCTCTGATGAGATTAGTCGGTGTTTTTAAACCCAACTGGAAGGTGCATATTTAATAAATGCCTAAAGCAAACCCGTGTGAAATAGCTGGGCCCTGTGAGATTTAGGACCAGAGCCAAGGAGGAGATGTCAGCTTGCACATTGCAGTATTGCCATAATCATTGCTGAAAATAGACCATGACTTGAAAACAAATAGATGCTGATTTAGTTGTAAATGAAGCAAGTGGTTTACACTGCCAAGAAGATTGACAAAGAATTTGCTTCAAAGTCATTTAGTTGTAGATACAGCTGATCAATTTATTTCAATTGATTTAGAATGGAATCAGATATTTTTGTTCAAATTGAGATTATTTTACTGACTCTAAAACTTGAAACAGAAGTTAGGCACATACATCATAAAGAAAAGGGAGAGGAGTGGCTTTTGGGGAAAGTGTTATTAGGACTTGAATAATCTTTTAATTGACTTACATTTTCATTATTGTATTGTATATTTAGTTCAAGTGCTTCAAGTTTCCTAGCTTACATTTCTTCCCTTCCTTGTCTTTCCTTATTCATGCACCATTCTGTTTTGCCAAATGGATCATAACCAATCATTTAAATTTTGATTTTCTATGCATACTGAGTCTCAGCCTAATTGGTCAATCATAACAAGACTGATGGTACAAAGGTGTTTTCTAAGCCATATATCATTCCAGAAGGTTCACCAATTCTTACCTCAGTTTTATATTTAAGGGCTAATTTTTATAACAATAAAACATCCAAAAAAAACATAAGGTGGCAGAAGGACATTTTCTCTCAAAAACTTCCAAGTTGTAATTTTTGACACCCCGATTTTAGATGTTTTGCTCTATAGTTTGTTGAAATTTCAAGGGAGTATGTTGGGGGCATGTTTTGGGTGACACCAAAAGATAGACTTGGCTAGACCTATTTCAATCATGACTAACCAGCCGATATTGAATGCTATATAACCAGTCAGGAACGTCTCCTGAGAGAAGAGGAACTCTCTCTGGTAAGTGAACACTATTTTGCTTTGTGCTTTGGGAACTTAAAGATTGGGGTTTAAAGGAGGAATTGTAGGTTCGTGATAGGCAAAATAAAAATATAAAAAAGCAAATCGTATCAACTAATCTCCATAGTCTCTTCCCCTTAGTTTTAAAAACTTTGTACCACAGCATTAACAGACTCTAGCAGGCACTGCAGGATCTAGTTTAGTCTTCCCACCCACCCTCTCCAATACCTCCCACCACTAGGTCAAGTCTTCATTTATAATCAGTTATTGTAATTAGGGTAACAAGCAAGGAGTGCTCTTACAGAGTTTTAAATACATTTCATTACCATCTAAGAAGGAAACACTAAATAAATCATACAATATACTATATAAACTAAAAGACATTTTTATATTAGGCTAATATCCTTAATATTGTAGCAAGTTTTAAATTATTATAAAGAACTAAGATGGAGTCAGCAGTCCAGCAGCGAGAGGGGTACTATCCAGCCTTTTGCATTGAGTGTCACATGTATGATTATCTCCCAGTTGTTGAAATGTCATATGTGTGTGTGCCCGATGCAAAGAGCTCCTAGCTCTCAGAGAATGTGTCCGTTCTCTTGAGGCTAGAGTAGCAGACTTGGTGGAGCTGAGGGAGACAGAGAGGTACATAGAGGAGACCTATAGGGATATTGTAGAGAAGTCCCACCTCCAGTCTGGTAGCTCCTGTGCAACCTTGGAGGATGGAGGTGTCCTAGAAGGAGAGCATCACCCTGGTGAAGTTGGAAGTATTCCTGTAGCCAGGACCTGCCCACCAGGGGATCAGGGCCGTGCCGATGCGGTAAGCGGGGTAAGAGCCGCAGGGGGGCGCCCACCTCTGGAGGGTGCCACTGCGGTGCTTACCCTTGCCCCGCGCTGCCGAGGACTTTAAATCTTTTACCTCGGTTGCAGCAGCATCAGTGAAAGCGATGCCGACATCTCCCTTCCCTTGCACTCATTGGTTCCCTCAGTGTCCGCCTTCTTCTGAGCGCAAAGGGAAGGGAGACGTCGGCAGCGCTCCGCTTTCACTGACGCTGCTGCGACCGGAAGTAAAAGATTTAAAGGCCCCAGGGCGCGGAGGACAGAGCAGAGAAGCATGGATGGGAGGGCAGAGAGACAGGCATGGATGGGAGGGCATGGATGGGAGGTCAGAGAGGCATGGATGGGAGGGCAGCAGCAGGGCCCAGGGAGAGGACAAATTGCTGGAAGGGGAGGGGAGAGAGGAGGATTGCTAGCTATGTATACAGCAGGGAAGGGCAGAGAGGGACAAGGATGGACATGGGGGCCCAGGGAGAGGACAATTTGCTGGAAATGGAGGGGAGGGGAGAGAGGAGGATTGCTGGCTATGGATGCAGCAGGGAAGGGCAGAGAGGGACAAGGATGGACATGGGGGCCCAGGGAGAGGACAATTTGCTGGAAATGGAGGGGAGGGGAGAGAGGAGGATTGCTGGCTATGGAAGGAGGAGGGAAGGGCAGAGAGGGACAAGGATGGACATGGGGGCCCAGGGAGAGGACAATTTGCTGGAAATGGAGGGGAGGGGAGAGAGGAGGATTGCTGGCTATGGATGGAGGAGGGAAGGGCAGAGAGAGACAAGGATGGATGTGGATGGGAGGACAGGACCCAGGGAAAGAGAAGAAATTGCTGGAAATGGATATAGAGCAAGAAATGAAGAAGAAAGGAGGAAAGTAAAGAAATAAATGGAAAGGAAGCCCTGGAAATGGAGTTAAGAGGACAGATAGCAGCAGACTCAGATACTGGGCCAGCATGATCGGAAAAAGAAAGTCACCAGACAACAAAGGTAGAAAAAAATCATTTTATTTTCATTTTAGCGTTTGGAATATGTCCACTTTGAGAATTTACATCTGCTATCTTATTTTGCAATGTATAGCAATTTGTTTCTAAGAATATTGCTGACAATTCCTGTCAGTGTGGCAAGTGGTGAGCGATCATTTTCACCGGGGGGGAGGGGCGTGATCATTTTCACCGGGGGGGGGGGGGGGCGTGATCATTTTCACGGGGGGGGGGGGGGGGGGGCGCCAACTGATAGTCTGCAGGGGGATGCCAGAGACCCTAGGCATGGCCCTGCAGGGGATATACTATCCTCTCACACCGAGGTTATGTCTCCAAGTGCTGGCCAGGAGGGAAGGGTTAGGACAGTTGTTGTAGTTGGTGATTCGACCATTAGGCATATAGATAGCTGGGTGGCTGGTGGACGTGAGGATCGTCTGGTGACTTGCCTGCATGGTGCGAAGGTGGTGGACCTCACGTGTCATCTAGATAGGATTTTAGATAGTACTGGGGAGGAGTCAGCTGTCTTGGTATACAGTGTGGGAACCAATGACATAGGAAAATATGGGAGAGAGGTTCTGGAAACCAAATTTAGGCTCTTAGGTAGAAAGATCAAATCCAGAACCTCTACAGTAACATTTTTTGAAATGCTACCTGTTCCACGTGCAGGGCCCAAGAGACAGGCAGAGCTCCAGAGTCTCAATGCGTGGATGAGACGGTGCAGGGAGGAGGATATTAGATTTGTTAGGAACTGGGCAACATTCTGGGGAAGGGGGAGCCTATACCGAGAGGATGGGTTCCACCTTAACCAGGTTGGGACCAGGCTGCTGGCAGCGGCATTTAAAAAAAAGACAGAGCAGCTTTTAAACTAGAAAGGGGGGGAAGGCCGACACTGGCTCAACAGCGCATGGTTTGGGATAAGGTATCTTTCAAATATATCACCAAAACAGGGAAGATAGGGTATCCTGATAGTGAGGTTGCAAAAGAGACCATAGTAGATCAGATGTCCTTAAATAAAAATAAATATCAGACAAAAGATTGCAAATTAATGCTGTCAAATAGGAACAACAAACATAGTTTGAAATGTCTATATGCGAATGCCAGGAGTCTAAGAAATAAGATGGGAGAGTTAGAATATATTACACTAAATGAAAAAATTAGATATAATAGGCATCTCTGAGACCTAGTGGAAAGAGGATAACCAGTGGGACACTGTCATACCGGGGTACAAATTATATCATAGTGATACGGTGGATAGAATTGGTGGAGTGGTAGTATTGTATATTAAGGAGAGCCTTGAATCAAATAGATTGAAAATTCTGCAGGAAACGAAACACTTCTTGGAATCACTATGGATTAAAATTCCATGTGTAAAGGGGAAAAGGATAGAGATAGGAGTGTACTACCGTCCGCCTGGCCAGGATGAACAGATGGATGCAGAAATGTTAAAGGAAATTAGGGATGCAAACAAACTGGGTAACACAATAATAATGGGTGATTTCAATTACCCCGATATTGACTGTGTAAATGTAACATCGGGGCACGTTAGGGAGGTAAAATTCCTTGATGAAATCAAGGACTGCTTTATGGAGCAGCTGGTACAGGAGCCGACAAGAGAAGAAAAATTCTAGACCTAGTCCTTAGTGGAGCACATGATCTGGTGTGGGAGGTAATGGTGCTGGGTCGCTTGATAACAGTGATCATAATATGATCAGATTTGATATTAGCTTTGAAGTAAGTATACGTGGAGGGGCATAATCGAATGTGAACACCTATCTCCGTGGGCGTCTATGTCCGAAAACAGGTACGTGAAGAGGCGGGACAGACCATATTTTCGAAAAAATGGACGTTTTTCAGCTGGGCGTTTGTTTGTTTTTTAGCGATAATGGAAACTAAAAACGCCCAGCTCAAAAACGTCCCAATCCAAGCCATTTGGTCATGGGAGGGGCCACAATTCGTAGTACACTCGCCCCCCTGACATGCCAGGACACCAACTGGGCACCCTAGAGGTCAGTGTGGTGGACTTCAGACAACGCTCCCACATGCATAGCTCCTTTACCACGGGTGCTGAGCTCCCAACCCCCTCCCCCAAAACCCACTACCCACAAATGTACAACACTACCATAGCTCTTAGGGGTGAAGGGGACACCTACATGTGGGTACAGTGGGTTTTGCAGGCCTCCCATTTACCAGCACAAGTGTTACAGGTAGGGGGGATGGGCCTGGGTCCGCCTGGCTGAAGTGCACTGCGGTACCCACTAAAAGTGCTCCAGGGACCTGCATACACACAGGCCTCTAGGACTTGTTGCTGCTATATAACATTGGCACAGCAGTTGACACCTGAAGACTAATCTCTCCGAAAACGTCCTTTATTGGAATAAGCACACTTACTCACAGTTAACTGCAGATCAGAGGTTGTGCCCCACTGGCAACGAGTCTCCCTGGTACTGAGATGAGCAGTAGGTCAGAGCTGGCAGAATGCTGTACAATGCCCTCTTTCAGCCACATTCAAGGGAAGAACTAAGTTCTGTAACGTGGCTAACACGTGAAAGGGATCTAAAACTGGCTTACAAAAATGGCCACTACCTCATGGACTACCGGAAACAAAACAGGGCACACTCTGACCCAGTAAGCAGGGGGAAAAGCACCATAGGAGTAGAGCCTACCAACTACCAACATCGTGAGCATTTGTCACAAGCTAGTGGAATCACGGAGCCCAATACCCTACACCCACCACAATGCATTGCTGATGTGACTCTGCAGTGCGCATAACAGAAAAGGTGTCACACTCCCCCGAGAGCCACATCAGAACCAGGGAATGGCTGCCACAGGATAGAACACATTCTGCTGTTATGGAGGTGGGTACTCATTTGAGGCTGGCATACAGGCTGGGAAAAAAAGTTTGTAAAGTGGATTTTTTTTGGGTGGGAGAGGATTAGTGACCACTGGGGGAATCCGGGGAGGCCATCCCCGATTCCCTCCAGTGGTCATCTGGTCAGTTGGGGCACTTTTTTGGGACCTGTTCATGAAAAAAAAGGGTCCAAAAAAGTGACCCAAAATCGCGGTAAAAACGCCTTTTTTTCGATTATCAGCTAAATACGCCCATCTCTCCTCGGCCGATAACCACGCCCCAGTTCCACCTTCACCACGCCTCCAACACGCCCCCATCAACTTTACCCGTTTCCGCGACAGATTGCAGTTGGAAACGCCCAAAATCGGCTTTCGATTATACTGATTTAGGCGCCCATGGGAGAAAGACGCCCAACTCCCGATTTGGGTCACAATATAGGCGTTTTTCTCTTTCGATTATAAGCTGGATAGGAAATCAAATACGTTAGCATTTAACTTTAAAAAAGGAGACTATGATAAAATGAGAAGAACAGTGAAAAAAAAAACTTAGAGGAGCAGCTGTGAGGGTCAAAAATGTACATCAGGTGTGGATGCTGGAAGCCCAGGCCAAATATATTCTGCATATTAAAAAAGGAGGACGGAAGACCAAACGACAGCCGGCATGGTTAAAAAGTGAGGTGAAGGAAGCTATTAGAGCTAAAAGAAAATCCTTCAGAAAAATGGAAGAAGGAAACAACAGAAAATAATAAGAAACAGCATAAGGAATGTCAAGTCAAATGCAAAGCGCTGATAAGGAAGGCTAAGAGAGACTTCGAAAAAGATTGTGTGGGAGGCAAAAACATATAGTAAAATTTTTTTTAAGGTATATTAGAAGCAGGAAGCCGGCAAAAGAATCGGTTGGACCGCTAGATGACCGAGGAGTAAAAGGGGCAATCAGGGAAGACAAAGCCTTAGCAGAGAGATTAAATTAATTTTTTTCTTTGATCTTCATTGAAGACGATTTGGGTGGGATACCGGTGCCAGAAATGGTATTTGAAGCTGACGACGTAATGAATTCTCTGTAAACCTGGAGGATGTAATTGGGCAGTTCTACAAACTGAAGAGTAGCAAATCTCCTGGACCGGATGGTATTCATCCCAGAGTACTGATAGAACTGAAAAATGAACTTGCGGAGCTATTGTGAGTAATATGTAATTTATCCTTAAAATCGAGTGTGGTACCAGAAGATTGGAGGGTGGCCAATGTAACGATTTTTAAAAAAGGTTCCAGAGGAGATCAGGGAAATTATAGACAGGTGAGTCTGACGTCAGTGCCAGGCAAAATGGTAGAGACTTTTATAAAGAACAAAATTATAGAGCATATTCAAAAGCATGGATTAATGAAACAAAGTCAACATGGATTTAGTGAAGGGAAATCTTGCCTCACCAATCTACTACATTTCTTTGAAGGGGTGAACAGACATGTGGATAAAGGTGAGCCAGTTGATAATTGTGTATCTGGATTTTCAGAAGGCATTTGAGAAAGTACCTCATGAAAGACTCCAGAGGAAATTGGAGAGTCATGGGATAGGAGGTAGTGTTCTATTGTGGATTAAAAACTGGTTAAAAGATAGAAAACACAGAGTAGGGTTAAATGGTCATTATTCTCAATGGAGAAGGGTAGTAAGTGGGGTTCCCCAGGGGTCTGTGCTGGGACTGCTGCTTTTTAAAATATTTATAAATGACCCAGAGATGGGAGTAACTAGGGAGGTAATTCAATTTGCTGATGACACAAAGTTATTCAAAGTCGTTAAATCGCGACAGGATTGTGAAAAATTACAAGCAGACCTTATGAGACTGGGAGACTGGGCATCTAAATGGCAGATGGCATTTAATATGAGCAAGTGCAAAGTGATTCATGTGGGAAAGAGGAACCCGAATTATAGCTACGTCATGCAAGGTTCCAAGGAGTCACAGACCAAGAAAGGGATCTAGGTGTCATCGTTGATGATACGTTGAAACCTTCTGCTCAGTGTGCTGCTGCAGCTAAGAAAGCAAATATAATGTTAGGTATTATTAGGAAAGGCATGGAAAACAAAAATGAGAATGTTATAATGCCTTTGTATCGCTCCATGGTGCAACTGCACCTCGAATATTGTGTTCAATTCTGGTCGCCTCATCTCAAAAAGATGGAATTAGAAAAGGTGCACAGAAGGGCGACAAAAATGATAAAGGGGATGGGACGACTTCTCTATGAGGAAAGGCTAAAGCAGCTAGGGCTCTTCAGCTTGGAGAAAAGGCGGTTGAGAGGAGATATGATAGAGGTCTATAAAATAATGAGTGGAGCTGAACAGGTAGATGTGAACCGTCTGTTTACGCTTTCCAAAAATACTAGGACTAGGGGGCATAAGATGAAGCTACAATATAGTAAATTTAAACTAATTGGAGAAAAGTTTTCTTCACTAAACATGTAATTAAACTCTTGAATTTGTTGTCAGAGAATGTGGTAAAGGCGGTTAGCTTATCGGAGTTTAAAAAGGTTTGGACTGCTTCCTAAAGGAAAAGTCCATAGACTATTATTAAATGGACTTGGGGAAAATCAACTATTTATGGGATAAGCAGTATAAAATGTTTAGTAATTTTTGGGGATCTTGCCAGGTATTTGTGACCTTGATTGGCCACGGTTGGAAACAGGATGCTGGGCTTGATGGACCTTTGGTCTTTCCCAGTATGGCAATACTTAAGTACTTATGTACTGATGCCGAATGTATTTTATCTCACATATTGTTAAATATCAGTATGTATTTGTTTCAGTTTAAAGCGGTGCCAATTCTAGTGTTTATTTGTTAGTTTTGCTTAGCAGTGCTATCTTTCTGCGATCAAATCGGAAGTTGCTGAGATTGATATCCCTAGTGGACTTTGTCTGACATGCTGAAATTCTAACTTCTAGCTATGGGATTCAGGTGTTGGTGATGAAAATTTAATATTGATGTTTGGAACGAGTGAAAATCTACACATTCTCGAAGAGAACCCTCACTGGTTCATTGACAGGACATTTAAAGTCAACCCAGAACTGTTTTTTTCAGTTTGTGCTTTAATAGACAGAACTGCAAAGCCATTAGTTTATGTTCTGTTGAGGGACAAAAAGGAAGAACACTACGTGTATGTTTCAGAAGCTTTTGCAGTTAAATCACAATTTAAACCCTGTTAGTATTCTATCAAGCTTTGAGAAAGCAAGTCAGAATGTTTCCATCCTCTTAAGTGTGTGTTTACTTCATTTAGGATAGTGTCTTTGTAGGAAAGTGCAGGATACTGGTTTATCAGATGCATACAGAGACTCAAAGACATTCGGATTAACATAAAGATGCTGCTTGCATTGAGTTTCCTGCCAATAGACGATGTACCAGTGGGATTTTAGAACATCGTTGAAACTGTCCTTCCTAGATAATACCAATAACTGATTACTGGGAAGATACTTTCATTAGGCATCATCAGCAAAATCGCGGAGCATAGCTTTGTTATGCTATTCACAATTTGGAACACATGCAATAGCGTGCTGGATGGTTTACCATGTACAAGGTACTCTGTAGAAACATGGCACTGATCATTTCAGCACACCATTGACTGTCATTATCCCTCAATATTTAAACTTGTCGATCATTTTTGGAAGGAACAAGATTGCCCTGAAATAGAACTGTCTTGCTATTGTGCAGGCATTCGACACCCAGTGTCTTTGAAGTCCAAGTATATACAGCTAGAGAAACATTTAAATGCACTTGTTCTAATGTATAATGCTGATGATATTATTACCTTCCTCAAAAGTGTCCATTTTGGGTCTGAGACCTTAACGCCAGCCATTGACCTAGCGGTAAAGACTCACATGGTAACCAGGCAGTAATAACCTACATGCGCAAAATGCCACGTGGCGCGCGTTTGTTACGTGTGTCCAAAAATAAAAAAAATATTTTTCAGATGTGCATATCGGATGTGCGCCAAAATGAAATTACCACAAGAGCCACACAGTAGTCGAGTGGTAACTCCATTTTGGCGTGCATTGGGCACACGTAGACGCTTATGTGGTTTAGTAAAAGGACCCTTGAAACACTTCTTGTTTCTGATGATTTAAGGTAAAAGTGAAAATGTCAGTATCTCCTTGATGCCTTTAGGTTCTAAGGTTTGTGTAGATCTTTATGTGCATGTTTGTGTCTGATATTATTATATTGGATTGTAATATTTTAATTTGACTGTATACCACTTTGAATAATAGATATGTCAGATAAGGCAAATATATACAATTTATAAATAAATATTTTTGAAGTAGTGAATTTAGATGATTTTTGAAATCTTATCACACAATTATTTAAGGACAGTGTGCAGTCGAACTATGACGTAATTCAGTTTCTTAGAATATCAGAGCTTAAGTACTTTGTTCTGGACTTTTAGGATTGCAGTCTTCCACATAACTACTACTACAGTCAGTGAAGGTCAAACAAGCAAAATCCATGACAGAAGTCTGTGTTAAATGATGAATAAGTCTTCTAGATTGCCATAAGGTGTGAGCCACAATGGAATTGTATTTGTCAGACATGCATTGTAACCCTGAGGTTATCACAGTGGGCCAGCAGATATAGGAAAAGTGCTTAACACTATCACCCCATAATCATATCTCCTACAGGCTGAAATCTCTTCAGGGAGCTTTCTCCCTTTAAGATGAACTAGTGTTTATAAGAAGCAACATGAAAAGCTTGTAGCATGTAGAATGATTCTACAAAAGCTGTTTCAAGCATAAAGTATTATAAAGTCTCAGAAATGGATGAGTACTTTTTTAAATTAGAATGTTGATGAAATACTTCTATACACAAAGAAAGAAAGAATACAAGAGGGAAATTCCAGAATACATCCAATTCTTACATAAAATAAAGGAAAAGTTTCTAATACTTTAGCCCACATCAAGAGGAGATGAAGGAGAACACAAGTGAAAACCAAAGCAACATAAAAGAAAACAGGAGGAACAAAAAAACTAATTCATCCAATAACTGTAGTACCTCTAAATCAGACCCCTCTACAGCAATACTTTAGGATTGGTCACTCTATGGTCTTCCAAAAATGTGCTCTAATTGAGTAGGATATAAAAACACATATAAGTATTTCAGAAAGAAATCACACACAAGGATATTTTAAAAATAAGTAGTCCCTAAGGTTAACCATGAGATTTTAATGAAAGAAAATGTTTCATACACGCCTAAGTAGAGCAGATTACATCCAGAAACACCAGAATTTTAACATCACAAAACATAAGATCCATTAAAAAAACCAAAAACCTTAAACACTGAAATCTTATTCTTTTTATAAGAAAAGGTAATGTGGAGGGTTGATCTGATTGCAATATTATCCTGTAAATCTTCACAAGGAATCCAGTTAAATTTAAATCTTGCTAAGCCAGGGTATTCATCCCCCTCATCACCAGAAACAGGAATACAAGATTTATTAGGAATGTAGTAGCAATTAGCCAAAAAATAATGTATCTGCTGAGAAATCTGTAAACTTTATTTAAAGTACTTCTATAATAGTATCTCAGAAGAAAATAAATATGCTATTGGAAAAATTTTAAAGCATAAATTTAGAACTTTGCAGGCATTTTGAGTGGAGGAGTGGCCTAGTGGTTAGGGTGGTGGACTTTGGTCCTGAGGAACTGAGTTTGATTCCTGGCACAGGCAGCTCCTTGTGACTCTGAGCAAGTCATTTAACCCTCCATTGCCCGCCACATTGAGCCTGCCATGAGTTGGAAAGCACGGGGTACAAATGTAACAAAAAATAAATACATTTTCCATCAACTCTAACTTTTGGGTCTGCTCCTTTAGGTACATGCCTGCAGCCATGCACCACAAGGGAGTTGGAAATTTGAGCCCTCTAAAGGTTCAAGGGTGATGATGTAATAGGACGTGGCCATCACTCAATGTGCCATGGGGCTGCTGCTAGAGACTGCAGCAGCCATTTTGGAACTGCAGTCACTAGTGGCAGGAGCAAGTGAGCTTCGCTCTTGTCCCCATCACCCTCACTGGACCACAAAGGACTTCAGGTAGGCCCAGGGGGCCCTATGCTGAGTGGCAGGGAAGTTGGGATGGAGATCGACTCATCAGGGGGGATCAGAAGAAAGGGGCTGCTTCACAGGAGTGAGAGGGGAATAGGAAAGAGAAGCACCAGAGTCATGAGATACAGGTGCTGGCTGACATTCCATGGTGGCGCTCGTATAGCTAACTGGCTGAATTTAGGACAGCTTTTTTTAAGCATTGCTGCAAACTGAGCTGAAGATTTTCATGCATTGTCCACAGTGACTCCAAGATCCTTTTCCTGGGTGGTGCTGTTATGTGGAAATGTATACCTATATTCAGGATTATTTTTGTCTATATTCCTCACTTTGAAGTTATCCACATAAAACATTTCTTATGCCATTTAGACACCCAGTTCCCTGTCTTACCAGATCCTTCTGCAACTACTCAAATGAGGGTTTGTTCAATACAGTGGATCATGCTATGCTGTTGAGTAGGCAACGTGAACCTGGGTTGTCAGGTGCTGTTTTAAATTGGTTTAGTCTACTTAAATGGTCAATAAAAAGCAGCAAGGGAAGCAAATCAATTATAACTTCAACCCAGCTGATTCAAACATATCAATCATTTCTTTTCTTCTTAAAATGATTCTCCAAGGTAATCCAACTGACACCATAAATTTGATGAAAAACTTCATTTTTATTAGTATACAAACTCTTGTTTATATATATATATATATATATATATATATATATATATATATATATAGCTGCTCTTCAATGTTTAAAAACTCTTAAGAATATGCATAAAGTAATATAAATCAGTTATTGCTATAAACGGAACTCCTCTATGAGTTCCATTTATAGCAATAGCTGATTAAATAATATGCATGAAGTAATATAAGAGTAACATCTTTAAAAATGTGTATTTTTAAAATTGGAAAACACTGGGAAATTGGTATGAATGTGTTGAGGCGGCATGATGAATTTGATGATGTTTGGTGTTTATTTCCATACAAAATGTGTAAAAGTGCATTTTCTCCATTATTCTCTATGGAAAAAGTTAAAACCAAAATGTAAATTGGGTAAGTTCAAACAGAGTTTCATATGGTGAAGAAAAAAAAATGAAGGTTCTGTGCAGGCTAGTTGATTGGATGGGCCAAGTCAGATGACCCAGACATGGCAGTGTTTCCTAGGAAACAGCTTTCGTAACTGTTTCTCAGAGGAGCAGAAGTAACTGATACCCAGATGATTGAAAGCCTCGTGCTTTTCCAGTGCTCTAAAAATAGCACTGGAACATCTCAGGGCTTTACTGCCACTCTAATCAGAGATAATAGCATGCAAATTTATGCACACTTTTATCTTGGTTCAGGCACAAACCTCCTGCACTTATTTGGGCTGTCAAAAGACCAGACCTGTCAAACAGAGGGGCTGGTGGTCCATGGGACCACCAGACCCCAAATAGTAAGGCCCTGGTGGCCTAGTGCCCTCACCAAACCCCCACCAGACTCCCCCGACACAAGTTCAGGGGAGCTGGAGATCCAGTTATTTCCCTTATATGGAGTTAAGCCCCGCCCAGTGCATCCCAGGATGCATTGGGCAGGGCTGAGCACTGCCATTTTTAAGGCAGCATTGCTAGAAGAGGAGGGAATTTACTACCTCCCTCCCCCAACAGAGGTACAGAGGGCAGAGAAGAGGGCCACTAGATACCAGGTTGGGGGGGGGGGGCTTGATTCACAGCCCACTGAGCCACCAGGGCTTTTTTTGGGGGGGGGATGCAAGGGGGTTGTTAGGGGGCTGGAGAACCAATGGATCTCCAGCCCCTGTGATCTTGTTTCAGTGGGTCAGGGGAACTGGAGGTCTGCTGGACCTCAAGCCCCCATGTTGCTGACTTGGGGTGAGGGGCATGGTTCCTGTTCCTGGGGGGGGGGGGGGGCTGCATTAGGGGTATTAGATGGCTGATAACATACAAATGCATGCTGGACAAGGATCACCATTCCTCCCCAATGGTCTGCAAACCCTAATGCCAGCTCCGAGCTGGCGTAGGGTTTGCTGTGGACAGCATGCCAATGTTTTGTGCGCTGCTCGCTGATCATTGGGGAGAAATATGTTTAGCATGCATTTGCACTAAGAGCCCTGTTTAGCATTCATTTGCATGCTAGTTGCAGTGAGAGCGCTTGGGGGCTCTGATCATGGGGCAGTAGCAAATGCAGGTGCTAGAATGGTGCTAATAGGCTCTAGCACCTGTGTTTGCATCAGATCATCAGCCCATGAGAAAGGCAGAAGTGCTGTGCTGTGCCTGATACATAAGTGTGGAAAAGGGCCAGGGTTAGTATGCTGAATGTGATGAAAACTGTTTTAAAGTAATTTGAGAGACATTGTAATTGTCCTGAATGTGCTTAAAAATAATTTTAGAGAAGTTTATGGGCTAATACCAGGTGAGTGGTTTTAGCCTTTGTAAGTTAGAGTTTGGGGACTAGAAACAAAAGAAAATATATTTTCTTTTACAGAAGTGTATGTCCGATGTGTTGCTGAGTTAGTTTGAATGACACTTGGGAGAATTGGTTGGACAGTGAGCCTGGGGAGTGTATGAGTGAGACTAGGCTACAGTTTTGAAATGTGTGTATGAGGACAGCTGTTAGTGATTGTATGACCTAAAGAAAAACAAAGTTCTTATTATCATAGGGAATAAGTTTAAAGCCTATGCCCTTGGAAGGTAGGGCATATAATTAACTTGCTATTTACTCTAGACAGCAAGGCCACAGTGCATACAAATACATCACAGATAGAAGTTGCTGGAGTAGGATAAGAAGAGAGGGTTTTGCCTTCATTTGTATTACATAAAGTTAGGTTACTAGCCTTACAGAAGAAGATCATCGCTGCTGTGATTATCAGGGTTCATCACTGCAGTCACCAGGCCCCCTCACAAGAAAGACCAAAGTGTTCAGATGTCAAGAAAGTCCTACAGCTAAGTGAAATTGCATCAGCACTACATCAGCACTAAAGGGAAATTACTTTGTTAGAGAAAGCGTAGTTTCAAAAACTTACCTGAGTTAGGTTCCAGATGGTACACAGTTCCTGAAAAAAAGGGAAACAAAATCCCACAAAGAATCAATTTTTTATATAAAATAAGAGGTTTGAATACTTAGTGGCCCTTTTACAAAGGCGTAATAGGCTCTATGCAATGAGACCACCGCCAGGCTACCGCGTTCCTCTGATGGTAACTTCAGATTTGGTGCACCTGGATGATTTATTTATTTATTTCCTCCCACGCACGGACTTTCCATCGGTAATCGGCAGTTGGTGCATGCTGACTGGTCACCATGCATGTAGCATGTGATCTTTTACTGCTAGATCAATGGGTGGCATTAAGGTCTCAGGTTGGTTTTAGGCACACGCTGGTTTCAATTTTACCACATGCCCTTTTCCCGTCCCATTTTAAAAAAAAGCCCTTTTTTGCAGATGCAGTAAAAACTGGCTTGGTGCACACCCCAATCACGTGCCTATACTGCTGCAGGCCACTTTAAATACTTAAAGTTGAGTAAACTAGAAACTTAACACTTGTCTTATATTCCACTTTGCTCTTGCTAAAAGGTTCTGGTATGCTATAAAGTTGGTAGAAACACAATGGGGAAAAAAGTTATAAAACAAGTTCAGCTGACCTTATACATTCTAAATACTAGTTTGGGTTAGAATACTAACCCAATACTATTATCACATTTCTTCTTAGGAAAAATGTTTCTGAATACAAAACACATTTAAGGCTACAATAAACTTTTGTTCACAACTAATTGGTTCTGGGCCTTAATTTCTGGGAAAATCCTGAATCTAGTTTCCGCTACTTCCACTTAATTCTGAGTTAGGTGGGTGTGGCTAGTTTATTTGTGCCCACTCATTTTGGAGATACAGCTGTATGTACTAGCCATGACTACAAGCATAAGATATAGCAACAGTTGGACATTATCTGAAACAAAATGAGGTAAAATAAATATGAAAACTCTTCTCTTCTAGGGTTTTAGGTTTTATTTTAGACACTTGATTAAGCTTGGAGCCCCAGGTGAATTATTTAAGTAATATATATATGTTTTTAATTACATCAGTTAAGAGCAATTAGAACTTTATTTTTTTCCATAACATTTTCAAATATTGGTTCAGACAATAATAATGTCTCAAATTCACTATTGCAATTCTTTATATATTGCTATACATCAGATACTGTATAATAGATTGCAATTATTGCAGAATACTGCAGCAAAGTTGATATTTAGTCAATGAAAATTTGATCATGCAACTTCACTTTTGAGAAACTTGTACTGGCTATCATTCTGTGCTCGCACTGAATTTAAGATGACTTGTTTAGTGTTTAAAATTAAAATTAAAATTTTCTGAAATGCTACCTGTGCCACGCGCAGGGCCCAAGAGACAGGCAGAGCTCCAGAGTCTCAATGCGTGGATGAGACGATGGTGCAGGGAGGAGGGCTTTAGATTTGTTAGGAACTGGGCAACATTCTGGGGAAGGGGGAGCCTATTCCGAAAGGATGGGCTCCATCTTAACCAGAGTGGGACCAGGCTGCTGGCATCGGCGTTTAAGAAGGAGATAGAGCAGCTTTTAAACTAGAAATGGGGGGAAGGCCGACAGTCGCTCAAAAGAGCATGGTTCGGGATAAGGTATCTTTCAAAGATATCACCATAACAGGGAAGATAGAGTATCCTGATAGTGAGGTTGCAAAAGAGATTGTAGTAGATCGGGTATCTTTAAATAACAATAAAAATCAGACAAAAGATTGCCAATTAATACTGTCAAGTACTAAGCATGATGTACTTAGGAACAACAAACATAGTTTGAAATGTCTATATGCGAATGCCAGGAGCCTAAGAAATAAGATGGGGGAGTTGGAATATATTGCACTAAATGAAAAATTAGATATAATAGGCATCTCTGAGACCTGGTGGAAGGAGGATAACCAGTGGGACACTGTCATACCGGGGTACAAATTATATCGTAGTGATAGGGTGAATCGGATTGGTGGAGGGGTAGCATTGTATATTAACGAGAGCCTTGAATCAAATAGATTGAAAATTCTGCAGGAAACAAAACACTCCTTGGAATCACTGTGGATTGAAATTCCATGTGCAAAGGGGAAAAGGATAGTGATAGGAGTGTACTACCGTCCGCCTGGCCAGGACGAACAGACGGATGCGGAAATGTTAAAGGAAATCAGGGACGCAAACAAACTGGGCAACACAATAATAATGGGGGATTTCAATTACCCGCATATAGACTGGGTTAATGTAACATCTGTACACGCAAGGGACATAAGATTTCTTGATGAAATCAAGGACAGCTTCATGGAACAGCTAGTTCAGGAGCCGACAAGAGAAGGAAAAATACTAGACTTAGTCCTTAGTGGTGCTCATGATCTAGTGCAGGGGGTAACTAGTGAAACTAGGAAATCAAGTACGCTAGCGTTTAACTATAGAAAAGGTGATTACGACAAAATGAGAAAAATGGTGAAAAAAAGACTGAAAGGAGCAGCTCGCAGAGTAAAAAACTTGCATCAGGCGTGGATGCTGTTTAAAAACACCATCCTGGAGGTTCAGGACAAATATATTCCACGTATTAGAAAAAAGGGAAAAAAGACTAAACGTCAGCCGGCGTGGCTAAACAGTAAGATAAAGGAAATCATTAGAGCCAAAAAACAATCCTTCAGAAAGTGGAGAAGAGAACCAACTGAAAGTAACAGGATAGATCATAAGGAATGCCAAGCCAAATGCAAAGCGGAGATAAGGAGGGCAAAAAAGGACTTTGAGAAGAAATTAGCGTTGGAAGCAAAAATACATAGTAAAAATTTTTTTAGATACATTAAAAGCAGGAAACCGGCCAAAGAGTCGGTTGGGCCGCTGGACGAAAATGGTGTTAAAGGGGCGATCAAGGAGGACAAAGCCGTAGCGGAGAAATTAAATGAATTCTTTGCTTCGGTCTTCACCGAGGAGGATTTGGGGGGGACACCGGTGCCAGAAAGAATATTTGAAGCGGGGGAGTCGGAGAAACTAAACAAATTCTCTGTAACCTTGGAGGATGTAATGGGTCAGTTCAGCAAGCTGAAGAGTAGTAAATCACCGGGACCTGATGGTATTCATCCCAGAGTATTAATAGAACTAAAAAATGAACTTGCGGAGCTACTGTTAGAAATATGCAATCTGTCCCTAAAATCGAGTGTAATACCGGAAGACTGGAGAGTAGCCAATGTTACTCCGATTTTTAAGAAGGGTTCCAGAGGAGATCCGGGAAATTATAGACCGGTGAGTCTGACGTCGATGCCGGGCAAGATGGTGGAGGCTATTATTAAGAATAAAATTGCAGAGCATATACAAAAACATGGACTGATGAGACAAAGTCAGCACGGATTTAGTGAAGGGAAGTCTTGCCTCACCAATCTAATGCATTTTTTTGAGGGGGTAAGCAAACATGTGGACAATGGGGAGCCGGTTGATATTGTATATCTGGATTTTCAGAAGGCGTTTGACAAAGTGCCGCACGAAAGACTCCTGAAGAAATTGCAGAGTCATGGAATCGGAGGTAGGGTATTATTATGGATTAAGAACTGGTTGAAAGATAGGAAGCAGAGAGTAGGATTGTGTGGCCAGTATTCTCAGTGGAGGAGGGTAGTTAGTGGGGTCCTGCAGGGGTCTGTGCTGGGTCCGTTGCTTTTTAATGTATTTATAAATGACCTAGAGATGGGAATAACTAGTGAGGTAATTAAATTCGCCGATGACACAAAATTATTCAGGGTCGTCAAGTCGCAGGAGGAATGTGAACGATTACAGGAGGACCTTGCGAGACTGGGAGAATGGGCGTGCAAGTGGCAGATGAAGTTCAATGTTGACAAGTGCAAAGTGATGCATGTGGGTAAGAGGAACCCGAATTATAGCTACGTCTTGCAAGGTTCCGCGTTAGGAGTTACGGATCAAGAAAGGGATCTGGGTGTCGTCGTCGATGATACGCTGAAACCTTCTGCTCAGTGTGCTGCTGCGGCTAGGAAAGTGAATAGAATGTTGGGTGTTATTAGGAAGGGTATGGAGTCCAGGTGTGCGGATGTTATAATGCCGTTGTATCGCTCCATGGTGCGACCGCACCTGGAGTATTGTGTTCAGTACTGGTCTCCGTATCTCAAAAAGATATAGTAGAATTGGAAAAGGTACAGCGAAGGGCGACGAAAATGATAGTGGGGATGGGACGACTTTCCTATGAAGAGAGGCTGAGAAGGCTAGGGCTTTTCAGCTTGGAGAAGAGACGGCTGAGGGGAGATATGATAGAAGTGTATAAAATAATGAGTGGAATGGATCGGGTGGATGTGAAGCGACTGTTCACGCTATCCAAAAATACTAGGACTAGAGGGCATGAGTTGAAGCTACAGTGTGGTAAATTTAAAACGAATCGGAGAAAATTTTTCTTCACCCAACGTGTAATTAGACTCTGGAATTCGTTGCCGGAGAACGTGGTACGGGCGGTTAGCTTGACGGAGTTTAAAAAGGGGTTAGATAGATTCCTAAAGGACAAGTCCATAGACCGCTATTAAATGGACTTGGAAAAATTCCGCATTTTTAGGTATAACTTGTCTGGAATGTTTTTACGTTTGGGGAGCGTGCCAGGTGCTCTTGACCTGGATTGGCCACTGTCGGTGACAGGATGCTGGGCTAGATGGACCTTTGGTCTTTCCCAGTATGGCACTATTTATGTACTTATGTATGGTTTTTGTCCACTTTCTCATCTTCAACTTTTAATTAGACATGTTCGTACAAAATCTTTCATGATAGCTCTTTTAATTACCAAATAAAGGTAAAATTTGGAATTCAATATCACTTCAGTTCCAGAGGTTAACTAGTTATTTGGTGTTTCGTAAAGCAACTGTGTGACTATCTGAACGGCAGATGAGGAACTTTGTCAAAAGCTTTCTGAAAATCTAGATACACTACATCAAATGGCTCACCTTTATCCACATGTTTATTCATGCCTTCAAAGAAATCAAGAAAATTGGTGAGGTAAGACATCTCTTGGTTGAACCCATGTTGCCTCTGTCCCATTAAATGTTTGTCTATCTGTTCCGTGAGTGAGAGGAAAGCAGTAAATATGAAGGGTAGAAAATGGTAAAGGGAGAATGAGGGTTTGGAAAAGAGTGTTGGGGATAGAGTGAGAGGATTGCAGAGTGTCAAGAGATTGGAATGGATATAGAGTAAGAAGGATAGAGGCAGTGTGGATTATGAGAGAGAGGGATAAACAGGTTGCAGGGAGTGAAAGAACGATCAGAAGAATTTTCAGTGAGGGTTATCTGCTACAGGTATGTAAGAGCAAATTATTCTTCCTTCAGTCTCCTCACTCTGGATCTCACTGTTTCATGAGTCCCACCCCCAGTATTCAGCCAGCAAGTTCAGTGTTTTTGTTATAAACGCTTATCATCGCCAGCTAAATTAGCCCCAAATATTCAGTGTGGGGCCATGTCCGGGCACCAGGATTTTAAAAATTAAAGGTGTCCCCAAGCCCCCTTCTGCCTCCTAACAATTTCCCAACCTTCCCTCCCCAAGCCCACAGAAAGAAGCTCCCCCCTGGAATCCCCCAACCCCCAACCATCCAGGTAGGCCCCTCTGGGCCTATCTGTATCCCTGGTGGTCCAGGGGTGGTTGTTGGGGACAGGAGAGCAACACCCTTGCTCCTTCCCCTTGTGCCACAAATCCAAAATGGTTGCCACAACCTCTCATAGCACCATTTAGAACAGTGCCACAAGGGGCAGGAGTGAGGGGGGCTGTGTTACTGCCCCCATCAACCATTGCTGGACCACCAGAGATACCTAGAGAGTTGGGAGAATTCTGGGGGGCTTTTTGTCTGTAGGCTTGGGGGGGGTGAGGATAAGGCTCGAGGGGGCGAGGGAACCTTTAAAAAACATTATATGGGTGCTGGTCTGATATTCAGTGCCAGCACCCACATAGCTAAATGTCCTAAATTAGGCCACTTAGTTATGCGGGTGCTGACATTGAATACTGCTGGCACCTGCATAATCCTGGGATCCTCCCCAGTGCTGTAGGGTGAGATAAATAATACCTAGGGCAACAGGTACCCACAGATTACTTATACCAAGATTCCCTGATGCATAAGTCTGCCTAACAGACTCACTAGCTCTGTCTAGGGTGAGATACAGGAATCTTGCTTCTGGCACCTCTCCAGGTGTTTTTGGTGTGTAGAGTGAAAAAGAAAAACACAGCTGATATATATAAATATAAGCTTTATTATGGATAAGAAAATAGAAATACTCTGTGCTAGCTTATGCAATAAAAATATCCCTTACTGATATGAGCACTACCGAAAATATAATGTCTAAACTACACTCTGATTATCCTGAGACTAAGTACGGTAATGATTAGAACAGTACAAATGATAACCTAATAATCCTTATGAAACTTATTACATCTTATGCAAAATACACATTAGCTGCTTTCCTGACCAAGAGCTGACATAAACCAGTCGTACTTAGATAAAACCACTGCCTAACCCCAGACCAGGAAATATATCACTGTGATCTTACCACGCTGTCGTGATGACGACTTCAGATAAGACCGGAGCAGAATCTCCCCAGACGCTATTTTAGCTGTCTGTGTCTTATGTACTGCAGGTCTTTATCAGCCCACGTAGGTTCCCGTTACTCCTTTGGTTATCAGAGCCAATATCTCTGCCACAGGTATTTGCACCAGGATGCAGGTCACGAGGTTGATATCATACAAAGTCTCTGGCTCCCCCCCGAGCCTTGCTGGATTTCTCAGGTCCTCTTACCAGTTGCCCCTCTTCCAAGGGTCTCCGACTCACTAACTTACTTATGTTCCCGCTTTCCCCGTACTTCTCGGTCAGGTGACGGTAGGAACCAATCATGATCTTGTCCAGTTCAGTACATGGGCAAGAAGAGTTCTTTGTTTTGTGACCTTGGAGAATGGTAACTTCTGGAGCCATGTCTGCCTCCCTACTCCGTTCTCAGGGTGATAGAAGGGGGTGTTTAGAACACAGACTGTCCTTGGCTTTAGCAAGCCTGTCAGTGATTTTCCACAAGCTGAAGCTGGATCTTGCTGACACAGAGATGTTGCAGCAGCCATCTTATTATACCAAGATGTCATAGGCTTGTATAGGCCAAGACCAGCTTAGGCTAGATCACAGGGAAATACTCCTACAGTGCCACACCCAATGCTGCCCCTGTCCGGCCCAATTTTTAGTTGAGTGATCTGTGGGAATATTCAGTGGCACTCTATGGTTAAATGCTGCTGAACATCCCCACTTAAGTGGTGGAAAGCAATTTAAGAGGGCAGGAGAAGCTCCTGTCCACTTAAATCACTTTGAATATTGGCCCATCTGTTTTTCCTTTCCTTTCATCATCATTCTTTATTTCTCTGCTCACTGATTCCCCTCTCCTTCTTTCCCTCAGTGCTTTTATCACCTATCTTACTCCACCTCTTTTCTGATATCCTTTCTCAGTCTACTAAAAAGGTCAGTGGTGTGCTGGAGCCAGCACGCACCAGCTCACAGGAGCCAGTTGTTAACTTTGCTCGGCTCTTGCAAGCCGGTTATTGAAACATGCGAGCCGGCTCTTCTCCTCCCTCCCGATCCAGTCCTGTCCGTCCCGATCCGATCCCTGGCTCCCTCCCTCCCGATCCGATTCGGCCCCTCCCTCCCGATCCCTCACGTCACCGACCTGACCTGACTCTTTGCATTCTTCGGGGCAGGCAGTTTTGCCTGCCTGCTGCCAGAACTGACTCTCCCCTGCTGGCGCTGCCAGTTTGCACTTTAAAAATGGCCACCAAGACTTCCAGAGGCAGCCTCGTGAGACTTCTGCTGAAGTCTCGGTGGCCATTTTGAAGCGCGAACCGGCCGGCAGCGCCAGTGGGGGAGAGTCAGTTCTGGCAGCGGGCAGGCAAGACTGCCTGCCTCGAAGAATGCGAAGAGTCAGGTCGGGTTGGTGACGGGAGGGAGCGGGAGGGAGGGAGGGAGCAGGGGAGGAGAATTTGCCAACAACTCAGGAGGGGGTGGCAGGGGAGAGAAGGGAGTCGCTGGGCATTTGTGGATGGAGGGGAAAGGAGGGTCACTGAGTATGGCTGGGTGCATGCAGGGCAGGGGAGAGGAGGCAGGAGGGTCACTGCTGGACATGGGTGGATGGAGGGCAGGGGAAGGGGGGTCACTGGGTATGGGTGCATGCAGGGCAGGGGAGTGGAGGGTCACTTCTGGACATGGGTTCATGCAGGGCAGGGGAGAGGAGGGTCACTGGGTATGGGTGCATGGAGAGCAGGGGAGAGGAGGGTCACTGGACATGGGTGGATGGAGGGCAGGGGAGAGGAGGGGAGAGAGAAGAAATGCTGGACATGGATGGAGGGGACGGAAGAGTGAGGAAGGAGATGAGATGAGGGAAAAGGGAGAGAGGAGAAAAACTGCATATGGATGAAGAAAATAGGCAGAAGTTGAGGACCAGAAATGAAGAAGAAAGGAAAGAAATAAATGGAAAGGAAGCCCTGGAAACGGAGTTAAGAGGACAGATAGTAGCAGAATCGGATACTGGGCCAGCATGATCAGAAAAACAGTCACCAGACAACAAAGGTAGAAAAAAAATCATTTTATTTTCATTATAGTATTTGGAATATGTTCACTTTGAGAATCAGGTGCTCAACATTAAAAGTTTATATTTATTTACTTATTTATGGCATTTTATCGCACATTAAACATGAATTAGATTGGAACCTGGGATCATTTAATTTTTTTTTCCTGGAGTAATGCATTGTCCCCCCCCCCCCCCCCCAGGCTCTCTCCCCGGCTATAGCCAGCTCTGCAATCTGGGGGGGGGGGCGCAGAAGGGGATGGGGGGCACAGAGGGGGACGGGGGGGGGGCGCAGAGGAGGACAGGGGGGGGGCGCAGAGGAGGACCGGGGAGAGAGCTTGTTGTTAAACATTTACCAGCACACCACTGAATAAGGTTCTCTTTGCCTTCCCATCCTCCAAACCTTCATCCCTACCATTATTCAGTATCCTCTTCTTTTCTTCCCAGCATCCCAGCAGTTATTACTAATATCCCTTACCTTTACCCCAAAGGAACCAAATAAACTAGACAATAAGGGCCAGATTCTATAAGCAGCACTCAAAATTAGGTGCCAGAAAAATTGGTGCTAAGTGCAAGTCTGTAAAGGATGCACACGCTTTATAGACTAGTGCTTAAGCACAGATCTTGTGCCTAACTTTGGCTGCCAGATTTACACCTGCTGAAACCTGGTGCAAATACTGGTTCCCAAGTTAGGAGTACTTATCCAGTATTCTATAACTACATGCACACATTTTTGGAACACCTCATCATGTCCATGCTCCTTTTATGGACACGCCCCCTTTTGAGATACACGCTATGGGAATTGCACACTGCTTTATAGAATAGCATGCAGCCATATGCATGCACAAAAATGGTGTGCCAATTAACATCAATCTATTAGTTAGCACCCAATTATTGATGTCATTGAGCTCGTTAAACAATTAATTTGTACTGTATCTTGGGGCACATACAAATTTGGTCATACAAATCTGGGCGTCATATAGAGAATCTGGGGGTAAATGTCAGAAAATAACTTTATTGTTATAACATAAACTACACATTGACATTGTTTAATATTCAGATTCATTCTAATTCATACAAATCTGCCACATACCAGCTGTAGAATTTTGAAAAAGATCAGCCACAGGAAACTGGGGACTGTTGTTATAACCCTAACAGTAGCGGTACAGCAGCATCAGGCTTCCAAGAAGGATGAGGTAATCTGCAGCAAAAGATCATGGTTAAAACACAAACATCAATGAGCATGGGGATGCCAGATGTTTTAAAATAATGACGTCTCTGCTGAATGTTAGATACAGTGGGACATAGGAGCCAACGTTTCAAAATTATTGGGGGTGCTAAGCCCAGTGGAAATAACCCCTCCCTGGACACATTCAATGAATATTCTCTATATTGGGGGTGCTCAAGCACCCACAGAGTCGGCTCCAATGCAGTGGGACAATTTTGGAAAAACAGTGAGAGCAAATTCATTTAAAGTTGTATGGGATTAGAACAGATACCTATGATAGTGTCATCCCACTGACTGTGAATTTTTACTCAGACTTAGGTGCTTATTTTAGAAGTCCTAGTCAAATTTTAGACATGCATAAATTGACATTTAGATATTTATATTGCATAAATGTCTACAATCCTGATTTTACAAAAACAGGATATGCATGTCTAAAACTAAAGAACCCCATGCATATGGCAAGGGGGAATGATCTGGGTGTGTTTTGGGTGGGACTAAGGCAGACCTAAAAACACCAGACATACGTTTCCCATTTCAGAAGGGTAATGTATGTCTGTGTCCAAAAGATCAATGTCAGGATTTAAATCTGCCACCCGGAACACCAACGTTTCATAAACATGGGGGGTGGCACATTGGCACTTTCTTTCATCTCACATATCAGACTCAAATGACAGCACATGAGAGATCATTTAAGAAGAAGAGTGGATTTATTAAGGCTGCAGCATTGTACTCCTTATTTACATGCAACTTACAGTGAAATGCAGTTGCAAATATGAGTCCATCACAGTATCCTATCTAAATCATTCATGGGCGGGGTGTCTAGCATTTCAAATCACACAGCTTTAACCATTGTGCCTCCTTCAACAGCCTGAATATATTTCTTCTGTGTCTATGCATGGACCATAGAAGTCCCAATGCACTACCATCACGTCACTTCCAGGGTTGCTGTACAAGCACATTCCCTTCTATCCATTTTACTCTTTTTCTTGTTGCCTACCACCCCCACCCCTCATTCTATCAACGTCTGGGTAGGCCCACTGTCCTTCTGTTTCTCTGGCACTGGCCCCTTCTGTAGAAGAGGGGAACTGCCCAGGGTCTTTGACATCATCAGTGTTACTGTGACAAACCACTTTTGTATTTGACTACTGTTAATGCTTGGTTTTGGTCTAAACATATTGCTGTGCATTCTATTTGCCTAGGACCCACCACCACAGGCCATAACAGCAATTTTTCATATGTTGCAGACTCCCCACTTCCCCTAATCCTAACTGTAGCCATCAAGTAATGTAAAGCTTCTGCGAAGCCTGGTAAACTGCCTACATATAGGTCAGATTCAAAGTAAGTATTGTAGAGGTAATATAGGCCTAGGCGCAAGCAGGGCATGGGACAATGCGAGACTGTGCTTATATGCCAGAAAGCTTACACCTCACTCTTAGTTTTCAATGGAAAGTGAAATCTGGCTCCTTGCTGTGCAACTATCAGGCTTCATTTTGAAAGAGAAGGGCGCCCATCTTTCGACACAAATCGGGAGATGGGCGTCCTTCTGACAGGGTCGCCCAAATTGGCATAATCGAAAGCCGATTTTTGGCGACCAAAGTTCCCGGGGGCGTAGCGAAGGCGGGACTGGGGCATGCCTAACAGATGGGTATCCTCGAATGATAATGGAAAAAAGAAAGGTGTCCCTGACCAGCACTTGGCCAACTTTACTTGGTCCATTTTTTCTTACGACCAAGCCTCAAAAAAGTGCCTCAACTGACCAGATGATCACCGAAGGGAATCGAGGATGACCTCCCCTGACTCCCCCAGTGGTGACTAACCCCCTCCCACCCTGAAAAAAACAACTTTAAAAACCTTTTTTGCCAGCCTCAAATATCATACTCAGGTCCATCGCAGTAGTATGCAGGTCCCTAGGGGGGAAGGTATGTGTGTGTAAGCGGAGGCATAGCAAAGGCGTGGACGTCCTTCTTTTAAACATTTTGGATGTCCTGAACTGCCCCCCCCCCCCCCACAACCACATGGAGGGCCAAATTTCAAGGGAGTAGAGTGGAGGAGTGGTCTAGTGGTTAAAGCACTGGTCTTGCAATCCAGAGGTGGCCAATTCAAATCCCACTGCTGCTACTTGTAATCCAAATAAATAAATAAAGGGGGTGTCAGAGGCATAGCAAAGGCATGGACATCCTTCTCACAGAAACATCCACATTTTGGATGTCCTCAACTGCTCATCACAGGGACGGAGGTATAGCCAAGGTGCCTAACACTTGGACGTCCTTCACCCATACTCAAAAAAAAAACAACAACTCCTTGATGAGCACTTGGACGTTTTCACCTGGACTTGTGTTTTTTTAAGGTTGTAGATGGAAATTTATTTAAGGTTGTAGATGGCTATTATACACGCAGGTTAGTATTCTGGGAACAGATCCATAAACCAGTCAGTGCTTGGTCCAAGACTTGAGCTCCATCTCCTTGTTGTACCTATGTATGCCCTGTCCCCAGTGCTGTATCCTGGAAAAGAAGTTCCATGTCTCTCTTCACCCAAGGGTGTTGTACTCGAAGGCCAGCAACATGCTTACCATGACATTGGTACCAATCACTAGTACAGTGATCAAGATAGTACATGTGGCTGTATACAAGACAGAGCCAAAGTAGGTGCATCATTAAGTTATATATTATCATTCAAGCTTCAGCGCACTTACAGCTTTTGACCTCAGAAATATGACTTTTTGATTCATCAAGGGCCAAGCAGCATCACTGGCTGAATTCTACAGGATATACCATATACAACCTGCCATTTGAAAAACCCTTCTTAAATATCATGCTCATTCTACCTAAATTATTCACCACATCTGTTTAACCTACCAGAGAAAAAAGTGTATCACTGGCGTGCACCTAACAAAAGGATGCCTCACACAAGATAACGTTGAAGGAGCTAGAAGGAAATTTGGGAAAGGAGGCAAACAACCACAGGTGAAATGATTATTGCCCACTGATAAATAAGCAAAAATTGGCAAACATCCAAATGGCATGGTCATTTACTGAGGAAGATGTAAAGGATTTGCCCATGCCAGAAACACAGTGCTGATGGTGATGACACATCAGCATTATTACAAATCACTTTTGTTGCTCCTACTGTAGGAAAGTAGCTTTTACTACATGGGTGAACCTTTGGGGTTGAGGATGTTGCAGGTGTCTGAAGAGCAGAAGGGGAAGTATCTGTAACAAGTGCCCCAGTGAGGCCCATCGTAATTCAGTTAGCTCTGTTAATGAGACTGCTCTCGTGATGTCAGCGTGTTAGGGTCTCTTAGTGATACCTCGACTGAGATTTCATCTAATTTGTACAGTCAGCCCTTTCCATGGGCTGCATAGATCCTACTCAATTAGTGTCAGAGCTTGCACTAGTTGCTGTCAACTTTAATCTTAAGTAAAACCATTGAGTACCAAGGGATGTGGAGGATCTTAATTATTATTATTTGTTACATTTGTATCCCGCATTTTCCCACCTTTTTGCAGGCTCAAGTTCCTTTATGGGCTGGAGGTTTTTTTTTTAACTCTCATGGGTAAGAACAACTTCTCACTGGGGCAAGATGTCACCCCTTTAATCCCACAGTGGTTGATGCTCCCCCTCCCCAATGCAAAACTGGCAAGGGATATCAGACTATATGACAGCCTCAGATAAAATAAACATAAATATTTATAAAATGGTTGACATGCTAGCACGTAAATGTGATGGTTCCCATTTCAGGGCAAGTACCTTTATATGCCAACACATAAATGTTAATTCCATTAATATTTTAGATGTTTATGGAAATAAAATGGAAGATCCCACCACTTGTAAGCAGTGCTTAAACTTTCATTCTTGGATGTATTTTATAACAGGCTCTACATTGGCAGATCCTGTTCTAAAATACTAGCTGAACTTGACAAATACCAGCTTTGCCTTCTCAATTCCAATTTATATGGTGGTTTTCAGTACTGTTCCAAAAACATAGCTTTCCTTAATAATTTGCTTTATAGACATTGAACATTCTCAGTCAGTGGCATGTCTTAGTAAAGGGCAAAGGTTGAAAACCCAAGAAAATATTTTGACTTTTCAAAAGGAACACTTCAGAGTTCTCTAAGCTATAATAATAGGAACCTAAAACTTGGGAGGGTGACCAATTATACTTAAATCTGGTGAGCGCTTTATTTTATGTGGTTGGACTCTGGCTATTTTTTGACTTGTTTGTATCATACTGGCTAAGTGTTCTTGTCCAATAATACACTCATTTTACCTCAACCAACTATTTCAACTCAGTAATATGTTGTTTTCCTATTGAGTATAAAGAGAGGCTCTCCCATTATGGTTAGTTATTTTGTGGATTTTTATACCCACCCATCTATTTTGGTTTCTCCTAATCTATATTTATCTACGGACGATAAGTCAGATTTGAAAACGAACATGTTTAAAACTGAATACCAACTCCCAGGATGTAAATCATAGTGGCTTTTAATTCATTTCAAGTTTTCATAAACAGAGTTAGATGAATCATATTTTTCTCTGAGTCTAGTACATGGCTCCAGTTTCAAATTTTAACCAAGGTGGTCAAGTTCTCTGTTAAGAAAATATGCCACTCCATCTTGGGATTTTAGCTTTCTTTAGTCATCATCTCTTCTTTTTTCACATACTGCACAACTAAAAAAAAAAAAAATCAAACATGGGTATGATATAGGATCAGTTTAAGTCACTGAACTTTAAATGCTTTGAAGTTCACAAGCAGCATTTGATTGCATATTTTTTCCCACTAGGATTTCCAGTGAATTTCAAATAGTTAGTGCTTAATTTAAAAAAAAACTGTTTACATGTTAAAATCAAAACAAAGATATTGATTTTTTTTATGAATATTCTCCCATTCATGTGCATTGAATTTCAGATCTATTTAAGTTACATAAAAATATTATTTCATGCCAAGTACGTCATATTTCACCAAAATTAGCTGAATAGAAAATACATTGCATCCTGTATTTTGACTTACTTTTGTCTGCTTGATCCCAGCAACAATACCATGAGCCCATTGCTAGGAGTCAGAGACACTATTTTGAACCCTGACATACAATGGAGTCCAGGGTAGGGGGAGGATAATCATAATGTTGTTGAGAGTTCGGAGGGTAATGTTATTGGTTGTGTCTAGGGAGGTTCACAGGGTGGTGGATGAATGATGAAGATTGTAAGCTCATTAAGCAGGGACTGTCCTTCTATGTTAAACTGTGCAGCGCTGTGTAACCCTAGTAGCGCTTTAGAAATGTTACGTAGTAGTATATAAAGGGTAGGGGTTAAAATGTGTGTCAGTGAGCTTCAGTGGCAAAGGATTGACATTGTGAAATTAGGGAGGAACGGGGAGGAGGGGTTGGGATTAGGAGGTATGTCTTGGCCAGATGGTGTGACAGTTACTATATAGATTGCAATATTGGTCTCTGCTTGTATAATTGTCAGCATTTACACATGTAAAGCCAAGCAGGACCATACACATTACTAGGGTAACTCTATATAGTTCACCATAAGCTAGGCACCTAAGTTTTGGTGCTCAAACAGAATTTAACAGTAAGTAAGTGCCAAACCAGAGAGAAAATGGCAGTTAGGAGCTTAAGTGAATTTAGGTGCTATATTGTTTGGTACTATTTATACCCTGGAGGAAAGGAGAAACAGGGGTGATATGACACAGACGTTCAAATATTTGAAAGGTATTAATCCGCAAATGAATCTTTTTTGTAGATGGGAAGGCGGTAGAACTAGAGGACATGAAATAAGATTGAAGGGGGGCAGACTCAAGAAAATGTCAGGAAGTATTTTTTTCATGGAGAGGGTGGTAGATACCTGGAATGCCCTCCCTCGAGAGGTGGTAGAGATGAAAATGGTAATGGAATTCAAACATGTAGGGGATAAACAAAAAGGAATCCTCAGAAGCTTAGCGGAGATTGGGTGGCAGCACCGGTGGTGGGAGGCAGGGCTAGTGGTTGGGAGGTGGGGCTAGTGCTGGGCAGACTTCTACGGTCTGTGCCCTGAAAATGGCAGATACAAATCAAGGTCAGGTATACACATAAAGTAGCACATATGAGTTTATCTTGTTGGGCAGACTGGATGGACCGTACAGGTCTTTTCCTGCCGTCATCTACTATGTTATGTTACTATCCAGCTCATAATCGAAAGTGATCGCCAGCCATTTCCCGACACAAATCAGGAGATGGCCGGCGATCTCAGAAAAGCGGTGAAATCGGTATAATCAAAAGCTGCTTTTTTTGACAGCATCACCACTTTCCCGTCGCCTCGCCGGCGAAAGTTCAAAGGGGCAAGTCGGAGGCGAAGCGAAGGCGGGCCATGGGCGGGTATGGACGTGGCTACCAGATAGCCGGCTTTTACCGATAATGGAAAAAAAATACGGCGTTAAGCTGTATTTCGCCGGGTTTACTTGGTCCTTTTATTTTCACGACCAAGCCTCAAAAAGGTGCCCAAACTGACCACATGACCACCGGAAGGAAGCGGAGATGACCTCCCCATACTCCCCAGTGGTCACTAACGTGCTCCCACCAAAAAAAACCCACTTTAAACACTTTGTTTCCAGCCTGTATGCCAGCCTCAAATGCCGTACCCACCTCCATGACAGCAGAATGTGTTCTGTCCTCCGACAGCCTTTTCCTGCTTGTGATGTGGCTCTGGGGTGAGTGTGACACATTTTCTGTTATTTGCACTGCAGAGTCACATCAGCAATGCATTGTGGTGGGTGTAGGTATTGGTAGTTGGTAGGCTGTACTCCCCTGGTGCTTTCCCCCTGCTTACTGGGTCAGAGTGTGCCCTGTTTTGTTTCCTGTTGTACTTCATGCGGTAGTGGCCATTTTTGTAAGCCAGTTTTAGTTCCCTTTCCTGTGTTACCCACGTTACAGAACGCAGTTCTTACCTTGAATGGTGCTGAAAGAGGGCATTGTACACCATTGTGCTCTGACCTACTCTTAATCTTAGCACCAGGGGACTCTTTGCCAGTGGGGCACAACCTCTGATCTGCAGTTAACTGTGAGTAAACGTGCTTATTTCAAGAAAGGACTTTTTCAGAGAGATTAGTCTTCAGGTATGAACTGGTGTGCCAAAGTTATACAGCAGCAATAAGTCCTATAGGCTGTATGCAGGTCCCTGGAGCAGTTTTAGTGGGTGCAGTACATTTGTGGGTAGTGGGTTTTGGGGGGGGGGGGGTTTGGGGGCTCAGCTCCCAAAGTAAGGGAGCTATGCACATGGGAGTTTTTCTGAAGTCCACCGCAGTGACCCCTAGGGAGTCCGGTTGGTGTCCTGCCATGTCAGGGGGGCCAGTGCACTAAAAATGCTGGCTCCTCCCACGGCCAAATGCCTTGGATTTGGCCAGGGTTTGAGATGGCCGACATAACTTTCCATTATCGCTAAAAAACGAAGCCGCCCATCTCAAACCCCGGCCAAATCCAAGGCATTTGGCTAGCCAGAACCGTATTATCGAAACAAAAGATGGCCGGCCATCTTTTTCGAAAATATGGGTCTGGCCAGCTGTTTGAGGCACCGCCAAAATACATCGCCGGCCATGTATTTTGCCGGCGCCGTTCGATTATTCCCCTTCATGTTATTCTATAACTGGGCACCTGAGTGTTGTAGCGTGTAACTGCAAAGGGGGTGTTCACATGGGAGAGGCATGGGCATTCCGAGTATTTAAGCATACATTTGAATACAGTTAGTTAGGCTCCTAACTATCGCATTTAGGCGCTCACATTTATACCTGCCATTGAGCAAGCGTAAGTGGTGGCATCTAATTGGTGACTTATGCTAGTATTTTATAATGCATTAGGTGTACAAATTTACTGTTATAGGATACTAGCTTAGTGCCTAGACTTTGGGCCCCTAGCTTTCATGCCGTTTATTGAATTGTCTCCTTTGTGCATTTATGTAAGGATGCCTGGAATTACATATGTAAGTGCTGGCATATACAGTGGGGGAAATAAGTATTTGATCCCTTGCTGATTTTGTAAGTTTGCCCACTGACAAAGACATGAGCAGCCCATAATTGAAGGGTAGGTTATTGGTAACAGTGAGAGATAGCACATCACAAATTAAATCCGGAAAATCACATTGTGGAAAGTATATGAATTTATTTGCATTCTGCAGAGGGAAATAAGTATTTAATCCCTCTGGCAAACAAGACCTAATACTTGGTGGCAAAACCCTTGTTGGCAAGCACAGCGGTCAGACGTCTTCTGTAGTTGATGATGAGGTTTGCACACATGTCAGGAGGAATTTTGGTCCACTCCTCTTTGCAGATCATCTCTAAATCATTAAGAGTTCTGGGCTGTCGCTTGGCAACTCGCAGCTTCAGCTCCCTCCATAAGTTTTCAATGGGATTAAGGTCTGGTGACTGGCTAGGCCACTCCATGACCCTAATGTGCTTCTTCCTGAGCCACTCCTTTGTTGCCTTGGCTGTATGCTTTGGGTCATTGTCGTGCTGGAAGACCCAGCCACGACCCATTTTTAAGGCCTTGGCGGAGGGAAGGAGGTTGTCACTCAGAATTGTACGGTACATGGCCCCATCCATTCTCCCATTGATGCGGTGAAGTAGTCCTGTGCCCTTAGCAGAGAAACACCCCCAAAACATAACATTTCCACCTCCATGCTTGACAGTGGGGACGGTGTTCTTTGGGTCATAGGCAGCATTTCTCTTCCTCCAAAAACGGCGAGTTGAGTTCATGCCAAAGAGCTCAATTTTTGTCTCATCTGACCACAGCACCTTCTCCCAATCACTCTCGGCATCATCCAGGTGTTCACTGGCAAACTTCAGACGGGCCGTCACATGTGCCTTCCGGAGCAGGGGGACCTTGCGGGCACTGCAGGATTGCAATCCGTTATGTCGTAATGTGTTACCAATGGTTTTCGTGGTGACAGTGGTCCCAGCTGCCTTGAGATCATTGACAAGTTCCCCCCTTGTAGTTGTAGGCTGATTTCTAACCTTCCTCATGATCAAGGATACCCCACGAGGTGAGATTTGCGTGGAGCCCCAGATCTTTGTCGATTGACAGTCATTTTGTACTTCTTCCATTTTCTTACTATGGCACCAACAGTTGTCTCCTTCTCGCCCAGCATCTTACTGATGGTTTTGTAGCCCATTCCAGCCTTGTGCAGGTGTATGATCTTGTCCCTGACATCCTTAGACAGCTCCTTGCTCTTGGCCATTTTGTAGAGGTTAGAGTCTGACTGATTCACTGAGTCTGTGGACAGGTGTCTTTCATACAGGTGACCATTGCCGACAGCTGTCTGTCATGCAGGTAACGAGTTGATTTGGAGCATCTACCTGGTCTGTAGGGGCCAGATCTCTTACTGGTTGGTGGGGGATCAAATACTTATTTCCCTCTGCAGAATGCAAATAAATTCATATACTTTCCACAATGTGATTTTCCGGATTTAATTTGTGATGTGCTATCTCTCACTGTTACCAATAACCTACCCTTCAATTATGGGCTGCTCATGTCTTTGTCAGTGGGCAAACTTACAAAATCAGCAAGGGATCAAATACTTATTTCCCCCACTGTATCCATTAGCATCCATGCCACAGCATTCTGTATTGTTATAAAAATCTCATAACAAAAATTGATAATCCTACATATAACGTTACAATAATCCAAATAAGGAAGCACAACTGGTTGAACTATGGCATGAAAATCAATTGGTTCTGAAACAGATTTTAGCTTACAAATTGTCCACAGTCTATAAAATGTTTTGTGAAGCACATGAGGGACTTAGTCAAATGCCTTCTGAACGTCCAAAAACACTATGGCCATTATTTTAGAAGCCCCATGTGTTATGCACTGGTGACAGAGAGAATTCAATGTTTTGAAAAGAAGTGTGTTGGAGGCATGACATGAGTGGTACTGAGGTGTACACATCTATGAAGGTTTCCACAAAGCCTGTTGGATGTCAGTAGTGGACAATCTAAAGATTAGAAACTGCACCTCCTATAAAACATGCAGAATCTCTGAACCCACTTGTCTTTTGAAACTGCAGATTGCATTGTTGGTAGTGTTGCAATTACCCTATTGTTATATGTATTCACATAGGTGTGTTTTGGGCTGCCTTACTTTTTCCTGCTCTGTTTCCTTCCTTCCTCATCACTCTTGTAGTCTCCTTATTCAAACTCCCTGTGTTTCCCCATCCCTCCTCCAGGCTCAATTCATACTCCATAGTGTAGCAAACACATATAGCACAGAGAAAGGCAAGAAGGATACAGCATTTTCAGAGGCTATTTAGGCCCAGGAACCAGTTCCTGTATCTCACAGATGAGCAGTAGCTCAGTGGATTCCGCAGTGATAAGGCTGTCATCTATTTCTGACAGCAACTGAACCCTCTCCTCCGCTGCACAAAACTAGCCTACCTAAAAGTTATCACAGCCCTTGCCTTTCTTGTCCCTGGCAGCTTTTTGGCAGTCACTGCGGTTCTCAGACAGTCATCAACTTCACTTTGCATCACACAGTTTCTGAGATCCTTTTTCACCCTCACTTCTGACTATATAGCTTTTCCATACATCATACAGCTCAAGCAATAAACTATGACCTTAGTTTTATGCATTGGCCTGTTTCCCCTTTATGTTAGAGGTCAAAGATTGTCATTTAGCCACCCAGAGGGAAAGAAGAGACTTACCGCAACAGAAAGGCTTTTCACTCTCTCAAGATGCAAGTGGTCAAGAGCACATTACAGATATTTTTCCAATATTCTCAGGCTCCTGCCATGAGGTGTATACATCCTGACTCACTCTAGCATCTATGGCAGGGTTGACAGTGGACAGATATCTCGAGAATGGTTGCTCACGCACACACACACACATGCATATGTTATAAATTCTTACTGTCCCTTTCCAGCTCCCACCACATTTCCTGATGCAGTTCTCAGCCTGTCTCTAAATGAATGACTGCAGTGGCATAGCTAGGTGGGGCCATGGGGGCCTTGGCCCCCCCAACTTTGCTCTGGTCCTCTGGTTGGCTGGCAGGGGTCATCCAGCTTTGGTCTGCGACAGCCCCGCCACATTGCCTGCCCTTCTCTCTCTTCCCCTCACGTCGGCCACACTCCTTTTAGTGAAATTGAGCAGTTTCACTAAAAGAAGTGTACTCGACATGAGGGGAAGAGAGAGCAGGGCAAGCAGTGCAGCGGTGCCTTAGACCAGCGCTGGACAAAGTCTTCAGCTGGCGGGGTGGGGACCTCCACCAGCCAAGGTATTTGTGGTGGCAGTGCTTCAACTTGCAGGTGTTGGGGACCCCTACCAGCCAAAATGTTTACAGCGATGGCAGTGGGTGGGGGAGGTGGGGGCGGCGAGGCAGCGTAGGGGTGTGGCGGGGGGGGTGGTGACCAAAATGTATCCCCCACCTTGGGATCTGGTCCCCTCCCATCTTGAAGTCTGGCTACAACCCTGCATGACTGTATTCTTTTGTTTCCACTTCAACAATGATAGAGTCTAACCAAAAAGAAGGTGGCTCATGACCCAAATAGTGGCACCCTGGACAGAAACAGAGGGCCACCACCAAAACTGAGCAATATGAGAGGACATTTGGCCTCCTTAAAACCCATTTTTGGTGTCTGGACAAATTGGTAAGGGGCAACTACATTAGTCGATCAACCCCCAGGTTCTATATAGGTTGCCCAAATATGAGAGCCCAGGACAGATGTGTGTGCAAATTAATTTGTTAATGATGCATCAGGAATCAATATTTGGAGTTAATTGGCAACAATTTGGATTTGCACGCATATCTGCCCTAATCACTATTCTATAACTTCTACGACTAAATTTCATAGCATACAACTCAAAAAGGACATAACTATGGAAGGAGTATTAATGTATCAGGGGTGTTCCTAGAACTTAGGCATGATGTTATAGAATAATATCATACCCATACCTAAGTTGGGCGCTGGCATTACACTGGGTTTCAGCAGGCCTAAATCCAGCATCCAACGTCAGTTGCAAAATCCATGCTAAGTTAGTATTCTGCAAAGGGTAGAATGCTAGTCTAGCATGTATCTTTTTGGCGCCTATATACAGTGGTGGAAATAAGTATTTGATCCCTTGCTGATTTTGTAAGTTTGCCCACTGACAAAGACATGAGCAGCCCATAATTGAAGGGTAGGTTATTGGTAACAGTGAGAGATAGCACATCACAAATTAAATCCGGAAAATCACATTGTGGAAAGTATATGAATTTATTTGCATTCTGCAGAGGGAAATAAGTATTTAATCTCTCTGGCAAACAAGACCTAATACTTGGTGGCAAAACCCTTGTTGGCAAGCACAGCGGTCAGACGTCTTCTGTAGTTGATGATGAGGTTTGCACACATGTCAGGAGGAATTTTGGTCCACTCCTCTTTGCAGATCATCTCTAAATCATTAAGAGTTCTGGGCTGTCGCTTGGCAACTCGCAGCTTCAGCTCCCTCCATAAGTTTTCAATGGGATTAAGGTCTGGTGACTGGCTAGGCCACTCCATGACCCTAATGTGCTTCTTCCTGAGCCACTCCTTTGTTGCCTTGGCTGTATGTTTTGGGTCATTGTCGTGCTGGAAGACCCAGCCACGACCCATTTTTAAGGCCCTGGCGGAGGGAAGGAGGTTGTCACTCAGAATTGTACGGTACATGGCCCCATCCATTCTCCCATTGATGCGGTGAAGTAGTCCTGTGCCCTTAGCAGAGAAACACCCCCAAAACATAACATTTCCACCTCCATGCTTGACAGTGGGGATGGTGTTCTTTGGGTCATAGGCAGCATTTCTCTTCCTCCAAACACGGCGAGTTGAGTTCATGCCAAAGAGCTCAATTTTTGTCTCATCTGACCACAGCACCTTCTCCCAATCACTCTCGGCATCATCCAGGTGTTCACTGGCAAACTTCAGACGGGCCGTCACATGTGCCTTCCGGAGCAGGGGGACCTTGCGGGCACTGCAGGATTGCAATCCGTTATGTCGTAATGTGTTACCAATGGTTTTCGTGGTGACAGTGGTCCCAGCTGCCTTGAGATCATTGACAAGTTCCCCCCTTGTAGTTGTAGGCTGATTTCTAACCTTCCTCATGATCAAGGATACCCCACGAGGTGAGATTTTGCGTGGAGCCCCAGATCTTTGTCGATTGACAGTCATTTTGTACTTCTTCCATTTTCTTACTATGGCACCAACAGTTGTCTCCTTCTCGCCCAGCGTCTTACTGATGGTTTTGTAGCCCATTCCAGCCTTGTGCAGGTGTATGATCTTGTCCCTGACATCCTTAGACAGCTCCTTGCTCTTGGCCATTTTGTAGAGGTTAGAGTCTGACTGATTCACTGAGTCTGTGGACAGGTGTCTTTCATACAGGTGACCATTGCCGACAGCTGTCTCTCATGCAGGTAACGAGTTGATTTGGAGCATCTACCTGGTCTGTAGGGGCCAGATCTCTTACTGGTTGGTGGGGGATCAAATACTTATTTCCCTCTGCAGAATGCAAATAAATTCATATACTTTCCACAATGTGATTTTCCGGATTTAATTTGTGATGTGCTATCTCTCACTGTTACCAATAACCTACCCTTCAATTATGGGCTGCTCATGTCTTTGTCAGTGGGCAAACTTACAAAATCAGCAAGGGATCAAATACTTATTTCCACCACTGTATGAGTGCCATTACTGAATCCAGCCCCAAATGTGTGCTATATGTTCTACAATCTTGCCCTAAACTACAGATTACCCCCTTCCTGGAAGGTGGTGAGGTAGAAAAGCCTGACATCAAGGAGAATACAGAACATGCAGCAGAGGAGGAACCATCCCATCCCCACCATCAGAGTCTTATGGCAAGAAATGATCTCATCCATAGGTATTTGCAGTGAAACAATTCTCTTTGACTGGAGTGCTTTTGCCGAACTTTAAAGTGTGTATTTAAATGGTTAGACCAATATTCTAATTAGCCATCTACTTTCCTTTATAGAATAGGCATCACATAGGTACCATGTTATAGAATTGCCCTCTTTTGCATCTAGGGGGAAATTTTATATATGGCTAAAAAAATTGGTGTGGAAATCAGTGCTAAGTGTATTTTATAAGTGGCGCCTAGATTTAGGTGTGGTATATAGCGTACACTTAGTTTTAGGTGCTGAGATATCAACTATGTGCATCCATTTGAAAGGTATGAATCCGCAAACGAACCTTTTCCGGAGATGGGAAGGCGGTAGAACGAGAGGACATGAAATGAGATTGAAGGGGGGCAGACTCAAGAAAAATGTCAGGAAGTATTTTTTCACGGAGAGAGTGGTGGATGCTTGGAATTCCACCCCGCGGGAGGTGGTGGAGAGGAAAATGGTAACGGAATTCAAACATGCATGGGATAAACATAAAAGAATCCTGCTCAGAAGGAAGGGATCCCCAGAAGCTTAGCCGGTGGTGGGAGGCAGGGCTGGTGGTTGGGAGGTGGGGATAGTGCTGGGCAGACTTATACGGTCTGTACCCTGAAAAAGACAGGTACAAATCAAGGTAAGGTATACACAAAAAATGGCACATGTGAGTTTATCTTGTTGGGCAGACTGGGTGGACCGTGCAGGCCTTTTTCTGCCGTCATCTACTATGTTACTATGTATTTACACCACTGAAAATGTGGTGTAAATCCTAGCGCATAGATTTACATGTACTGGGCCATATTTTATAACTATCCAAGCAAATTTCAGAACACTCACAAAATGCCCATTTGCCCACACCTCTTTTTGCCTGTTCACGTTCGTTACAGAATACACTTAGTGAGTTGTGCTTATAAATTCTAATTAGTGCTCATTTATGCTTGTTATGGTGCTGTTATCAGCACTCATTAGCTTGTTACATTATGCACATTGTTAGAGAATCTGCTTTGATTTTGGTGCAGATCTCTAGGCGCATTATATAGAATCTGGGGGATAATTCCTGTTTTACATATAGAAAATGCTTTACAAAATTACCCCCAAAGTGGGTGCCTTTAAACCTCCATAGGGGACTGGGAGTTGATTTACAAAGGACACCAAATGCTGGATTTTTCTTTGAAAATGTGGCTGGTCATGGAAATGGAACTTCCTTTTGATTCTTTGAAGCAGGTGCAAACTCACCAAAAGGAGGCATGGATCTATCAAAGTGAAAGCCTTGTTCTTATTCTACCTCCCAGACCTTGCACTATCCTATCTCCATTTCCTTTTCAGGGTATGCACACATGCTCTTCACAGCACACAGCATTTTACAGGGGTGGGGTTGGGGGGGGGGGCGGTGATTTCCCAATGTAATTTTTCACAGGTCAACTTCCAGCTTATAATATACTGTAAGCTTCATTACTGCCTTCCTACTCATCCAGAGAGCTTACCTACAGAAATCATTTTGAAAATTATCCTCAAATTGACTTATTATAAAAAGAATTGTTCCTATACATTGCCTGTGGAGAAATCTTTATTGAAAAAGGCTCAAAATATATATAAAAATGATGCATTTAAAATTTCTGAAAAAGACATAAAAATAATAACATTTCCAATTCAGTTATGAAAAAAACTCTAACAATAGGGATAAAGAAAATGTGCCATGCCAATTAAGGACATTCTAGAAAGAAAAAGACACAATTATCCAAGCCGTCTAAAAAAATTACTTTATCTCTCTAAAGACAAGCAACTAGAGGCATCATCACATCTAATGAAGTCACATTCCTAGACAATGTATTCCCTCTTTTCTGGTGCTCTTTTTCCTCTCCTTTTATTCCTGTGTTTTTTTTTTGTGTGTGAAGATTCCCAGAATGCCATTAAGGCTTACTAGGAGTTTCAAATAATCATTCCACTTCATAAGATTAGTGGATTCCACTCTAAAAATGTACATCCTGAAAACTTGTTTTTATTAGCTGCATGTCCTTCAGAAACTAGAAGTTTAAATGATCATACGTGTACTAAATGTTGTAATCTTGTTTTTGTTTCTCAAAACCTTTAGTTTGTTCAGTAGGAGGAAGAATGAATATCTGCTCCTTTGTGTTGTTAGCTGTATCATAGCTTTTATCGAGCTGACTTCCACTGTTGACATTACACAGTTGTTTAGAAGACAGAGACAACAATAATTGTAGGCATGAAAGATTACCCAGACCCTTGAGAATGGCTGTAGATGATGAGCCAAAAAGCCATACAAATGTTGTGAAAGTGGCAATTCACTGATTTTTAGAACTTTTCTCCCTTCTTTTATATGTGACACTTTAGGACTTGAGAACCAGTGGACCAATGATCAGAAGCAAGTGCAGGCACTACAGGCTATTAGCGTCATACTAGCACCTGTGTTTGCTACCGCCCCATGATCAGAGCCCCCAAGCGCGTGAAACAACATGCTTGCGGGCTCTGAACTCAACTAGCATGCAAATGCATGCAAAACATGGCTCCTTGCGTATGTAGCATGCAAATGCATGCTAAACCTATTCATCCCCAATGATCAGCGACCAGTGCACCAAAGATTGGCTTGCTGGCTGTGGCAAACCCTACGCTGGCTCGCTGGCTGTGGCAAACCCTACGCCAGCTCGGAGCTGGCATTAGGGTTTGCAGACCATTGGGGAGGAACGGTGAACCCTGTTTAGCATGCATTTGCATGCTAGCTGGTCCCCATTTCCTCAAATGCAGCAGCCCCGGCAGGAACCCCGACCCTACCCACCCCCCTCTTCCCAGCAAATTATAAGAAGTACTGAATTTGGATAAATCAAGTTCTATGTTATACAAATATTATTATTAATGATGAAAAATGTTAATGACAAAAAATACATTCTGATTGATACTATAAGCAATTTAAACATGTAGGAGAGGTTCCTGTCCAGTTAAATCACTTGGAGCAGGATAGCACAAATTTTCAATGGCACTTAACTAGTGGCCTCTAAATATATTTGAATAATTTTTATTACGTGTATTCCTAACAAACAATCAATATACAACAAACAGTGTGCTGATAAAGGTATGGAACAAACTGACGAATCATTGAACACACATCCCAAATAGAACACACTCAAACTTTTGATCCAATACCACCCACCCTAAAACTTTCCTCCCAACCAAAATCTCTTACCCATTCTCCCATGGGATATCAGTCTAATGGAGATGCTCTAATCAAACTGAAGATCTCAACAGTTCAAAATTCTACTCCTCACTGTGGGAGTAAGGGTATTCCAAAAGGGCTCTCAAATTGATTGGAACAGAAGGTCAACCAGAGATGCCCAATCTGAGACATGGCACCTGTCCAACTTAAGCATGTTTATCATAGAGGATCATCACTGCTGCTCAGTGGAAGGATTCATGGATAGCCAAAAAGTTGGGATGATCTTTAAAACTATAAGTAAAGTCCATTTCAAAAAGTCTGTGACACCCTTCCTCGAAGAGGATGATACTGATACAATCCCTAGGACAAGCCCAGGAGTGGCTTGCAGTGCAAGACAACTGCTGCCAGAAAAGTTGGATCAAAGGGCAGATCCACAGCATATGACCCTGGGAAGGATCTACGTGGCTGCATTTGGGCTATGCTGAAGTAGGACAAAGTTTCATCAAACAAGCTCACGTTGGTGAGAAATAATCTATTATATTAACTTTTATTGCAATTCATAAAAGGTTACGTGATCAGTGAAGGATTGCACTCTGGAAATACCTACCACTGAAGGATTGCACTCCAGAAATACCCACCAGCAAGTGGTTCTCCTGCCCAGGTACACCCAAGTCTACAGTCCAAGCACACTCAAACTTGCCAAAATCTGGGAATGGTGACTGGTCCTTGAGGTGCTGATGATGAGATGAGTTGAGATTCCAAAGTCAAGATCATATCCAGCATTTCATAAATAGCAGCAGTGAGGAAAGCTTCATTCAAAGAAGTAACGTAGTGCTTAAGCTATATGTACGCAAACACCTCACTGCGTGACCGATGAAATACAGTCTGTAGAGCCTTGAGTGATTTCATGGATCCATCATCTGATAGAATCTAGTGCAAGAAACAAAGACCTTTAGGTTACCCTCAAGCAAAAAATGGAGAGTCCATTCCTGGCAGAAATGCTATATTGTAACACAATGACAACAGAGGAGTAGTTATCGGATTCCATTCACTAACAAGAATGCATGAGGATTAACAAGGATGCATGAAGATGTATATAAAGGGTTCTGACAGTTTGTAAATACCATCCTGAAATCACTACATACTCCAAAGTATGAAAACAAAATGGCCAAATAACTGTCAAAAGATTTGGAAGCATCTAGATTAGCAATTAGAGTGGAGATATAATGATGCTTACAGTACACCAAAGTCAATAAAACCTTGTGCACATTGTGGACAGATTGCTGGCTCACCACAGACCCAGTTTGGTCAATTCCAACAACAGAAGGAAGGAATCCAGACAGGTGGTCCATCAAAATATGGTACAGCAGCTTCATATCCATGTTAATTAAGGAAAAAGGATGATAGGAGTCTGGATTATTCCTTGGTTTACCTGACTTCAAAAGCAGTGTAATCAAAGCCTCATTCACATGACATAGCATGACCCTTTAGCTATAACCGCATTAAAGTAAGCCAACAAGGGGCCACAAATATTAACCCGCATTAAATTATAAAACTCACAAGAGTAACCATCTATTCCTGGGGCAGTACAGTTCTCCAGCTGCTTAATCACTTTCTGCAACTCCCTTGCCTGCAACGGCCTGTTGAGGTGAATAATTACCTCGTCAGAAAAATGAGGCATACTAGACTGTGCTAAATAATGGGAGCATGATCAGAAACTACAAAGGCTCCAATACTCACCTCCAAAACAGACCAGAAATAAGGGGTCAAAAATAAAATGTAGTCAACATAGGAAAAAGAGACATGGGCATGAGACAGGTGTGTGCAACCCCAGGAATCAGGATGGAGTAGCCTCCAGGGATCTACCAAATCCAATGTGTGACAGAAAGAAGATAGTGTCCTCCCCTTCTCTCCTGGGGAACACGTGGCGCAGCAGACTTATCCATAAAGGAATGAAATACAATGTTAAAGTCCCCAGCAATAAGAAAGGACTGTCCCATATAAGGAGAGCAGAGGTGGATCAATTGCTTGAAAAATTGCACATTATAAGTATTTGGTCCATACAATACCAACAGCAAAAGATCTCACCGCTGTAAATTGATCTTAAGAAATAAGTAACAGCCTGCATTATCACAACCAAAACTGAAGCTGAATATTAAAGGGACTTCCTGAACAGTATTGCCACTCCTCCACACCATCCCTCTTAAGATTAACAAAATAACTCCCCCACCTAATAACGCTGAAGCTTGAGGAGCTTGGAGTCAGCCAACCTCGTCTCCTGCAAGCAGGCTATGACTACCCTGGGATGATTTAAGGTTATAAGAATCTTAAATTGCTTAACTGGTGACATAATGAAACCCACATTCCAGGAACTAAATTTTATGATAGATGTCATGAGATACCTGATGGAGGCTGGGCACCTAAAATGCTGCAACCACATGAGGAACAAGTCCCAGGTGTCCAGCCTTCCTAGGACTAAAAATTACCCCAACACTTCCAATAACCCTCTCTGAACACATCTCAACATAGTACAGCAATAAGTTGAGATGTCTCAATACAGGGAAAAGCAGAAGAAGCACCCAATAAGGAAGAACTCATATTAAACTACAGAATGACTTATCCCATTCCCCATACTCCCACTCCTATACAAACCACCCCTACCCCTCTCCAAAACCACAAAATATCCCCATACATCCCTTCAAATCTACAACCCAATCTAGCATGCCACTCCTCCAGATGCTAACACTAGGACACCCCTCCCCACCCCTGGAAATCAATCACAAACAGCAGAACATCCCCAAACCAACCATCATCATCAAATACAGATTAGACATTCCTAAGAGGTTACCACATGAGCTATTTATATCATGTGCAACAATCTCTCACAGCATAATTCTCATCCACAGATAACACACTCCCTTAGCCCATACTATCCCACATTCAAACTATTCACACCATTCATGACAGCAAACAGCATGCAACACAATTCATATAAATCTTTTTCTCCACAACAACAGCCCATATTTTTTTAAAAAAAGGAAGAATATTAAAATAATATAGCCCAGGACCTCCAGAACTGTATAAGAAGCGTGCCATATGAAAACCATTGCTTCTGGCACACTTCTCCAAACATCAATGAATAATCCTAAACTAACACTCCAACCAGTCAGCATACTGCAGATCATTCAGGGCCTAAAACTAGACCAGTAATGCGTACTGCCAGATGGTGGTCCCGACTCAGGCTGTAAACAGTCTACAAAATTGTGTGCTTCCTCCACGGAAGTAAAATATAGCACTTTCCCATCATATCTGATCCTAAGTTTAGCTGGATGAAACAGAGTGAAAGGCATATGGCAATTATGCAGCTCTGCGCAGACAGGTGCCATTGTCCTCTTATCTTGCACCACCTGCACTGAGTAGTCATTGAACAAAAGCAGCTTATGGCCAATATATTCCACTGCATCATACAGACGAAAGACACGCATGATGCAGTCCTTATCTTCCATCTTTGGTGAGTCCAACCTGCCTTTTTCTCTCTGCAGTTTGAAAGTTTTCAGTGGCAATACCCAAACCGCACAACGCAGCAGCAACTAATATCAGCAAACATCACTGAGGGAATTATAAAGAAATTCAGTCTAAAATTTGACTAAAAAGCCATGGGAAGCGAGATTATAAAGCTGAAATTCAAGAGGGCCAGCAGGAAATGTAGCAAAATCCACTCACGCCTTCCCCTAGAGGCTGCCTCTCCCATATGGCTGCCACAACCTCTCGTTACAGCTTCACATTACTGCCAAAGTATTATGAGCTTGCCATTAGAGGTGATGGCAACCTTTTGTAGAGGCAGCCACAAGGGATTGGGTTTGCTTTTGCCCCCACATATTGAGCATATTATCACACTAAGACACATAGGGGAGGGGGAGAATAATGTACATGTTATGCTGGCTTTCTCTGGTGAAACTTAAGCAGTTTACATATTATATACAGATACTGTATTTTCTTTGTTCCTAGAGGGCTCACAATCTAAATTTTGTAGAGGGGTCACTTTTAACAAATACTCATTTACACATAAGAAATGTGTGTGGATGTGTTCATTCCTTGCAGCCAGTGCATTCTGGTGTACCTGTGGGGGTGTCATCAGGGCTAGTGCAAATCATCGACCAGGTGAGCACTGGCTTAGGGCACCAAGCCTGCCTCACCTTGTTTCCTGCAGTGTCCAATGCACTGTCTCCACCAGAATCTCTCACTTTTCCTCCCCAGATCTGGCAAACCACCTCTCTCTCTCTCTTTCTCTCAAACCTCCACCCCCCCCCCCCCACCACCACCACCACCACCTTGTGATCTGTTAGTTCCCCCAGTGTAGCTTTCAACTTTTTTTTTATTTTCCAGAGCAGCAGCAGCAGCAGCAACATTTCACGTAAAGCTCCCTGTGCTGGAGCCAGACTCCTCTCTGCTGCACACCACCCCCTTGATGTAACTTCCTGTTTCTGCAGGGGCATGACAAAGAGCAGTCTAGTGCTGGAACAGGCAGCTTTATGTGAAATGCTGCTGTTGCTCAGCAAAAGAAGTTGAAAAGTACACCACTACTACTACTTATCATTTCTATAGCACTACTAGACGTACACAGCGCTGTACACTTGAATATGAAGAGACAGTCCCTGCTTGACAGAGCTTACAATCTATTGTGTGGAGGGGAGAGAGGAGCAGATGTTGGATCCAGACCCAGAGGTGGAGGGAAAGATGCTAGAAAATGGCAGGGATGATGGAGAGACGTTGGATCATGAGATTGAGGAGAGGGAGGGACAAGAGAGGAAGAGATGTCAGACCATAGGGTGGAGAACAGTGAGGGAGTTAGGGGCTAGGGAGGGAGAATGAGGGAGAGATGTCCGACTATGGGGTGGAGGAGAGGGAGGGAAGAGAGAGAGGGAGAAATGTCGGACCATGGGGTGGAGGAGAAAGAGGGAAGAGAGAAAGAAGAAATGTCAGAGAAGAAATAGCAATAGAAAGAGATATGGTGGGGGAATAGAGAAAGAGAGCAAAAAAGGGACAATGCTAAGGGGGGAGGGGAGGTTGTCAACATGGGCTACTGTCAAGATGGGTTTTTTTTTACTGCAAGTCATGCTGTTTTAGCCCAGGATCTCATTGCATAAAATGGGACTCTGTGCTAAAATAGCATGACTTGTGATAAAACAAAACTAAATATCGTGATGAAGCTTGTAGAATATCACTTCTGTTTAAACGACCAATCAAATATGAGATATCTACATAAATCAATGTGATATGTTCTATAACAGAGGAAAAGCCTCAAGTAACCGCTGGGACACTCCTTTGTTAATGTCAATCAACTTTAGGGAGGCCCACAGACTCATCAGTGGCATAAAAACCTCCTAATTTTATTATTTTTTTCTCTTTATTTCTGAATGAATTTATAAAGAGACTTAGCTTTCCAGCCATCCAGTTGTATATTGAAACTGTATCAACTACCCACGGCCCGACTTTGGCCAAGGTTTCGATCTCTGCTTCAGGGTACCGCAGACTCCAACTGGTATTTAGCTGGATCTGCACTCTTGCTGGTGGAAATGTTAGCACCTAAGTGTTCGAGAAACACACATAAATGTGAAGCCCTCCCATAGTTTGCTCATGGTTAAGTCAGTATTTGCAGAATAGTGCTTAGACAGAATTTGGGCATTTACATGTGAAGGATTGCTCATATACTTATACCATATATAACTGAATATAAACCCATCTGAATGTAAACCAAGCAAACGTTTTTCCCTAAAAAAGGGTGCAAAATTATAATTCAAATATAAATCGATGTTTTATATTCAAGTAGTCCTCTCTCTCCTTCCTTCCCTCCCTCCCCCATGGCATCTAACATTCCTGCTGTTCCCTCCCTTCCCCAGGGTGTCCTGCTGCGGCTGGCTCTGTCCCAGATCCTCCTCCCCCCCCCCCAACTGGAAACTCCCATTCACTCATTCACTCAATTTCACTGTAAAGACAAAGCCCTCCCCTTCTGGACTGACTGTAGGCCCTTCCCCAGGCCTACCTTACAGCCCTGGTGGTCCAGTGGTGAGCTGGGGCAAGAGAAACCCCACTACTCTCCTGCCCATGCAGCCTCCTTCCCAAAAAAGGCTGCTGCTAATGGATTTAGCACATGCTAATTGTTAGTGTGCACTAAATTTGTTAGCACACCTTAATAAAAGGACCCCTTAATTTCCAATGCCTTTTTTTTTTACCACAAAAATCTTGGTTTATATTGGATAATATATGGTAGAATACCATTATTCTAAAACTTTTATTGCCACAGTGGGTGCATAAATGTTAGTGCCTATGTTGTAAAATGTCCTCTTTATGCTATATATTCTAAGAGCTTAATGCTGTGTACTCAATATTGCATTAAGTCTAATACACTAACATGCATTAGAAATAAATATAGGTCTTTGTTTTTTGTTGACTTGCCACTTTGTGCATCATGGATACTTCTGACACTGTTGTTCTAAGATATTTTGTAGTTATAACAAAGCTTCATAAGTGTGGTTTGAAAGTTTAAATCTAGTCTAAATTATAGTGTATTACATACAATCACCATTTAACACAGAACTATAGCCAACATTTGCTTCTTTTCCAGGAATGGACTTTGTTTTGTTTAGATAAAAAAAATAGTTGCTATTGTTTGTTTTAGCAGCATTGACGTTAAAGTATCTGATACTCTGAACTCCATGTAGGAGGCTAAAGGACATTAAGTTCACACCATTGAGTCTGAGGCAGTGGTTAATTTAAAACAATTCAAAGAAATTAACCAGAGTCAATCTGCTATTTCAGATTCCTGTTTCTTCTCTCTTTTTCCATCATGGTTTCCTATATATTTATTCACTCATCCCTTCCATTACCTGCTGCCAATTCTAATGACAGAGGGTATGAACTTATTTAGTTTTATTTAATTATTGCACATTTCTTAAATTTCCATGATTTTTATTTCTTTTTTGTTTAGCATTATACTGATCGGGTAGTTGCCTATCCCAAACTTATTTAAATCTGCATTATCCAGACTGTAGTGGACTTAGATACAAATCAACTTATGCATTTAGCTTTTCTTACATAAGTAGTTTTTTTTTTGGGTTACATTTGTACCCCGCGCTTTCCCACTCATGGCATGCTCAATGCGGTGGGCAATGGAGGGTTAAGTGACTTGCCCAGAGTCACAAGGAGCTGCCTGTGCCGGGAATTGAACTCAGGTCCTCAGTTCCCCAGGACCAAAGTCCACCACCCTAACCACAACTGTGGAACACTTTGCCCAAAACTGTGAGATCTATCCATAACCATCTTAACTTCAGGAAACTACTGAAAACCAACTTGTTTAAGAAGGCCTGCTCCCCTGATCCAAATTAACTTCTCACTTCATGCGACACAACAAAATATGAACCGTACTAGATTTTCATAACTTCCCTCTTTTATTTCCTTGTTGTTTTATACTGATGTTTATTGCATGCTTTCTAATGTACTATGTATTTGTATTATTGAACCGGAGTCTTCCTCTACGGTATTGTGTAAGCCACATTGAGCCTGCAACTAAGTGGGATAATGTGGGATATAAATGTGTCACATAAAGAAAGAAAGAATATGCAAGTACAAACGTACCCACATACTTTGCACCTGCTAAGTTTGTGCTATTCTATATAACATGCCTAAAGTTAGGCACGGTGTATAGAATAGTGCATAGGACTGTGGAACACCCCTACATTTAGGCTATTTACACCACTGAAAACCTGGTGTAAGTAATCCCTATTTTATTGACAAAGCACAAAGCATGAAGATAAATAATAATACTATATACATGTCTCACTTATACTTTCAAAGGGTGTTCTATGCCGACGCAGAATTTATTATTTTTTCCCGCACTTTACTGCTAAATTTTGATGGTAGAAACTGTTTTACTTTTATAAGTATCTTTACATTTTCATTCACTACATATATACAGTGGGGGAAATAAGTATTTGATCCCTTGCTGATTTTGTAAGTTTGCCCACTGACAAAGACATGAGCAGCCCATAATTGAAGGGTAGGTTATTGGTAACAGTGAGAGATAGCACATCACAAATTAAATCCGGAAAATCACATTGTGGAAAGTATATGAATTTATTTGCATTCTGCAGAGGGAAATAAGTATTTGATCCCCCACCAACCAGTAAGAGATCTGGCCCCTACAGACCAGGTAGATGCTCCAAATCAACTCGTTACCTGCATGACAGACAGCTGTCGGCAATGGTCACCTGTATGAAAGACACCTGTCCACAGACTCAGTGAATCAGTCAGACTCTAACCTCTACAAAATGGCCAAGAGCAAGGAGCTGTCTAAGGATGTCAGGGACAAGATCATACACCTGCACAAGGCTGGAATGGGCTACAAAACCATCAGTAAGACGCTGGGCGAGAAGGAGACAACTGTTGGTGCCATAGTAAGAAAATGGAAGAAGTATAAAATGACTGTCAATCGACAAAGATCTGGGGCTCCACGCAAAATCTCACCTCGTGGGGTATCCTTGATCATGAGGAAGGTTAGAAATCAGCCTACAACTACAAGGGGGGAACTTGTCAATGATCTCAAGGCAGCTGGGACCACTGTCACCACGAAAACCATTGGTAACACATTACGACATAACGGATTGCAATCCTGCAGTGCCCGCAAGGTCCCCCTGCTCCGGAAGGCACATGTGACGGCCCGTCTGAAGTTTGCCAGTGAACACCTGGATGATGCCGAGAGTGATTGGGAGAAGGTGCTGTGGTCAGATGAGACAAAATTGAGCTCTTTGGCATGAACTCAACTCGCCGTGTTTGGAGGAAGAGAAATGCTGCCTATGACCCAAAGAACACCGTCCCCACTGTCAAGCATGGAGGTGGAAATGTTATGTTTTGGGGGTGTTTCTCTGCTAAGGGCACAGGACTACTTCACCGCATCAATGGGAGAATGGATGGGGCCATGTACCGTACAATTCTGAGTGACAACCTCCTTCCCTCCGCCAGGGCCTTAAAAATGGGTCGTGGCTGGGTCTTCCAGCATGACAATGACCCAAAACATACAGCCAAGGCAACAAAGGAGTGGCTCAGGAAGAAGCACATTAGGGTCATGGAGTGGCCTAGCCAGTCACCAGACCTTAATCCCATTGAAAACTTATGGAGGGAGCTGAAGCTGCGAGTTGCCAAGCGACAGCCCAGAACTCTTAATGATTTAGAGATGATCTGCAAAGAGGAGTGGACCAAAATTCCTCCTGACATGTGTGCAAACCTCATCATCAACTACAGAAGACGTCTGACCGCTGTGCTTGCCAACAAGGGTTTTGCCACCAAGTATTAGGTCTTGTTTGCCAGAGGGATTAAATACTTATTTCCCTCTGCAGAATGCAAATAAATTCATATACTTTCCACAATGTGATTTTCCGGATTTAATTTGTGATGTGCTATCTCTCACTGTTACCAATAACCTACCCTTCAATTATGGGCTGCTCATGTCTTTGTCAGTGGGTAAACTTACAAAATCAGCAAGGGATCAAATACTTATTTCCCCCACTGTATCTTTACCCCATGTTTACTAAAGCCACGCTAGCGGCTGCCGTGTGCTAATGCCAACACAGCCCATTCATTTTGAATGGGCTATGTCGGTATTGCTGGGCAGCAACCGCTAGTGTGGCTTAGTAAACCGGGGGATTAGTCATAGTTCTAACTCTTTGCACATATTTGTTAATAGAACTTTTGGTTATTCATATATATCCCTAATAAGGTAAAATCCATGTCTATTGTGGATGTGTTTACTGTTATTGTTTTGAAACTCTCTTCCTAAGATATGAAACCTTTACTGCCTGCATCAGTTTCATTTTTTAATTATCCATCTCCAATCATTGTCCCGTTTGTATGCATGCTGTCACTATAATTTTTCAGCAGTTCATGTATTTCACTATGTAGTTTTTTTGTGAAATGACCAATGCTCTCGTCCGATGTTTTTTGTGACTTTTGGAGAAATATATTACATCTGTCCTTTTCTTTTAATACAATTTGCTCAGTTGCTATATTTGTCAAAGTTTTGCTGGTTTCCAACTCTGTATTTTTTTTTTTTAATTTAGAGTATCTTGCTGTAATCCTCTTATTGCTGGATTTGCATGTTCCCATCTTGGATTGTAGCTGTCAGGTTTGTTTAAATATGTGTATGTATATATATATGTGCATTTACTTATTGAATGTTTTCCCCACAGTGTTATGCAAGACACCTTTTGTTTCACACCTCTTTTTGTTTTACACCACCTTTAGTTTCAATAATTTTCCAATAGTTTTTAGAGGTTCACTTTTCTGGCTGGTGACTTCTCAATTCATATATACATCTGTTCAGCAAGAGATTCTTTATTTTAATTATCAGATATATTTTTATAAGCATTAGGCCAATATATAGATATATTTTGGGGGGGCTAGTCTTATCATTTATAGTATTATTACTTATCTTCATACTTTTTGACAGCCATATATATCTGTAGTCTGCACTCACATTTATATATTTTGTACTTAGTTTTTTTGTATTGTTGTTTACAAAGTTTTTGTATATTGTTTGCATCTGGATTTTATGTTATCACAAATATTCTTATTCTATTGTTGTATATAGTTATTTACACTCATTAATATGTATCTTCTGTTGTTGTTAGAACATTTTGATCTCTGAGGCAGGTGGTTTTCCTCCGAAACATGATAAAGCTAAAATTCTTTTAAAGTTGCCCTGTGAGGGAGTGTACTTAACGGGAATGAGATCTATTTCACACACTCAGTCACAGTACTATGATTATGTAATGGTTGCTATCGTTAATCCAATTGTCCAGGTATAAGTAGCTGATTTTTCTCTGTATTTATAATACACAAGAAAGTAAAAACATTTCGGATGTCTTCTGCAAAGAGAAATTTAGATTAGCACATATGTTGTGATGAATTCAATGTTTGTTTCAAGAATGTGATTAACATATATTTTTTAAAAGGGTGCAATTTGAAATGCTTTGAACCACAAATGCCTTAACTCTATTTAATATGTCAAAAGAAACAAGAAAAAAAATACATTATCCTAATCCTTCACAGAATCTGATGACTCTGGATAATTATGCAGGATACTAAATGTATCATTTAAAGAATATCTAAGAAAAAATTATATTGCTATAGTAAAGCAAGCACTTTTTAAGCTTTACATATAGTCACGAGGATGCCTTATCACTGCCTATCACAATTTGTATAGTCAATACTTAGTAAATATGTGTCCCTCTCTGAGAAAACATGTCTAAAGTCTCTCCCCCCAATGCAGTGAGCATTTTGCTGCTTGCCATCTGCGTTATTTCTGGATATTCAATGTCAAGTCCTGCTGGATTTCGGCATTGAATATTAATTTTTCTTTGAGCTGGCTAACACAAAAGGCCTAAGCCTTGCTATAGGCACGCTAGTATTTTTAGCACTAGAGACACCCATAGGAATATATGGCTGTCTCTAATGTTTAGCATGTGCTAATTTTAGCATGCACTAAAAATGCAAGTGCACCATAGTAAACAGGGGCAATAGCCAGTTAAGTCAGTATTCAGCCCTTGATCGCATAAGCCAAACCACTTAAAGATAAGACTGCTATTTAGCCAGCTTGAATTAAGTAGTTTACTTCTGTGGTGAGGGGCTTAATATCGACACTTAACCCAACTTTGCCCCTCGGATGCCTACAAGATAGCATCTTCTGAATTTCCACTTTTTCATTGGAGATAACCAGTTAAGTACCACTAAATATAACTGGATAGCTGCAGACAAGCAATTTAACTGGTGGGTGGCCATTTCTGGCTGATTACATTGCTTTGAATGTCAGCCAGACTAGGCTTTAGTCATGTTTTCCTAGAGACGATCACATATATACTAATACTATATTATCAGAAAGCTGCCACCTAAATAAAATACTGCCCCTTCCAAAATTCAGCCCATGGCAGTCATCATTTTAAAAATGTTGGCTGCCGTGGGATTTTTGGCTCAGATATTCAGCACCATTATCCAAGTAATGCTACTGAGAATCCATGGGTAGCCCAAGTGAGTGACAGCTATCACGGTAGGAGCTTCTCCTAGTAGGAAAAGTGACACTGAATATTGACCCTAAGTATATTCATTCATTTTTCCTCCCAAACTAATGATTTTATATGCAAATGCAGAAAAAAGTGTTCTTTGCTTTATTTATTTATTTGAATTGTTTTCATTTTCTTTATGTAGCAGACTAAGCAGGTAATAAATTCAACATAGAAACACATTTAAAAATGTGGGACCCAATATTCAGCCCATGGTGGTAAGCAACTTGAAAACTGCTCACCGCCATGGGCTGAAATAACCTCAGACATTCAATGTTGGGGCATGTCTAGCTTCTGGCATTGAATATCCAGGTATCTGGGTCACTTGGTAGTTATCTCTGCCCCAGCCAATATTCAGACTGTTGCCCAGTTAACTTGGAGGATAAAGTTAGGACAATGTTTTTGCTGTCTTAATTTTATCCACATACTTAGCCGGTTAGTGGTTTGAATATTATCGATAACTGGCTAAGTAGGAGCTCTGCCAGAACTCCACCCTCCGACTCCCCTAACTTAACCAGATAGGGAAAGGACAGTTAAAAGTAACCCAGTTAAGTGTCACTGAATATCTACAGTCGACCAGCTCAGTAGCTTCTCCTACCTAGTTAAACCCCTTTGGGGCCGATATTCAGACCATGAAAGGTAGCTGGGCTGCCTCCCGCAGTTATTACTCAGCCTAGATATTCAGTGCCGGGCCATTTCTGTGACTGCAATTGACTATCTGGTTTATTTTTGACCAGTTACAACTTAACAAGCCAAGTCAATATTCAGTGCTAGCTGGTTAAGTTGAAACCAGCCAAAGATAGGTCTGTTATTTTAGCAGCCTAATTTGGCTGCCAAACTTAGCCAACGATGCACTAAATATTAGTGGATAGCTGTCACGTCTGTGGTCGTGACCCCTCTCAGGCTTACCTTATTTCTGGCGGTTGGCTTCTAAGCTGGCCTCTGTCTGTTCTTTCTAAATTTGCTCTGCCTCTTGTGCTGGCTGCTTCCAGCATGGCTCTGAGTGCTCCCCTTGCCCTCTGGTGGCCAGAACCCAGTCCGGTCCAGATCCTCCAGGCTGCCAGACTTGTCTTTCTTGTTTGTGCCTGAACAGCACCCGTAGTTGCCTTGAGATTGCTGCAGCTGAACCTCAGGTGCTGATGGGCTTTATTAATCACCTAGAAACTTCTGTGTTTGCCTTTGCATCGTCTAAGATCCCTGGTATGTGGGTCTGCTCTGTACACTTCTACCTAGTCCAGTTCTAGTCTGAGTTTCTTGCTTGTTTTCTAGTTAGCTTGTGTGTAGCTTAATTCTAGTTAGCTTGTGTGTAGCTTTATTCTAGTTAGTCTGTGTGTAGCTAGTTTTGGTTCTGTTGCTTTTCCTAGTCTTGCCTCTGGTCTATATTCCTGGCTTGGTTTATTTCTTAGTGGCAGCTTGGCAGCTTTCAGTATTGCTCTGCTCCCTGCCTGTATTTCTAGATACTGGAGCTTCAGCCCTAGTCCTGTTCTCTGCCTGTATTTCTCAGCTACTGGAGCTCCAGCCATAGCCCTGCTCCCTGCCTGTATTTCTCAGCTACTGGAGCTCCAGCCATAGCCCTGCTCCCTGCCTGTATTTCTAGCTACTGGAGCTTCAGCCATAGTCCTGTCCTCTGCCTGTATTTCTCAGCTACTGGAGCTCCAGCCATAGCCCTGCACCCCTGTCTGCCCTGCTTTTGTCTAGGTGCCTGTGGGCACTTCTGAATCCTGATTCCTGGTGTTCCTGCCTGCTAGTTCCAGTACCAGCTTTCCTCCAAGCCCTGCCGGCTGCCTGCACCTGGGGGCTCAACCCCTGGGGAACAGCGGCTAAGTGTGGGTGAAGCCTAGGTCCAGTCCCATGTGTTCCTGTCCAGTGTGTTCCGGTCCAGTAAGTACCAGTCCAGTGGGTTCAAGTTCAGTGCGTACCAGTCTGGTGCATTCCAGTCCAGTGTGTTCCAGTTCAGTACTCCAGTCTGGGGTTCCAGTCCTGTTTTGCCTTGTCTCTGGTTTGGAGGTTATTTTGCCTGCCACTGCCACTCCACGGCAGGGGTCCAAGGGCTCACAATCCAGTGCTTCCGGGAGAAGCGTGACAATAGCCAGTTATATCATACAATATAACCGGTTATCCAGTAAGCGCTAACCAGCAATATTCAGCAGGAGATAGTTGGCTGTCTCCTCCTGAATATTGCCAGATAGCCGGTTAAGTGCCAGGAGCCATTGTTGGCCAGTTAAATGGTTTTAAATATCCTGGAGTTTAAATATTGGATCCATGATGTGCAAAAAGACAAATAGATGCAGAATATAAATTAATACTAATGGCAAATAGGATTGTATATGTGCAATGCAAATCAATTGTCAGTCAATACAAGGTTTCAACTCTATCTGATCTGTAGTTCATTGCAGTTGCTCCACTCAGGTATTGAAATGAAGTAATATTATTATTATGACCTGGAGTTCCAAATCCAAACAAAGCAATAAAATGAAGTCCTTTAAGGTGAAATAAGATGGAAAATGAATGTGTATTTTTATAGCACTGAGTCAGTCAGGCCAGCATAAAGTCACTACTATTAGTGTTTTACCCACAAGGAGCAAAAAAGGCTATATAGTATCACAGGACAGCTTGATGCATTGCCCTGGATTTGTTGACCAGTGATTTATGTGTCAGGTGCCTGAGATAACCACTTTCAATTTTTCTGCAATTAAGGTAGGCAGGCCAGTGACAAAAAGTCTTTCTGCATTGTTTTGGTTTAAGCTATTATCAGTTAGATATTTTAAAGTTAATTCATCTTTCTTTGGAACCATGGATATAGGTTGATAAATCAATTTGAACCTGTTTGTTGGGAGCTGATTACAAGGTCGCTGTGCTATAGAAAATGTTTGACCACAGTTTCTCAACTTCATATTTTATTGAGCAGCTGGTAATGTATCATCACTAATCCAAGTGCAAAGAAGTATCACGGAAAGGGAGAAGATTCTATTTATAATAAATCACTGACAGGGAAATTCTGACCTTTATATTTCAAACAAGGAATTTTATTGTTGGATCATAGACAAACAGAAGTTTTCATCTGGTTCTTAATTTATTGCAGAAGAAAACCAGAGTCTATAAGGAAAATTAGAATATTACAAAGTATGAAAGTGACAGCAATTTTTTTTCAATATATAAATGAAAACTGGTTAAAAGTTAGAGGCTGATATCAAAAGAGCTGACCTGATAAGTCCCAGTGAGCCCAATATTCAGTGGTACCATCCGCATAGTGCTGGGGTAGGGAAGGAGCTAGCACTTATAGTTTATCATTTATTCAAATTTCCTATACTGTCAGGCTATACAATATAAAAAAGCACAGAACAATAACGCCACGTAAAAATAGGACAGCCTAAAAGTCACACAAAATTACACATCAAACAAATAAAAATAGCTCACAGAGATTCCCCACCTTTACAGACACTGGAAACTAACTGGAAACTTACCCAGATAGTGGTGATTTTCAGCACTGAAATCGAGATAAGTATCTACAAAACATAGAACAAGAAACAAGAAGCAGTTCTAAGTGTATGCAGATTGGCTATACAGATAGCAACTGAATATCACCCATTATATTGCTAGCCTGTGCTGTGTATTTTATTGCTTTTGTTTTTGTTTTGCAGTCCTCCTCCCCTGCTGTTTATGCCTTGGATTTGTAGCTGCCCTCTCTCCATCAAAGCCCCACCTGCTTTTGTCACACTTAGTTTGTCCTTCTTATCTCATCAGATCTTACTTCTGCCTTTGACCTGGTGAATCACTTTCTTCTCTCTACTCACTTCCTTAGGTATCACAGGTTCTGTATTGGATTGTTTTTCTTCCTTTCTTGATGATCGTAGATTTAAAGTTGTTACGGCTTCCTCTGTTTCTGTAGCTTTTGCCGTTTCTTGTGGTTATTCCCAGGGCTTGATTCTTTCCCCTCTCCTTTTCAACATCTATCTAAGCTCCTTTGCCCTGTTGATAAAGGAATATGGCATCACATATTATGTTTACACTAAAGACATTTTACTAGTTTCGACTCAGAATCCCTATTCTCCGGATCTTCAGGCATTACAATTATTTATTTATGACATTTATATCCCCCATTATCCCGAAAACAAGCTCAAGTTCAATGTGGTTTACCATTTAGATTAAAACTACAGAGTTTGATTTTCAACAATAGTGAAATAGTATGATGAAATGGTGAAAGTAACAGATTAGCAAATAAACTACAAATAGTGCACATATTGATAGATCTGCAATACAGAAAAGAGACAAGATATTAACTGGTTATTGTTATATTAAATAGTTATGCCTTAAGGCTATTGATGATTGGCTTGTACTTCTCAACCTCCCTAAAACAACTGCTATCTGGGCTACAGGTCATCACATTTCCCAACCCATGTACCTACCCTTTGGGGTACTGCCATAACACTGATTGACTCCTTTAAATATTTGGGAGTGCTTTTTTGACACACATAATGTTTTGAGACTCAGATTTCCTCAATGGTTAAGGCATGTTTTTAGTTGCTTCATTGCATCTGCTCTATTCATCATTGCATTGAGATGGCAGCCTGAGATACCTTAACTTATGCTTCGGTAACATTCCATTTAGATTATTGTAATATTGTCTACGCAGGACTTCCTTCAACTCTACTGTGAAATATAAAATACAACGAATTGTCTCAATATAAACATCCTGTTTTGATTATATCATACCTTTGTTGATACAATATCATTGGATTCTGTCAAACACAAGATCCTGACTTTGTCTATTAAGGTCCTTTGTACTAGATCTCCTTCTTATCATCATTGCTTACTCCATACATACCTTGCCATTCATTACGCTCTTCTGCAGAACATCATTTAACTTTTCCTTAAATCCATTGCTCATTTCAAATGTTCACCCGCTACTCTGCTTTCTTTTGCATTGCCCCTTTTCTATGGATCTTCATTTAAATTTACATGTTGAGGAATCTTAAGTTTAGAGCAGGTTGCGAACCTACCTTTTCACCACATTATTTCTTGAAGCAGTGGGAGTTTAACACTTGGGTGTGGATGAGAGGGGAACATTGTGTTCATATGTCTATGTATGCCTGCTTGCGTGTACAGTATATGCATATGTGCATGTATATGTATGTTTGTATGCTTTTCTGTATTATATCTTATGGTCCCTGTTAATAGCTATTGGGATCTTATGTCTTTTCTGTTATTTAGTACATTGTTATTAGATTTTTATGCCATTTTTATTTTGTAACTTGCTTTGATTGCTATGTGTTGGTGTTTTGTTTTTTATTTAACCAAAATTATTTGTTTTTTATGTTTAACTTTGATTACTCTGTAGATAATGTGGTACTGTATTATCAAGTCTTTTATAATAAACAAAAATATTATCCAGAGAGCCACAGTGCTAACCGCAAACTCTGGATATGCAGTGGCAGTGATTATTCTGATACCTGTGACTGTCAGTTTTTACAAAAACACTGGCCGCTGTGGCCTCAATATTACACTTTCATGTTGAGTACAGGACTAGCCAAATGGTGGGCTAAGTACCTGGGGACTGGGTTTAATTCCAAATGTAGCTCCTTGTGACTCTGGGCAAGTCACTTAACCACCTATTGCCTCAGGTGTAATACAGTGGCCTGAGTACCAGGGGAACCAGGTTCAATTCCCAGTGCAGCTCCTTGTGACTCTGGCCGTCATAGCTTATGTAGATCCCAGCCGATATTCAACCAGGGCCCACATAAGACAGTTATGCGGCCCCTAGCTGAATATTGGCCAGGACCTGCATAACTTTCGAAAAGGGGGAATGGGACTTGATATGCCACCTTACTGTGGTTACAATCAAAGAGGCTTTTCCTACCATCTCTATGCTGATGACTCCCAAATCTACCTTTCTACCCCTGATATCTCACCTTGCATCCAAACCAAAGTTTCAGCGTGCTTGTCTGACATTGCTGTCTGGATGTCTCAATGCCACCTGAAATTAAATATGACCAAAACCAAGCTTCTCATTTCCCCCCCCCAAACCCACCTCCCCGCTCCCCCCGTTTTCTATTTCTGTTGATGGCTCTCGCATTCTCCCTGTCTCCTCAGCTCGAAACCTTGGGGTCATCTTTGACTCTTCTCTCTCCTTCTCTGCTCATATCCAGCAGACCGGCAAGACCTGTCGTTTCTTTCTTTACAACATCCGTAAAATCCGCCCCTTTCTTTCCGAGCACTCTACCAAAACCCTCATCCACACCCTTGTCACCTCTCGTTTAGACTACTGCAATCTGCTTCTTGCTGGCCTCCCACTTAGTCACCTCTCCCCTCTCCAGTCGGTTCAAAACTCTGCTGCCCGTTTCATCTTCCGCCAGGGTCGCTTTACTCATACTACCCCTCTCCTCAAGACCCTTCACTGGCTCCCTATCCGTTTTCGCATCCTGTTCAAACTTCTTCTACTACCTATAAATGTATTCACTCTGCTGCTCCCCAGTATCTCTCCACACTCGTCCTTCCCTACACCCCTTCCCGTGCACTCCGCTCCATGGATAAATCCTTCTTATCTGTTCCCTTCTCCACTACTGCCAACCCCAGACTTCGCGCCTTCTGTCTCGCTGCACCCTACGCCTGGAATAAACTTCCTGAGCCCCTACGTCTTGCCCCATCCTTGGCCACCTTTAAATCTAGACTGAAAGCCCACCTCTTTAACATTGCTTTTGACTCGTAACCACTTGTAACCACTCGCCTCCACCTACCCTCCTCTCTTCCTTCCCGTTCACATTAATTGATTTGATTTGCTTACTTTATTTATTTTTTGTCTATTAGATTGTAAGCTCTTTGAGCAGGGACTGTCTTTCTTCTATGTTTGTGCAGCGCTGCGTATGCCTTGTAGCGCTATAGAAATGCTAAATAGTAGTAGTAGTAGTAGTAGTAGGTATACATATTATATACAGGTACTTATTTTGTTAGCGGCTGGCAGATATCGGTTATATCACACAATATAACTGGCTATATGCTGATTTTTAAACTGGGTTTGGTGGTCATATTTGGCCGCAACAAACCCTGATATATCATTGGCCAATTTAAAGGTAACCAGCTATCTGAATATCAACATAGATGGTTACCTTCAAATTGGCCAAAAAAAACCCCAGATATTCAATACTGGTCATCGGAATCAGGCCGGCATTGAATATCCAGATTCAGCGCGGAGTGTGGGAGGCTATCTCTCACAGTCTGAATATCGGGGCTTAGGTGTTTAACATGACATCAACTGTTATGAGTTGCCATGTGTTAAAACCCATATTATACATTTAACACAGTTTTGTACATAGGTCCCATACACATTATTTTGTATGGAAATAACACTCACACAGTAAGTAGCTGCTCTTTTCTATGCATGCTTTCCCTATAGACAATGCTCAAATATTTATACTTTCCCTTTAAGAACTGGCATAAATTATGTTGGTAATATGTGGGTTGTTTTGAAAATTGACCCAATTGTTTTCCTTCTTACTTTATTGTGACCTCATAATCATAATTTTCTTTCCATTTCTGCAAGTTCATCTATTCTGTACCTAACTTTATGTGCATTGGTCCCCATTAAATCTAATTAGTGCAAATAATTGCTGGTTAAACAGCCAATTATTGGCAAAATTTGCTCATTATTCTATGAAATTAAGCGTGCAAGTCGGGAACTTGCCTAAATATGTGTGCACAATTTTTGGCAACCTTTATAGAATGAGGGGATTAATTTTAGTAAAAGATAAATCATTCAAAATATTTCCCTTGTATTGTTAACTTTACTCTTTCTATATCGCCCATCATATGTTCTCTGTGGCAGTAAAATAACTCTTTTTTACAATTCTAAGGGGCCTATTTCCTTTGAAAGAATAGTTAACTGTTCAACATTATCTCTTGAGTCAGCAGCCAATGTGCAGTATTAATACCCATGATAACTACAATGTACAGTCCCAGAATTAGAATTTCTTTGTTAGTTCTTCAAGGCAGCAGTAAAGTGCACTAACTCAACATGGCACATTAATTGTTAATGCTCACTGTACTAACTGTTAACACATGTTAAAAACCCAAGCTAAATACCTAGGGGCTTAATTACTAAGCCACAATGGGAGTTTAATATGGGCTCTAATGCACATTAATAATTTGGTACCACGTTCACTGCACACGATAATTGCCGTGTTAAACTTCTAACATGAAAATTCATAATAGGCGAATGGAATGGGAATGGAATATTGGGGGCTATGTCTTGCTGTTAATCTGAGTCATTGCCATGCATTAACTTCTCACATGGCTGATAACAGAGTGCAGAACTTTTCACCTCCAGATATATAGCTAACTGCAGTCCATGTTAGCAGCTGCATTGTTACCACATAGTAAAGACCTTTGCCCTATGTTAACAGCACAATTGTTCTTTGCTAGGTTCCAGAATGCCCTCTACTGTGGAAGTTTGGAAGCTACTCCAGGTTAACTTTTGCCGTTAACCAGCATTAATTATAAAATCTTAAAGCAGTTAAGTTTTCCACATTATTTTAGAGAACTTAGAAGCATAGATTATTAGGGATAGGCATCCTTAGATTTGTTGTGTCATATCGTTTGTCATTGTTACATTTATTTGGGGGTTCATCTCTTTTGTTGTTACAGAAGCAGCGTCATTCTGGGCCCTCCTTCCAGCCCTCTCACCCCAAGAGAAGTCAACTTCCTTCCTCCCCTTGCCCCTCCCCCATAAGACCACCTAGGCCTATTTGAATATCCCTGGTAATCTAGGAGGGTCTCTGGGGGCAGAAGCGATGCCCATTTACTACTTCCCATGGCTGTATCAAATCCAATATGACAGCTGCAAGTTTTTGCCATGGTCTCACTGTGACCATGGCAATGGAGGGTTGATCGCAGGTGAGGAAGCATGGATGCAGCCAAGATTTAGGTGCAATAGAATTGATACACCGTATTCTATATAACACAACTACATTTTATAGAATACGCTTATTTCTACACTAATTTTGTAGGCGCCATATATAGAATCTATCCCTTAAGGACTGAATATCAGCACCTAAGCAGTCAAGTGCTGATTCCATCTCTGGAATGCCCCCAACTTGGCTGACTTTGAGTTAGGCACTAACAGTAAATTTCAGTGGCACTTAGCTGTTAAGTGGAGGAGATATTGAGCCAGTATTGTTTGTATTTAATTCTTTATTTTATTGTACTTATAGCCTTCATTATATGATGTCAAATATCAGTTTAATGTGGCTAACAATTGTTACAATAGAATATATATAACAATGTACATGCTATAAGAACAATCAGAGAATCAAATTGACAGATATACATGTTACATCATTGTAATTAGCATGACATTATATCTACTATAACAGATGAATTAGCAATAAAACATTTTGTTGAATATTATGAGAAACTATTCAATAGGCAAGGTCATATAAATTGTGAATCAGCGCATGTTAATAAGCTATAGATAATTTAGCCCCTGTTCATAAAGTTCCAATAATAGGAACTTTATGAACAGGAGTGCCTTTAAGGATTTGTGGAAAAGAAGATAATTCGGTGTACACCTTACTTCTTATGGGAGATCAAGTCTGGCAACATTCCATGTAGTATCTTGTAATCTAACACACAAATTTTGAAAATAACTCTAGCTTTTATTGGAAGTCAATGTAGTCTTATAAGGAGCAGAGAAGCTCTGTCAAATTTGGTGACTTTGAAGATGAGCTGAGCTGCCATGTTCTGCATTGTTATGATTCTGCTAGACAGGCAGGGGAATGTTTGGGACTCGCTCCTGATTGGCTTGTCAGGGGTTGAGCTTACAGCTGAAGCAACAGATGTCAGAAGCCTGATCTACTTAAGCCTACTTCTCCTTACCTCTCTTGTTGTAGTGTTGATTGCTGTCAGCTGAAGCCAGTTTTCCTCTCTCTCTCTGTACTAGTGCACACTGTGCTTACGTTGGAGATTTGCTTTCTCTCCTTGTAGCTTGTAGATTCTGTTTGAGTGCTGGGTGTTCCCAGTGTGTGCTTGATTGCCTCACTACACTGCACCTGGGTCTATTCTCTGCTTGGCTGGTGTTGTATTGTTTGTGGTAAGCTTGTCCCTTGAATCCTTCCAGTTTGTTGGTTTGTTTAAGTTTCCCTTTCCTCTGTGTTAACCCTTTGTCTGCAGTGTAGCCCTGCTTCTGGCAGGTTGTGTTTTGAAGCTGCCTTTTCCTTTAGTCTGCTTTAATTCCTTCTTTGCTGTGTCTGTCTCCTGTTTCTGGTGAGCGCTGCTCCTTATCTGGTCTGTGTGTGTTAAGGCAACGTTCACTGTTTGCTTACCTTTCCCTGTATGTTGTGAGGCCAGCCTTGTGCATTCTTGTGTATGGATTCCCTTTACCTTTGAGTGCTGTGTGGTACAGCCTTGTGTATTCCTATATAGCAGTTCCCTTTATCCTTGTTTGTTGTGAGGTTAGCATTATGTATTCTTAGGTGGCTTTCCCTTTCCCTTGTGTGCTGTATGGTACAGCCTAGAGTGTTGTCTTGTGTGGTTTCTTTATCCTTGACTGCCTGTGGCACAACCTTGTGTTTCCTATAGGAACGTCTGTCAGTCCCTTTTACCATGTGTTCTTCGCTAGCACTGTATGCGTTGCTGGTGCTCCTGTCCCTTTGGGGACCCCTCATTGTTCTTTCTCCCTTCCCAGTGTATGACTCAGTTCCTGTTCGACCATGAGGCCCGCACACTTGGACTGTGTGCGAGTGGGTTTCCGATAGGCCGCGAGGCCCGCCTGAGTGCCTGTTTGGTCTATCCTAGGCCTTGGCCAGAACCCTATACTAGGTCTCAGCCTGGGCTCAAGGGCTCACAACCAGATTAACATGCATTATTTGCAGTTTCCTCAAGAGACTTTTTTTATTACCTGCATAGATTGCATTACAATAGTGTTGATAGAGAAGCTTCTGTTTACTATGAGATTAAATTGATTTGAGAGAATGAGGAATTTTGTTTTATCTCTGTTTTGTTTGAGTTTGAAAGTGGAGGCCCATTATTCCATCAAGTCTAGACTCTTTTTTATGTGATCAGTTATGTTATATAGATGGTTATCGAAAGGAATAAATATAGACACATCATCTGCATATGTAAATGGATTAAGACTATTCACCTCTAATAGTTTTCCTAAAGGACCCGTCATAATAGAGGATAGGTGATAACTGTGAACCCTGAGGAACCCCACAATTCAATGTACAAGGAGGAGATATATATTTTTTTTATTTGTACCCCGCGCTTTCCCACTCATGGCAGGCTCAATGTGGCTTAGGTACTTATTTGTACCTGGGGCTATGGAGGGTTAAGTGACTTGCCCAGAGTCACAAGGAGCTGCCTGTGCCTGCAGTGGGAATTGAACCCAGTTCCCCAGGACCAAAGTCCACCACTCTAACCACTAGGCCACTCCTCCAATATAGAGCCAGTCACTTAAGAACTCTACCTTTTCCCATATTATCAAGAAGAAATAGTAATATTGTATGGTCCACAACATCAAAAGCACTCGATAATTTGGCTGGTGCTTAATATTTTCCTAAATTCCACCACTAAAGTTGTTACGACCATTTCAGTGCTATAGATGGGTCTAAAACTGGATTGAGACCTATGTAATAAAAAGAACCTGGAAAGTTGATTCAATTGTTGGGCCACAAGTCCTTCTATGAGGGGAGATATGATATAGGTCTATAAAATAATGAGTGGAGTTGAACGGGTAGATGTGAAGCATCTGTTTACACTTTCCAAAAATACTAGGACTAGGGGGCATGCGATGAAGCTACAATCTAGTAAATTTAAAATGAATCGGAGAAAATTTTTCTTCACTCAACGTGTAATTAAACTCTGGAATTTGTTGCCAGAGAATGTGGTAAAGGCGGTTAGCTTAGCGGAGTTTTAAAAAGGTTTGGACGGCTTCCTAAAGGAAAAGTCCATAGACCATCATTAAATGGCCTTGGGGAAAATCCACTATTTCTGGGGCAAGCAGTATAAAATGTTTTGTACTTTTTTGGGATCTTGCCAGGTATTTGTGACCTGGATTGGCCACTGTTGGAAACAGGATGCTGGACTTGATGGATCTTTGGTCTTTCCCAGTATGGCAATACTTATGTAAGGGTATTGAGGCAACTGGTGTGCAATTAGGTATCTTACTTCATTTGGCTGTTGTACTCTTTGGTAGGGAGTAAGTATGGTGTTACTTTGTCTTCGGGAAAATTACCTTGAGCTAACATGAAGTGAAGGTATTCTTGAAAGATGATTATACATGCTGTTGGGGCTTCACTTAAAATATAACTGGGACATAGGTCTACGGAGCAGTGGGAGGTGGAATACTTCTTTAGAGAAGATGTAATTTCAGACAAAGAAGGAAGGACAAATTTGGTTCAGCTTAAATTAGCCTTAGTTTCAACCATTCTAGGGCATGAAAAACCTATAAATTCAGTAACATTAGTACTAGAGGTGGGTAACCTTAGTCTTATTTTATAAATCTTATCTTGGAAGAATTTTGCTAGGTCCTCTGCTGAGGAGGTAGGTTCATTAGGCATTGATATATCCTGTGTAGTTAGTAAGTTGTTGACAAGGCCATACAGTCTTTTAATGGATGAATGATTGACTCCAATATAAGATCAGTAATAATCTATCTTCACTTTCCTAATAGCAATTTTGAATGAATCTGTTGCTTTCCACCATTCTTGCCTGTTATCCTCTTAGTTGTTTTTACACCATTTCCCTTCCAACCTTCTGCAGAGATGTTTAAGTGTAAGAATATCAATATTGAACCAGGGAAAGGATTTATTCTTGTTTTTCTTTTTGAATCACTCAGGGGCTAATTTTAATGGCTAGCCCTGACCAAACAATTTAACTGGTCAACAGCCAGCTAAATCGCTTTGAATATCATAAGTACATAAGTAATGCCATACTGGGAAAAGACCAAAGGTCCATTGAGCCCAGCATCCTGTCCCCAACAATGGCCAATCCAGGTCAAGGGCACCTGGCAAGCTACCCAAACGTACAAACATTTTATACAACTTATTCCCGAAATTGTGGATTTTTCCCTAGTCCATTTAGTAGTGGTTTATGGACTTGTCGTTTAGGAAATCGTCCAACCCCTTTTTAAACTCTGCCAAGCTAACCACCTTCACTACGTTCTCTGGCAACGAATTCCAGAGTTTAATTATGCATTGGGTGAAGAAACATTTTCTCCTATTTGTTTTAAATTTACTACACTGTAGTTTCATCGCATGCCCCCTAGTCCTTGTATTTTTGGAAAGCGTGAACAGACGCTTCACATCCACCTGTTCCACTCCACTCATTATTTTATATACCTCTATCATGTCTCCCCTCAGCCGTCTCTTCTCCAAACTGAAAAGCCCTAGCCTTCATAGGGAAGTTGTCCCATCCCCACTATCAGCTCCATAGAAGACAACAGCAGATAAAGACCATCAGGCTCATTTTCTAAAGTGATCGCCGGGCATCTTCTGACATAAATCGGGAGATGGCCGGCGATCTCTCAAAAGCGGCGAAATTGGTATAACCAATAGCTGCTTTTTTGACAGCATCACCATTTTCCCGTTGCCAAGCCGACGAAAGTTCAAGGGGGCGTGTCGGCAGCGTAGCAAAGGCAAGACATGGGCGGGCATGGGCGTGGCTACCAGATGGTCGGCTTTTGCGGATAATGGAAAAAAAAGCGGCGTTAAGCAGTATTTTGCTGGGTTTACTTGGTCCTTTTATTTTCACGACCAAGCCTCAAAAAGGTGCCCCAACTCACCAGGTGACCACCGGAGGGAATGGGGGATGACCTCCCCATACTCCTCCAGTGGTCACCAACCCCCTCCCACACTAAAAAAATAAAAATAAAAACCTTTTTTGCCAGCCTGTATGCCAGCCTCAAATGTCATACCAAGCTCCCTGACAGCAGTATGCAAGCCCGCAGACCCAGGTCCACCCCCCCCTACCTGTTACACTTGTGGTGGTAAATGTTAAGCCCTCCAACCCCCCCCAAAACCCACTGTACCCACATGTAGGTGCCCCCTTCACCCATAAGGGCTATGGTAATGGTGTAGAGTTGTGGGCAGTAGGTTTGGGGGGGATTTGGGGGGCTCAGCACCCAAGGTAAGGGAGCTATGCACCTGGGAGGTATTTGTATATATATATATATTTTTTTAGAAGTGCCCCGTAGGGTGCCCGGTTGGTGTCCTGGCATGTCATAGAGACCAGTGCACTACAAATGCTGGCTCCTCCCACGACCAAATGCCTTGGATGTAGCCAGGGTTGAGATGGCCGCTTTTAGCATCCATTATCGCTGAAAAACAAAAGCGGCCATCTCAAACCCATCTAAATCCAAGGCATTTGGCCGGTTCAAACTGTATTATTGAAACAAAAGATGGCCAGCCATCATTTTCGATAATACGGTTACGGCCAGCTGTTGCACCACCGCCAAAATAGATTGCCAGCGATCTATTTCACCGGCGCCGTTCGATTATGCCTCTCCATATGGCCTAACCAGTCTGCCCAGCCATACCATCTACTAATCTCTACTATCCCTTCCTCTGCGTTAATGATCCTCTCTGTTGTTGCACACTTTCTTGAATTCAGATACAATCTTCATCTCCACCATATTCACTGGGAGGCTATTCCACATATCTAGCATCCTTTCTGTAAAGAAGTATTTTCCTAGATTACTCCTGAATCTATTTCTTTTTACTTTCATCTTATGTCCCCTCATTCCAGAGCTCCATTTCAATTGACAGATGTCCACCTCGTGTGCATTTATGCCATAGAAGTATTTAATTGTCTGTATTATATCCCCCCTATCCCATCTTTCCTCCAAAGTATAAATATTAAGACCTTCAGGGACCCCGTTTACTAAACTACGCTAACTTTTTAGCGCACGCTAAAAATTAGTGCATGTTAATGATAGAGACACCTATTATATTCCTATGGGTGTCTCCAGCATTAGTACATGCCAATTTTTAGCGCACGCTAAAATGTTTGCGCATCTACAGTCTGGCTTAGTAAGCAGGGCCCCAAGTTTGTCCCCATATATTTTATGGTGAAGGCCACTAACCATTTTAGTAGCTGCCCTCTGGACTGACTATATATATATATATATATATATATATTTTTTTTTTTTTAATTCTGTACAGTATTGTAAATGAGACATATATATGTTCACTATCACCTCCTCTTTCCTGCTAGATCTTCTTTTCTTATGCACCTAAGCATCCTTCTGGCGTTTGCTGTCAACCTTTCTACCTATTTGGCCTCCTTAAGATCATCAGATACAATCACTGTCACATCCAATTCTTCTTTCATGCACAGAAGTACCTCACAACCTATAATGAACTCCAAATAAATGACTCTGTTTTAGAAGTGTTTCCATTAATTTACTCATCACAGAGGTCTGATTAACTAGCCTGTAGATATTCGGACTGGGGGTTCAAAGATTGAACCCCCAGTCTGAATATCTACAAAGATAAGTGTTTAAATAATATATATAAAAAATAATATAAAGCCGATGAAGAAATGGGATGCACAAGATATTGCCACAGAAATAATGACTTGTCAATAAGCACCACTGAGGCAAGTTGAAAAATAACTGGAAAATAACTGAAAAAATATAGTGAAGTGGTGGAGGAAAATATTTCTCTAATTTGATGTATTCCTGTACTAACCAGTTAGCATGTGCTAATGTAGATGTGCTGTTTAGCACAGGAATGCCAAGTCTCTGCCCCTACATGGCCCCTCAAAAAAGAATATTTTTTATTACGTAGGTAGTGGGCGCACATTTGGCAGTTACCACAGGACACCTGAATGCATCCCACAGTAAACCACTGTAAGCTGCGTTAGGTGCTCAACACCAAATCAGCTTAGTAAAAGGGCCCCTCTGAGCAGGAAAGGCTCCAAACTCAAGTCTTCTTTTCCACAAATCCTTAAAGTCGCTCCTGTTCATAAAGTTCCTATCTTTGGATGCTAAATAATCTATAGCTTATCAACATGCACTAATTCACAACTTATATGACCTTGCCTATTGGATAGTTTCATTTATTCATTTTATTGCTAATTCATCTGTTATATTAAACATAAAGGGGTCCTTTTACTAAGCTATGGGAAAAAGGGTCCTGCACTGGCAGCGGGGGCCACTTTTCTCACACATCAGGGCCCTTTTTCCTGCAGCCAGTAAAACTCAAGAAAAAAAATGGCCATGCGGTGAGATAACACTCACCCTTACCATCACCCATTGAATAGCGCTAACGGCTCCGATGCTAACCTAGCAGTAACTGGGCAGCACACAGCAATGCCCGATTACTGCTGGGTTACCAACGCACTAGCCATTTCTGGGGGGGGGGTTTCTTTTCTTCCCGGAAATGGCATGTGCTCAGGGCAGGACTACTGCCAGCGGCCACATTGGGCCTACGGTAGTCAAAGAGCGAGCGGTAAGCCTGTATTGGGTTTACCACCACTCTGTAAAGGGCCCCAATGTCACGTTAATTACAAGTATATGATCCAGAGTTACTGACCTACTGACGGTTCGCAAAAGATTACAGAGTTAAGTGAAAGTATATCATTGTGGTATTTTACTATTCTTTCACAGAAATTCACTTTAGACCACGTTTTGGGGTTTACTATTGAAGATGAATGTTTATTTATAGAATAACATAGGCACATATTGACATATACATGCATTCATATGTGCAGTATTCTAATGGCTTAGATGTGCATCTGTTGTCTAAATTTAGCCACCTTCTTTATAGAATTAGTCTATTATAGAATGAGGAGAATAATGTTTTTCCATACTTAAAAACTATAGGTAATAGAAGGTATTTTAGTTAGATTCAATTTTTATCACAATATAAAATATATTTTCATCTTATTGGTATTGTTATACTGTACTTTTGAAAAATGTGATGCATTTTTAGCATATTTTGACAATATAGAATTGTTTCTTTTCTGTCTAATTCTATGAAGATTTTAAGGCATCATAATAATATTTTATCTCCTTCATCCTGCCTCCTTATAGTCTCCAAGAGACATTCTTAGCACAACTTAGCATTTTGCTGAAGTAAATATTAAACTTAATTAACACATCTTGTGTGTCAAGGCAAGTAATCAAAGGGATTTTGTAGCATCTGTTTCAATGCACACAATGAGAACATTAGACATACATTTTATCTGGAAACCTAAGCTGATTGCAAGCCAAACTGTAGACCATGGCTTACACTATATAATGTAAAGGTGGCACTCTGTTTTCTATTTTTCTCTAGATTTCTACTGTCTGTATACAAATTACTACGGTTCAGCTTGGAAGTCTATTTAAGCACCATGCCAGTCTAACATCATTGCTTGGCACATGCTGTAAACACCTGAATGAATGGTTTGAAGGCTCAAGAAAAGGTACAAAAAGAATGATAAAACAGTGACTTTTAGGCACCATTCACAACCCTTGGGTGGGGGAGGGGGTATATACCAGTCATTGCACAACAGTGACATCTAGTGGTTTGAGTCAGAGAGTAGGCATACCTAAGTTAAATTCTGCACCATGGTAAAAGAACATCACAGAGAGGAATTAGTTACAGGGGTGGTAGAAGGTAAAGGGTGCTAGTTAAAATAGAGAAAAAAAAACAAGTAACTTTGAATGAAGGATCAGTATACTATAGCCCCACTAAACAATATTTCTACTTGAGCAGCTGACCCTATACAAGAAAATATTCTACAGGAACATTTAGTTCAAGTTGTATTTTGTTCTTATAAATACTACATGGCACAGCTCCAGACTATATGGTACCATTAATAAACTTACCTCAAAGACACACTAAATATGAGGCAAGAAACTATCTCAGACTACACCTCCCAAATTGCAAAAAGTGATCTATAAAACTGTCTACTCTGCAGACTTCACTTACCTAGGAACCAAATGGAGGAACTCCTTACCACCCAAAATAAGAAATATATAGGGATATACTAGATTTTGCAAAATCCTCAAATTATTCCTTTTCAAACAAACCCTCACAAAGAACGACCATATCTCAAACAATTAATTATTACCTGAATTGGTTATTACTCTATTTACCATTAACTTTCTCTTTGCTTCATGTACAATTTCTCATTCATAATAGAGGAGTGTGGTAGCCGTGTTAGTCCACTCTTAAGGTTATCAATAGAAATCAAACAAAATAAAATAATAGATTTTTTAAATGTTAAACATCCATAGCTATCCCAGTATGTTTATGATATTGTATTGCAAAATTGGATTCTTAACAACAAATTACTTTGTTATACATTATTGTTTGTTATGTATTCTATACTTTTTAATGTAAGCAACATTGAACTCAAACTTGTTTGGGATAATGTGGGATATAAATGTCACAAATAAATAAATACATCACACTTTTTTTTTGCAAAAAGAGAGAAACCCTTTTAAATGGTTAGAATATTTAAAAGTATATTGAGAAGCTTTTGGTGGAAAGTAGATTAAGAGGCACGACAAGGAGTACCAGTATCCTCAAGAAAGGTGTTGATTCACAATTATGTTGATTACCATATTTGAGAATGAAAAGGAATTTTGTCACTATGTAACTACAACTGATTGTACTATGAATAAGTAAAAGTTTTCGTTTGGACGTACCGCATGCCAAACAAGAACTTCTTCAGGGCTACTGCAGCAGCCCAGTAGTGGTTTCCACCCCCAGCGTGCACCATTTCTAGCACTACAAAAATATTTTCTATTTTTGTAGCTCCGTTGTTTACCTGGCAGTAATCAGGAGTGCTGCGCACTGCCTGGTTACCACTGGGTTAGCGCAGGAGCCCTTACTGCCACCTCAATGTGTGCATTTTTAGCATATTTTGACAATAAATAATTGTTTCTTTTCTGTCCTATTCTATGAAGATTTAAGTGTTCCCCCCTGAAACGGCTGCGTGGTAAGTGGTTCACTTACCATGAGGCCATTTTTCTTAAAAAGACACAACCTTTTACCCACTGCGGTAAAAGGGGGCGTCAGTGCAAATCACAAACATATGCTGATGCCAGCACAGGCCCCCTTTTACCACAGCTTAGTAAAAGAAACTCTTGATTTATTTTGGTCTTCTATTAGCTTCACCAAAATAAAACTCAATTCATCTAAATTCAAGACTTAGAAAAATAGTGCTGGAAGTTTATTTCCAACTTAACTAAATGCATCTACATCCTATATTCCTTTGGAGCTCTTTTACTACAGCTTAGCAAGCTAATGTAATGAGAACACACTAAATGATAAGATGCCTATATGTCGGTTCAGGGAGGAACCAAGAACATGCGCTGTTCTATCTTAGAGCTGGCATTTTTCCTCCATTGTTTTACCTGTTGTTCCCAATGCCTCATACTAAGAGAAAGGGAGTTGTCAGGTCCATACCCCACCATGGCCTGTAATGCCCCCAATCCAGCACATGATTGATCAGTTCATCATCAGACCCTCAAGGCAACTTATCAGGAGTGTTGGTTCCACATCAGAGATGTGTCCCCTCCATTGGAATATGAAACATCACTATCTCCCCTGGTTCCAAGCACTCTGCTATGCAGCAGGGGCAACGCTCTTGGGTGGAGTACACACTGATGATGGTTCAGCGATGGATGCACCTGGTGAGGGTGGAACTTTGGAGGGAGAGCTACTGAAGGAAACATTTATTTATTTATTTATTTATTTATTGCATTTGTATCCCACATTTTCCCACCTATTTGCAGGCTCAAAGTGGCTTACAGAGTGTGGTTATGACATAATCATTTCGTGATAACAGTTACAATTCTAATAGTTTGAATGTTGGTAAGAGAAGATAGGCATAGTCATTTCATGATAACAAGTACAGTTATTACTATTTAAAGATTTGGTAAGGGAGGATAGACGGAAAGTGTTAAGTAGGTTAGAGGTGAACTGCGGTAACTGTGTGGATTGTTGAAGTAGTTTGTAGGCTATGTATTTTCCTTTCTAGGCCTTTTGGAAGAGATGAGTCTTCAGGGATTTGTGGAAGTTAATTATTTCGTCAATAGCTTTCAGGTCTGTAGGTAGAGCATTCCACAGCTGCGTGCTCAAGTAGGAGAAGGTGGTGGCGTGTGTCAGCTTGTATTTTAGTCCTTTACAGCTGGGGAAGTGCAGATTGAGGTATTTGCGGGATGATCTTACAGTGTTTCTGGGAGGCAAGTCCACAAGGTTTAGCATGTAGATTGGAGGTCCATTAGAGACCCCCATGACAGTGACCTTAGAGTCTCTTTGGAAGGCACTGCAAGCTGTGAGTTTTACGGTGGAGAAAACTTCAACGGTGGTAACTGCTTTGGTGACCAAATTAGATACTATGAAAAAAACAATTGAGACACTTAAAATGGATTATACAACTCAATTGAATCAGGTCCAGTTAGATGTGAAGGGTTTGCAAGACTTTAAGAATGCTGCAATTGTGGAGAAATTAGCTGTTCATAGATGGATTGAACAATTAGGAAATCACAATAGAAGACTGAATTTACGTATTTTGAATTTTTCTAATACCTTGGTCTCCATCCCCCTGTGAATTGGATTTACTATCTTCCTGTAAGGAAGGTCCAGTGTGAGGTGGTAGACTGAGTCCCGGATCCATTGTTGGACTTAAATTATATCAGTTATATTAGAAGAATCTATGACAGAAATTCTGGAAAGAGCTACGTTAATATTGTCCATGGTGTTTGAACAGGATGTGAACTCTATTATGAAACAATATTTTAGGCATTCTCAAGAAAGGAGAAAGGTTTTTCTCATAATGCATCAAGAAGTGAAAGACTTGGGTGCATCTTTTTCGTTAGCACTTCCATGTAAATGTAGAATAGTATATGGTCAACTGAAATGTTTTCTTTGCTCCTGAATAGCTGTGTTTCTGCCTGAACTTGAAAAAGATATAATTTGGTTTGCTTTGATTTATACTCAAGGTATTTTCTGTTAAGCCTTGCTTTCTGGTTGTTACTTTCATTTCTACTCCTATATTTCTTATGGGTTTCTCTCTCCTCATTATTGTGGTCTAAGGAAGATTACTATACACTTTTGATTAGGTTTGTCTATAGTGTTATTATTAATATGTATTGCTAGTTCAAGAGAAATCTTGAAATAATATTGATAAATTTATAAATAAAAAAATAAAAGATGCTCATAAGTATAAAATGGATGTCTTAGCATTTAGTGTGGGTTAAGCATTAGTAAAAGGGCCCCTTTTTGTTTTAGTAAAATCAAATAAATACCCATTATGGTGTGGTTAAACCAAACCCTACATTATACATTATCAAATTAATTACAATATGTATCTCCATTATTTCTTACTAGTAAAAAAGGCCCGTTTCTGTTTTAAAGGAAACGGGCGCTAGCAAGGTTTTCCTGGGAGTGTGTATGTTTGAGAGAGCGTGTGTGAGAGTGACTGTGAGAGAGAGTGAATGTACGAGTGTGTGTGTGTGACAGAGAGTGAGAGAGAGTGGGTGCGAGTGTGTGTGTGTGACAGAGTGAGAGTGGGTGCGAGTGTGTGTGTGAGAATGAGATTATGTGCCAGGGTTCCCCCTCCCTGTATCCACCCCAGCGATGCTGTTCTCTCCCCTGCCCCCCTCCCGCCACCCAGCGAGTCTCCTCTGTCCCCTGCTCCCCTTCCAGCCAGCCAGGGAATCGCTCAGTGCCTGGAGGGGGGAGGACAGCATCCCTGGGGGGGGGGGGGTAGGACCAGCGCAGGACAACATCCCCCAGGGGGGGGCTCAGTGGACACAACACGCGCTGTAGCTCATTCTCTTCTACCCAACAGCCCCCCTGATCCCGTCCCCTCAGCCGCCCCTGTAGTGCAGACGGTACCCGGTACCCCACCTCCTGCTCCAGCGCCTCCGGACCACTCCCTCCCAGCACCGCAACCCTTACCAGCCAGTGCGCTGCTCTTAACCTCCAGGACGACGACAACAACGACGGCTTAGTTCTCCCGTCCTCCTCCTCCCCATCCCGGCCGCACAGGGCAAAGCGCCGCTGGGCCGCCTCCTCCCGCCCTCTCTCCTGTGCTACAGTACATACTGACGCGGCCCCCAGCCACTGCGCATGCTCCCCGTGCACGCGCGCAACCGCGGCACTACTCCGCGCGCCACACGGCCGGGAGGGACGTGCAGGTTGCTTCCGGCTAGGGATTTGCAGTTAGCTCCTTGAATGTGCTCCGCCCTCAACGTCATAACATTTGACGTGAGGGCAGGGCCCAGAGACTGATTTTATGTGGCTTCAGAGCTTTGAACATACGAACTGGCTTCAGTGACGTCAGAGCAAATAGAACGTTGAGGGTGAGTTTTATATATATAGATGTCTATGAAATAACAGTTTGTAATAGACTGGCTTCTGGTTTGTATAGGAAGGTCCTTTACCATCTTTCCCCCTAAACCAACCTCTCCTCTTCCACCATTCTCTATTTCTGTGAATAACACTCTCATTATCCCTGTCTCATCAGCTTGTAACCTTGGGGTCATCTTCGACTTCTGTCTCTCCTTCTCTGCACATATTCAGCAGACTGTTAAAACCTGTCGTTTCTTTCTCTATAATATCACCAAAAGTCGCCCTTTCCTTTATGAGCACACCACCAGAACCCTTATCCACAATCTTAACACCTCTCGCTTAGACTATTGCAACTTGCTTCTCACAGGTCTCCCACTTAGCCATCTCACTCCTCTTCAATCTGTTCAAAATTCTGCTGCAAGACTTATATTCCGCCAGTGCCGCTATGCTCATATTAGCCCTCTCCTCAAGTCACTTCACTGGTTCCCTATCCGTTTCCGCATACAGTTCAAACTCCTCTTATTAACTTACAAGTGCATTCACTCTGCAGCTCCTCAGTACCTCTCCACTCTCATCTCTCCCTACACTCCTCCCCGGGAACTCCGTTCACTGGGTAAATCTCTCTTATCTGCACCCTTCTCCACCGCTAACTCCAGACTCCGCTCCTTTTATCTTGCTGCACCATATGTCTGGAATAGACTTCCTGAGCCAGTACTTCAAGATCCATCTCTGGCCATCTTCAAATCTAGGCTAAAAGCCCATTTTTTTATGCTGCTTTTAACTCCTAACCCTTACTCACTTGTTCAGTACCCTTACTTTATCACCCCCACCTTAGTAATTCCCTTATCTCTTATTTGTCCTCTTTGTCCTAATTAGATTGTAAGCTCTGTCGAGTAGGGACTGTTTCTTCATGTTCAAGTGTACAGCGCTGCATATGTCTAGTAGCACTATATAAATGATAAGTAGTATGTAAGTAAGTAGTAGTTTAGTATTAACTTACTAGCAAGTGTACAATTTTGGGAGGAAGATATTTTTATTGTTTTCTCTGTTCGTTGTGGATCTAGTTTTTCTAGTATGCCCCCCATGGTAGGCTCATACTTCAGACAAAACTGCACAGTTGCCTAGGGTAGCAGCTTCTTGCTAGCAGCAAAGAGCAGCTGCATTCAAAGCAAAAGGATAGGTCCTGACAGCTACACAAATTCAAAATTCCATCAGCAAATTCCATAACCTGTACTTTTATAGAATGTTTGTATGATGATCATGTTAGTTGAGTTTAATTATTAAAATATTAAGTGGACTGCAGGCTAGGTGCCTGAAAGTTAATTGGGGGTGGGGGGTAAGACAAAAAGGTTCACCTAGGGTGCTTACCATCCTTGCACCAGCTCTGATTGCCCCATTATCCCTTGTCAGAAAGAAAAAACTGCTCTCTCATGAGAATGCACACATTATGATAGTTCAAACTAAGGTCAAGAAGCAAAAATGATTGTGCACAATTCAGTCCATTTAAAAACTGCATGATCAAAATAAATTACATAGATCGACTCCATAGGAATCGATGAGAATGTTTGTCATTCTCAAGCTGATACTATAAAACCCTGAAAGCACCCATTAGGACTAAAATCAAGCCTCTTCTATAAGTGTATGTATGAAAAAAAATGTCTGTTTATTCCTTGATTCATTTCACTTACTAATTTCTTTTGGGCCTTTCAAAATGGACATGACACAAAATGAAACTGTAGATATTGATTTGGTTTTACTGTTGTTTTCAAAGGACAGTTCATTTTAATAATGTGCATTTTGTTAGCACACGTTTGGCTTGTTCATTTCACATACGTACAATAATTTGTGCAACATTTTTAAAGACATATTAACCTACTATTTGGTCTGCTTAAAACCTATGCATGATTTTATGCACGCTGAATGTTTTTTTTTAAACTTCAAAAGTTTGAATCAAACTGAAATAACACTCAAAATTCAGCCAAAAAGTGCAAAAATGAAACATTTTCCATGCATATCCTTTGTTCGTTTCTATAATATATGCACAGAAAATAGTAATATAATTAATGAAAGGAAAAACAACAGGGAAAAACTCCAACTACTTGATAATTATGCTCAGAATCAGCATCTCTCAAGGAGTAATCTGTAAAGGCACAGTGGAGATAGGTAGAATGCAGCACAGAGACACATCCTTAATGCAGACTTTATTTAAATAATAGTTGGACTTAACCAAATAAATCACATCTTTAATAATTTAACAGAATGCTGATTAAACATAGGAGTTATTTTCATAAGACTTTACAGCAGGCATGTCAATCTTCTGTCCTTGAAAGCCGCAAAAAGGCTAATTTTGGGGGGGTATGACATTACTCGTTGCTCAGCTTTCACCATTATTGCACCTTGTCTTTCAACTAGGCTTCAATTATCTTTTACAAAATTTGTCATAGCTGAATGCACACTTCTTCCATAATGCTTTTCCTTTAGACACTTAGGGGGTAAATATTCAGCCGGCGGTAGCGAATGTTTTACTGACCGCCGCTGGCATTATTCCCAGATATTCAATGTTGAGTCATGTCCAGGCTTTGGCATTGAGGGGCCCTTTTACTAAGCTTCATAAGGACCTATGAATGTACAGTATGCACCAAATCAGCACTACCGCCCGAGTAGCGCATGAGCCAGGTGGTAATTCTGTTTTTGCGCATGCCAAATCCCATGGTAGAAAATAATTTTCTATTTTCTACCATGGGCCACTTACCCAGTGGTAAACAGCAGTTGGTGCATACTGCATGCTTACCGTGTGAAACCTTACTGATAGGTCAACGGGTGGTGGTAAGGCCTCAGGTTGAAAATGGACACGTGCTGATTTCAATTTTAGCGCATGTCCATTTTCTGGCCCCTTAAAGAAATGTCCCTTTTCCTAAACAGGGTAAAAAATGGCTCAGCGTGCACCCAAAAGATGTGATTGCACTATGGCAGGTCACTTTTTACCACAGTTTAGTAGAAGAACCCCTGAATATTTGGTTTATGCAGCACCAGCTAATACATAGTCGGATAAGTCGATAACTGACCACAGGTTGTCGCATAAAGTTAGGACTGTGTTTTATGTGGTTCCATTTATGTAGTTGCCTTGTCCAGTTAAGTGCTGAATATTGACACTTAGCTGGGCATGTGTTGATTCCACTCCTGGAATGCCCCCAAAATAGCCAGTTTTCACTTAGGCGCTAACCATGATTTTCAGCGGTGATAACCAGTTAAATGACACTGAAAGTTAGCAGATAGCCCTAAACAAGCAATTTAACTGGGCAGTGGCTGTTTCTGTCTGGTTAAATCATTGTGCATATTGACCAGCTAATATTTTTTTCTAACTTCCTGTTTGTGGATAGATTATCTTGGTGGACTGCAGCTGGCCTGCTGGTGAGGTAACAGGCATGTCTTGAGCATCGTTTCTATAATTATAGTTTTTGTACTGATATTTTACTATATTCAAGTATTTTTATCAGTTCAAAATATACATAACATGTAGTTACATAATTAGCATGTCCTTTACTGAGATCAAAGATAAATTATTGCACAATAAAACGATAAGAGATGATAAAAGAAATCTGTACTTGACACAGGATGTGTTTTGGCACTGTCTCCTTCATCAGGAGTTCATTAAAGCTAAAAAGATAAATAGCTATCTGACCATCTTGGATATATAAAATTCTACAAAATCTTTAAAAATGTATCTATACATAATTTTAAATAGCATTTAGGAAAAAAATATGTGAGAATGATGAACAATTATATATAATGTCAGCAAGCACCTCTCCGTGCTGTCCGCTCTCGACCTGCACCTCTCCGTGCTGTCTGTCTTCACCCACACAATTGGGGCTAATCCACCTCCTAAGAGGAACTGCTTCTGCTCACTTGCAAAAAAGTAATTATTCACAGTACCAAATTTATCCTGCAGAGTACTTTATTACACCACGGTACCATTGGGGAAAAACAGTATGTTCACTGTACCACAGCTGCTGGTCTCCGTGCACTTTGCTTCACTTTTCAAACACACCAAACAAACAACAGTTCAGTCTTAGAATTAGCTAAAGACTTGGGAAAACTTGTGGTTCAGTCTATTCCTCCGCTCCTCTCTGCTACTGCCTAGGAGTTAGAGGCATTTTCACCACCCTCATTTGCCAGACACCAACATTCTGACAACCTCCCACAAATGTTCAGACTGACCTCCTTCAGGTAATTAATTCCCACAGTTCCATGAAGCCAGACCGCATCTAGGCATTGTCACTTAGCGGCCTCAGATCTCTGGCTTCTCTCTCTCTCTGCAGTCTCTTCCTTTTCCACCGCCCTTTGTCCTGAGCAAAAGAACTCCATTTGCTCCACCTCAACCTCCTTCATGACATTTTCACTTTTCTCTCCTAGTTCAATCTCCTCCCACTCCATGGAGTCTTCCCCCACCCTCTCTCCCAGGTGCTGCTCCGCCACCTGATTATCCTCCATCTCCCAATCACCTCCTGACTTTACTACCTGCTGGGAGTTGTAGTGCTATTTCTCTTGTTCCCTCCGCCCTTGCAAGTGCTGCTGGGTTCTGTAGTTCTCTTCCCTTCTTGCAAGTCTCCTACCCCCTTTTCCCGTCAGAGAGTGCTCTTCCTTTCTTGGCTTACTGCCCCTGTCAGCTCTTCTCTGCTTTCCCTCTACATCCTCCTTACAATATATACATAAATCTGTGAATTTGTATGCATACAAAAGGTGTATGTATATGAACTACAAATACATAAGAACAAATAGTGAAAATGCCAATTGTATGTATAAAATGTGAACAATATCACCAAAGACATGTTTATACTTAAACTACTTAAATAAGAGTGAAAAAACTCTTAAAGTGAAAGGTTAATTTAAAAAGAAGGGAATTATACATCACAATGAAATGAACTAAAAATCAAATTCAGTTTATCATTAAACTAGGGACCTCATTTACCAAGTTGTGGTAAAAGGGGCCCTGTGGTGGCTTTGGGGTGTGGATTTGCCATGCGCTGAGACCCCTTTACCGCAGCGTGGGGTTTTTATAGAAAGGAAATAGCTGTGCGGTAAGTACAAACTTGCTATGTGGCCATTTCCTGGAGGACCCTTTATCATTTCCTATTTAGGAGGCAGTAAGGGCTCCCATTCTAACTGGCAGGTAAAGATAAAAATATTTCCCATTGTGCCGAAAATGGCATGTGATGGAGGCGGCACTACCAGCGATAGACTGAATTGACGAACACTAATGCTACAGTAGCTCTACTATAGTGCTTTAAAAGGGCCTCTAAATGCACCTAAGGGACTAGATTTTATATATAGTACCCCCAAAAAAAATTGGTGCTGAAAATATTTCTGCCCATGTGTATTCTGTAAACCACACCTAGATTTAGACACAGTTTCCAGTTTACAGAATATGCCTAGCAGCCTTGTCTGCACCTAACTCTAGGCGCATCCATTTATACCAAGTAAAACTTGGTGTACATACCAGTGCCTAAGTTAGCTGCAGAGCAGGTGTATTCTATAACCGTGTGCGTAGATTTTTGGAATGCCCACAGTCCGCACATTCCATGCCCATTGCCACACTCCCTTTGTGGTAGTATGCATTAGAATTTATGCACACCACTTTACAGAATATGTCTAGCAAGTTGTGCACATAAATTATAATTAATGCCAATTCTGTCAATAATTGCTTGTTAAGTGGCAATTACCGGTGCTGATTGGCTTGTTAAATAATTAAATTGTGCACACAAATCCAGAATATGACCAGATTTGCATGTGCAATTTTGGTCACGATATATAGAATCCAGGAAAATGTGTGGAAATAATTCAGTTGTGAAAACACAATTACAAAATACAATCAAACATATAAACGGCAAGTGACCGACTCACCTGCAAATGCACAGTACAGACTTCCCTCTCTGTCCCGCCCTCACGTCAAGATGTCATGATGTCAGAGGGCGGAACAGAGAGGGAAATGGAGTCGGACTGTCAGACGCCGCCGCTGCCGCCTGGAAACGAACATCACGCGAACCAACCTCCACCCTCCCCCCATCCCCGCCGCCGCTCCCGACCCCCTCTGTATCGGGTCCCCTGCACTGACCTGACAGCGCCTCTCACCTCCGTGTGGAAGCGCTGCAGGCAGCAGCAGAGCGATCTGCTGCTGCTTGTAGCGCTTTCACACGGAGGTGAGAGGCGCTGTCAGGTCAGTGCAGGGGGCCCGGCATGGAGGGGGGAGGAAGCAGTGGTGAGGAGGGTAGTTGGACATGGGGGGAGGGCAGGGGGGAGAGGGCATGGTTGCTAGACATGAGGTGAGAGCAGGGCAGAGAGGAGGGTTGCTGGACATGGGGGGAGGGGAGGCCAAGGGAAAGAGGAGGGTAGCTGGATATGTTGGGGGGGGGGGAGGATCGGTGGACAGGGTGAGGCCAGGGGAGAGAGAAGGGCTGCAATACTCACCCGTTTTTACAGGCTTAATGGCTAGTAATAAATTAAGGCTAATATGATGTATGACTAAAGGATGAAGCACGGTTAATACCAGCTTGTCTATGGTGACCCTCTTGTGTAACTAAACCTAGAAGTAAAAAGCAAGGTTAATATGTGAGAAGGCTGTGTAGAATTATCAGCACTTACAGTGTGTGGTTTTTCTTACGGGTTTGAAAAATGGCAAGAAAAGTTCTAAAGGGTAAAATGTTTTTTTGTTTTTTTAAACGAAATGACAGCGCGGTAAGTGAACCACTTACTGTTTGGCCATTTCCTTGGGAGCCCTTCCTATCACCTATTTAGGAGGCAGTAAGGGCTCCTGTGCTAACCCGGCTATAACCGGGCAGCGCATGGGGCTGCACAATTACCACCAGGTAAGCCCCTGGCAATAAAAAAATTAAAGTTTTTTTTTCAGCACCTGAAATATCACATGGGGGCAGGCACTACTGCTGGTGTGCGGCAAAGTTGCAGTACGGAGTACGGGAAATGCCACTTTGTAAAAGGGGCCTTGATGAGAAGAGGTTTTATATATATATATATATATATATATATATATATATATATATATATATATATATATATATATATATATATATATATATATATATAATGTATATAGGTGTATAGACAAACTTCATGCCAGAGACCACATGAATGCTGTGGAGGACAACCATGGTAAATTAAAATGAAACCAAGACCAAAAGTACTATTGAGCATGTGGTTCATAGTGTGAATGCCTGTGCTCAGAAGCAGAGGAACCATAATGAACTGATACTACTAAGGAGAGTCATGATAAAATGAGATATTCTACAAAATAAAAACCCTGATTTTCCATCAAATGCACAGACTTAGGTAAAATAAATGAGCTTTATATGTATACCCGAGTTTGATTTGACTTTGCCTTTCTCTTGTACTAAGTTCTAAAGCTAATGTTGAAGCCCTAAAGCTATCGTTGAAGCCCCTTAAAATTTACACTCCAGCTCATCCCTATTTATTCTTTAATGCTAAAAAGCTTAAAACAGATTTATATGTATACATCCACTGCTTGCATGTGAGTTCTAGCCATGAAAATGAAAAAAAAAAAAAAAAACATATCGCAAAGGATAAGCGAAATAGTAAGCCAAACTGTGTCATTTGTGATTACAGCTCTAAAAGCAAATTCAAAGAAACAATAGGCTGTCCTAGGTTACAAAATCAAAAAGGTGCTCTTCACTTACCCCACCCCCTTATTTACTAAGCTGCCTGCGTGGCAATGCCAACACACAAGACACAACAGAGAGAATGCTTCCAGGGCCAGCCGAAGCAGCTTGTTGATGCTGCCAGTGGCCCACAGGAATGTTGAAGGATCACTGGGGGGGGGGGGGGGGGGGGGGGAGAGGTGAGAGAGATAACACAGCATGCATGGCAGGCAGGACAAAGAAGGAAACATGCTGAACTACATTGGGAGGTGGGTGGGAAGGAAGGGTAAGAGATGTATTTCCAGACCATGGAAAGAGGATAGTGGGACAGAGATAACAGAACACAGGGGTGGGGAAAGAAAGATGCTGCACTGAAGAGGGAGTTGGAGGAAGAGAGAGTTCAGATGAGAGAGTGGGGAATAGAGTGGGAGAAGGGAATGAGACTTGCTATGTGGCCTTTCTTTGGTGTTTGCAACCACATTCAAAGTGGTTTATATATTACATACAGCTGCTTATTTGTACCTGGGGCAATGGAGGGTTAAATGACTTGCCCAGAGTCACAAGGAGCTGCAGTGGAAATTAAACCCAGTTCCCCATGATCAAAGTTCACTGCACTAACCACTAGGCTACTCCACCAGAGGGAGAGAGGTAGACAGAGGTTTTACTTTACTTCTTATTTTGGTCAGGGGTTATTTTGGTACAAGGCTATTTTGTCAGGGCTATTTTATCTGGGCTATTATGTTGGGGTGGCCTGAAACAGATCTAGATAAAAATGTCCTTATTTTTAATATGGATGTTTTGGAGTGGAAGAGTAGCCTAGTGATTAGTGCAGCAGACTTTGATCCTAGGAAACCGGGGGGGGGGGGGGGGGGGGGGGAGGGGTCTTTTTATTAGGGTGCGCCAAAAAATGGCCTGTGCTGGTGTAGACACGTGTATTGGACATGCACAGGTCCATTTGTCAGCACACCTGCAAAAAAGGCCTTTTTTGGACAAAAATAGACATGCAGCAAAATGACAATTGGCGTGCATTCATTTTGGGCCTGAGACCTTACCACCACCCATTGACTTATGGCAGCATTTGACACAATTGAACCACATATGTTATTATATTGTTTGCAATGAGTTAGTATTTTGGAGAAGGTACTGAACATATTTCATATAAGATTTTTTTTTTAGGCATTAGCAGAGCAGGAAGTGTGATCACAATGTAGTTGACCTATTATTTTGCCCACATTTCTATTAAACAGTCTTGGAACTACACATGTGTGAAGAATATTTAAGAAAGAAAACATTTGCCTAACCTACTCATTAACCTGACTATAAAAAAAAGTCTGCCATTCTGTTTCTTAATGCAATCTATAAGGGGAAAGAGTGGTCCATCTATAAATATATTATTGCTGCTTTTGAATCAAAACAGAAGAAAAATCACCTTCCACAAAGGACACAGCAGCTTTCAGCAGTTGTGTGAGGCTATGAGTGTGTACACAGATGCTAATATGTTTAGATATTCACTATAAATAAAAGTGCACTTACCTTAAAAAAAATTGCAGAATCAAGTCATTTCTTGCTGCCACTTCTTATTCATGTCTTTGTGTAGTGCAGCCTCCTCCTCCTCCTCTTCATGGTCTAGGAGCACAAGCTGAACTCCCTCAGCAGGAGACTGCTATGGATCACAGCTAGAATATAGAGCCTGCAGCAGGATAGGAAAATGACAGAAGCTTTTGAGAGGAGGTTAGAGATGCTCTGGAGGGGTGGCCTAATGGTTAGTGAAGCAGGCTTTGATCCTTCTAACCTGGATTTGATTTCCACTACAGCTCCTTGTGACCTTGTGCAAGTCACTTAACCTACCATTGCCCCAGGTACAAAAACTTAGATTATGAGCTCTCTAGGGACAGAAAAAGTACCTTCACATAATGTGTATAGCACTGTGTATGTCTAGTAGTGCTATAGAAATGATTAGTAGTAGTGTCCCCCAGATCTGCTCAGGCACTTGAAGTATGCCTTTAAAAGGCTAAACATCTTTTCACAACTGCCCATATCTATTTGTGAACCACGTTCCAGCGCTTCTTTGGACCGCTCTGCAGGATGACAATGTAGATCATGAGCCAGATCTTCTGGGAATAATCTTTGGCACCCCTATAGAGGAGAAGACAGAGAAAAAGAAAGCAGGTGGGTCAACAGTGGTAATACAGGCTGGTAGACATTATTTGGACACCCCTGCTGCTTCTTTGGCTAATCTGGCAAAGGTCAGACGAGGTTCTACAGAAAGGAGTGTTAATGTTGAGAGTGTGCATGAGATGGTCACTTCCAGAGTAGTTACATATGCTAGATTGCAGCTTGGAAAGCACGGGCACAGATCAATTATGAGTCCTATGACATTGCAGACCATCTGCATGTTGAAGGAGTGAAAAGCCTTGTGATTTTGATAATTAATCTCACTCTGAATGTAGTCTGACTGCAACCATTGCACAGAAACCTGATTGGATCTGAGTAACCTTATTTGTGCTTTTCCTTTTGTATTCCCTCAGAGAAAGAAATTTATTGTTTGGGTCTTCTGAGAAAAAGTGCTTAGAAACTGAGCAATACAGATTGAGGTAACTGACTTGCTTATGCCTACTTTTGCCTCTGGAGTGGTCTGAAGCTACTTGTGGACAAAAAGATGAGAGCTTTAATGATCTTCATGTATACTGACATGGCATCTCCACTTCAAGAGAAAGCTGCAGAGGAACATCTAACTGGTAGCATAAGTGGAAATGGTCTCCTTGTCAAACCTCTTCCTCTATAATCATTGTTCCTCTAACAAATGAAGGAGCTTGTTCCAGGGCCTGTAGACACTCTGCAATGAGTGCTCTGTCCTCCTCTTTTGTCTCTCCCACCTTCAAGACAGATCACATAGAAACCACTGCAATGCATTGTCCACACAATAACCCACCAGTTTTCCACCCTTTCCCCACCTACAGCTATTTCAAGCAGTTAGCCCTTTATATGTAATTGTGCTTGCACATAGTCATACCAGTAAATAAATGCTCTGCTTCAATCCATTTTCCAACATACATTTATCAATACCTGTTCACTGGGTTCAGAAATCACAGTATTTTTTTATATAATAGTGGATCTCTCAGATCAGCGCACCTTCCCCTAATAAGGCTAAATGAGCCTAGCATATGTCTGAAAGGGGCGTAGCGCAATCCTCATCGATCCTTAAATATTTTTTTAATATCTTTTTTTCAGTTTTAAACAATTTATACAGTATCTTTTTTCAGTTATTACATCCAATATTTCCACTATATAGTAACAATGTATTGAAGTTACTATATATATATACAGTGTATTCAAGTATATTAAATTTTAAAGAACAATATTGGATATTTACTTTAGATATGATTGAACCTTCTGGACTAAATCGGGAAATTGATTGGCAGACTCTTATATGATTGCTATATGATGGAAAGCTGAGCATCTCTGATCATTTTGATTTTTTAATTTTCATCAGCTGGTTGCCCGGGAGTTTAGGAGTGACGCTTTTTATTGTAGTTTACGTGACCGGATATATAATCTGTAGAATGTTAATGTCGGCCATCTTAGATGGGGACTGTTTGACATTTGCGTGGTGAGTAAAGTTCAACTGTGTGTTTGGACATAGTGCTATAAATATATAATGATTATAATTTTTTCTATACATAGGAGACTACCTTGAAACAGCGTTTTATAACGCGAAACATGGATCTGTGTCGGTTGACATCTAGTCTCCAGCTTTTGAATATAAGAAACAGCTAAATTGCTAACATTGGAAAATTTGAGAAGCTAAATTTGAGAAGTACTTCAATACATTGTTACTATATAGTGGAAATATTGGATGTAATAACTGAAAAAAGATATAAATTGTTTAAAACTGAAAAAAGATATGAAAAAAATATTTAAGGACCGATGAGGATTGCGCTACGCCCCTTTCAGACATATGCTAGGCTCATTTAGCCTTATTAGGGGAAGGTGCGCTGATCTGAGAGATCCACTATTATATAAAAAAATACTGTGATTTCTGAACCCAGTGAACTGGTATTGATAAATGTATGTTGGAAAATGGATTGAAGCAGAGCATTTATTTACTGGTTATACTGTGAGCTCCCTTCAAGATAAATGTCTTGGTGCTTATTGATTATTTGAATGTACTTAGTCATAGCCATGCAGTAACTTACTGGGCCCATGTGGCAATTGTTTCTATGCATTCATGTGAAGGCTTAACACACTTTAGTAAATAGGCCCCTGAAACTGAGAATACTTTATTTTTATAGATGGATAGTTTGTCTTTGCCTCTTTTTACCTTGTTAAATGTACAGAGTAGACCAGAAGGGAGGGAGCCTCATTGGTTCTGGCTCTAAAGTTGAACACTTTCTGCAATAACACATCTGTTGAAATTTGTTTTTTTATTATGATGACTTTACTGTTCTAAGCCATGCAAAACATCTGTGGATGTCAAAGAGAAAGACTCCAACATTTACTTCAATATACTATACTTTCAACCATCTCTTCTAGTAGAATACGCATGGCTTCAGAGACCTGAATAATGCTAGCTGAGATTCCATGGCATCAGTCTGACTAGTTTCATTGCATCAGCATTTCACATGTATTAGGGAGTTAGAATCTGAAAAATTATGTATCTTTTCAAATTTATACTGTGAAGTAGAACACTGTTAAAGCTTTTCCCTTGGGTTCTCTCTAGTGTTCATTGCTTAATTAGACTTTTATTCTGTAGACACAGAACATAAAATTATCCCCAGAATCTGAAAATAACATCACTGTAAGATTATAATTATTATTAGTGGTAGTAGTAATCATTTGTACAGCACATACCAAATACGTACAGAGCTATTCAGTGCTTTTCGAAGGCATTTCCATGTGGTGTTTTTTTTCTAAATTGCCCTTCCTCCATACAAGTAAAATTATAAATCTAGTACTACCAAATGGCAACCCGACATAATAGCCCTGACAAAAAAAGCCCCGACAAAATAGCCTTGTAACAAAATAGCTCTTGACAAATCAGCCCCTAACAAAATAGCCCTTGACAAAATAACCCCCTTAACAAAACAGTCTCCTAGAAAAAAAATAACACATCACAAAAAAGATGATATACAAGTGAAATCTTCACTGATAAAGGCTCGTACCAGCATTGCATTGTATAAAGCATATAAAAAATAAACACAATTCTATAGCTACCAACTGGTATTTATGAACTGTTCTGCTGTTTAAGGAAACTATTCTTCTAGCAACATGCTAATAAAAAAACAATATTGTCATCATTTTCATAGTCTTACCAACCTTATCCTATTTGGCAAGGTAAGATTATTAGGAGAAAAATGCAGTGCCATATTCTGGGCAGCCTGATCACTCCCTTTTGTTGGCTGGCTAATTTGTCAAGGACTATATTGTGGGCAAGCCATTTTGACAATGGCTGTTATGTCAGGCGCTATTATGTCAGGGGCATTTTGTTGGGGCTATTTTGACCAGGTACCCTACCAAATGTATAACTAATTGTAGGGAAAAGTGTTCCTAATGGTGTGGATAGAAAGGGACAAGCACTTATGGATATACTTTTCAATGTTCAAAGGTATGAACACATTTTTTCTTTGACAACCTCCTGCAGAAATTAGCAGGTATAAACATGTGCAGAAAGCTTGCTAAGATCATTTTCAAAGAATATTCATGTTTTCATTTTTGAAATTTAGTGCAAAATCCATGGGTGAAAGGTTAGAAAATTATCCCTATCATGGAGAGTTACACCCCAAATAATTTTTCTTGACTTAATTGACAGAGGCATGACAGAGAACAAAATCATAATTTGATATATGTGAGAATTAAACTGAGGACCATGAAGTATATTAGTGTAACTGTACCTGCAAAACTAGTAAGAGAAACTGTCATAATTTACTAATTTCACCGCTATAATAAAATGCAGAGTGCACAACATATTCAAATGATCTCAAAACAAGCACTTATCAACATCCATTGACCTTTGCTCTTGCCTACAATAACTGTCCTGGTAATTAGGATCAGATAGTGGAATGATGATTATACTTTGAGTTGAAGGATCCCTTTCCTATTTTGTCAATTTATTTATATCTTGATAAGAAATGTATGAACTTCTTCAAATTAGGTTTTGCGAACATATGAATAGTTTCCTGTTTAGCTTGGAGGACTAGAAGTAGGAAGGTCAGAGTGGTATGGAGGATTAACTTTTGCTCAACTGTTCACAACTTGCTTCTGAACCTGCAGGGCATCAAACAAACAGGCAAACTCACACACATATATAAGTGTGGGTGTAAAAACCACACCACAATAATTGCAGCCACCACCCCCCACAACCTGCAACATGATCATGGGACCCTACCTGTGCAATTACATATATGTGGGGACATAAAAAAAAAAAAACAACCCTGCCCACCAAATTATTGTGCAGTGCATCGTGGGTAAAGTAATGTTTGCTCTGTTTGTTTAGAATTTTTACATCGGATGTAACGTCCGGTCACGTCTAATCAGCTGTTTCCCATAGCGGGGTTCTAATCGGAGGCTTTATCAGCTTGCCGGGTGAGTTATTCTGTTTGGGAGATTCACACATTGTTAAAGCAGTGTAGTGTATCCATGGGTAAAGCACGGTTGCCCTGTGCATTTAGAAATTTTTTTCTGATGTCCGGGCACGTTCAATCAGCTGTTCCCCGTAGCGGGGTTTAAATTCCCATGGGATTGTGGGTAAACTTGGCGCACATTTTGTCGGTGGCTTTACTGGCTGGCCAGGTGAGTTACTTTTGGTTTTTGTAGGTTGGATTGTGAGATTGTGAGATAGGTGAGATATTGAATGTATGTTGTGTGTTTGTTTTTTAGGTATTCACCACAGTTTGGCGCTGCAGGGTGCTCTTCCCCTGAGGAAGCCCCAGTGGTGAAACAGGACCATTGGGGAGCCCCTGGTTGGAGCAGCAATAAGCTAAGTAGCTGTGGCGATTGATATCTATTGAATATGTTTGTGATATTTAGCACTGAATAGATATTAGAAACACACTAATGAATTTTGAGGGAGGAGGCTGGTAGAGGACCAGTGATTACGTTTGTGACCACATGAATATAATCTTATTGATTTAAAAAGTGTCACTGGTCTGAGGTCCTCTCCCCCTCTGTCACTTATCCACAATCGATATGGAATATCCGGTGTACTTTTGTTGTTATGTGCATAAGTACATACATAAGTACGTAAGTATTGCCATACTGGGAAAGATCAAAGGTCCATCAAGTCCATCATTCTGTTTCCAACAGTGGCCAATCCAGGTCACAAATACCTGGCAAGATCCCAAAAATGTACAAAACATTTTATACTGTTTATCCCAGAAATAGTGGATTTTCCCCAGTCCATTTAATAACGGTCTATGGACTTTTCCTTTAGGCATGAGCATTTACACCAGTCATTGGTATAAGTGCTCACACACAAAGTTAACAATACAATCTATCTCCCAGCCAATCCAATTAATTATGCATCCTACATATAAACGTATACTCAATTCTGGTTGCTGCATCTCAAGAAAGATATAGTGGAATTGGAAAAGTTGCAGCAAAGGGCTACTAAAATGATAGCGGGGATGGGACGACTTCCCTATGAAGAAAGACTAAGGAGGCTAGGGCTTTTCAGCTTGGAGAAGAAATGGCTGAGGGGAGACATGATAGAGATATATAAAATAATGAGTGGAGTGGAACAGGTGGATGTGAAGCATCTATTCACGCTTTCCAAAAATACTAGGACTAGGGGACATGCGATGAAACTAGAGTGTAGTAAATTTAAAACAAATCGTAGAAACATTTTCTTCAACCAACGCGTAATTAAACTCTGGAATTCATTGCCGGAGAACATGGTGAAGGCGGTTAGCTTGGCAGAGTTTAAAAAGGGGTTAGACGGTTTCCTAAAGGACAAGTCCATAAACCGCTACTAAATGGATTTGGGAAAAATCCACAATTCCAGGAATAACATGTATAGAATATTTGTACGTTTGGGAAGCTTGCCAGGTGCCCTTGGCCTGGATTGGCCGCTGTTGTGGACAGGATGCTGGGCTCAATGGACCCTTGGTCTTTTCCCAGTGTGGCATTACTTATGTACTTATGTACTATCTTCATAGAAAAAGCTTATGTTCAGAAAACAGAGTACTTTTTTCTCTTTTTTCTTATCAACTGCTATTATGATTAAAATTACATTTAAAATCACTGTGCTTGTTTGAAATTGTATTTCCGATACATGGTTGATAGTTTTTTGGGTTCAAAGATGCATATATTTCCTGACACATCAAGGGAATCACAGACTGGGAGGTGTGAGGTTTTGGCTTTTAAGCCAGGAATCATTGCCCTAGGTGGGACCTTACTAGCGCGATTCCCTTGTGTTTTATTTCCTTATTACTTCTTTATTTGAACCTAAGAAATTATAAGAGTTCGTGGAAACAGATGAAGAATCCTCTGCAGCAACTTCCTTCAGTTACCACTGTACCAGCTGCAATAACCGATTAACCTTCCTCCCTCAGAAAATGTGAAGTGTAAGATTAACCATTTTGAGTTTTTCTTGTTTTCTTTGGGATTGTTTTCCTGATCTTGGATCTTCCAATTGTGGACAATTATGTAAATATATATTGTTGAGAGAAAATGTTTTCCTTTTTATATTAATTTCTGTATTTCCTTACATTTATGTGATAAATGTGAATGTAATTAAGTAAAATGATAAATAAAATAAAATAAAAGTCAATGTGCTTGTACTGTGTTCCCCTAAAGGTTGGGGCAGGAGATTGAACTGCCTCCCAGGGTTTTCCAATAATCTTCAGAATCTAAATCATAAGTGTTGTAGAATTAAGAGATCTTGAAAAAAAATCCCCTACTAAACAGTTCTGCAAGAGGAAAACACAGGTTACCATACATGTGGGAACTTGTATAAACTGCAAAATCCTGAGACCAGAATCCAACTATTCAGTGAATTCATAATTTGAAAGTCTAATTTAAATGTTTTCAAAACATGCATATATTTAGCAACTCTATCTGTTTAGGTAATGCTGCTGAATATTCATATATAAATTGAAACATTTAAATAAGACATTTATTTTACATTATACCAGCTATTTGTACATACCACCAAGACATACTGGAGTAATTTTATAATAGTTTTTTTTTCCATCTGTAAAGGCTTTTTCATATATGGAAAAAGCTTTTTTAGACTTGCACAGTGGTATATACGTGTACAAATATATGCCTATGTTTAGGCATTCCTGTAGGAAAAGGTTAGGTAGAGCATGAGTAGAACTGAGACATAAAATAGAGAATTCAGGGGTCATTTTACTAAGGTGTGCTGAAAAATGGCTTGCGGGAGTGTAGACATAGGTTTTGGGCATGCATCAATCCATTTTTCAGCGTGCCTGTAAAAAAGCCCTTGTTTAAAATTTTGCCAAAAAATGGACGTGCGGCAAAGTCAAAATCGCTGTGCATCCATTTTGGGTCTGAGAATTTACTGCCAGCCATTGACCTAGCAGTAAAGTCTCACATGGTAACCAGGTGGTAATGACCTACGCGTTCGAAATGCCACTTGGTGCGTGTAGCTGACATGTGCCAGAATAAAAATATATTTTTGGGCGGTCATAGTGGACATGCGCCACATGGTAGCTATGCGGTAACTCCATTTTGGTGTGCGTTGGGCGCATGCAGACGCTTACGCAGCTTACTAAAAGGGCCCTTCAATAAATGATGCTGAAAATTCAGCTCTGACAACCTTGAGTGCTAAGTGCTATTCTAGAAAGAAAGCAAACCCTTTACAGAATTGTGTTTGGCATGGATCCCATACCTAAATTTTAGGTGCTATAATTATGTCTGCTAAAAGCAGGTATAAATGCCAGCACCAATCTGAGGCATGCTTCAGGTAATTCTGTAAATATGTACATAACTTTTTGGAATACCCCTGTCACACCCATGACCATGCCCATTTTTTGATAAACACAACTGAATTTAGGTGCCATGCTTTATAGAACAGTACACAGCGAGATGCATGCACAAATTTTTAAGACTGCCAATTAACATCAATAATTGGTTGTTGGCACCCGATTATTGATGTTTCCGAGCTTATTAGTTCATTGATTTGAGCACGCATCTCTGATGCTCGCAGAAAGTTGGCCACAGAAATTTGGGCATAATATATATAGAGTCTGGGGGGAAATACATCGATAAATTATGGATGAGTAGATGCTGAGCTGGGAGGGAGTGGAGTTATGGCAACATGACTCTGAGCACATCTTGCTCTGCATACCTGTTTCCTGGGAGGGAGTTGCCTTTTTACTATGCTGCATATGAAAAGGAAAGGGGCAGTTAAGCATGTGTCCTCCATGAGCTGAAATTCGACCCCTGTGCAGTAATCTATTGAGCAGTATATGCTTGGGAACTCAATTAATGTAGCTGGAGTTAGAGAATCCATTGTTCAGGTGGATGGAGGAGTTTCACTGAGTTTGGGCCTGGATTATTCTTTTTCTCCCCCAGTGTGCAGCATACTGCTGTGTCCAGCAGAAATGAAGGAAGGATTTTTGGATTGTGGATGCTGCTATTGGTGAGCTGGTGGAGGAAGCTCTTTCCTTGTGATGTGGCTGTTGGAGACCTCAGAGGTTTGGTGTAGTCTTTGACTCCGAGTGAAGTAAAGCTAGATGACATTTGACGGGTCCTATCCAAGATGGAGGCAGTGATGTCTAAAACCTCAGCTGATGTAACAATTCTTATGAGTAAAAATGACTAACTACAAACATGGAAACTACTAAAGTTGAGCTTACAATACAGATTCAAGAAATTAAAATGGATGTAAAAGTCAATCAGGAAGTGACAGCTGCATTGGTTAAAGATAAAGTGATGATACATTGAACAGCTATTAAAGTTTTCCAACTCTTCAACGTATCATCACTTTATCTCCTATTAGAGATTAACCCCCCTGTTTACTAAACCGACACAGCCCATTCAAATTTTCACAGCCTGAAATGTATGGCCCAGATGGATATATTGATGAAATATTTAGTAGATGTTATGAAATATTCCTTAGAACACATTCATCAAATAAACAAAGTTTACTTGTTGCCAGTTTCCTCAAATTGTGACGGAAGCAGTACTCCTCAGGGAATATCTCAGAGTGAAGAACAAATGGGGAATAATGAGGTGGATTTTAATAATTTAACTGGCCAGTTTAAATTTAACCAGTCAAGCTGATATTCAGCACTGGCTGGTTAAATTTAAACCAGGCAAAGATAATCCAGTTATTTTGGCGGCATAATTTGACTGCCAAACTTAGCTGGCGATGAGCTGTATATTGGCGGAGAGCCGGTTATATCACACGATACGACTGGCTATCTGCTAAGTCCTAAACAGCAATAGTGAGCAGGAGAAAGCTGGCTGTCTCTTACTGAATATTGCGGGATAGCCGGTTAAGTGCCAGGAGCCATTCCTGGCAAGTTAAATGGTTTTAAATAACAGGCAATATGGATTGTGCTTGCATGGTTTACAGAATACTGACTAAAGGCAGTTAAGCATGTAACTGCTAATTAGTACCAATTAGCATCATTCAATGACAATTATAGCCAGTAATTAGTTATTAATGCCAATTGTTACTTGTGAGCACAACTTTGCACCCTAAAAGTAAAATTGTACATGCAAGTTTGAGGAATTAGGGGTAAATATGTGATTTCTACTGCATGATTCATCTAGTAGCATTATGGCACTAACACACCTTAATACACTTTAAGGGAATTATGGGCTTTTAGCATTTAACATGCACTAATTCCTTTATCATGCATTAAGGCCATAATGCCACTTGATGAATTCCACCCCCCTAATGCTATTTAGTAAATATGCTCCAATGTGTCCGAGCATTTGTAAACAGCAAATCAAAAATGTTTTTCCCCTACTGAGGCAAATATTTTTCTCTACCTCTGCATTTTACTCGAGTTTCCATGCAAACTGCTCCATTATTATGAAATCTCTACCCGCATTGCCCATGTACTGATGTACTTTCTACCTAACCGCCCCTACTTTCAAAACTCTTCCCTAGAATTCCGCCCTATTGACCCTTAACCAAAATCTCCCTATTAAACTGTCCTTCTTCCCACCATAGATTCACTTCTGAAAAGGGGTTTTTAATGCCTCAGGCCTGATTTTTATCCACAGATCTGTCCCTTTCTCTCACCTCATTTGTTTACTCTCCTAAAACACCTTAGAAGATTGGCTTATATAAAAGTCATATCTGCGTGATTGATTGATACTAGTTTTCAATAATCAGGGGGTTATAGCATTCATGTAGCAGAGAAAGCAATCTATTTTAAAACAATTGGTATTAACAAAGTTAAAGTAACATTAAGAGCAGTGACATTCCTAGGGGGGCTGACACCCGGGGCGGATCGCCGATGCGCCCCCCCCTAGGGTGCAGCGCCCCCCCGGGTGCAACGCAACCCCCCCCCCTGGCGAAAAGCAACTATCCCCCTCCCCTTACTCTGCTATCCCAATCCCTGGTGGTCTAGAGGTACCTCTTCGGGGCAGGAAAGAGCCCCCTCTTTCCTGCCCAGAGCTGCTAGCTGCCCTGCATCCTCCTGTCCTGTGGTGAGTCCGGCTCTCGGCGTTTCAAAATGGCCGCCAAGAGTTGAAGCAGCCTCACGAGACTTCAACTCTCGATGGCCATTTTGAAACGCCGTGAGCCGGACTCACCACAGGACAGGAGGATGCAGGACAGCTAGCAGCTCCGGGCAGGAAAGAGGGGGCTCTTTCCTGCCCCGAAGAGGTACCTCTAGACCACCAGGGATTGGGATAGCAGAGTAAGGGGAGGAGAGAGGGAGGAGAGATGACAGGGGGGAGGTGAGGGCGTGGAGGGGGCGGGACAGGGGACAAGAAAGGGGCAGCTCCCCCCAGCGAAACGCCACCCCCCCGGTGCATCTTTACCTGCTGGGGGGGGGGGGGTGGCAGCGCGCATCTGTCAGCAACACTCATTCCTTGCTCCCTCTGCCCCATTACAGGAAATAACCCGTTCCGGGGCCAGAGGGAGCAGAGAACGAGAGTTGCCGACAGACGCGCGGCACCCCCACAGTGGCGTGCACCAGTGGCGGATCGCCCCCACCGTCCCCCCCTTAGTATGCCACTGATTAAGAGTCTGCTTTTCAGTATTAACATTGTAATTTTTATGGTAACACAGACCCTTAAAATCATAATAAAGTTGCTTTTCTTTGATTTATCAACAACATTTTTGTTTTGTAATTCAGCAGAGTTGATTAAGTAGAACTTTTTGAATACGATAGTAGATGTTATAAATAAGATGTATCTAGAGGTTACTGAGACTTTGTTCTCTTGCTTTCCACACTTCAAAAATCACATTTAATCCGTTGGATTAGAAAAAAAAAGTTCCACTGCATTGTTTTTATAACAAAATTTCAGAAAAGCCAATATAGTTTGGTGAATGTATTTGTCAAGCTGTATTCCTTTCTTGAATAGCAAAGTGGCCCAAAAGCATGTAGCAGAAAAAGTTTATTGGAAATAACTATATTTGAAAAGGCAAAAGCTATTCCCTAGGAACAGAAAAATGTATACAGGGTCATTTTACAGCCTGACCTGAAAACACAGAGTTGATAATCTGCAGTCATCCCTTATGGTATCTACCAGCTGATTTGTTGAAATGCGCAATAAATCAACTGTTAGTACAAAAAAGTGCTTACATGCAATTTTTTTATTTTTTAAACAACAAAATAAAATCCTGATTGACACGACATCAATAAAGCTTTATATACACAATGCTGACCTTTTTCCTGTGCAGTGCAGTCTGTGTTTATTAGAATTCAGTTCCTATAAATAGGGTTAGTGATTAAGTTGGTGAAAAGGTATTTTTTTTCTAGATTTCTGCACAGTCTAAGCTTCAGTAGAACATGAATTACTTAATAGATATATTTCAATGTAATTTGGGGGTTGTTTTCTTTTCTTTACATAAGTAGGTTACTTGGAAAGCTATACTCTTGATTGAGCTACTGTAACTCAAAGTGAGATTCTTAACAGATGTAAGCTCCTGCTTTCAGGAGTAAGAGAATGCCAGGAGGCCATGAAACTGCTGGCCCTGATATAATTTTGAATTGAGAGAGCGTGGACAGCCATCTATAGCTGATTTTGATTATTCGAGACTAAATCTAGAAAACTCAACTTTAAGGCACCTAAACTTAAATTCCTATATTCAGACAAGAATTCAGGGACCTAAGGGGCCATTTTACAAAGCTGTGGTAAAAAGTGGCCAGTAGGTGGTGTGGGCGCGAAACACTGCCAGTGTCGGGTCTTTATTCAATCAAAGTTCAATATTAAAGGATTTTTCTAATGAAAGAACTGTGTTCCCTTTGTTTTTAAAGGCTCTTCGTGCTGTTTTTTTTTTTTGCTTGGACTTTTTTTGTACTTAGTTCCCACTCTCTGTTACATTATTTTAAATGGAAATCTTAAATGGCAGTGTGCTAATAAAAATATTGGCATGCAGTGATTTAGGGGTCCTTTTACTAAGTGCACTGAAAAATGGCCAGCGGTAGTGTAGGCACAGGTTTTGGGTGTGTGCAGAATAATTTTTCAGCACATCTGTAAAAAAGGCCTTTTTTTTTTAATTTTGCTGAAATTGGGCATTCAGCAAAATGAAAATTGCCAAACATCCATTTTGGGTCTGAGACATTACCGCCAGCCATTGAGCTAATGCTAAAGTCTCACGTGGTAACAAGGTGGTAATGACCCACACATGCAAAATGCCACTTGGCACGCGTAGCTGATGCGTACCAGAAAATAAAGAGTATTTTTTGGGCGCATAACTACCACGCGCCAAAAATGAAATTACCGAAATGGCCACACAGTAGCCATGTGGTAACTCCATTTTGCTGCATAGACACTTACGCGGCTTAGTAAAAGGGCCCCTACAGGCTCTATTTACAGTGTGGCTTAGTAAACAGGGGCCCTGAATTAGGATCTAAGTGCTGGAAATCAATGCTGAGAACCTGAATTCTTTTTGTTGCATTTGTCTCACTGACCCTTTGACTTTTTTATGATCTGGTTTTGCTCTTATTGAAGTGAAATTGTGCTTGGGCAATGAGTGGGAGAGTCTCTATTTTGTAGCAGTAGTTGGGTTTTTTTTTGTTTTGTTATGTAGACCTCTCAATAACTCAATCATTAATTTATTAACTTTAGTTGAAATTCTTTCTGGTTTCAAAATTAATACTTGACAGTTTTAACATTCAAAGTTGTCAGGTATTGTGTTTTTGGATGGCTTGTTTGCCTTATGCTTTTCACAGCAAATAATGGACTTCTTTTGCAAGCGGCACAACCAATTAGCAGTGTGCTGAATGTGAAGAAGCCCATTCAATTCCCATGGGCTTCTTTCCATTTAGCGCATACTAATCGGTAGCACTGCTTTATAAAAGGACCAAAAGGGGGGGAGGGGATGGGATGATATACCATCTTTCTGTGAACATAAGAACGTAAGAATAGCCATACTGGGTCAGACCAATGGCCCATCTAGCCCAGTATCCTGCTTCCAACAGTGGCCAATCCAGGTCACAAGTGCCTGGCAGAAACCCAATTAGCTACATTTGAGCATTTTTTGCCGGATCGTTTCTTCTTAGCAACTAACCCAGCGGTAACTGGACAGTGCACGACACTGCCTGACTATCATTGGGTACACCCCGGTGCTACAAAAGTAAATATATTTTAGTAGCGCTGGATATGATGGCGTGCTGGGGGTGGGAAGTACTGCCGGGCTGCTGCAGTAGCCCGGCAGTACTTCTTGTTTAGCGAGCAGTAAGCCCACATTGGGCTTACCACTACTTTGTAAATGGGTCCCATAATTATCTCACTCATCATTCTGATTTTCAGATTATTAATAAATATGTTTAACAGCACCAGTCCCAGTACAGATCCCTGTAGCATTCCACTATTCACCCCCCTCCATTGATAAATGGCCATTTAACCCTATCTTCCTCTTTCTGTCCAATCAACAATTCCTAATCTAAAGGAAGAGATTTTCTCCTATCCCATGACTTTTTAATTTTCTCAGGTGTCTCTTGAGGAACTTTGTCAAAAGCTTTCTGAAAATCTAGATACACTACATCAACCAGCTCAGCTTTATCCACATGTTTATTCATGCCTTCAAAGAAGTGAAGCAAATTGGTGAGACAAGACATCCCTTGGCTGATCCCATGTTGACTCTGTCCCATTAAACCATACATTATCTATGATTACAATCAAAGTGGTTTACATATTATATAAAGGTACTTATTTTGAACCTGGGGAAATGAAGGATTTAGAGACCTGTTTACAAAGGCACGCTAGTGTTTTTAGTATGCTCAATAAATTAGTGCATGCTAACCGTGTAGATACCAATAGGAATATAATGGGAATCTACACATGCTAATTTTTAGTGCATGCTAAAAATGCTAGCATACCTTTGTAAACAGTGTCATAATGGGACCTTTTACAAAGCTGCAGCAAAAGGGAGCCTACGTTGGTGTCTGCACATGTTTTTGATGCACGCCAAGGCCCCCTTTTACCGAGCAGGTAAAAGGCAGGGTTTTTTTTAAAGAAATGTTTGTGCAGCATGAAGCACTTGCTGCATGCCCATTTCGGGTGGGACCTCTTACTGCCACCCATTGACCGAGCAGTGACTTGTCCAATTACCACTGGGTACACACCGGCGCTACAAAAATAAAATATTTATATAGCAAGGGAAATGGTGCTCACTAGGGGTGAGTTCTACTGCCAGGCAGCTGAGTAGTCCAGCAGTGCTTCCCTTTTAGCAAGCAGTAAGCTCGCATTGGGCTTACTGCCTCTTTGTAAAAGGGCCCTTAAGTGACTTGCCCAGAGTCACAAGGAGTATGGATGCTCTGTTCAGTTACAGGATGCCGATAATAGTATAATCGTCACACCACAAACCACCAGTATAAATTTTATACTGTTTGCCTCAGGTGCTACTGTAGCATGATATTATTTATTATTATTTATTTATTTATTACATTTATACCCCGCTCTTTCCCGCTTGGTAGCAGGTTCAGTGCGGCTTACATATGAGTGTAATTATCAGAATTATTGATTTTGCTGGATCAGATACAAATGTATATATAAAGAATACAGCTGCAAAGACTTATTGGGACAGAATCAGATAAAATGGTCTGGCGTTCATCTTCCCCTACCCCCCCCCCTCCGAAAATACTGATAACAAAACTAGCTGGGTGGATGCTTAAAGTCCATCAACACACCTCCAAAGAACAAAAATCTGAAGATGGGCAGCAATCACAGAGACTGGAGTTAACCAAAGACAGTGAAACTCCACTGGGCATTTCCCAGCCTTTTTATTATCTCTTGTTGGACCATAGGCTGAAGTCAAGTGGGGTGCACTCGATCCAATGAAAACTCAGAGATAGCTGAAAACTGGTTTCATCTAGTTTTGAGATGGAGCATGGTAACTGGTCACATGTTTAATGACATCATAATGATGTCATTAATGATGTCATGATGAGGGGAGTTGGGGGGGCTGGAGACCCACCAGATCTCCAGCCCTCCCTGAACCTGGGGGGGGGATCGTCGGGGGGACCGGAGGTCCGCTGGACCTCCAGCTCCTGTTGCTCAGGGCAGGGGTAGTTGGGGCCTGGTGGTCCCATGGACCTCCAGCCCCTGTGTTTGACAGGTTTGGACTTTTGACTGCCCAGACCTGTCACAAGTGTGGGAGGATTGTGCTGAGTGCATGCTCTGGCTTAATTCTCCCACACTTCTACCCCATGATCAGAGATAATTGTGTGCTTAAATTTGTATGCAATTATCTCTGATCATAGGTCTAATAATGCCCCGCGCTGTTCCATTGCTATTTTTGGAGCGCAGCTTGGAACAGCGCGGGGTTTTGATCATCTGTTTGATAGCAAGCTGTGCGTTTAAATTACAATTATTGCCACTTAGTGCTCATTAATGCTTGTTAAGTGCTGTTATCAACACTGATTAGCTTGTTAAGCCAATTAAGTTGAGGTCAATGTTCTAGAATATGCCTGGATTTTGGCACAGACCTCTAGGCGTGCTATATAGAATCCAGGAGATAATGTCACTCCTCCACCCTTTTTTCCTACCCTGTCTTTGCTGAATAGATTATAGCCAGGTATAACTACATCCCAGTTGTGACTCTCCCTGAACTACGTCTCCATGACCGCCATTAAATCCAAGTCAGCTTCTATCATTGCAGCTTCTAGATCTAGAAATTTGTTTCCCATACTATGGACATTGATATACAAAGATCTCCAGATATTGCTCTTTTTTTCCCATTTCTACAAAAGTATTAGATATCTTACATTCTTGAGAGTTGTTAATGACTTTTTTTAAATTAGTACAGAATCAAAATAATATTAGATAAAATGAAAATCAAAATGAAATGGAATGAAACAAATGGAAACATTTCAGCCACACACCCATAATAGACATTCATAGTTGAGATGTAGAAGGCTGGTATTGATCTTATTGGCAGCAGGGGCGTAGCCACGGGTGGGCCTGGATGGGCCCAGGCCCACCCACTTTTGCTACAGGCCCGCCCCGCCCGTGACAGCCCCCTGCACTGACCTGAAGCGCGTTCTCCCTCCAATCCAGCACCGGCGATCATAGCCAGCCTTCTACCACGTCCAGCAGGAAGTTGCAGAGTAGGCAGGACGCGCCTGAGAAGAAGATCCAACGACGCGCGCTGGACGTGGTAGAAGGCTGGCTATGATCGCCGGTGCTGGATTGGAGGGAGAACGCACTTTAGGTCAGTGCAGGGGGCTGTCGCGGGTGGACACAAAATGTTGTGGCGGCGGCGGGCGGGCGGTGGATGGTGGAGAGGAAAGAGGTCTGTGCCCACCCAGTCCACCTCCAGGTCCACCCAAAAATTAATCGCTGGCTACGCTACTGATTGGCAGGCCTAATATTTACTGAAAGCAAGGACAAAGACCAAAGTAAAACCCCCTTTCTGTTCTGTAAGTATCTGATTTTCAAAGGAGAGAGATCATGAAGAACTCTACAGATGTTCACTAGAAAAATAATTCTAGTTCAATCACAGATCATTTGCTCGCTTTTCTCAATTTTCAAACTTTTTTTGGTTCATCTCACACATTTGCTTTAATAAAAGTTTTTAATGTATATTAGAACTTTTTAATATGCACTAATTGATGTGATGCATATTAACTCAAAGCTTAACATGCATTAAATTAATTAGCATGCACTCAATTTCTCTTCTCTAAAGCATTAACATGCTGAATATACTCAAATGAATGCACATCTCTAAAGAACTCTGGTCAAGATAGTTTTAAAGAATATTTGTATTCTCCTCAAACTGAACAACTCAACCACAAACTATCTCAATAGAAAGGAGATTGACACAACACTCCACAGCCTATTGGGATTACAACAGAAAATTCAGTGCATTGAATTGGAACTGTTCTATTAATAGCTAAAAAATAATGGGGTTCTTTCTTTGTCCACACACCTCTACTTAATATATCAGTACTATTGGAAAGCTTAGATAACAGATAAGCTATCCTAACACAAATTAAACCCCACGTGGAGAATAATGTTATAACATCTCACTTTTGTATGAAGCACAAGTACCTATTTTGAGCCTGTTTTATAAAGATACATTCCCCCGGATTCTATATAGTGTGCTTTTTGGCACAGATTCTATAACACCAGCATAACTTAATTGACGTAACAAGCTAATGAGATATCAGCACTTAACAAGCAATAATGAGTACTAATTGGCACTGATTAGAATTTAGGCACACAGCTCTCTAAGCATATTCTGTAATGATGTGCACCAAACCTCTAACATGTACAATTAAAAAGGGACGTGGTTATGGGCAGAGAAATGAGCATTTTGTGGGTGTTCTGAAATTTACACCTAAAAAACCAGCACTGAAACAAAATACGCCTAGTCATATTCTATAAAGTACACCTTAATTTAGATGTACTTTATAGAATAAGCCTAAAGTTCCATGAAGTTTATAGAATATGCCGAGTGCCCATCCACAAGACTAAATTTAGTCATGGGTAGTTACGCCATGTAAAACTTGGTGTAAATGCTGACGTCTAAATTAGGTGTGAACTGGAAATATTCTATAATAATGCACATAGATTTTAGAAACACTCATAACCCACCCATTCCCCGCCCATGGCCATGCCCCCTTTTCAACTATGCAAATTAGAATTCACATGCATCACTTTACATAATGCGCTTAGACAGTTGTGCATGTACATTCTAATTAATGCCAATTAGTGTCAATAATTGCTTGTTAATTGCCAAATATCTGGCTAATTGGCTTGCTAACTTATTAAGTTGTGCATACAAATCCAGAATATGACTAGATTTGCACGCTCAACTTAAGTCACGCTACTTGGAATCCAGGGGTTAATGTACTATACTGCAAGATTTTAATGCATGGTAAGAACACAACTAATGCTGAATCATGAAAGGGTGTTCCCACTAATTGTTTTTCAGGATGTTCATTAATGTCCCCATTAATGCATGGTACCTGAAGGAAGTTAATACCAAAGAAGTAGAGGATGACTCACGTCTTCCAAATTGGTTTACCTTGACATTGGCAACGTTAGGTTTAACATAAATTACTTTTGCTTTCTGGATAAATTTTACCTCCAGATACAAGGCACAGTAATGGGTGTGGCTATAGCTCTCGATGTAGCAAATCTTTATGTGCCCATTTTGAGGAGACACATTTCATAGATCATCTGTATAAATATAATGTGTTTTTTTATCGGTGCTACATTGATGATATTTTCTACTCTGGCGGGAAACACCAGTTTAGAAGCATTCTACACCTGGTTAAATCAAAGTGATCCCTATCTGTCTTTCACAATACAACATGACATATTTGAAATTCACTTTTTAGATCTGCTTATCTGGAAAGGAAAATATGGTTTTGAAATCACCGTGTATTAAAAACCAACAGACAGAAGCACTTTTTTTATTTTTCTCAAGTTTTCATAACCCATCTTTTAAATGGAACCTACCCTATTGCCAGTTTCTGTGACTTCAGAAAATGTGCTCCAACCACGATAATTTAAAAGAACAGTCAGCTATTATATCAGATAGATTTAAAAGTAGGGGCTATCCTATCTAGTGTATAAAAGAAAGTTTTGAGAAAGCAAGCGATCAACTTAGGAGTGATCTTTTAACAGCTCATCAAGAAAAGACAGTTCCAGATGTAGTTTGTACCCTGCAATATTCCCACAATGCTGGCAAAATTCAGAATATAGTAAGGAAGTATTGGCACATTCTTGAGAGGCATGAGTGTGTTAGAAATAAGAACCTGGTCATTGTGTATTCAAGAGTGCTCTTTCTTCCTTTTGTCTTAATGTGTAACCCTCCTGGTTTAGGGAAGATGGGGAGGGGGAATGGGGGGGGGGAATTTCTAACAAAAATTTGTTAAATGTGGACAAGTATCATTATTGTATTTGTTATTATTGTTCTTCTTTTGCTTCTGGTTGTTGTGTTTTACTGCAGGTTTGAGGTGGTTGCTTCATAACTTGCCTAATAAACATGATTTCAAGATAAACCTATATATGAAAATGCTGCCAATTAATTAGTAAAGAAGTAATTTTTTTTGTGAAATTTAGAGGCAGAAATTAAAACAAAACAATACTTTCTTAAGCTGTCATGTAAAAGTCAAGGCCAAAACCAGCATTTTTTTTTCAAATGGTACATGTCTCTGAGCTGGTATAAAACTCAATGGTGAAATATGTTTTAATATACGTGTATTCTCATTATAAGATAAGGATCACATGTATAAATTTTCAGCCCCAAACTGCATCCATACCATGGTTCATTGAAATCTCTACATCCAGGGAGATCTACATGTATAAATAATGCTTTCTGAAGTTATCATTTATATGTGTAAATGCTTCTAAAATGACTTCTAAAATCATCTTGAAGTATAAAATGAACCACTTAAAGGTTTTTTTGTTTCTTTTTTTTTTTTTAGTAAATATCTGAGGCTCATTGTTACTACATAAATCTTCCAAAAGACTCCTGAAATTGTGACACCCTTGGTCTATGCCTTTTTATGAGATACTGGTGGTAAACTGCCTGATAGTGGCAAACCATTTGGTAGCAGTGGCTGCTACTTCTTAGATATTCTAGTGTAGATGGCATCAAGGGATGGGATATAATTAATTGACATGGAACACTTTCCAAACTATCTGTCTTGGTGTAAAGTCTGCAAGTACTTTTCACTTACTAATCTTGCACCAGATTTCAAATACATACTTTTACTTTGAGAATTGCAATCAGTATAAAGTATCTGTGGGGTTCTATGCTTGAATTTGGGCAGTATTTAGGTGGCAAATACTGTGCATCGATTTGAAATTCTAATTGTTTTTGGTACAACTTCCCCCACCCCCAATATATTACCATATTCTTTTAGCTGGTCTCAGTTTTCAAACAGCCAGTTTACCCAGATAAAATGTTATTTAGCTTGATAAAGGTTTTCAAAATTGTCTTATTACTGTTTTGACTGTCATGTCTTGTAACATAGAGGGGCATAATCGAACGGCGCCGGCCATCTATATGGCTGGAGCAGCAAAGAGCAGTCCTGAACCGTATTATCGAAAAAGATGGCCGGCCATCTTTCATTTCGATAATATGGTTGGGGCCGGCCAAATGTCAAAGTTGGCCAGGTTGAGATGGCCGGCATCGGTTTTCGCCGATAATGGAAACCGATGCCAGCCATCTCAAACCTGGCCAAATCCAAGGCATTTGGTCATGGGAGGGGCCAGCATTTCTAGTGCACTGCTCCCCCTGACATGCCAGGACACCAACCGGGCACCCTAGGGGGCATGGCATTGGACTTCAAAAATTGCTCCCAGGCACATACCTCCCTTACCTTGTGTGCTGAGCCCCCCAAATCCCCCCCAAAACCCACTCCCCACAACTCTACACCATTACCATAGCCCTTATGGGTGAAGGGGGGCACTTACATGTGGGTACAGTGGGTTTGGGGGGGTGGAGGGCTCCCATTTACCACCACAAGTGTAACAGGTAGGGGGGGATAGGCCTCGGTCCACCTGTCTGAAGTGCACTGCACCCACAAAAAACTGCTCCAGGGACCTGCATACTGCTGTCAGGGATCTGGGTATGACATTTCAGGCTGGCATAGAGGCTGGCAAAAAAGGTTTTTTTTATTTTTTTGGGGGGGGTGGGAGGGGGTTGGTGACCACTTGGGGAGTAAGGGGAGGTGATCCCCGATTCCCTCCGGTGGTCATTTGGTCAGTTGGGGCACCTTTTTGAAGCTTGGTCCTGGACCAAGTGAAGCCGGTGAAATGCTCATCAGGGCTAGCTTTCTTTTTTCCGTTATCGGGCGAAGCCGGCCATCTCCTGACCACGCCCCCACCCCCGCCTTCGTTGCCCTACCGACACGCCCCCTTGAAGTTTGGCCGGCTCCGCGATGGAAAGCAGTTGGAGCCAGCCCAAATCGGCTTTTGATTATACCGATTTGGCTGGGTTCAGGAGATCACCGGCCATCTCCCGATTTGTGTTGGAAGATGGCCAGTGATCTCCTTCGAAAATAAGCAGGATAGTAACTGTATAATTATGGTACAGCTAGAGACCCCCCCCCCCCCCCCCATACACTGGAATGGTGGAGGGCCCAGTCATAGAGCTTAGGCTATTACAGAACTTGGCTGAGTCACAAATCTGATGGCTGACATAACTGGGAGCTTACTGGAAAATTATGGCCTAGTTTGTAGCCCGGATTGAGGCCTAAATAAGATAAATTAGGAAAAGTTAGGTCAATAGATATGGAAACAAAATGGAGGATTTCAGCACAAGATGGAAGCCGTATCTGTTACAAAGTGGAATTTTCTGTAATGTAAGTTAGAAAAACAAGTTGAGAAATGAGTGAGTCATACCAGGTGCAAAGAAAATAGGGAACTAGCTGTCCAAGAGGGGAGGGAGACTTTCCTATGAGCAGGATTGTGGTCAGCCAGTTTGGAATTTACATTAGAGTCAATGGAATGCATTGGTTTTCTATGTACTCAAAATTGCATATAAGAGAGGGCAAAAACTGAGCATTTTAGAAGACCTTCTGACTTGCTACACGAAGTGCTGTCCGGCCGTCCACCTATCTGCTTGCATTCCTGATCCTACTGTGTTATTGTGGTAAGATATAATAAAGGTAATTACCCTTGCTACCTGTCTTCTCTCCTTCTTAACTAATGACTAGCAGGATGCTTAACCTCCTGAGCCTAAATTAGTTATGGGTAGGACCCTTACTCATCTACTGATATTCACGGATATCAGGAGTCAGATGAAAGAGGTCATGTTAGAGGAATATATTTTAAGCCTTCTGGGAAACTCCCCTCTCGTCCATTTGGACACATGTCCATTGTGGGAGAGGGGCAATTCTTCCCGGGATAGAAAGGAAGAATTAAAACATAACATAGCAAGTGACGGCACATAAAAACCTGAATGGTCCATCCAGTCTGCCCAACAGTCTCATTCATTCTCAATTCTAGATTAAATCAGAACGTGATATTATATACTTGATCATGGTCTTTCTTTGTTGTTTCTGGGACATAGACCGTAGAAGTCCACTCGGCTCTGTCCTTATGTTCCAACTACTGGAGTTGCCCTCAAAGCCTATTCAAATCCGTCTTGTCATTTGCGGGACACAGACCATAAGTCTTCCTGGCACTGTTCTCATGTTCCAAATTACTGGAGTTTGCGTCAAAGATTTCTACAGCCCATCCTAAACAGGATTGTTATATGCAGCACTCAGACTGTACAAGCCAGCCCAGCACCGACCTTAGTTGTATGCTATAATATTTTATTTGTATTTCAAATAATAAGAACAAATTAAAGGAGTTAAAATTTATGTTTGTATTAATAAAGACCCAAATATCCAATGTATATAAATCATTTAGTGTCCTATTAGTAAGCCGCGTTAAAAAGTGGCTTGTGGTAGTGTGTGCGTGTGTTTTGAGTGCTTACTGGACCATTTTTTTACCATGGCTCAGAAAAAAGGCGTTTTTTAATGGGCCAGGAAATAGGCGTGCACTAAAATTAAAACTAGCACATGTCTATTTACAGCCTGAGCCCTTCCCATCACCCATTGACCTAGTGGTAAGGGGTCACGTGCTACCCACATGGTAACTATGCAGCATATGCCAACTGCTGATTACCATTGGGAACACCCTCGTGGTAGAAAATTATTTTCTACAGTGGGATTTGGCGTTCGCTAAACTCAGAAATTACCTGTGGGCGTAGTGCTGATTTGGCACATGCTACCCATGCGTTAGTTCTCCCGCTCCTTAGTAAAGATGCTCCACAACTAGGTGAATGAGCATAGTCAATTAAACTTGAGGAACATCAAAAAAGTTGCTTCAAGGAAATCAGATGCTGTTTTCAACATGATTTATTGTTGCACCGAGGCTTATCATACTTCCATGACCCCTTCAGTAACATAACCTAATTAAAAGGATTTAATAATTATGGTAATTTGATCCAGAATCAGAACAAAAGAATTAAAAAATTGAGTTATTATGCCTCAGAGATCCCCTACCACTGTATATCTATTTATTCTATACTGTGAGAAAAAAAATTTCCTCTGCACTAGGTTACCAGAAAATCATCTGTCAAAGGATGATGGATGATCAAGCCTGCTAGTTAGGCCTCAGGGCTTGGCCCTCTGCTGTTCTTGACTTAGCCTTCAGTAGGCACTAAGTGCTCTGTCAGAATCATGCCAGGGGAGAAGCATATGCCTCAAACTCCCAAATGTGTGGGAACCAAAGTAAGAATAGACATTAAAAAAATGTTACTACACATTTTAAATCCACTGTGTTATTTTCCGGTAAGCATTGCCCATATTTTTGCACTGCACTCGGTCATTAAAGGTTTGTGGGTATGCCCATGAGCAATGTTCTTTGTTGTAAGTTAACCAAAAAAACAAATGAGAAATAAAAGGAATGTGCAAAATACATGAACATGTGGCTGACTACTACAGATTGGGAATAATGTGCAAAGAAATCTTATGAAAAGGATTTTCTTGGCAGAAAGGTATTGTGTTTGTCATTCCAGATTTTGTTTCCAGCAGTTTTATAGTTCAGATGGATATAATAATAATAATCTTGTCACTTCTCTGTTATGATTTTAAAAGACTCAGGCCTCTATTTACATTAAGTGTGGTAAGGTTTTTGACTTACCACACAGTAATTGCTAAAATTAACTTGCTTTAACTGCAAACATTCTCATTGACTGTTAGGAGCATTCTCAGCATTTTGGGAGGATTGCCAGGTAGTTAATGCAGAGAAAAGCTTGCTACAGCATGTTTAACTGCATGACAAATAGAAACATATAAATATGACGGCTGATAAAGGCCAAATGGCACATCCAGTCTGTCCATCCTCCATAACCCTTTTCCTAAGGGATCCCACATGCTTGTCCCATGATTTCTTAAACTCTGACACAGTCCTCGTCTCCGCAACCACCACTGGGAGGCCATTCCATATTTATACCACCCTTTCTGTAAATGAATACTTTCTTAGATTCCTCCTAAGCCTATTTCTTCTTAACTTCATCGTATGCCCCCTCATTCCAGAGTTTTCCTTCATTTGAAAAAGGCTCTCTTCCTGTACATTAATGCCCCTAGGATATTTAAATGTTTCTATCATATCTCCTCTTTCCCTCTTCTCTTCCAGTGTATATGTTGAGGTTCGTAAGCCTGTCCTTATATGCTTTATATCCAAGACCACTTACCAATTTTGTAGCCGCCTTCTGGACTGACTCCATCCTGTTTATATCATTTATATCAGTGGCGTAGTAAGGGGGGGGCGGTGGGGCGGTCCGCCCCGGGTGCACGCCGCTGGGGGGTGTCCGCTCCGTTGGTTCCTTGCTTCCTCTGCCCCAGAACAGGTTACTTCCTGTTCCGGGGCAGAGAGAGCAAGGAACCAACGGAGCCGACGCACCTCCCAGCGATGTGGACTCGGGGGCGGATCAGCCCTCCCGCCCACCTCTCGCTTTTAAATCAATTAAAAATGCGCTCCGGGGGGGGGGAGGGTGCGTGCCAAGGGGGAGGGCGCCGTGCTGCACCCGGGGGGGGGGGGTGTGCGCAGCGGCGACCCGCCCCGGGTGTCAGCCGCCCTTGCTACGGCACTGATCATTCTATAGGTGCAGTCTCTAGAATTGCATCCAGTACTCTAAATGGGGCCTCACCGGAGACTTATACAAGGGCACCATCACTTCTTTCTTCCTGCTGTTGTTCATCCCTTTCCTTATGCACCCAAGCATATTTCTGGCTTTGACCGTCGCTTTTTATATCTGTTTGGCCACTTTAAAGTCATCAGACACAATTACCCCCAAGTCCATTTCTTCCTTTGTATACAGAAGCACTTCACCCCTATATTGTACTGTTCCCTTGGATTCTTGTGACCCTGCATATTTTAACATTAAATCTTTTGCCAAATATTGGACCATTCCTCAAGCTTCACTATGTCCTTCCTCATGTCATTCACACCCTCTAGGGTATCCACCCTGATGCAGAGTTTGGTATCATTTGCAAAGAGACAAACCTTACCAGATGGCCCTTCCACAATATCACTCATAACGATATTAAATAGAGCTGGCCCTAGGACTAATCCCTGCGATACTCCACTGATAACATTCTTATCTTCAAAGCAAGTTTCATTTACCACTACCCTCTTTCTCATTCTGGTCAACCAATTTTTAACCCAGTTATTCTAGGTCCCATACTGAGGGAACTTAGTTTATTTGTGACTCGCCTGTGCAGAACCGTGTCAAAGGCCCTGCTGAAATCCAAATACACCACATCCAGAGCCCCTCAAACGTACAACCAAGTAAAAAAAAAAAATGTCAAACAGATTCATCTGACATTCCTCTAGTGAAGCTATGCTGCCTCAGGTCTGCATTCCATTCAGTTTGAGAAACCTCACAATTCTCCACTTTAGAAGCATTTCCACTAGTTTACTCACCATCGAGGTCAGAATGACAGGTCTGTAATTCCCAAGCTCCTCCTTACTTCCACTCTTGTGCAAAGGGACCTCATATGCCACACCAGACTCTAAGAAAGCACTGAAAAGGTCAATCAATGGAACCACCAGTACTTCTCTAAGTTCCTAGTGCACCCTCAGATGTATCCCATCAGGCCCTATAGCTTTGTCTACTTTTAGTTTAGCTAGCTACTCATGAACACTGTCTATCATACATCCATCCCCTTTTGCACAAAGTAATGACCCATAACATTTAAGATGGTGTTAACAGTTCTAGTTTAACATTAAGTAAATACCTCTGCATTAACCCCCAGGTTCTATATAGGTTGTCCAAAGATGGGCTCCCAAATTTGGGTGAGGATCCCAGATACGCATTCAAACTAACTAGTTAATGAACCATTAATAATCAATCACTGTTGTCACTAATTTAGACTTACACACAAATCTGTCTATGTATTATTCTGTAATGCTGTGCACCCAAAGTGTCTCACGTGCAACCCAAAAAGGGACATGACCATTTAAGGAGCAGGGGTGAGTCAGGGGCATTTCAAAACTTTTGGTGCAGTGTTATAAAATACTGGGGTTATGCATCCAACTTGTGTACCAGGATCTAGGAGGTGTAAGTCCTCACGCCCAGAGTTGGGTGCTGGAATCCAAACTAAATGCTATTCTCTAATGTGAAGGGAAGCGAAATGGGACTTGATATACCACCTTTCTGAGGTTTTTGCAAATACATTCAAAGCAGTTTACATATATTCAGGTACTTATTTTTGTACCAGGGGCAATGGAGGGTTAAGTGACTTGCCCAGAGTCACAAGGAGCTGCAGTGGGAATTAAACTCAGTTCTCCAGGGTCAAGGTCCACTGCACTAACCACTAGGCTAGTCCTCCACTCAGCCTGGGTGCTCAGCCTGGCATGCTCTTGTAAGAATAGCACAAAATGCAGATTTTTCCCAGCACCTAACTTTGAGCGCCATGTACTGAATCTTGTCTTAAATGTATGATGCAGTTCTCACCCATTCCATGTCCCAGAATATAATTTCTGCTTCACCTTATTTAAATTGGGAATTGCCATGTGTGATCAATTAATACACTGTGAAGACTGTTAGTATGGGGCCATAATAATTGTTTGCATTTGGTTACACACAACAAATAAAGCAGATGCATAAGTAGGCCATTCAACGCTAGATTCCATATATTGAGCATGAAAAATCCGTGCAGAAAAAAATATATGCCTAGCTGTATTCTCTAAAGTACGACTCTTCACATTACCAAATATGGTTGTGTCCGTTAGGCCATTTTTTACTTAGCATAAATCCTGACACCTATATTAGGCACAGAGCAAGTGTATTCTATCATAATGCACAAAGATTTCAGAAAAGCCCATTTAACGTCCATAACCACATCCCCTTTTCAAATATGTGAATTGGAATTTACATGCACCATGTTACAGAATATGCTTATTGAGTTGTGCGTGTAAATTGTAATTAATGCCAATTAGTGCTGAAAATTGCTCATCAATATCTAATTGACAGCACTGATTAGCTAGTTAACCAATTAAGTTATGTGCATTGTTATAGAATATGCTTCAATTTCTGTGTGGAAATTAAGACACAATATATAGAATTTGGAAGTCAGTGCTTAAATTTTACTACTAATAATTCCACAGTTCATGGATTTGTTGTTTTTATTGTTGTTCTGATTTACTAATTTTTCTATTGAAGTGTTTTTTTGCATTTATTTATTTAGCTAAGAGCATTTATAGGCTACAAATAAGAGACTTGATATTTAGCCAGGCCGTGTCTTGGTTCCAGCATTGAATATCTAGGCCAGTGCAGCCTCCCGAAAACAGGGCTGGTCCTTGAATTTCTGGTGCCCCCTGCAGCCTATTAGTTGTTGTCCCCTACACATCCAGCATCTTCCTTCTTTCTATCGTTCCTCCAATCCCCCCTGTCTATCACCTTCCCTCCCCTCCCAGGGGCAGCAAAAAGCTGGTGAGTACTATTTTATTCATATTTTGGGGGTAGGGGTAAGAGGGGGGCAGTGACCACTGGGGGAGTTAGGGGGTCATCCTTGATTCCCTCCAGTGGTCATCTAGTCATTTAGGACACCTTTATGTGCCTTATTCGTTCTGAAAACATGTCTAGACCAAAACATTGCCCTAGACATTTTTGTTTTGTTCCATTATGGCTGTAAAACGTTCAAGTGTTAGGCATGCCCTATTCCCACCTTTGAAACACCCCCAACACACCCACTTGTGATTTGGATGCACTGCAGACAAAATGCATAAAGGTCTGCAAAACGGGTTTCAAAAATACTGATTTGGACGCTTAGAGAAGAAATACTTCCAGAGGTACTTTATGGCACTTTTTGGATATTTTTCTCTTTCAAAAATGAGCCCCATAGGCGCTTAAGTGTTTTTATATAATAGGTTTTAAACAGGCACCTACTTGACCTTCCAACCTAGGTGACTTGTTATAAAATGACCCCTAAATTTAGGCAAGACACTAACATACTGCTCATGAGGGTTACAGATGATTTGCTAGGCAACCAGACAGTAAAAATAGTTTGACAGTATTGATTTTTGCATCCTGATAGGTCCAAAACCTTTCTGAAGAAAAAGTCTAGAAGCATTTGGGGGAGAGAGGGGAAATTTGGTCAGTTGAAACAGTGCAGGGGAGCCCCCCACCTAGATGGTTCACTTCAAGTAGCCTTTTTCCAACTAGCCCACCATTCCAATGAATTTCACATCCTTGAGTTAGACAAATAATTGTCTAGGATGGTATGGATGTATTGGATGTATTGGATTGTATTGTCTGCCCCCTGCCTCCCAACCACCAGCCCCGCCTCCCACTACCGGCTCTGTTATCTAATCTCGGCTAAGCTCCTAAGGATCCATTTCTTCTAAAGGAATCCTGTTCAGAAAAAATGGATCCTCAGGAGCTTAGCCGAGATTGGATAACAGAGCCGGTAGTGGGAGGCGGGGCTGGTGGTTGGGAGGCGGGGATAGTGCTGGGCAGACTTATATGGTCTGTGCCAGAGCCAATGGTGGGAGGCGGGGATAGTGCTGGGCAGATTTGTACTGTCTGTGCCCTGAAAAGGACAGGTACAAATCAAGGTAAGGTATACACAAAAAAGTGGCACATTTCTTGGGCAGACTGGATGGACTGTGCAGGTCTTTTTCTGCCATCATCTACTATGTTACTATATGTTACTATGTTACCTGGAGGAACAGAAATAAGCTCTAAAACCTCTTGAAAAAAAAAAACTTCCAGCTTTTTTCCATGCTGTTCTTTATAGCAAATACTTATGAGGGCTTTTAATTAAGCCAATAAAAGATTCATTATTTCCTTGATATGATACTAGTATTTATAAATAAAATAATTTTGATGAAGTTGAACTTGTTGGCAGGTAAGAAAGAAAAAAATATATTAGCAAAGTCCAAGAACAAGTTTTGCATCCCCTTTGATTTTTCACAGGGCATCTGACTGAAGTAACTGAAAACATTATTAATTTATTATGTTTTTATTTGAGTTTTAGATGTGCAAAAGCTCAGTTTTCTTACCTTATTTGTTACAATTACATTTTTCAAACCATTTACTGTCTGGAGGCTAAGCGGAGTGACATTGCTCATAATGTGCAAATAAATGTGAAATAAGCTAGTCAGCTCAAGTGGAATGAATTACTGTCACTGGCAAAATAAGGCAAGAGGGAACAGCTGCCTTGGGAGCAGAAAGAGACTAGCAGATACTGTTATTGAGTGGCTGGAATAACACTTACTATGATTTATCAATGAGCACTCGAAAGTGCTTCAAAGGCATTAAATAGGCATGAAAAGAGGCTTTAGTGGCAACAGGACTGTGTCAAAGATGACTAAACAAGAGGCTCAAAAGCTTGACCCTAATGTGCTGTTCTGTAACCTTGTAGTTACTAAAGAGTTCATACAAAGAAGTGGCAGCTCCGTAAACTGCTAAGGAAAATGATGTTGTGAGTTCGGTGTGTGTTAAGACAAATAGAGTGCCAATTTTTAAAGCCATTCCCAGGGGTAAAGCAATGTTTTACTCACAGAAACGAACTATTTGAAAGCTACCTGTCCTTATGTGAGTCAAAGCACACACATGTACTTTTGCCCATATTTTCTAAAGGTATATCCTGCACCGAGGTTAGGAAGGGGATTGCAACAATGAGTGTACTTTAGAATTTTTAAAAATATATGTATTATTTTAATCAGATAATGCACATAAAGAAAAAAGGAGGCACTTTTCTCTAATGCAGTTTTTACAGTTAAAAAGTATGCATTGGAGGCCAATAATACCTGCTGATAGTATAAGGCCAATTGAATAACTGGGTGCCTTCATTTGCATTCCTCTTGAGCATTTAAATTTACAGAATACTGGCACTTCATGGGTAAGAGGACACGTATGCATGTAAGTGGCTTCAAGGTTACTAAGCGCTGTTGTGTAAGGCAGTGGCATAGGCAGACCTATTATTTTGCTTGGGATTTTCAAACCTCCAAACCCCCTGGATCTCTTTCCTTTTCCTCTGCCCTTGGAGCTGGCATTTGCTCCCCTCTCATGGCCCAGTAACTCCCCTTTCCCAGTCTACCTCCTCACCTTTGTAGACAGCAGCAGCGACACACATCCACTGCCTGTGTCAGCCTCATAGATTTCCCTCTGCCACATCCCACGAGAGAGGAAACAAGAAGTGTGGGATGCACCAGAGGGAAGCCTGCAGGGCCAGTGCAGACAGCGGATGTGCATCGCTGCTGCCACCCATGAAGGTGATGAGGTAGACTGCAGAGGAGGAGCTGTCAGGCCTTGAGAAGGGGGTATTTGCCAGAGAAGAAAAGAGGGAAGTGAGATGGCTGCTGCTGAACTGTTTTGGGGGACCATTCAACTTAAGCCTGAGCCAAGAAAGGGTACGCCTCTGCCCACTCAGGCCCACCCGTAGCTATGCTACTGTTGTAAAGGCATGTTTAAGTGACATAACACATATATGTATGGGTCCATTCTCATTGGTGGAGCATGAGGGAGCATGGGCCAGGCTGTTACACATATACATTGTGACAAGACTAGCACCCGGGGCCCCACAGAGAAGCAGCTAATCCCAGAACTATGATCCATAGAAGCTCTTGCAAGAAGGGGAGAGGAGGGTAGCCCCAAAAGAGTGGAGCGGATTTCCAACCCCAGCAGGGGGAGCCCTGGCTCAGTGCAAGGTGAGCCAGTTTCTCCCTTCCCTACTAGAGGGAGAAAGAGAGATGAAGCTCAGTTCCCTTGGCTGCATCACCAGTATATAATTCCTTCCAGCTGTGAGAGGGGGAAGGCGGATTTCCTGGAGAGAATCCATGAAGTACGTGGAGGAGGGAAAGAACCTGCCACTGGAGCTTCCCTGGGGGGAAGAACAAGCTACCATGGAGTGGGAGAATACAAATGCTGCCCTGTCCAGCACATGAAGGCAGTGTGGGAGGCCACAGAGATAGCGGTGCTGTGAGTGGGAAGAAAACTGCCAGCCCGAAAGGTGAATTGAGTATTGTTTTCATTTGAAGAGACTGTTTGTGAAAGTGTTTGAACTATTGTGATGTACAAACAAGCAGGCTGAACTTTTACTGAGCCCTTCTGAGGGAGAGGGGAAGGTAATGCAAAGGAAGTGGGCCTGCACTGTTAAGGAACTGAATGTTTGCTGGAGTTTTGAGCCTGGCCCAAACCCTTTTTGTGAACTGCATTTTGAGTTTGGGAGTGGAACTGAATTGAGAATAAAACACTTTGACCCTCAAGTCCAAAAGGCAGTCTTGTTCTTTACCGGCCACTTGTGAGCCTAACAGGGCTGCTGGTACCAACCCATAGCGGAGGAAGCGGACCCCTTTACAACATACAGAATACTGTCAGTTAACGTGCACCTCTGTTGAATGAATGCAACCTCAGCTGTGCCAGGTCTACAGCTGGTGTAACTGTTCTTATTCAAATGTAGGTGCGCCGATGTGGGGTATGCTGATGTTTTATAAGAATCTGGATGCCCAGATGTCATTATAGATTAGGCTCTCACCACATGGCATCAGGGTACCTAAAAGGAGGTACTCACTTATAGAGATGCCCCCTATGACTATGAAGGCATTAGCCGGATTGCCTCCTTAATAGAAACTTTTATAAATAACTTGAGCATGTAAAACAGCATGTTATGTGCTCAAGTATTTGCTTATAAGATTCCTAATGATATAACACATAACATTATGTTACACAAATGCATAGCACATACATTTATGATATAGCACTATGTAAATGTTTAGTAATAGTAGGTTATGCCTCCAGTAGTGCCAGTGGAGGGGGATATGAAGTGCCTGATTTCTCAGGAAGGTAGAGCAGGAATTGAACCCATTTTCCGCATAGGTATTCCTGGAAAATGGGTGTTGGGCAGAGCTAGACCAGAGTTGTAAGATAGGCACATATCTGTTCAAAAGTAAGACCCCTTTTTACTAAGGCATGCTCACGTTTTTAGCATATGCTAAAATTGGGCGCTCGCTAAACATTAGAGATGCCCATAGGAATGCATAGGTGTCCAATTTTAGTGTGTGCTAAAAACGTGAGCGTGCCTTAGTAAAAGTAGTCCTGAGTGGGTCATTCATAGCTACCCCATAGCAGGAGTGAATGTCTACACCTACTTTATGATTGGGTAATTGTATAAAGTCACATGGGGCCCTTTTACAAAGGCATGCTGAAAAATGACCTGTGGTAGTATAGACGCGTGTTTTGGGCACGCAGAATCATTTTTCAGCGCACCTGTAAAAAGTGCCATTTTTAATTTTTGCCAAAAATGGACATGTAGCAAAATGAAAATTGTTACGCGTCTATTTTGGGTCTGAGACCTTACTACCAGCCATTGACCTAATGGTAAGGTCTCATGCGGTAACTGGGCGGTAATGGTCTATGCACGTAAAATGCCAATTACTGCCTGATTACCGCTTGCGCACCAGAAAATAAAAATATTTTCCAGTGTGCCTAGTGGATGCGCAACAAAAATGAAATTACCACAAGGGCCACACGGTAGCTGGGCGGTAACTCGAAATTGACACACGTTGAGTGCGCATAGGCGTCTTTGTGGCTTAGTAAAAGGGGCCCATAGCCACATAAGTTCATTAATAATGGGTGCTACACATGCCCCTAGGAGCCCTCATATAAAATTACCCTTCCAGTATAGGGGTTTTTCCAAAGACTGTGGCTGTGATTTGCGTGATTCCAAAAAATGACAGTCCAGAGTTAAGATATGGATAACTTTGAGGATAAAAAAAAAGTTCACAATTCTTGTGAAAAATCCAGTGGGTTTATTTTTTCTATAAAAAAAGATGCCAATACTTACATTCAAGGCCACTCTTAATGGTCACTCTTAATGACCGTTGAGGTGTAGCATGATATAAGTTTAATTCTCAGAGTTATTGGTTTTGCTGGATCAGATCCAAATCATATAAAATATACAGCTGCAAAGACTTTACTTCCCCCCTCTCCTCTGGAAAACTACTGAGAAGCTGGATGAATACCTAAGGCCATCAACACCTCTCCAAAAATAGCAGCACCTAACAAAAGACTATACCTCCACCTATTCTCAGACAAGGACTAAGCCCATCTAAGCTCAATCACCCTCAGACAATGGACCAGCAGATGTTCCTTTCCAAAGAAAGCTATCTCAGAGACTGCAGTAACAAAAGACTACACCTCCACCTATTTTCAGACAAAGACTAAGCCCATCTAAGCTCAATCACTCTCAGACAATGGACTAGCAGATGTCCAGGCAGGAAGTCTTATGATGTCATTGAACATGTGACCTGTTACCATGCTCCATCTCAAAACTAGATGCCCAGAATTCAGCTACCCAGAAGCTTTCTAATTGGACCAAGGGCAACCACCTGACGCGAGTCTAAAAATAGCCTGGTAGATAAATGCCCAGTTCAGACACTGTAAAAGCAGGGGCTCTTTCTTTAGAAGGATAGTTCTTCCTGGCTGTTCCTGATGCTGCTGTCCTAGTCGCCGCTGCCCTGAAGTGATTAAATCTAAAAGCAAGCTAGAATCTCCTGGAATGCTGACTTCTCAAACTGGACATCACATCCACCTGAAAGAAACAGCTTCAAGCTCATCAGACAGCAAATCTACAAAGAAACTTCCTGTTCCAGCAAGGATCTCCTGCATCACTCTCCATAGCAGCCTCCATCAATGTGAGTTATCCAGCTTCATTTACAATCAAACCTGTTATTTTGTAGCATACTTCCATTGGTAAAAGATCCTCTCTAAAATTGCCTCTCTATTGTAAACTTGTTACCTTGCCTGTATTAGAAATAAACATTTTCTTTTTAAAGTTAACTATCTGGCCTTTATATTGGGAAAAGCACATGTCCTCACATGTGCAAGCTCCAAATGCTTTAAGCACATGTTCCTAAACGTACAATGCAGGTTAATGTAATTAATTCAAATTTAGTGTATTTACTTCCCCTTTTCCTTACATATGCTTATCTTATTACCTTATAGGTAATTGGGGAATAATAAAACAGAATAGAATCAAAATATATCTTAAAACTTAGAAATACAGCACATGTTGCGACCACATGCTCTGAGCGATCCCCTCTATTCTTAAACATCATTTTGGAACTGTAACATTTCCTATAACAGAAGGACTTCCCCACAATAACCATATACCATACAACTGGCTACAGTCTTTAAGAAAAGACAACATTGTAAATATTACACCAGTTCTTAGAATACATCACTTGTTAAGAAAAGATGACATGAGAGACTGCTACAAAACCCTAAACAAAAACTACATACTCAAGAAATACCACACCTTGTTCACATGCAAAATGTAGAAAGAGCCTTACCACATATTTGAAATATGCAGACCAAAACTGAACTGGAAACTTGAGAAATAGAAACGAACATGCACTGGCTGATACCAGAGCGATTGGAGGTGCTATTTCTCTCCTGTGACATCACTTGTGTCTCCCCCATACCCATTACTTTTTTGGTGGGGAATGTGAAATGGACTTCTAGAACTAAGACAGCCTATCTAGAGATTATCTTGAATCAGCAGCTGACAAAGATCTCTATTAAGTCTTGTCTCATTGGTGTCAAAATTTTTATTATCTTAACTTCATAGATCTGTTTTCCTGGATTGCTTTAAAATTTCCTTAGTATTTAACCATAAGAAAATGGAAGATGGATCCATCTGAAAATAATAAGAAACAGCATAAGGAATGGCAAGCCAAATACAAATTTCTGATAAGGAAGGCAAAAAAAAAAGACTTAGAAAAAAAAGATTGTGTTGGAGGCAAAAACACATATACATTTTTTAAAGATATATTAGAAGCAAAAGGCTGGCAAAAGAATCATATGATCAAGAGGTAAAAGGGGCACTCAGGGAAGACAAAGTCATAGCGGAGAGATTAAATAAATTCTTTGCTTCAGTCTTCACCAACGAAGATTTGGGAGAGATACTGGTGCAAGAAATGGTATTCAAAGCTGACAAGTCAGAGAAACTGAATCAAATCTCTGTAAACCCGGAAGATGTAATAGGGTAATTTAACTAATCGAAGAGTAGGAAATCACCTGCACTGGATGGTAGTCATCCCAGAGTACTGATAGAATTGAAAAATGTTAGTAATATGTAATTTATCTTTAAAATCAAGCATAGTACCAGAAGATTGGAGGGTGGCCAATATAATGCCTTTTTTAAAAAGGTTCCAGAGGTGATCCGGGAAATTATATACCGGTGAGCCTGATGTCAGTGCCAGGCAAAATGGTAGAGACTATTATACAGAACAAAATTACAGACCATATACATATGAATGGATTAATGAGATAAAGCCAACATGGATTTAGTGAAGGGAAAGCTTGCCTCACCAATCTACTACAGTTCTTCGAATGGGTGAACAAATGTGGATAAAGGTGAGCCAGTTGATATCATTCTAATGCTATGGATTTACAGCCTGTCTCATTGACACAGACTACTCAATAATTACCGTTGATTCTTTTGGATTCGTGTTAGATAAATGAAACCTTTATTAAAGGTGCTAAATTCTACAATGATTAAGGTATATACAATGGTTAGCTATATACACACAATGATTAGCTATATAAACAATCATTACATCACTGGTCTCTACATCTAAGCAATGCTAAGAGTTCTTAGACCAGGAAAAGAAGCAATAATACACTATACATACAATTATCACTGGTCCTTACATCATCCAGGCTCTTATCATCAGCTGGAGGGGGGCCTGTTACAGCGAAAGCCAGGAGTTTTTTAGAGCAGGAACAAGTCCTCTGCACAGTACATAGGTTACTCACAGATGAGCTCCTGATTTCACTAAAAGAAACTCCCCTTTTTATTAGGCTCAGAACTCATGTTCAGAGCTAAGGAAAATTACAGAATGCTTCTCTGTTTAGATAAACAAGCCATACTGTGGGAACGTGGTCACATGCTTTCCAAGTCCAGGTGGCTACGCTGAACTTCTGAAAACAAGAACCATCCTCCCCTTTGCATACCAAATGAATTCTTATCTTCCAACTTGTTTTTGTATTTACAAGGAAAGTTACTTTCGGTCAAAAAAGATTTCAGAGTTCATTATCGATCAAAGAAGGATTGAAAAGCAATCATTTACATCTTCCATTACAATCATGTACCTGGATTTTCAAAAGGCATTTGACAAAGTACCTCATGAAAGACTGCAGAAGAAATTGGAGAGTCATGGGATAGGAGGTAGTGTTCTATTGTGGATTAAAAACTGGTTAAAGATAGAACACAGAGAGTAGGGTTAAATGGTCAGTATTCTCAATCAAGTGATAGTGGGGTTCCCCAGGGATCTGTGCTTTTTAACATATTTATAAAAGATCTAGAGATGGGAGTAACTAGTGAGGTAATTAAATTTGCTGATGACACAAAGATATTCAAAGTTGTTAAATCATAAGAGGTATGTGAAAAATTACAAGAGGACCTTACGAGACTGGAAGACTGGACATCTAAATGGCAGATGACTTTCAATATGAGCAAGTGCAAAGTGATGCACGTGGGGAAGAGGAACCCAAACTATAGCTACGTGATGCAAGGTTCCACATTAGGAGTTACTGACCAGGAAAAGGATGTAGGTGTCATCGTTGATGATACGTTGAAACCTTCTGCTCAGTGTTAAGTGTCGACTAAGAAAGCAAATAGGATGTTAGGTATTATTAGGAAAGGAATGGAAAACAAAAATGAGGATGTTATAATGCCTTTATACTGCTCTATGGTGGGACCGCACCTTGAATACTGTGTGCAATTCTGGTCACTGCATCTCTACAAAGATATAGTTGAATTAGAAAAGGTACAGAAAAGGGCAACTAAAATGATAAAGGGGATGGAACAACTTCCCCATGAGGAAAGGCTAAATTGGCTATGGCACTTCAGCTTGGAGAAAAGATGGCTGAGGTTAGATATGATAGAGGTCTATAAAATAATGAGTGGAAAGGAACGTGAATCGCTTATTTACTCTTTCCAAAATACTAGGACTAGGGGGCACACAATGAAGCTACAAAGTAGTTAATTTAAAACAAATTGGAGAAAATATTTCTTCTCTCAACGCGTAATTAAACTTTGGAATTCTTTGCCAGAGAATGTGGTAAAAACAGTTTAAAAACTTCCCTAAAAGAAAAGTCCATAAGACATTATTAAGATGAACTTGGGGAAAATCCACTGCTTATTTCTAGGATAAGCAGCATAAAATGTATTGTACTGTTTTAGGATCTTGCCAGGAACTTGTAACCTGGATGGTTGGAAACAGGATGCTGGACTTGATGGACCTTCAGTCTGTTTCAGTATGGCAACGCTTATTTTTTGATGACGCAGTGCTCAAGTGCTCTCCCATAAGATATCACTTTGGTTTTCTTTGTGATATTTGATGTGCTGCCTGTGCGATTTGATGTTTAATAGAGGGCACTTTTAATGGAGGAAGGGGGCTTGAGAATTAGGATAGGAAATGGACATTTTTTTCTTATTGACTAATGGGTGTGAAGGAAAAGAGATAGCAATTGCCTGCAACACTGTATTTATTTTTTTATATTGGGAGGGAAAGAGGGAGAGAGGAAAATCAGGTGCCACAATTTTTTTTTCAGATTGGTAATGCAGGAATGATGGAGGGGATGGGACAGGATGGGGGATATTTTCTTTTGTCTATAGTCATCAGGGAAGGAGCGTGGCTGACCAGACTTGGGCCTTATATTTAATCAGCTAATTTTTAACTGACAAATTTAGGTAAAATCACTCAACTTTCTACCCCCATTTAAAACTGCCTCAAGGCCTGCATGGAATTTAGAGATATACATTTGTAAGTATGCATTTGGTTCATTAGCATACCTTAAAACTATTGGGGCTCTTTTATTAAAGTGTGTTAGGCACTTAGCATGTGGGTAACATGCAAGTGTGTTATAATTTAATTGGCTAACACAGGGTGAGCATGGGAGCAGTGCTCCCGCATTAACATTTGGTAGGTAACTCACACTAATGGAAACATTAGCACACAACCTTTAAAAAAAGTGGGAAAGCCCTAAAAAGTGCCATGTACAATTTGCAGTTATTGGGCAGTAAAATTCTCCAATAAAATGTGTTGTTGAAACTTTTTTGCATATTTTAGTAAAAGGGCCCTCTAATGTATTTTAAATTAATTTATTTTATATTAATTTTAATCTGCGAGTTAGCAAATGTCAAAGGTCACGACAGCTATTTTGGAAAGGCAGCTGCTAGGGGCAGGAATGAGTATTCTTTGTTCTTGCCCCCACAGGACCACCAGGGATTGCAGGTAGGCCTGGGGGGGCCTATCCTGCATGTTGTAGGAGTGAGACGGGGTGGGAGGTTTGCATGGTCAGGAGGAAGAGGAAAGGGATCAGAGTCCCGTGACAGGGGGAGGGAGAATTCAGATTGGAGGGGAGATTGGAGGGCTTCTCTAATTATTTTTGTGTTATTCAGGTCCAGGCTGATATTCAACCAGGGCCCACAAAGCTAGGCATCTGAATTTTGAACTGTCCTAAATTTGCCTGTTTAGCTATACAGGTGATGGCACTGAATATTGCTAGCAACCACATAACTGCTGGCTCCTCCCCAGTGCTATCCTCTGTACTGCCCCTGACATGTGCATTTTTTATTGGCCAATCAGAGTCATTATTCAGCGGCAGTGCCCAGTTAAGTACCACAGAATATTGGTGGTTGGGCAGCAATTAAATCACTTTGAAAATTGGCTCATGCAAGTTATGCATGTATGATCAGAACCTAGGCATATACACTTACACCAGCTTTATGGCTGGCATAACTGTTCACATCTAACTTTGAGGTGTACATTTTCATGATTATGCTAGTATTCTGTAAAGAAAAGTAGACACCTATGTTCCTTTATGGCAGTGCTTCTCCACTTAGTCCTGCGGGCACACCCAGCCAGTCAGGTTTTTAGGATATCCACAATCCATATGCATGAAGTAGATTTGTATACCAAGAAAGCAGTGCATGCAAATTTATCTCATGCTTAGTCTTTAGATGAAATTCAGCAAATGGCGCCCAAATCTGGGGACCAAACAAAATGAGAGCTGATCGCTACTCTATAAACGAGTTGGACGTCATTTACAGAATAGCACATAGCACCAACTAAAACCTAGTGTAAATCCTCACTTGTACATGAGGTACTGATTCCCTAAATTCTATAATACTGCGTTCGTCTTTAGTGAATGCTTCTAATCCACCCATGCTCCTCCCATGGCCATGCCCCCTTTTCAGCTGCACACTAAAAGATTTATATGCACATCTTTACAGAACAGTACTTAGCAAGATTCATGCTTAAATCCAAATTGGTGCCAATTAATGCCCATAATTGATTGTTAGCGCCTAATTATTGGCACTAATAGGCTTACCACTCAATTAAATTGCCCACGTGCAATTTTCAGTGTCATATATAGAATCCAGGGAACTGTGTATATCCTGAAAACCTGATAGACTGGATTTGCCCTGAAGACCAGGTTAAGAAAAACTGCTTTTACAGAATAGGCTCCATGGGCACCTAGTTATAGCCCCCTATGAATAACACCAATGGATATTGGGGAAAAAAAACTTGTTTAAAGCACTTAGATGTTTAGCAAGGCACCAAATATCTAAGGGGTCCTTTTACTACACTGCATTGAGTGCTAATGTACCCTTAAGGTAGGAGAAAAGGCTTACTGTAAAACACATTAAAGCATTTTGAAGTAATTTGCCTGTCAGTGCACGCTAAATGTGCACTATTACAATTTTTTTTTAATTGTTTCTTTCAGAAGGGGTATTTCATGGGTGGTGAATGAGCATGGAAGTGTTATCCAGTTAGGATGCACTAAGGACTAAGGGCCTCTTTTATCAAGAAGCACTAGCGGTTCCCTCGAGACAATGCTGATGGAGTCCATTCAAAGTGAATGGGCTTTATCGGTTTTACCACACCGGGAGCTGCTAGTGCGGCTTGATAAAAGAGACCCTAAATTCAGTAAATGGTGCCCAAATTTGGGCACAGAAAAAAATGCGTGCTGAGTGCTATTCTATGAACAGCACTCCGAGTTGGGCACTGTTTATAGAATACTATGTAGGGTGGGAGCCAGCCCAGCTTTTAGGCATGAGGATTTATACCAACTGAACCCTGGTATAAATACCCGCACCAAAATTAGGTACAGATCCTCCAAATTCTATAATAGTGCTCACGTCTTTAGTGAGCGACCCTGACCCATCCATGCCCCTCTCATGGCCATGCCCCCTTTTCAGTTGCACACTAAAGCATCTTTATAGAATAGCTCTTAGCAAGATATATGCATAAATCCAAATTGAGGTCAATTAATGTCAATAATTGATTGTTAGAGCCCAATTATTGGCACTAATAGGCTCGCTACTCAATTAAATTGTGCACACAAATTGGACGTGTTCCCAAATTTACAAGTGGAATTTTAAGCATTGTTTATAGAAATTCCCTTGCACATGGATAATGTGGACTTGACACAGGAGCACTTATCAC